>NC_089233.1:83686709-84348792 GCF_963924675.1 Phocoena phocoena
ATCTTTTCCTCTGATTCCACTTAGTAGCTTCTTCCAAACAAGATGTTTTCAGACTTTGAGGACTGTCTTGTTGTTTGGTCACAGAGGGCCTGATCGTCCCCATTGTTTTTTGCTGCTGCCTTTAAGAGAAACAGGTCACAAATGGAATTTCCCAGCAGTCTTTGGAGTACATGGAATTGCTATTAGGAGTTCATAAATCTCTTTTTTGGGGAGGTGGGTGGGAGAGGTAAGGGCAGAGAAAGATGAGCTTAGGAAATACAATTCTTAGGTCAGGAAGCAAGCATAATGGGTTTGCAACGGGTAAAGAGGAGGATCCAGTAGTTAATACCTTGAGTTTTGGATAGTAAGAGCATGGGAATGTTCCCATGAATAGGTAATGACGATGACGAAACATACAGACACCAAATACAAACAAGTCACTTGGTAATGTAAATGCAAATGATAGATGCACTTCTCTACCGCTCGGTAACAAGTGAAGGGCAACTCAGATCAATTCGGAAACACTCTACTGAAAAAGTGGACATCTTTTCCTCATGCACTCTGCCTAGAAAGCCTTGTTATTTGATCCTACGAATTCGTAAGGAATAAGAATCAAAATCAAGCAGGTTTCAGTGAAGCAGTACGTCAATGTATCGCGTAAGGAAGATTGAAATGCATTAAAATACAAGGTCACATAAAATTCCCATTTCACTGCTTGACACACAGTACCACCCTACACAGTAGGCATCTTACCTAATGTGAGTCCTCCAAATATGTACTTTTATGCTTAGAATTCAGTATAAATTTACTAAATGTACTTTATTCCGATCAACTCGGTAGCTCTTCTGAGACAGAAAAACTTGCCAACTACCCTCCTAGCTCTTACACACCAAGGGGAAAAAACAACTTTCAGAATTACCACGTTGAACTTTGATGCTACTCAAGAAAGTTACTGCTTAATTCTACATCTCTTATGCAAACTGGGTGGTACAGGATTTCATTTTATCTTATTAAGTCAATTACCTGAAAAATAGACACCAAATTACAATGTATACTGTTTTTTTCCCACTCTATAGAGAATCAAAATGTCACAGGTAGGTGGGATACAACAGAATTTAAAAAGTTTTCTGCTTATGAATGATACATAATTTCAAGTGACTCATTGCACTTGTTGAAATAAAGTATCCAAGCCGGCTGACTCATAGTAACACTGACACTGGAGTTTCAAATAGAGTTTCCATAATAACAAAAAAATGACGTAACGTACGCATTGCAAAGAGTTAGATTGACCATAACAAATCACAAATGATCAGGCTATCAATCATTTAAACAAACAATACAACCCCAAGATAATGCACTTAATTACCTAACCCTGACTGGAAGTTCCACAGGAACCGCTTTCGTAACTTTAACAGAATGCAGTGGGATACGTTGAAAAGTCTTTTTAAATGAAAGCTCTATTGTCAAGCTCTAATGAGAAAGTAAGACTCTTTATTCGCCTATAATTTTGAAAATGGCCTCATTTATTCTCCAAGAACATTCAAGACATTTTGGATAATTTAAGAATACTGTACTTCTTAAAAACATGGTGTGAGAAATGTCAATGTCTGGGAAGGAAAAATTTGGGGTGGCTTTATTTGTTTCATCTCCTTGTGCACCGACAGATCCTGAGGACCTCATACAATGGGTTTTTCACTTTGGTGTCTTTTCAATGACAGGGTATTAGAACAGAAAAAATAGAGCCCTAAGTAATTAAGACTGATTCACACTTACCAGCTCACAACCATGTTCTACTTACTTCTACTGACTAATTTATAACACCTTTGTGAAAAGTCAGATCTCCTCCATTTCAGTTTCCTGTTCCAACATGGAAGATGGAGATTTTACTTCAGCAGCAAAACTTCAAAGGGGAAAACTTCAGAAACAGACTGAGTTCTCTTTGCACTGTCTTCGTTTATAAAAGAGGAGAGAGACTAATGGATTTATGTGAGTGAGGAAGGTTAGCAGGTTAGCTTTTATTGATGTCCTATATTCATATCATTCAGCTTCACTATCATTATAAACACTTTTTCCATGTGAAAGGGGCACCTGTTAATTTTTTCTGCCAAGGGAAATTTCCACGGAGGAATTAAAAAGTTCTGAGGAAATAGTAAGAATCTCCTAAGAGCTGATTATTTTAGACTTTTCTAGTGTTCTAGTATAGTCAGCTATTCATTCAAGCAGTATTTATCTAATACCTATTATGTGCCCACTAGAGAACAAAAATGAGATGGCACGGGTTTACCCTCTTGTGGGAGAGAAAGATTATTCCTAACAAGCAAACACTTTATTAACTACAAAGCACGGGAGAGCATGAGAGATACGAGTATGGTCGAAAAACTGAGGATGCCGTGTGGGAGCAGAGGGAGAGGCGATGGCTACTGAGGCAGGTTGCTTTGGCTACGTGAGTAGGTGACACTCAACCTGAGATCTGAAGGATGAAAAGCATGCAGCCCCTGGTCAGCAGGAGGAAGCATTTTCAGGAGAGGGGATGGGGGCTGGACACCTGAGGTCTGAACGACTGGGCTGTGTGACGATGTAGGAGGTAAGAGGAAGGAGGGACGGGATTCACGTTTCTTCTCACCCTGGTCCCCCCGCTTCCCATCTACTCTTAGGAGGGAGCCAAGTCAGGTTCTAGTCAGGTGAGGGAGTGGGGACTTGATGCAGTACTTGAGAACAACCCTGAAGGCATGTGTTTCAGAGAACACGTGCATACATGTGCCCCTTAGTGTGTGCAAGTGTGGGTTTACCCAGGGGGCCCACTCCCTGGCACTTGTCCGGGAGGCCCAGAGCCTCCGTGCCACCTGTGTGTTCTCGTGTAAGTTAGTCTACGATGTCAATGGAACCCTTTCAGATGTGGTGTAGTGCACAGCCTGGACACCGGTACATAGCTGCCTTGGGGGTGAGGAGAACATCAGAGATGATGCAGGTTTCTGGCTGTGCCATTACAGAGCTAGGGAGAACTGGAGGACAAAGTTGAACGGGAAAGAGGAAGAATACCCTCCCCCTGTTATGTGGCTAATCATTTCCAGTTACACAATGTGAGTTGTCACAGGGGCAGTATGAAGTCTCGATTCGTCTCTTTACCCTTTAAGCCCGATAGCAAGCCCAAGATGAATGTGAGCTCCAGCACTGTTGTGGAGAAGGGAGAAGCCCACAGCTCTGGGCTCAGACTGTGTTGGTTTCTGCTGGGCTTAACCATTTGCCAGGTAGGAGGACACTTAACCTTCTGAGCCTCGACATTGCCATCTGTAGAGTAAGAAGTTCACATGGCTAATAAGAGGAGACACCTGAGTTGGGACCCAGGTCTTTGAGATTTCAAGGTGCCAGCTTCCTGTTATTCTACCCTTTAACTTCTACATCTCCTCGGTGTCTGGATTTGCAGACCCATGTTCTTGGTTGAAAGGGCGCTTCTTTAGAGCAAACATTTACATTTTACTTTTTTATCCTTACAAAAGAAGTCTAAGGTTTTCCAAGTAAATGAATTTTAAATGCAGCATATCAAATTTTAAAATACAGAATATCAAATACCTCCTGGCGGTCCATGTAACATACGGTAACAATTTGCAAATTATTCCAAAATATTTCTCTCCTTTGCTATAGGAAACTAGAGTTGAGAAATGGCTTCATTTTCACCTTTCTCAGATATAAAATGGTCAGTTGAAATGAGATGTATATGGTCCAAGAGTACCGTGTAGTCATAATGAAACACACTTCTCATGCTCTATTTTTCTGATGCTTACATTTGTGTCTTTAATTTTTTTTGGAGCCAGTAAAGCATGACAAAGAGTACTTAGATTTGTTTTGGGGAGGCGGAATTCTGAGAACTTTGGAAACATTGTCAATGCTACCAGGAAAAAGGAGTTAATCACACAAGAATGATCCAATCAACCTCAGTCCATCATGAGAAAGATCTGCATTTAAACTAAATTTTTTTTACGAGAACCACTGACATTTTAGTCGCTTCACTTGATCTTTCAGCAGAAAGAAAGTTTCCCTCTGCACAGGATGACCTTGGACAGCTGGTCGCATTGGGCACTTCTGCCCTCGGCTCAGAGAAGGAGGAACAGGGAGGGGGCACTCCCCAGAAGAAGCAGTGATGCAGGACCACGGCGTCCACTGTGTGGCAGATAGCGTCCTGTTTCTAGTGACTCCCAAGTGAGACTGGGGTTTCAGCTCAAGAGTTCCCTGATGTGCTATTCTGCCATTTCAAGAAAATACCTTTTATCTCACTAATTTCTAGAGAAATGCAAGTCAAAGCTACAATGAGGTATCACCTCACACCAGTCAGAATGGTCATCATCAAAAAGTCTACAAACAGGACTTCCCTGGTGGCGCAGTGGTTGAGAGTCCGCCTGCCAATGCAGGGGACACGGGTTCGAGCCCTGGTCTGGGAAGCAACTAAGCCTGTGAGCCACAACTACTGAGCCCGCGTGCCTAGAGCCCGTGCTCCGCAACAAGAGAAGCCACCGCAATGAGACGCCTGTGCACCGCAACGAAGAGTAGCCCCCGCTCGCCACAACTAGAGAAAGCCCGTGCGCAGCAGTGAAGCAGACAAATAAATAAATAAATAAATATTTTTAAAATGTCTACAAACAATAAATGCTGGAGAGGGTGCGGAGAAAAGGGAACCCTCCTGCACTGTTGGTGGGAATGTGAATTGGTACAGCCACTGTGGAGAACAGTACGGAGGTTCCCTAAAAAACTACAAATAGAATTACCATATGATCCAGCAATCCCAGTACTGGGCATATACCCCGAGAAAACCGTAATTCAAAGTGTCATGTACCACAATGTTCACTGCAGCTCTATTTACAATAGCCCAGAGATGGAGACAACCTGAGTGCCCATCATCGGATGAATGGATAAAGACGATGTGGTCTATATATACAATGGAATACTACTCAACAAGAAAAAAGAATGAAATAATGCCATTTGCAGCAACTTGGATGGACCTAGAGATTGTCATACTAAGTGAAATAAGTCAGGCAGAGAAAAACAAATATCATATAATATCACTTATAAGCGGAATCTAAAAAAATGATACAAATGAACTTATTTACAGAACAGAAATAGACTTACAGGCATAGAAAACAAACTTAGGGTTACCAAAGGGGAAAGAGGGGGGAGGGATAAATTAGGAGATTGGGATTTACAGATACACACTATTATATATAAAATAAGTAAACAACAGGACCTACTGCACAGCTCAGGGAGCTATATTCAATATCTTGTAATAACCTGTAATGGAAAAATATCTAAAAAAGAATTTATATATACATAAATATATATAAATATAACTGGATCATTTTGCTGTATACCTGAAACGAACACACCATTGTAAGTTAAGTACACTTCAACTAAAAAAAAAAAAAAGCGACAAATGACCTGCTTGCTCTTAAAAAAAAAAAAATATATATATATATATATATATATAATTTTTTACCACTCTCCATAGCTCTCAGCATATCACTGTCATCAACAAGAAAATGTGGTGATATTTTCTGAGAAACTTAGAGGGATGCGGCCCAACTCAGGCCTCGTGTCCTTCAGAGTCTTTCTGGATGAGTCAAGTGAGAATGATTTTTCCCTTTCTTACAGGCCCATGGTTCTTGATTTCTACCTCAACTGCAGGACTTTGTGTGATTTGCCCCGTAGCGTGATCAGATGGATATGTGTCTTCACTAGATTTGGGGTCCAAAGAAGAAAAAATCGAAAACATCTTTAGCCTTTCTTCATTCCTCAGAATAATGTCTTAAATAGGATCATTCCTCAACAAATATTTATTGAGTTTGAATTTCACATTTATTCTCTATTAATAGATTCAATCAGTGACAAGCCCATGATTTGTATCTCAAGTTGAATCTCAGTTATACACTGTACCCATATAGGGTTCTGATTACCAACGACAGAAATGGATTCTGATTAACTTGAGAGGACAGGAATTTATAGGAAGGATATCAACAGTTCAGAGAACCAAAGAGAAGGCTGGTGACATCGTCTTGGGATGTGAGCAAGGTGTGCAGGATCAGGTAGCCAAGGACACCAAGATCACAGCACGAGGAGAGTCTAGTTGGGCCTCCCCCCTGGCATCTGCCTATCTGGGCACTGGCCATCACCACCCCTTGGCTCCTGACTCTGCCGCCACCATGCTAAATACCCTGTAGGTGCACCTGTTTCTTAGGGTCACTCCCTAAAATTTCAAAGCCATGAACAGGAGTGCGCAATTGGCTGAGCCTAGGTATATTCCCATATCCTGGCAGCTGGGAAATAGAGAGAGGGTACATCTGCATCCCTGCCTTGACTCCCTTCTGAGAGGCAGGGACTCCACAATGGAGAATTTCACCAAGATATGAAGGGTATTATCAGAGTGGAGAGAGTGTGGGGAGGGAGAGAGGGTGGGAGAGGAAGAAAGAGGAGGAAGGGGAGGGGAGGCAATGTCCACCAGGTTAGGGGAAAAGTTTACTTTTGTCAGCCATGATTTTTTAAATCAGGTTGAACAAATTCTTTTCAAAAACACATGAGCCTTTTCTGAATAAATTGATCTAAAAAAATCTACATGGTTTGTGTGAGTAGAAACAGCTTAACTGGGGCTTCCCTGGTGGTGCAGTGGTTGAGGATCCGCCTGCAAATGAGGGGACACGGGTTCGAGCCCTGGTCTGGGAAGATCCCACGTGCCGCGGAGCAGCTAAGCCCATGAGCCACAACTACTGAGCCTGCGCTCTAGAGCCCGCGAGCCGCAACTACCGAAGCCCGCGTGCCTGGAGCCCGTGCTCCGCAACAAGAGAAGCCACCGCAACGAGAAGCCTGCGCACCGCAATGAAGAGTAGCCCCCGCTCGCCGCAACTAGAGAAAGTCCGTGCGCAGCAACGAAGACGCAACATAGCCAAAGATTAAAATAAATACATTTATAAAAAAAGAAACAGCTTAAGTAATTATACAATCTAAGTGACAAACTCCATATTAACAACACAAAAGACTAGAAACTTTAAACATTTAATAAAATCAAAATGCAGAGAATGAAAAGTGTTGATTATTTCAATACTAATAAAGAGGGAACTGTTTTAGAATAGAAATCAGAAAATTAGGTATTAACTAGAGGGTTATTAATTAGGTCCCAGTGGTTGAAACCAATGAACTGTGCAATTAACATTCTCATATTTTCGCTCTATTGGGGATGTCTCTACTCTGAGAAGAAGGCCAGTTGTGACACCAAAAAGTGTACGCTCCCAAAGTCTGCTGACATGTTGGGAGTATGAATTATAAATCATTTTGTTTTCTCACAGTAAATCAAAACTCTTCTTCCTAGGGCAGAAAAGATTTGATCATTATAACCATAATGATTGTCTGTGCCATGCATCTAGGCTAAAAATTCCCCTCTTTAATATCTGGCAGGTTCTCTCAGTCTTCGTGAATTAGTTATTTTAATGTTCCCAGATAGTCCAGCTGACTCTGTACCTCTGCACACTCCTCAAGCCACGAAAATATGTTCCTTTAAAAATAGGGCCTGCCATCACTTATGCCGTATCAACTCTATTGTCACGCTTCGAAAAGATAGAAACCTATTATGATAAAATAGCATGCTGTAAAAATTACCACCAATTCATGGTTATTAAGTTTTTCTGGAAGTGGGTACATCCAAATTCCTGCTATGTAATTTATTCATAATATCCTAGAAATAACAAAAATAAATTCTTAAAAAATTAAAATTGCTATTCATCTTGTTCATGGAGGTTTTTTTTCTTCGATTCCTAATTATATGCAGAATTTTCAAGGTGCATGAAAAAGCACTTCTTTGGTAAACGGTGACACAAATTATCAACTCCCTGTACTATTTTACTTTACTTTCCTTGAAGGGAAATTAGATCATCAACGAAGAGGTGCTTTACTGCCCTAAAGGTGATAATACATAAATCATCATTGCCTTAACAAAAAGTTAAAGAAGTTCAACATTATGGTGATCACAGCAGAGGGAAGAACAGATATTGCCTCTAAAGAATAGAAATGATAAATTTTCCAGAAGTGGCACCTGGGGCTTCCCTGGTGGCGCCGTGGTTGAGAGTCCGCCTGCCGATGCAGGGGACACGGGTTCGTGCCCCGGTCCGGGAAGATCCCACGTGCCGCGGAGCGGCTGGACCCGTGAGCCATGGCCGCTGAGCCTGCACGTCCGGAGCCTGTGGTCCGCAATGGGAGAGGCCGCAACAGTGAGAGGCCCGCGTACCGCAAAAAAAAAAAAAAAAAAAGTGGCATCTGATAGTACAAATGAAATACCTAGTTTTAGGATTTAATCAAGTTATTGCTCAAGCCAAATTATTGAACCTGAACAACTCAATAGTTATATCTGTTCATAAATTGGGCTGTCTTGATAAAGGGTTTTCCACATACATTTAAGAAAGTGTCATATCCCTTAGATACTTTTAAAGCACAGTGTTGGTTGTTCTTTCTAGCAAAACCATAGGGAAAAATCCATATGTGCAAATAAGTGACAATATAGGCTTAGTACCAGCAGGTTTTAGGGCAGGTAGACATTTTTTTTTAAAGCCTGTTATATATTGATATTTTGGCAGAAATGAGTGACTTATCAAAAAGAGGTCATATACGACAGGAAGTGTAAATTGGATCAATATTTTCTGAAGGCAATTTGTCAATACATGTCCAAAGCCTTAGCTTTATTTTTGCTCCAACAAATCCACTTTTAGAAATATATATTAAAAAGACATAATAATGAATTTGTGTAAAGATTGTGCTAGGAGGATGTTCACTACAGCTTTGTTCATAAAAACAGAAAATTATTATTAACTAAATGTCCACCATCGGGCTGAGCAGACGTTAAAAATAAAGCTGGAGGGGAGGGGGAAGGGGAAGCTGGGACGAAGGGAGAGAGTAGCATGGACATATATACACTACCAAATGTAAAATAGACAACTAGTGGGAAGCAGCTGCATAGCACAGGGAGATCAGCTCGGTGCTTTGTGACCACCTAGAGGGGTGGGATAGGGAAGGTGGGAGGGAGACGCAAGAGGGAGGGGATATGGGGATATATGTATACATATGGCTGACTCACTTTGTTATACAGCAGAAACCAACACAACATTGTAAAGCAATTACACTCCAATAAAGATGTTAAAAAAAAAAAAGCTGGAAGGGGCATGCAAACCAAACCCACAATGAGATGCCATGTCATACCCGCTAGGTTGGCTATAATAAAAACGTTGGAAAACAACACGTTTTGGTGAGGGTTGGAGAAAGCGGAATCCTCAGGTACTGCTGGTGGGAATGTAAAATAGGTCTGCCACTGCGGAAAACAGTTTGGCGGTTCTTTGAAAAGTTAAACAAGGAATTACTGCACAACCCAATAATTCCACTCCTAGGTATGTAGCCAAATGCATTGCAAACAGAGACTCAAACACTGGAACATGAATGTTCATAGCAGCCCTATTCACAACAGCCAAAAACTGGAAACAATCCAAATGTCCATCAACAGAGGAATGGATAGAGAAGATGCGGTATAGCCATACAATGGTATATTCTTCAGCCATAAAAAGGAATGAAGCACTGATACACGCTAAAACGTGGATGAACTTTGAAAACATGATGCTAAATGAAAGAGGCCAGATATAAAAGGCCACATATTGTATGATTCTGTTTATATGAAATGTCCATAATAGGTAAATCCATAGGGACTGAAAGACTAATGCTTGCAGGGGTGGGAGGAGAAGGGGATTGGGGCGCGAATGCTTAAAGAGTCCAGGGTTTCCTATTGCGATGGTGAGCGTGTTTTGAAACTAGATAGAGGTGACGGTTGCACAACACTGAATGTACTAAATGTCACTAAACTTCTTGCTTTAAAATGGTAAATGGGTGATGGTTACGTTTACGTTATGTGAATTTTTCCTCACTATAAAAAAATGATGATGGAGAAGAATATCTCATGATAAGGAAAATGTTTAGTATATATTTAGTGCGAAAGAAGTATCAAAAAAGGCAAGAAAATAGTGGATATAGGCATTTATTGTTGTTCTTGCTTAAAAAAGTTTATATATATATATAATTACACAAAAAACATCAACAGTGGTGATTCCTGGGTAGGGGGAATTTAGAGGATTATGTGATGAGGTTTTAACTGACTGAATTCTTTTCTATCTCTATTTCCAACTATGTGATAATTAGCACGTAATACTTTGTACTAAGAAAAACAGTATAGGTAATATAGCAGAAATAGGAATGAAAAATCAGGATTAGGTCTCATGACCCACAGAGTGCCTCCAAAGAACCCAGCCATAACCTGGGCAACTTTTACATGAGCTCATTTGTATTATCGGGTAAACTATGTCCTGTGAGACATAATAACACAGGGAAAAGCCGGATATATCGTGCTGAACAAACACAGGCTCTCCGAAGTGCTAGACTACACTTCTGTGCGAAGACTTATACCTCTTAGGTGAGAGAATATTGAGGCAATTGTAGTAACACAATTAGGTTACGTGGCTTTTGAGTGCACTCAAAAAGAAATCTACTTCCAAGAAGTATCATGTCAAGAAAGTAGATTCACAAACTGCATTTAATTTTTTGTTTTGCTTTGTTTTTTTTGTTTTTGCGGTACGCGGGCCTCTCACTGTTGCGGCCTCTCCCGTTGCGGAGCACAGGCTCCGGATGCACAGGCTCAGCGGCCATGGCCCACGGGCCCAGCCGCTCCGCAGCATGTGGGATCCTCCCGGACCGGGGCACGAACCCGCGTCTCCTGCATCGGCAGGCGGACTCTCAACCACTGCGCCACCAGGAAAGTCCCACAAACTGCATTTAATAAAACATAATTTAATAAAAATATAGTTTACTTATTAATAAGAGCTCTTTCCTCATAAAGTATATCAAAATAAATCAATTTAACCAGAATGAAATAAAAAATGATATTTTATTTACCATTTTTCTACTACTATTTCAGATTGCTGTTAAAAGAAATCTACCCAAGTGAAAATATCTGTATTTTCATGCTTTAAGAAAACTTGATAAAAATGCAAAAACAGGGATGTCACGTGATTAGCAAGTGCACTACTAAAGGAAAGACGGAGTTGTCCTATGAAAGAATGAGCTCTTTCAATGCGCTTTGAAATTTTCAATTTTTCTCTTTGTACAGAGTTACTGCAACTCTTTAAGCTTGTCTGTGTCTACAATTATGTGTCTAGATGTTACTAATTGTTGTCAGAAAGTTCCCCTCCCACCCCCCATTATGTCGGGTTTTCTTTCTTTTTAGCAGAAGCTGGTATCCACTCGCTCATCTAGGACTTGAGGAGTACCTACCGTACCACAGGCAAGGCGTCCTGCTGCTGGGCTGAATGCCACTGGCCCTACCCTCGGTCCTAAGTGTCTGGAAGAGCAGAAGCACACGGCAAGCACTTGGTAGGTATGTGTGGAATATCAGTGCTGAGAGGAAGAGGCTGAATGAATCTGGACATGCATGTGAGGGCCTCTCCCAGGGTCAAGTGTGGGCCATGCGGACTTGCATACTACGTGTGGCAGGTGGGTACGAGCTACCATCTATGGAACATCTACCAAATTCTGGACATCATTCAGAGCACTTTAAATGCACCGAGTGATTCACTCCTTGAAACACTCCTTGATATAGGGACCATTATCCCCACTTTATAGATAAGAAAATTGAGGTCCAAGAGGTTTAAATAACTTACTTGAGGTCATATGCAGTGAAAATTAGAGATGGCATCTGCCTGCCAAGGGTAAGGAGGGAGAGGAAAGTGATGAGAATCAGAGGTAGGTTCCTGGGGACTTTCTACTTCAGGGGGAAGAAGGGCAGGTGAAGGCACAGGATTAAGGGCACAGAGGGGCTTCCTAGATGCTCAACACGTGCAGAATATGCTTCAGGAAGACCTGGCCCTCAGGGGTCCAAGTGCTAAAGAGCTGTTTGGGGTGAGATGAGAAGGAAGGCCCAGAGACATATGGTTTTAGGAATTGGGGCCTTCCTGGGAGCACCTTCGGTTTACATGGGGAAGACAGGGCAGAGCTCCTCAGCCTCCACGCCTGACCCCTCTTTGCAAGAGCCTTGGGGTGGAGGGCATGCATGAACTGGGAAGGATGTCCAAAGCCGGGAGGAGAATTCAGGGAAGAATTATTTTAGGCCAGGACAAGATCAGTAGAGAGAGAGGCTGGACAGAGCAAGGGACATGGAGAAAGGGTGAGGGCCAGAGGAGAGCTGGGTCAACGGGGTGAAGCTCAGCAAAGGGGAGGGGAGGACTTGTTCCCCCCACAGGGGTAAATGAAGAAGGCTTTGGAGAATATTAGGTGGGAGATAGGGACTTTGAGGACCTACGCCAAAGGCAGCCCAGAGTTTTGGTGAGGGCGCTGGCCTTGCAATCAGACCATTCTAACCCCAGAGAATGAGGTACTCAAATTATGGTTTCTTACTGTTACTGCAAGATCCTTTCATCTCAGTAAAATTTCAGGCAATGTGACCTGGAGCAAGACAAGAGATGAGAGTAGAAAATGTTCAGAACGGAGGCGATGGGCACGTACACCTAATAGTTACTTAGTCATGTCATATGGCGACTTTCTGTTCCAAGCTGGTGATGCTGGTTTTTCCATCCAGTAGTTTCATAAAGCTCGATTTTAAAATAAGTCTATTTGGGTAAAATAAATAAGTCCACTACAGGAAAAATGTAAAGTAAATAACAGTACAGGTAATACAGGGACATGGCAAAAATTGTAAAGGTGGGGTGTAGATGAGGGAAGACTGGATGATGTTGAACTCAGGATTATATTTTCCAGTTAAAATCATTTGAAATTTAATGTTTAAAAAAATATAACGTTAATTGCTTCACCTGGTTAGGTGGTGCTACATCTCAGCCAAAACTAATACCCACCCTGAGAGAAGTGGGGGCTGGGTCCCTGGCAGGGTTTCCAGACCGGTGTTGGCAGAGACCATGGCCCGAAGAAGCTGTCCAGCCCAGTGGAATGTGTGGATTTGCAGCTGTGCACCCAACAGGTTCCGAACAATTAAAAAAAAAAAAAAAAAGAAACAGCTACCCTTATTTCAGTGCTCCATTAAAACAATTTTCAATTCCTTCTCAGGCATATATAATTTCATCTCACTCTATATTTCTAAAGCATTTCAGAAAAAAGTGGAGGGCTTCCCTGGTGGCGCAATGGTTGAGAGTCCGCCTGCCGATGCAGGGGACACAGGTTCGTGCCCCGGTCCGGGAAGATCCCACATGCTGCGGAGCAGCTGGGCCCATGAGCCATGGCCGCTGAGCTTGCGCGTCCGGAGCCTGTGCTCCACAACGGGAGAGGCCACAGCAGTGAGAGGCCCGCGTACCGCAAAAAAAAAAAAAAAAAAAAAAAATACAGCTACATAAACTGCTTTCAAAAATAAGATCTTGATTACTGGTGCTGAGAATTGGATGGGAAACAAATTTCAAATGGCATAAAAACACTAAATCTGATTTTACAGCATTCCCTTCAAAACTCTAATTAAATGCAAATAATGTAAACATATATCAGCCAGAAAGCTTATAACCCTTCTAATAAAATTCATACAAATTCTTTAGGAGATTTTATATAGAACAAGACAGACATTAGAATGAAAATATAAAAAATATGTACTTGCCTAAAACTTTGAGATAACAACAAGACTATATACCTGGGAGAGCAAAAATTCCTATGAGTAGAAGGGAATTATGTTTTCATCATTTTAATGTCTGTTAGGAGGCTGACCACATAATGAAAACAAAAAAATGAGTTGGTAAATTTTTGTAACTAAACTATAAAGGTGACTTATGTACCATATGACAAGGTATAAAACTGTTGTAACTTGTTTAGATGCAATCAAAAATTTAATACATTTCTTTATAAATATCCTTTAATATATAATCAAGAAAACACTAAGTAAATACTAGTATAGTAGGAATAGAACTGTGAACTCCATATTATTACTCAACATTCTTAGTATGTATATTCCAGAATTGTTTTCCAAAGTAGAAGGCACCAATGGAGAAAAACTGTTCACTATAGTAGGGGTTAGCAAATTATGGCCTGCAAGCCAAAACTGGCCTGCCGCTTGGGTTTGTAAATAAAGTTTTTTTTTTTAATAAATTTTTTTTATTTTAACATCTTTATTGGAGTATAATTGCTTTACAATGGTGTGTTAGTTTCTGCTTTATAACAAAGTGAATCAGTTATACATATACATATGTTCCCATATCTCTTCCCTCTTGCGTCTCCCTCCCTCCCACCCTCCCTATCCCACCCCTCCAGGCGGTCACAAAGCACCGAGCTGATCTCCCTGTGCTATGCGGCTGCTTCCCACTAGCTATCTACCTTACGTTTGGTAGTATATATATGTCCATGCCTCTCTCTCGCTTTGTCACAGTTTACCCTTCCCCCTCCCCATATCCTCAAGTCCATTCTCTAGTAAGTCTGTGTCTTTATTCCTGTTTCACCCCTAGGTTCTTCATGACATTTTTTTCCTTAAATTCCATATATATGTGTTAGCATACGGTATTTGTCTCTCTCTTTCTGACTTACTTCACTCTGTATGACAGTCTCTAGGTCTATCCACCTCATTACAAATAGCTCAATTTCGTTTCTTTTTATGGCTGAGTAATATTCCATTGTATATATGTGCCACATCTTCTTTATCCATTCATCTGAAGATGGACACTCAGGTTCTTTCCATCTCCGGGCTATTGTAAATAGAGCTGCAATGAACATTTTGGTACATGACTCTTTTTGAATTATGGTTTTCTCAGGGTATATGCCCAGTAGTGGGATTGCTGGGTCATATGGTCATTCTATTTGTAGTTTTTTAACGAACCTCCATACTGTTCTCCACAGTGGCTGTATCAATTTACATTCCCACCAACAGTGCAAGAGTGTTCCCTTTTCTCCACACCCTCTCCAGCATTTATCGTTTCTAGATTTTTTGATGATGGCCATTCTGACTTGTGTGAGATGATATCTCATTGTAGTTTTGATTTGCATTTCTCTAATGATTAGTGATGTTGAGCATTCTTTCATGTGTTTGTTGGCAGTCTGTATATCTTCTTTGGAGAAATGTCTATTTAGGTCTTCTGCCCATTTTTGGATTGGGTTGTTTGTTTTTTTGTTATTAAGCTGCATGAGCTGCTTATAAATTTTGGAGATAAATCCTTTGTCAGTTGCTTCATTTGCAAATGTTTTCTCCCATTCTGAGGGTTGTCTTTTGGTCTTGTTTACGGTTTCCTTTGCTGCGCAAAAGCTTTGAAGTTTCATTAGGTCCCATTTGTTTATTTTTGTTTTTATTTCCATTTCTCTAGGAGGTGGGTCAAAAAGGACCTTGCTGTGATTTATGTCATAGAGTGTCCTGCCTATGTTTTCCTCTAAGAGTTTGATAGTTTCTGGCCTTACATTTAGGTCTTTAATCCACCTTGAGCTTATCTTTGTGCATGGTGTCTGGGAGTGATCCAATCTCATACTTTTACATGTAGCTGCCCAGTTTTCGCAGCACCACTTATTGAAGAGGCTGTCCTTTCTCCACTGTACATTCCTGCCTCCTTTATCAAAGACAAGGTGACCATATGTGTGTGGGTTTATCTCTGGGCTTTCTATCCTGTTCCATTGATCTATCTTTCTGTTTTTGTGCCAGTACCATACTGTCTTGATTACTGTAGCTTTGTAGTATAGTCTGAAGTCAGGGAGCCTGATTCTTCCAGCTCTGTTTTTCATTCTCAAGATTGCTATGGCTATTTGGGGTCTTTTGTGTTTCCATACAAATTGTGAAATTTTTTGTTCTAGTTCTGTGAAAAATGCCAGTGGTAGTTTGATAGGGATTGCGTTGAATCTGTAGATTGCTTTGGGTAGTAGAGTCATTTCCACAATGTTGATTCTTCCAATCCAAGAACATGGTATATCTCTCCATCTATTTGTATCATCTTTAATTTCTTTCATCAGTGTCTTATAATTTTCTGCATACAGGTCTTTTGTCTCCTTAGGTAGGTTTATTCCTAGATATTTTATTCTTTTTGTTGCAGTGGTAAATGGGAGTGTTTTCTCGATTTCACTTTCAGATTTTTCATCATTAGTGTATAGGAATGCCAGAGATTTCTGTGCATTAATTTTGTATCCTGCTACTTTACCAAATTCATTGATTAGCTCTAGTAGTTTTCTGGTAGCATCTTTAGGATTCTCTATGGATAGTATCATGTCGTCTGCAAACAGTGACAGCTTTACTTCTTCTTTTCAGACGTGGATTCTTTTTATTGCCTTTTCTTCTCTGATTGCTGTGGCTAAAACTTTCAAAACTCTGTTGAATGAGAGTGGTGAGAGTGGGCAACCTTGTCTTGTTCCTGATCTTAGTGGAAATGCTTTCAGTTTTTCACCATTGAGGATGATGCTGGCTGTGTGTCTGTCATATATGGCCTTTATTATGTTGAGGAAAGTTCTCCCATGCCTACTTTCTGCAGGGTTTTTATCATAAATTGGTGTTGAATTTTGTCAAAAGCTTTCTCTGCATCTATTGAGATGATCATATGGTTTTTCTCCTTCAGTTTGTTAATATGGTGTATCACATTGATTGATTTGCGTATATTGAAGAAGTCTTGCATTCCTGGAAAAAACCCCACTTTATCATGGTGTATGATCCTTTTAATGTGCTGTTGGATTTTGTTTGCTAGTATTTTGTTCAGGATTCTTGCATCTATGTTCATCAGTGATATTGGCCTGTAGTTTTCTTTCTTTGTGACATCCTTGTCTGGTTTTGGTATCATGGTGATGGTGGCCTCGTAGAATGAGTTTTGGAGTATTCTTCCCTCTGCTATATTTTGAAAGAGTTTGAGAAGGATAGGTGTTAGCTCTTCTCTAAATGTTTGATAGAATTCGCCTGTGAAGCCATCTGGTCCTGGGCTTTTGTTTTTTGGAAGATTTTTAATCACAGTTTCAATTTCAGTGCTTGTGATTGGTCTGTTCATATTTTCTCTTTCTTCCTGATTCAGTCTTGGCAGGTTGTGCCTTTCTAAGAATTTGTCCATTTCTTCTAGGTTGTCCATTTTATTGGCATAGAGTTGCTTGTAGTAATCTCTCATGATCTTTTGTATTTCTGCAGTGTCAGTTGTTACTTCTCCTTTTTCATTTCTAATTCTATTGATTTCAGTCTTCTCCCTTTTTTTCTTGATGAGTCTGGCTAATGGTTTATCAATTTTGTTTATCCTTTCAAAGAACCAGCTTTTAGTTTTATTGATCTTTGCTATAGTTTCTTTCATCTCTTTTTCTTTCTCAGCTGATTTTTATGATTTCTTTCCTTCTGCTAACTTTGGGGTTTTTTTGTTCTTCTTTCTCTAATTGTTTTAGGTGTAAGGTTAGGTTGTTTATTCGAGATGTTTCCTGTTTCTTAAGGTAGGATTGTATTGCTATAAATTTCCCTCTTAGAACTGCTTTTGCTGCATCCCATAGATTTTGCATCGTCGTGTCTCCATTGTCATTTGTTTCTAGGTATTTTTTGATTTCCTCTTTGATTTCTTCAGTGATCACTTCGTTATTAAGTAGTGTATTGTTTAGCCTCCATGTGTTTGTATTTTTTACAGATCTTTTCCTGTAATTGATATCTAGTCTCATAGCGTTGTGGTCAGAAAAGATACTTGATACAATTTCAATTTTCTTAAATTTACCAAGGCTTGATTTGTGACCCAAGATATGATCTATCCTGGAGAATGTTCCATGAGCACTTGAGAAAAATGTGTATTCTGTTGTTTTTGGATGGAATGTCCTATAAATATCAATTAAGTCCATCTTGTTTAATGTATCATTTAAAGCTTGTGTTTCCTTATTTATTTTCATTTTGGATGATCTGTCCATTGGTGAAAGTGGGGTGTTAAAGTCCCCTACTATGAATGTGTTACTGTCAATTTCCCCTATTACGGCTGTTAGTATTTGCCTTATGTATTGAGGTGCTCCTACGTTGGGTGCATAAATATTTACAATTGTTATATCTTCTTCGTGGATCGATCCCTTGATCTTTATGTAGTGTCCTTCTTTGTCTCTTCTAATAGTCTTTATTTTAAAGTCTATTTTGTCTGATATGAGAATTGCTACTCCAACTTTCTTTTGGTTTCCATTTGCATGAAATACATTTTTCCATCCCCTTACTTTCAGTCTGTATGTGTCTCTAGGTCTGAAGTGGGTGTCTTGTAGACAGCAAAGATATGCGTCTTGTTTTTGTATCTATTCAGCCAATCTGTGTCTTTTGGTGGGAGCATTTAGTCCATTTACATTTAAGGTAATTATCAATATGTATGTTCCCATTCCCATTTTCTTAATTGTTTTGGGTTCATTATTGTAGGTCTTTTCCTTCTCTTGTGTTTCTTGCCTAGAGAAGTTCCTTTAGCATTTGTTGTAAAGCTGGTTTTGTGGTGCTGAACTCTCTCAGCTTTTGCTTGTCTGTAAAGGTTTTAATTTCTCCATCAAATCTGAATGAGATCCTTGCTGGGTAGAGTAATCTTGTTTGCAGGTTTTTCTCCTTCATCACTTTAAATATGTCCTGACAGTCCCTTCTGGCTTGCAGAGTTTCTTCTGAAAGATCAGCTGTTAACCTTATGGGGATTCCCTTGGGTGTTATTTGTTGTTTTTCCCTTGCTGCTTTTAATATGTTTTCTTTGTATTTAATTTTTGACAGTTTGATTAATATGTGTCTTGGCGTATTTCTCCTTGGATTTATCCTGTATGGGACTCTATGTGCTTCCTGGACTTGATTAACTATTTCCTGTCCTATATTAGGGAAGTTTTCAACTATAATCTCTTCAAATATTTTCTCAGTCCCTTTCTTTTCCTCTTCTTCTTCTGGAACCCCTATAATTTGAATGTTGGTGAGTTTAATGTTGTTCCAGAGGTCTCTGAGACTGTCTTCAGTTCTTTTCATTCTTTTTTCTTTATTCTGCTCTGCAGTAGTTATTTCCACTATTTCATCTTCCAGGTCACTTATCCGTTCTTCTACCTCAGTTATTCTGCTATTGATCCCATCTAGAGTATTTTTCATTTATTGTGTTGTTCATCGTTGTTTGTTTCATCTTTAGTTCTTCTAGGTCCTTGTTAAATGTTTCTTGCTCCTTCATCTGCTGTGTGTTTTTCTGTCTTTTCATTTTGCTTATCTTACTGTGTTTGGGGGTCTCCTTTTTGCAGGCTGCAGGTTCGTAGTTCCTGTTGTTTTTGGTGTCTGTCCCCAGTGGCTAAGGTTGGTTCAGTGGGTTGTGTAGGCTTCCTGGTGGAGGGTACTAGTACCTGTGCTCTGGTGGATGAGGCTGGATCTTGTCTTTCTGGTGGGCAGGTCCACGTCTGGTGGTGTGTTGTGGGGTGTCTGTGGACTTATTATGATTTTAGGCAGCCTCTCTGCTAATGGGTGGGGTTTTATTACTGTCTTGCTACTTGTTTGGCATAGGATGTCCATCACTGTAGCTTGCTGGTCGTTGAGTGAAGCTGGGTGCTGGCGTTGAGATGGAGATCTCTGGGAGATTTTCGCCGTTTGATATTATGTGCTGCTGGGAGGCCTCTTGTGGACCAGTGTCCTGAAGTTGGCTCTCCCACCTCAGAGGCACAGCACTGACTCCTGGCTGCAGCACCAAGAGCCTTTCATCCACAGGGCTCCTTAATTTGGGATGATTCGTTGTCTATTCATGTATTCTACAGATGCAGGGTACATCAAGTTGATTGTGGAGCTTTAATCCGCTGCTTCTGTGGCTGCTTGGGAGAGATTTCCCTTTCTCTTCTTTGTTCTCACAGCTCCCAGGGGCTCAGCTTTGGATTTGGACCCGCCTCTGCATGTAGGTCGTTGGAGGGCGTCTGTTCTTCGCTCAGACAGGACGGGGTTAAAGGAGCCGCTGATTCAGGAGCTCTGGCTCACTCAGGCTGGGGGAGGGAGGGGCACGGAGGCGGGGCGGGCCTGCGGCGGCAGAGGCCGGCGTGACGTTGCGCCAGCGTGAGGCGCGCCATGCGTTCTTCCGGGGAAGTTGTCCCTGGATCCCGGGACCCTGGCGGTGGCGGGCTGCACAGGCTCCGGGGACGGGAGGTGTGGAGAGTGACCTGTGCTCGCACACAGGCTTCTTGGTGGCGGCAGCAGCGGCCTTAGCGTCTCCCGCCCGTCTCTGTGTTCCGCGCTTTTACCCGCGGCTCGCGCCCGTCTCTGGAGCTCCTTTAAGCAGCGCTCTTAATCCCCTCTCCTCGCGCACCAGGAAACAAAGAGGGAAGAAAAAGTCGCTTGCCTCTTCGGCAGCTCCAGACTTTTCCCCGGACTCCCTCCCGGCCAGCCGTGGTGCACTAACCCCTGCAGGCTGTGTTCACGCCGCCAACCCCAGTCCTCTCCCGGCGCTCCGACTGAAGCCCGAGCCTCAGCTCCCAGCCCCCGCCCGCCCCGGCGGGGGAGCAGACAAGCCTCTCGGGCTGGTGAGTGCCGGGCGGCCCTGATCCTCTGCGCTGGAATCTCTCCGCTTTGCCCTCTGCACCCCTGTTGCTGCGCTCTCCTCCGCGGCTCTGAAGCTCCCCCGCTCTGCCACCCGCAGTCTCCACCCGCGAAGGGGCTTCCTAGTGTGTGGACACTTTTCCTCCTTCACAGCTCCCTCCCGCTGGTGCAGGTACCGTCCCTATTCTTTTGTCTCTGTTTATTCTTTTTTCTTTTGCCCTACCCAGTTACGTAGGGGGTTTCTTGCCTTTTGGGAGGTCTGAGGTCTTCTGCCAGCGTTCCGTAGGTGTTCTGTAGGAGTTGTTCCACGTGTAGATGTATTTCTGGTGTATCTGTCTGTAAATAAAGTTTTATTGGAACATGGCCACATCTGTTTGTTTATATATTGTCTCTGGAAGCTTTTGTGCTTCAACAGCTGGGTCTAGTAGTTGTGGCAGAGACCTTCTGGCTTGCAGAATCTAAAATGTTTCCTCACTGGCTCTTTTCTTTTTCTTTTTTTTTTTTTAATTTTTATTTATTCATTTATTTTTGTCTGTGTTGGGTCTTCGTTGCTGCACGCGGGCTTTCTCTAGTTGTGGGGAGCAGGGGCTGCTCTTCGTTGCAGTGCACAGGCTTCTCATTGCGATGGCTTCTCATTGCGGAGCACGGGCTCTAGGTGCGTAGGCTTCAGTAGTTGCGGCACATGGGCTCAGTAGTTGTGGCTCACGGGCTCTAGGGCACAGGCTCAGTAGTTGTGGCACATGGGCTTAGTTGCTCTGCGGTATGTGGGATCTTCCTGGACCAGGGATCGAACCCGTGTCCCCTGCATTGGCAGGCGGATTCTCAACCACTGCGCCACCAGGGAAGCCCCTCACTGGCTCTTTACGGGAAAGTTTGCCAACACACCTCATAGAATCATTCAGAACTGTGATGATTTATATGTACTTTAATATTCACCAATGACAGTGGACTGGCAAGTTAATTAATTTTGCTTCTCTTTGCTTTTCTACACTCAAATTATGTGTTTATTTTAGAACTTGTGGCTGATCAGTGCTCAAAAGCAAATAAGAAAACTCGTTCCTCAGAACTAAAAACTCTGCAAGTTACTTTCATAAAAATAAATGAGGCAGAGAATAAATAAGACATACGATGGATAATATAAATAATGAGATACTAATTCCGAGCTGAAGACTACCCTAAGGCTGCTAAGATGATGTTACTTGTAGGAAATGATTAAACTCCCTTGCAATGGATCCACCCTCTCCTTTGTGAAATAAACGTTCCCCATCAAAGGCATAATGACAGTTTTAATTTAAAGCTCAAGAAGTCCTATATGAGGGAGATACGGGCTTGGATTCTCTTGCTTTGTTGTTGTTGTTTAGTAGCTTCTATAGGCGCATACTACCAATTTTTGAGCTTGGGATGCAACTGTAAATAAGTATATAATAAATATTCTCTAAAATATAAGATATTGATCAAAGCGTTAAGGTGAAAATAATCTCAACGATCAAAACATAATTTAAAAATTAGAGATGGATTGCTTGGTGCATTGCAGCAGGTGAATAGAATACTCTGGAATGGCCTATGGTCCCTGGTCAAGAGGACCACCAGGGGGCGCCTCATTTCTAAGATTTCCCCAGGGGCTGTCCTAGTTGGTTAAGATTCCTGGTTTCAGGACCCAACTCGGAATCTTTAGGGAGACTGTGAGACTGACTAATCAACTCTGAAGCACTCAGTTCCTTCTCAAGTCTGGTCCTCAAATACTCCAATGGATCCTTGAAGGACAATGGGATGGTTATGTCCCTGAGATTTGGGACCCTGTATTTTAATTGATGTAGGCTTCAACCGACACAGTCTTTAAAAACATACGGTCAAGTGGAGCCCCAGGTCTTCTTCACACAAATTGTGCTTAGGTTCAGGTTTATCCTACGAGGAACTGTTTGTGGAAAACAGGACAATGTATTTTGGAGGTCGGGGGCCCTAGATGGGCTTTGCCTCACACATATAGTATGTGACTTTGAGTAAATTACTTGCTCTCCTTGGGGCTTCAGTTCTCCTATTTGCTACTTTGTACCACTGTTATGAGGATGAGATGAGATAACGCCTGTCAAATGTCCAGCATGTAATGGGCACTTCATGCCATTCACCAACATGCCGCTATCCTTTAACTGTATTAAAAAAAAAAAAAAAAAGAAAGCTAGGTTTTTACACACACTCCTGTTAAATTTCTTCTTAATTTTGGTCCAGCTTTCACTTGTGAAAATCCTTCCGACTCTTGACTTGTTTTGTTCATCAAAGGATAAGCGTTTCTTTCCGTTCCTGGGCTACTTCCAGCTTGGATACACACTTCTTTTGAGTCTTCATCTTAGTTGAACAGAGAGGGTCAAGCAGAGCCCAGGGGTATAACAAAGGCACTCCTTCCAAGTTGACAGCAATCTACTGGTTGACGATTCTTGGGGGAAACCCTTCTTGAGGGATTCTAATTTTCCCAAGCCAAGGTCATGGGCAATTATAACAATGGCCGTCACTTGAGATCTCCACCTGGCCCTGCCCCTGGAGCCTACTCTTCCCTGGTCTTCTTGCTTTCTTGTTGGATGCCTGCCAGTTAAACCAGCCTTGGTGGCCCCTGGTGTTTCCCCAATTTCTTAGGCCCTAGGTGGCTCAGTTCTGGGACAGTCTTGCACTGTTCTTACTGCTTCAAAGATTGGAGACTGGGGACCATTGTTTTTTGCCTCTCATCTCACTTCTCTTGAGGTGCATGTCCAGTGTTGGGGACTGGCTTTCTTCCCAGCAGTAGATACATTTCTCTCCACCCACCTTGGACAGTCTGGCTTTGGAGTGCTCACAGAGCTTTTTGACTGCCTGACAGTAGATACAGTTTTTATTTAAGTTCTTTAGTTCCTCCTATTGTGTTACTTGCAACGCATTCTCAGGGGTCAGCTCCAAGGGCATTTGAGGGGTGCTGCCTAGGACCACAGCAATTGCAGTTTAAGTCACAACTTGGATGCCTGGTCAGTGCAGAAGAATGCAGAGCCTTCCTAGCTTGGAGACAATGCCTTGCCTTGTGAGTTTCACAGACACAGTAAGCTGTTGGAGCATCCTCTTTTTTTTTTTTTTTTTTTGCGGTACGCGGCCCTCTCACTGTTGTGGCCTCTCCCGTTGCGGAGCACAGGCTCTGGACGCGCAGGCTCAGCGGCCATGGCTCACGGGCCTAGCCGCCCCGCGGCATGTGGGATCTTCCCGGACCGGGGCACGAACCCGCGTCCCCCGCATCGGCAGGCGGACTCTCAACCACTGCGCCACCAGGGAAGCCCAGTTGTTTTTCATTTATTCTGGATACTAGACTTTTATCAGATATATGATTTGCAAATATTTCCTTACATTCTGTAGGTTGCCTTTTCACTTTCTTGAGAGCATCCTAATTACTTCCCCCCTTTTTAAGAGTCAGATTTATCGAGGTAGAATTTACATACAATAAAATTGACCCTTCAGCAGTGTTCAGTGCCAGGACTTTTGACAAATGTTTACAGCCAGCACCACTATCAAGATGGAGCATTTTTATCCCCACAGCAAGTTTCTCCTGTGCCCTTTCAGAGTTAATTCCCGCCTGATGCTAATTACTTGTTAACTTTCGTCATTATACCACAAACTTTAGCTTCCTGAAAAATTACCACGGAACATCGAACAAAACAATGTTAGATAAATGACGCATGATTGTATTATTTGTACCGACACCATTTAATTTGTGGAATATTGACATTTTATATTTTTAATTTTCTCTTCCCTGCCACCCTGCTGCAAGGGTAACACTTGTTTCGGTTGTGTAGACTTGGAATGCCAGGAGGAAGCATTGGAACTCAGCTTCTCTCCTCCTGGTGATTCACCAAGAAGACTCACTCTGGTAGGAACGCAGAGGTAAATTCCACCGCGAAATACATGCCATCCAAATTACTCCACACGCAATCTAAAAAGATTCAAAATAAAGGCTGAAATACTTCTTTAGTAATGTTCTTTTCTAAGAGCAAAAGAGGACTAATGATTTTCTGGTTTCTCAAGAGATATAGAAAACTTATTTAAAAAATAACTGAAATTTTCACACTAGCATGAACTTGTTTTGACACCTGTCAATGCTTTTGGACGCCTACCCTCAACCCTGAAGTTCCATATTCTTCCCTGGAGTTTTCTAATTCCTTGCTGAAACTGTCCTAGAGATGTCTTGTGCCATCTCTACACTGCTGAGGGGCCTCAGTCATTATCTGTGCCCTTTATTTGAGCTGGGTTGAGTAAGTCTAGATTTTTGAAACTCAAACAGCCTGATCGAAATAGAATTCATACAAAGAGTGACGTTTCAGAGAAGTTTCAGGCCTAAAGGAGAAAGGAGAAACTTGGGATGCTTGTAAGGTTATCAGGACACAGTTGGGCACATGACAGGGAGAACCTCCTCCAAATCCTACAGTGAGAAGCTACTGTTCTGTGGTGGTAAAATTCTTAACAGAACCGATCCCTTGAGACTCAAGCCCAGGGCTTTTAAGTCTCTGAGTAGCGAGAATAAAATGACCAGCAGCACACACTATGATTCTGCAGGTGGGCACTTGGGTCTCGGCATTTACATCATTTACCACTTCGTATTGAAGTGATCTGTGTTCCTATTGAAAAGATCTGTCATCTCTTCCTGGGCAGGGGTCAGTTTTATTTGTATTTGTATCCCTAGTGTCTCTGTAACTTAACAGAGGGGTCACTCAGCTGTGCCGTCCCAAGGACTCAGCTGTGCCGTCTTCTGTAGTTAGGATGGTGTCCAAACATGAGATGCTCAGCTGTACCTTTTCAGGGCTCTTTCTACCTTTGCCACCCTTCCTTAACAACCCTGCCACTTCTTAAGATACCTTCATTTAAATTACATTCCAAGCATCTTTGAACTAGGCCAATGGATAATTAGTGCTGAAGTCCAAAATGTTCAGGTAAATAAAGAAGAAGTTAAAAGTTAGTTATTTCTAGATGCAAGGCATGATAATGGATTGGATACTGGGCCAGAAAAGAGTTGCTCTGAACGACACTGTTGAGACAGTTGGTGGAGGTGGAACACGGAGCAGCAGTCATTATTCATCTGCCCTGTGATTCCACCTTTCCTTTCATGCCCCCGCCACCGCCACCGTTCTAACTGTAGATTAGGTAAGAGTATTATTATCAATGTAAAATTTCTTGGATGTGATAACTGTATTGTCATTACATTAGAGAAGGCTTCAGATGCACACTGAGGTATTTAGGGATGAAAGGACATGATGTATGCAGTCTAATCTCACAGGGTTCAGCCAGAGAGAGAACGATAAAGTAAATGCTGCAAAATGCTATCAGTCCATGAATCTGCGCAAAGGATAGCGGGAACTCTTTGTACTATTTTTGTGACTTTTATGTAGCTTTAAAATTATTTCCAAATAAAAAGTTAATATAAGGTAGTCATTTCTAAGACCATTAAACCTTTTCTTTGATGCACTGTGAACAAAAGGCACAGGCCACAGATATCCAGGACTTAGCAGTTGAAGCAATACCTCTTTATCCGTCCACTTCTCATTCCTCCTCCTCCTTTATCCGCCCTCCCCCCGCTAATTCTAACTTGCTTTTGTTATCTAAATGTGGACAAGCCCTGAGGCCCCTTTGTTTGCTGTTCCTTTCTCTACACTGTCTGGGTGCTCTCAACTGTGCCCCTGGCTTCTCTGGCGGCATTCAATACTATTGAATGGTATTGTGAAGGGTGTTAAGGAGACTTGCAGATGTTCCATTTATGGTAGCATAGATAAGGCAAGTGCCCACGGGGTGGTTCTGATCCGGGTTTTAAAGGAACTGTGGATACTAAATGAAAATGGAGATCTTCACATCACTGCCTACTCACCACACAGAGCAGGCTGGTTTTGGTTTTTATCACCATTCAAATCAATTGCCCTTGGTAGGGTCACCAAGAACTTCTAATTGGAAATCCAACAGACAGGTTTCAAACTTTGTCACACTGACCTCTTTGGAAGCTGTGTGGTCTAGGATAAGAGGAATAGCAACAATTATACAGAGCGTATTATGGCAGGCTCTGTTCTAGGCACTTGTGTAATACTTGCTAATTTAATTCTCTCAACAGTCCTCGCTGGATATTATCATCTGTCTTAGTCCATTTGGGCTGCTATAACAAAGTACCACAAACTGGGTGGGTCATAAACAACAGAAATTTACTACTCACAGTTCTAGAAGCTGGGAAGTTCCAGATCAAGGTACCAGCATGGTTGGGGTCTGCTGAAGGCCCTCCCCTCAGTTGCAGACTGCCAGCTTCTCACTGTGTCCTCAGACGGTGGAAGGGGACAAGGGGGCTCTCTGGAACCTCTTTTATAAGGGCACTAAACCTATTTCTGAGACTCTACCTTAATGAGCTAATCACTCCCAAAGGCCCCACCTCCTAATACCATCACCTTAGGGGTTAGGTTTCAACATATGAATTTTGCGGGGACACATTCAGACCATAATATTATCATTCCCATTTTACAGCAAGAAATTAAGGGACAGAGACAAAAAGTCACTGGCCAAATTTAGTAAGTGCTGGTGCCAGGACTGAAGTCTAGGAATCTGTGCACTTACCCACATTATACCCCACATAAAGT
This sequence comes from Phocoena phocoena, assembly GCF_963924675.1. Taxonomy (NCBI): domain Eukaryota; kingdom Metazoa; phylum Chordata; class Mammalia; order Artiodactyla; family Phocoenidae; genus Phocoena; species Phocoena phocoena. The sequence continues at coordinate 83,713,773 of NC_089233.1, forward strand.
GCTTTTCAAGGTCCCTGGTATTCAGCCAGTGCCCAATACACCTTAGCTCTCATGGCTATTATTAGCTCTCTGGACTGGAAGGTCTGGGCCTGACGGTCTAGAGCTGTGCTTTCCAACACCATCCCAGAGCCCCACGTGGCCACTGAGCCCTTGACATGTAACCAGTGCAAACTGAGATGTAGTTTAAGTGTAAAATACACGTCAGATTGAAGATTTCACACACACACACACACACACACACACACACAGGCTATAAACTATCTTGATAATTAAAAAATAGTTTGGATATAGTGGCATAAGTACGTTATTAAAATTAGTTTCACATTTAAATTTTCACTTAAAAATGTATTTACTAGAAAATCTAAAATTACATACGTGGCTTGTGTGGCGTTTCTATTGCTCAGTGTCTGCCTAGGGACTGGAAGGAAAGCATGAAGCCGGAGCTTCCACGGGAAGAAACACGATGCCCTTTGGGATTATCAGCTGGTGGATGGTGGTGAGCAGAAAAGTTGGAAGCAGCTTTGGGGCAAGAGACCCCAGGACCTGCACAACTGCCAGTACAAACACGCATCGCCTGCCCTAGCCAGAGAGTGAGGGCCGCAGAGGAAGGAGGCTGCACAGAAGCTTTCTGCTTTCAGTGGAATTGCTTCAAATTCTGGGTGAGCAGACGTGGTCCAAGTACTGCTGCCATCAGAGACTGAAGGGAGTGAGCAGGTGGCCATGTTGCCGTCTTCTTCGCTTGTTGGAGGCTCCTTCCGGCCTCGGCGGAAGTCCCGCCCCCTTCGAGTGAGGTCCCGTAACTGTCACCGCGAATGCATGGCTGCTGCTGCCTCTGGTGGATTTTTCTGGAAACCCTGATTTTTCCGGGAACCTTGTAGTTTTCAGAGAAAGGGTTGCCTCACAATTTACCTGCTGGTCTAATAGTTTCTCCTCCTCTTCCGGGTCTAGAGGTGAAGGGAGGGTCAGGGACTCCCATCACTTGCTGTAGACTCCTTCTGAAGCGTCTCCGCCTGGCTCTGCCCCGTGAACGCCTCCAAAGCCATCTCTCCAAAACTGATCTCAGAAGCCATCCCTGGAACCTGCCTCCCTGGTGTGCTGGCCCTAGTAAATCCTTCCACTGCTCCTCCCGCCAAAGCCTGGGCATCATCTTGGCGAATCCGCCTTCTTCAGTCTGCTCGTCCAATCAGTCCGCAAGTTCTGTGCACTCTGCCTTGTAGATCTATTTGGAACCTATCCCGTGGTGGCCCCCCATCCCAGTGGAGGACACCTGAATGACTGGCAGGGCCTGGAAGGGTCTTCAGGGGTCTTCCCGTTTCAGTTTGCCCTGCGCGCCTTCATCCAACCCTGTACTCTAGCGGGTGTTCTTTCTACAGCACCTGATAGTGTCACATGACATTGTTTCCATAAAGTTCTAGCTTCCACGTGTGGCTGGCTGGCAGGCCTTTAATCAGTTGGCTTCTCCTTGACTCTTCAGTCTCTTTGCTTATGCTTCTCCCTCTCCCACTTTACAATTCAGCCGTCTAAGTCTTCTTGCTTTTCTGCCCCCAATCCCCCCTCCATCAATACTATCTCTGTACCCCACCCCACCCCTCCACTGCAAGAATTTTGCCTTGCAGCCTCGCTCTCTGTTCAGGTCTCAGTTTAACTATCCTTAACTCATCCTGTCTACTTTTCCCCCATAAGAGCACTTTGCACCCGGCTTTATAGGCTGAGTTTGAGCATGGCCTGCTCTTGATCTCTGTTTGCATATCCAGACGCAGCAAAGTGCCAAGGAGATAGCAGTTGCACATAAGTATTTGTCACATAAATGCGTGGGTTCAACACAGCTGACTATCGCCAGAGGGCAGCTGACATTCAGGTCAAGAGGTCTTTAAAGCCTGTGTAGCTATCAACACTCAGGTTGGCCTGATTTCCAACTTTATAAGTACAACTGCCAAGGTCAAGGGCGTGAGCCTGCTAACATCCAGACTCCTTCTTTCTTGGGCAGCTGATGAAGTGTTCATCTCCTCGATCCTCAGGGTTGTTATTTGCTCCCTCTTCGCTTATTTTTTTGAGGGTGGCCAGGCTAAGAGGTGAGAGGCTGGGGAGAAATTGTTTCTGCTTAGCTGTGGAGAGTGAAGTAACTTCAACATTGTTAACTATTTAATACTTTTTATCAGCTTACTCTTTTCAAGTATTGGTCCCAAATTAAATCTGAGTCGTTTTGGGGACTGGGAATATCCTTCTGAATTACTGGATGTGGCTGGGAAATGTGTTTCTCAAGGAGCCCCTTGTAAATTTCCACGAGTTGCTGTTATCCTAAAGTCACATGAAGGCAGTAATCCATCAGAGTTACCCCAGGTGCATGAGGAAGGAATGTCTAGAATCTAATTTTATCTCTAACTCTATAAACAGCCAAGTGCACCATTTATTATTTTACATAAATCAATCCTGAGACCAAATTCTCCTTTAAATGCGTCCTTCAATCTTTTCCAATACTGCTTAAAAAGGCTCCGTAGCTTGAAATAGTTCTGTGGCCTCTGCATTTGGGGAAGAAGAAGGGCTGGAGGAAGGAGAGAAGAGGAGGGTCTTGAGAGGCAAGAGGAGACCCCTCTCCAGCAAAATTGCCCGACAAGGCTTTGGCCCCATGAGCCAGAACACCTGGAGGAAAAGCAAAGTATCAAGTCCATGGCTGGCCTGTTCTCAGCTTGGCCAGATGCCTTTTTCTATTCTCATTGAAAATATCTTTTGGAAAATAGGAAATTGTAGGTCCACATTAGTCATCATTAGGAAAACTTGTACAGGAATTTGCTCTCTAGTGACTTGACTTGGAGAGTAGCTGGTATCCATGGGTCCTTAAATAAATGTTCATGAGAGATCAGGACTCTGATGAAGATTGATGCTAAATGGGCCATATGCTTCCTGTGGCTCTAATGGAAATAACACTGCATTTAGCATAATGGCAATATGGAAAATCCGCTTCCTTCTCCCAGCCATATTTTTACTAATATAATATTATAATATGATTCTCTCTTGTTTATCCCGTTATTTTTTATAGTTAAAATTTTAATTTGGTGTTTAAATGTAATTTGAGTACTGCCTAGAGCTCTCCAGAGGCAAGGTGATATCAATTCTACGGAACGGAATTATTGTAATTTTCACATGGTGTTGGATGGCAACTAGGGATGTATGCTGCCTCATGACTGGGTATCTGTAAGCTCCTACCATCACCTTCAAAAGCACCATCATGGGCAAATGAGAAACCGATAAAAATAAACGGTTCTTTCCTTCCAAATTCAGTTACCAGAGTGGAAAATCAATTTGTTATCTTTTCTTGCCATACTTTATAGGATGAAATTCTAGTCTTTAAAACATATTTAGGAGTAAATAGCCTGGTTTCTTCTTTCTATTCAGTTAGGGGCTCAATTTCTGGGCAGGTAAGTCAACTGTAAAACTTAATCCTTTCCTGTCTGATTTCGGATGCTGTGATTGGGGACAGATTATATTCTTGTCGTTGTTTTCACTTATTTGTCATTCTCAGTCCGGTGAATTCTCCTCTAACTTCAGTCTAGAGTTAATTTACATTCCCAGTGTTGGACATCCTTGGATGAGATCAGAAATGGCAAATAATTTTGAGAACTTTGTGCTCATATGGTTATAAGCGTTTGCTTGTTGGATGTTTTTGGCTTTGGTTCAGGTGTCAGCTGATACTGGTTTTTGAAATGAAACAAGAAATCCCAGGGAAAAGTCAGCAGTATAGAAACCAGTTACTCCATGAGCGTTAATTGAGCGTCTCATTTGTACCAGGCGCTATCCTGGCAATAAAGTTACAGAGAGGAGTAACACAAGACCCCTGCCTGCAAAGAGCTTCCTGTCATGTAGGGAGCTCAGGAAGGTAAACCAGCGATTACCCTGCATTACTGTGCTGGCCATGGTGGTTGGTGGTATGGGAGACCAGTTACCTCTGTGGGTAACAGTGGGTACCAGAGCCAGATCTGTAGGTTCAAATCTTGGTTGTATCATTTAATTTCTCTGTGGTCCTGCGCATGTGATTTAACCTCTCTGAGCCTCAGTTTCTTCATCTGTAAAATGGAGGATGTTCACAGTTCCACTTTCATTGTGAGGATTAACTGAGTTATAAAGTACTTAGCCCAATGCTCAATGCATTGTCTCTGTTCAGAAAATCTTTTTTTAAAAAAACGTTTATTTTATATTGGAGTAGAGTTGATTTACGATGTTGTGTTGGTTTCAGGTGTACAGCAAAGTGATTTAGTTGTGCATATACATGTATCTATTCTTTTTCAGCTCAGAAAATCTTGGCTGGTATTTTTGTTATTACTAGTATATTCAAGGTGCTATGGGAGATAGAAGGGGATGGATTGAACTCTGAGGTTTCGTAGAGGTGATGATGTCTGAAAAGTATCTTAAGGGATGAGTAGGAGTTTTCCAAGAGAGTCAGGAAGCGCTTTCTAGGCAGAGGAAATGGCATTCCAACTGTCATGCTAATGTTTGGGAGCTACATGTTTAAGAGGAATCAACATGTAATGAGTATATGTTCTGTGCCAGGCACACTTCCAGGTACTGGAGATTCAGTGGTGCAAATAGACCTGGTGTCTGCTGTCATAGCATTTATATTCTGTTGGGAAAGAGAGTCAATAAACAAATAAATACAGACATCTATGAGACAGTTTTAGGTAGTGATACATACTATTTGCAAAACTTCTCTTTAGGAGCCCGCTTTAATAAAGTCAGGAGGCAGAGAGCTTACTGAGTGAAAGAGTCCCCCAAGGGACAAAAGAGTCCCTTATCAGAAGTGAGAATCAAAAGAGACTGCTATGAACAATTAGATGCCAAGAAAAAAAGGGGTAGCCTGGAAGAAATGGATAAATTCCTAGAAACATAAAACATGCCAAGACTGAATCATGAAGAAATAGAAAATCTGAACAGGCTAATAACGACTAAGGACCTTAAATGAGTAATCAAAAGTCTCCCAACAAAGAAAAGCCCAGGGCCAGTTGGTTTTGCTGGTGAATTCTACCAAACATTTAGAGAAGAATTAATGCCAATCCTTCTCAAACTCTTCCAAAAATGAGAGTGGAGGGAAGACTCTTAAATTTTTTTTTTTATGAGGCTAGCATTGCTCTGATAACAAAGCCAGATCAGGACACAACAAGAAAAGGAAACAGCAGGCCAATGTCCCTGATGAATAATAGAGGCAAAAGTTCTCAACAAAATGCTGGCAAACTGCATTCAACACAACATTAAAAGGATCATCCGCCATGATCAAATGGGATTTATCCCTGGGATGGGATAAATGCATTTGTAAATCCCAGCATTCATTGCAGCGTTATTCACAATAGCCAAGGTATGGAAACAACCTAAGTGTGTGCTGTTGAGTGAATGGACAAAGAAAACGTGATATATGTATATGTATGTGTATATATGTATATGTATGTGTATATATGTATATGTATGTGTATATATGTATATGTATGTGTATATATGTATGTGTATATATGTATGTGTATGTGTATATATGTATATGTATGTGTATATATGTATATGTATGTGTATATATGTATGTGTATATATGTATGTGTATGTATGTGTATGTATGTATATATATGTATGTGTATGTGTATATATGTATATGTATGTGTATATATGTATGTGTATGTGTATATATGTATGTGTATGTGTATATATGTATATGTATGTGTATATATGTATATGTATGTGTATATATGTATATGTGTGTGTGTATATATATATATATATATATATATATACGCACACACATATATACATACACACACACACGAATATTACTCAGCCATAAAAAGAAGGAAATCCTATCATTTGTTACAAGGTGAACGTAACTTTAGGGCATGATGCTAAGTGAAATAAATCAGACACAGAGAGACAAATACTGTATGATTTCACTTATCTGTGGAATGTAGAAAAGTCAGACTCATAGAAACAAAGAGTAGATTGGTGGTTGCCAGGGGCGCAGGGTGGGGGAAATGGAGAAATGCTAGTTAAGGGTTCCAAACATCTAGTTATAAGATGAATAAGTTCTGGGCATCTAATGTAGAGCGGGGTGGCTACAGTTGACAACACTGTATTGTATGCCTGAAAGTTGCCAAGAGAATAGATCTTAAATGTTCTCACCACGCACGTAAAAAAAGGTAACTATGTATGGTGATGGGTCTGTTAACTCATTTATTGTGGTGATTATTTTATAATATCAAGTCCTCACGTTATACACCTTAAACTTACATAGTGCTTTTTAAAAAATTTTATTGAAGTCTAGTTGATTTACAATGTCGTGTTAATTTCTGCTGTACAGCAAAGTGATTCAGTTATACGCATACACACATTCTTTTTCATATTCTTTTCCATTATGGTTTATATTGAATATAGTTCCCTGTGCTATACAGTAGGACCTTGGTGTTTAATCCATTTTATGTATAATCGTTTGCATCTGCTGACCCCAAACTCCCAATCCATCCCTCCCCCACCCCCTCCCATGTACACAATGCTATATATCAGTTGTAGCTCAATAACTGGAAAACACCCTCTTCTCCCCTGGAGCCTAATACTTGCATTTTGGGGTAGGGTCTTCCCCCTTCCTCTTCCTAAAGGGTTCGTTTGTATTCCAAAGGATTGTAAGACATTAGGAAGCAAAGTTTCTCTCTTAGAGAAGAGGGGGTCAGTGTGTATAGCCTTTGTATATAAACTCCCCGATTAATGATTTGGGGGCTCCTCTCCTGCAGTACAGACCCCTGTACATACAGGGTGAAGTCTGGTTCTCCCTGGGTCCCTGTAGGGCACTAGGCAAGGGAATCAGGGCGATTATTGTTGTAGGTAATAACTCTGATCCCTCCTCCAGGACTTCATGTTTGCTTCCAGCATGAAAATCAAAAACCTCTAGATGTTAGAAACTTTTCGCGTAGCAGGTGGTAGCACTCCCGTAACTTCCACGGCTCTAGAACTTCAGAGCTTTAAAAGTGATTTCAAATCATGATCCTCTTTGACCTTCTCAAAAGTTCAGAGCCAGCAGGGCAGCGATGAGGAAAGTAAAACTCAGAAAGGTGAAGGGATTAGCTTGAGGTCAGACCGCCAGTAAATCACAGAGCTGCTGCTTCTCAGCCAGGAGGGGACATCTGGCAATGTCTGGGGACATTTTTGGCCGTCACAGCTCTGGGGAGGGTGCCCCTGGCACCTACCGGGTGGAGGCCAAGGATGTCGCTGAACATCCTACAACGCAGAGGACAGCCCCCGTGCAGCAGATGCCAACGTAGCCAAGGGTGAGCTACTGCTTCTAGATCCTTCCTGCTCCAGACCTGTGCTTTTCTGGTACTTCTGGCATCAGCCTCCTCAGTTCTGCAACTTCCATTCCATCTTGTTGAAAAGCGAAAAGCAGCTGTCAGTCACATCCTCCGGAGAGTGCCCACAGCTGGGAATGGAATGCTTTTTGAAGTTTTCTTCAGCGTATAAATAATCCCTGCTTTTATTATAATGTCTGCCAGATAATGTGTAACTCAGTCTTAACTGAGAGTATTATATTGGCATGTGTTTTCTTCAGGAACCTATTATAATAAAATAAAAAGGTGGTGGAGCTGACCAGGTAAAACAGGAGGTTGGACTGCCCGCACCTGGGAAAGTGTTTAGAGGAGGGACGGTTCGTTGTCTCTCCCCAGCTCCTTGGCGCCCTTCCCTGGGCGCTTTCTCCTGTAGAAAGCGATGGCATTTTCCATGGCTCTTCCCTAGAGCATCCTGGCTCTGGCTACCCCCATAGCCCTTTTTCTCGGCAGGCCTCCTGACTTAACCTTGCCATCACGACGGGGTCAAGGTGAGTGCGGTTTGGCCCAAGTTCTGGGCTACTGGGCTGCAGGCTTGATGCAGAGATTTAGTTTTGGGAGAGCTGAGAGTTCTAAACTGGTGGGTGGACACAGGTACTTGGACTTCACGAGAACGGGTGGTGTTTTATGATTAGTCAAGGGTTTTCAGCTTCACTCTGGCCTCGGCCTCTCTCTGGGTCTTATCAAAAACCTTCTGCTACGGTTTCATTTGCTTTACTGTTGGCTTAGGTTTTTGTTCGTTTGTTTTGTTTTTGATTATTCTTATTTCCCTGGGGTTTTGAGGCTTAAAGGGAGGGGATCAGGGTTCTGAGTGACAGCTGGGAAACTTCAGAGACGAGGAAATTGGATCTCATGTCTGGGGCGAATTTGCTGTGACTGGAAATGGCCACTGTCCAGGTCTACGAGCTCACTCCTCGGTTTCCCTAATTAGAGTCAGCCTCTTTTTACCTGTAGGTCAAGAAGATGTTCCAGTGATAACTTCTTAGGAGACAAGGTGCTTCCCGCCATCCCTTATTCTACAGAAGAGAATGCTTTCCTGGAGTCCACACACTAGATCCTAATTCTCCCACATCCCTGTGCACAGGAATTCAATTTAGCCCCCTCAAATACTGGTCAGACCTCTGCTCTGAAATTTTCCATGCTTGTCATGAAGGTCAAAACCACAGTGGGTTAAGTGTGGGATCTGGGTTCTGGTTCTCCCCACCCTGAGGACAGACTGCCTCTGGGCATCCAACATGGTGACCCTTCTCCCAAAGAGGCTGGACGTCCCTCCTGTGTTAGTCTTCTGTGTTCTGTAGCAAATCACCACACACCTGGTGGCATGACACAACACGCACATTGATTATCTCCCAGTGTCTGTGGGTCAGGCGTCTGGGCACGGATCAGCTGGCTCAGCCCAGGGTCTCAGATAGCTGTGATCAGAGTCAGCTGGGCTACATTTTCATCTGGGGGCGGCGGTCACCTTGCATGCTCACGTGGTGGTTGGCAAATGCAGAATCCGTTTCCTGGCGTGCGGGAACCGGGGCCCCCAGCTTCTTGCTGGCTGTTGGCTGGAGGCTGCTCTCAGGTTCTAGAGGAGGCCTGCAGCTCCCTGCTGTCATGGGCTGAATTATGTTCCTCAAAGATGTTGAAATCCCAATCCCCTAGTACCTGTGAATGTGACCTTCCTTGGAAATGGGGTCACTGCAGGTGATCAAGTTCAGATCAGGTCCTAGGGTGGGCCGTAATCCAATATCGTCAACTCTGTCCTTGTAAAAAGGGGAAATTGGGACATAGAGACAGACATAAACAGACTTCTGCTGTTTAAACCACCCAGTTTGAGGTATTAGGTCATGGCAGCCCAAGAAAGCTTTCACACCCCCCAGGTGGCCCTCCACCGCATGGCTACTCGTCCTCTCAAGCGGGTGAGAGGAGCCTCTCTCTCCAGTTGGCCAGGATGGAGTCTTACATAAGGTAACCCCATCAGGGGACTGACCTCTTGCCTCCTTAGCCACAGTCCGTGGGCTAGAAATAAGTCACAGCTCTCAAGGGGCTACCAGGAGGGGTCACCGGGGTCATCCCTCCCCACGGACAGAGGGACAGGTCAGACTTTCACGTGACCCCAACCAAATGTCAGTCTCGCCACCTTCAGCCAGGCGTGGGGGGCGGGGCTTCCTAAAAGTTGGTTCAAGATCAGGTTCTCACTTCCGTAGTGAAACAAGGGGAAAAAATAGGCCCAAGGTAGTGGGTTTTTCCACCAAGGTAGATTTATTCAATTTAAAGAGACACTTGATTTTTCAGTATGAAACTGCCCTCCTTGAGGAAATAACAGTGACAATAGAGCGGATAGGGCATTTTGGGGGTGTCTGTATTTGGCAGATAAAAGCTGGAAACTCTATATCATTTCCCCTAAATAAGGAACCAGCTCGTAAATCTGTCCAATCTGAAAACCCCTGGCCCAGCGCATGAGGCTTTACTCCGAATAAACAGCACAGAAGATGTGGAGCCCGCTGTCCCCATGACTGTGGAATCTGCCTTCTGCTAAGTTGGCTGCTATCTGGAAGGAGTCAGCCCCCGAGGACAGACTGGCTGCTGGTTCTTTCCATTCTGGGAGCCTCAGCCCTTGACTGGGCCAGCTCGCTGGGAAGGGGCAGGCCCAGAAGCTCCCTGTAGAACTGCCTTTAAACAGAACATGATTTAACTTCACGCTCTGAGCTTTTAACCGTGGTTGATAGGAAAAATGGCCATTTTCTGAGAAACTGTTCTCAAAAGCACCATCCTTGAAGTTGTCCTCTGCCCTTTCTTCAGAACCCTTGGGATAAAAGTCTTTTTAAAGTTAGGGCTTGGAAAAAAGTTTGCTTTTCTTGGCAAACTTGTATATATTTTTTCTTTTTTAGACAATAAGAGCTCTGTGACAATTAGAATTGTTTCTCTTTTTGCCTTGGTTTCCAGGAAGCTTAGAGAAAGTTTTCATGTTTAACTGGTCTAGTTTTCCCCAGTGAGGTTGTACCTGACCTGCTGCCCTCATCTGCCCCCCACCTTCTTCTAGGCTTCTCTTCAAAGTTTTATGGGTTGATGGTATCTGTGCCTGTAATCGTAAGTCAAGTCAAGCCCTTTGGGGAATTATATGGCTATAAATAGTTGTCACATTTCTCAGGGTTGCTATAAGGATTAATGAGGTTGTGTGTGTGAGAATGTTCCATAAACAGTCAGTGGCTATGGAAACACATATATACACCATACACACACACACACATGCATGTACGTTCACGCACAAGCACGTGCACACACACCCCGGTATCCAGTGCAATCAAAAGGGGGCTTGAAAAATAGTAGCAGGAAGCCTTGAGAATTTCGAACGCGGAAAGTACTAGGTTTTCATCATTTTTTCAAAAAATTTCTTTACTGAAGCATAGTTGATTTACAGTGTTGTGTTAATTTCTGCTGTACAGCAAAGTGATTCAGTTATACATATATATGTGCTTTTTTCATATTCTTTTCCATTATGGTTTATCACAGGATATTGAATATAGTTCCCTGTGCTATAAGTAGGACCTTGTTTATCCATCCTATACATACTAGTTTGCACCTGCTAATCCTAAACTCCCAATCCCTCCCTTCCCCACCCCTCATCATTTTTAATTTGTGGTTCTTAATAGGTCTTTTCATCCATGTGGGTACATCCTTTCTCTCTGGATAGACATCAGATTTTCTCACTGTCCCCATGACTCACTAGCCTCTTGTCTAGGCTTGGCTTCCCTGAGATAAGGATTCAGGTATAAGGAATTTTCTGGGATGTGAAGAAATTACTGCCGGGGAGGGAGTGTATAAGTGATGTGAATTGTGCCCTCCCATATGCTCTGTCACACCCTAACCCCAGTTCCTGTGAATGTGACCTTATTTCCAGGTTTAGTGATTTAACAGCAGCTATAATTAAGCTGAGCATCTTGAGGTGACATCATCCTGGATTTAGGCTGGGCCCTCAGTCCAATGACTGATGTCTTCATAAGAGACAGAAGAGGGAGCTTTGACACTCAGAGACGCAGGCAAGAGGCCATGGGATGACAGAGGCAGAGATGGGATGGATGCGGCCACAAGCCAAGGACCATCTGTGGCCACCAGAAGCTGGAAGCGGCAGGATGGAGTGTTCTCTAGATCCTTCGGGGGGGTGCGGCCCTGCTCACACCTTGATTTGGACCTCTGCCTCCAGAACTCTGAAAGAATAAATTCCTGGTGTTTTCAGCACCCTCTGCACCCAGTTTGTGGTAATTTTGTCCCCAGAACACACACGAGGGTGTGCCTTCAGCCGGTCACCAGCATGGGCCAGTGGAGCTCAGTCCATCGGGGGAGTCCAGGGAGCCAGGGGGACACGCCCCTCGGAGCTGTCCTGCTCAAGGCCCGGGGGGCTGGGGGTTCTGTGGGCCCCTCCCGTTACTGTCTGAGGGGGCTCTCAAGAAGCGTTGGTGTTCTGCCTCAAGGAAGGCCTCCAGCGAAGAAATGCAGGGACTGGAGCTGGGGGTGGGCCAGGCTGCACTGGGTCCTCCGGGTCGATGGAGGGGCCACTGCCTTCCTCACTGTCCGGTCCTTGCCGGCCTCTCTGGCCCTCGCGCCTCCGTTCCATCCTGTGTCACAGTTGGGCTGGACACCGTGTCCCCCCACGTGCCGGGCTCTTCTCTGAATCTGGCACTTAGCCAAGGTCCCTTCCGCTGGACGTTCTCCTCACTCGCCCACGATTGGCCTGACTCTTACTTCTCCATCCCATGTGTGTCAGTCAGGGATTGAATGCCTGCAGGTAGCAGAAAATCCAAACAGGTACAGCTTAAGCTGATAGGGGCTGCCTTTTCTCTCCTGCAACAGGAAGCCCGAGGTGGACATTCCAGGACATGTGGTCGCTCAGGGATACCAGGTCCAAGGTCACGGCTGCACTGTTGACCTCTCCCTCTCAATGAGATGCAAGGTGCCTGCTGCAGCTCCACTCACCAGGGAGGAGGGGAAAGAGTGTAGGGCAAAGCATAAGGGACACCTTCTTCCGAGGAGGCTTCTTGGAAATCCAGCCAGTGACTGCTGCTCCCATCTCTTGGCCAGAGCCGTGTCCTGTGACAGCCTCTCCTGCAGAGAAATCTGGGTGATGTAGGTTTTTTAGATGGGCACATCATCTTTCTTCCCCGCTTTGCCTCAAGTACTGTTCCGTAAGATGAAGGGGACTGTACTGGTTTCCTAATTAGATCAGGGAGGGAGGCCATAACAAAGTACTACAAACTGGGTGGTTTAACACGTATTTATTTTCTCGTGGTTCTGGAGGCCAGAAGTCCAGAATCAAGATGTTGGCAGGGCCGTGTCCCCTCTGTTCCATGCTTCTCTCCAACCTTCTGGAGGTTGCCGGCGACCCCTGGTGTTCCTTGGCTTGTGGCTGCATCACTCCAATCTCTGCTCCTTTGTCACATGGACTCTTCCCTCTGTGTCTCTCTCTTCTTCTTACAAGGACACCAGTCACATGGGATTTCGGGCTACCCTACTCCAGTATGACCCCATCTTAACTCATCACATCTGCTAACGACCCTGTTTCCAAATAAGGTCACAGTCCAAGGTCAGGGAAGAACCTGCCGTTGGGACGGACACCATCCCCCCAAGCACGGGGATCGGGGCCATTGGTTAGGGACTTAGCTATCTCTCCACAGAGTTCAGCTGAGCCACCCCCTCCTCTAGGAAACCTTCTCTGACCTCCCCAAAACCAAGGTCGCTGCCCCTCTTTGAGCCCTGAAAGCACGTGGCTCTCCCCGGCACTGCGGCTCTACTGTAATTGCCCATATGCTGTCCGAATCCCTCACACGTCAGAGGCCAGGGAGCCCTATTTGGTCCTCTCCCTGACCCCTCATTCTGGGAGTAGACCTCAGTGAATGTTGCTCGTCTCTGACTTTAAGTGACAGAAAAGCTGGGCTTATACACTGGCTAAAACATGAGGGAATTAATTTTCTTCCCAACGGGAAGGCCAGAGGTAGGTGAACTTGGGACTCACGACACCAGGGCTTTGGCTTTGCTTGTGGCCTCCGCAGGCGTTAGCTTTAGCCTCAGGTGGGGAGAAACATGGCAGCCTCCGTTCCAGGGGAGCCTTTTCCGAGGGATATTTCCCAGACTCCCCTGCTGTCAGGATGTGTCCCACATCTGTGGTCAGCCAATTGCTGGCAAGCCTGGCTTGGTGCCTTCTGAGGGCTGCGAGGGAAAGATTGTTCCAGGCCTCTCTCCTCGGCTTACAGATTGCCATCTTCATTTCACATACCTGCCTGGGTCCAATTTCTCCCTTTTATAAAGATGTCAGTCATGTGGATTAGGTGCCCACTCTACTCCAGTATAACCTCATCTTAACTAGTTACAACTGCAATGACCCTATTGCCAAGTAAGGTCACATTCTAAGGGGTTGAGGGTTAGGACTTCAACCTATGAACTTATGGGACGTAATTCAACCCATAACACCATCCTTGACACTTTGGAGGAAGAGGTGACACCTATCATTCTTTGGGCTCTAAACATATGCCAGGCATTGGGCCAAGCCCTTGGCAACATCCACTATCCCACTATGTCAGAGGAGTAACTGAGGCTAAGTAATTTCCCTAATGTCATCTAAGTAATACGTAGCAGAGCCAGTTGTCAAACTCAAGACCTCTGGAGCTGAAAATCCTGACTTCAGGGCGTGAAAACCTAGCTAATGGTACCAACTGGTACTGGATATATCCTAGAGTGATATATGGACAAGAATGTCCCTGGAAATTCACTGGGGAGAGATTATTTCAAGGGAGGGCAGTCAGGGAAGGCTTCACAGAGGAGGTGAGATCTGGACCAGGCCTTAGAGCAAAGCAAACTTTTTGTGTACCATAACCAGATCAAGGAAATATAAAAATGAGCCACATTTTTTAAAATTATAAAGACACCATTTTCTCTTATTTTTTTAACTTTTTATTATGGAAATGATCAACCATACACCAAAGTTGAGAGGATAATATAATAAATCCCCATGTATCCACCACCTGGATCCTGTGATTTTCAATATGTTGCAAATCTGTTTTATCTATTCTTCTCCCTGGACTGTTTGAAGCAAATCTCGGAGAGTGTATTATTTTATCTATAAATACTGTTAGATTACATCTCTATTAATTGAAGACACTTTTTACATAACCACAATTCTACCATCACCTCTAAAAAAATTTGACAAGAATATCATCTAATATCCAGACAGTCATGTTTTCCTAATTATCCCAAAGTTTCTTTGTACAGTTCATTTACTTGAATGAGGTTACAGACACAGTCCACATAGTGCATTTGATTGATATGTCTCTTACATTTCTTTTAATCTAGAGATCTTTCCTCACCCCACCCCTGCCTTTTCTGTCCCCTTTGCTACTTATGTTGCAGAAACTGGGCTATTTGTCCTATAGAAAGTCCCATATTCTGGATTTGGTGGTTGCTTATTTGTGGTGTTATTGTACTTGCTCCCTTATCCTTTCAGTGATGCTGTTTTTTTTTTTTTTCTTTCTTTTTTTTTGTCTGTGTTGGGTCTTTGCTGCTGTGTGTGGGCTTTCTCTAGTTGTGGTGAGCAGGGGCTACTCTTCATTGCATTGCGTGGGCTTCTCATTACGGTGGCTTCTCTTGTTGCAGAGCATGGGTCTAGGTGTGTGGGCTTCAGTAACTGTGGTGCATGGGCTCAGTAGTTGTGGCATGTGGGCTTTAGGGCACATAGGCTTCAGTAGTTGTGGCACGTGGGCTCAGTAGTTGTGGCTCATGGGCTCTAGAGCGCAGGCTCAGTAGTTGTGGTGCACAGACTTAGTTGCTCTGTGACATGTGGGATCTTCCTTGACTAGGGATCAAACTTGTGTCCCCTGCATTGGCAGGCAGATTCTTAACCACTGCACCACCAGGGAAGTCCCTCAGCGATGCTAAGATTGATCATTTGTCTTAAGTGCTGCCAGCCTGGTTCATCCCATACAGAGCTTCCCACTAACCTTTCACCTAGGGTATTAAGAACTTTGAAGCTTGTCCCAGAGCCAAAATTCATTGGAGATAGCAAAATAGTAAGATTCTAATCCTATTATTCCTTCTTCATTTATTAACTAAATTTCTTCTATAAAGAACTTTCCCTTGTCAACCTTTGGTTACCATGAGGTACAGCGGGTTCAAGAAAGACAGTATGAATGCTTATTTCTTTTTCTTCATCATTTTTCAGACTAAGTTGGTGTCTTATCAGTCTTTAAGAACTAATGAGTTTCTATTTATTTTATATCAGTTTGACCTTATTGATTTGTTTCCATCAATTGCAGCCATTACTCTTTTTGTTGCCCAAGTTGATCTGTCTTTGGCCAGTGGAAGCCCCAGTGTTACCCTGTATCCTTTTGACATGATCCTATTGGTCATTGATAGCTTTCTTGCTTTCCTGTAGAACAGAGTATCCCCTGTTCAGCTTGTACATTTCCTGCCCCACACCTGGAATTGGCCATTTCTCTAAGGTCTCTGGTTCTTTTTAGTGGAAAATGATATTTAGAGACCACAATCTGGATACTTGGAATGCTCAGTGTTATTGGTTCAATCATTATTTTCAGTGGGACATAATTAAGAACTTTGTAAGCTGTTTTTTAAGGAGAAAATAACTCATGAGTTCATACTGATATTTCTGATTCATATTTTAAGACTATAGAGTTTTACTTCTTTGGGTTTTATTTGTATATCTCTTTACGTTTAAGCTGAAACATTTAGTTCCCCATGATATTAACATAATTGCCCTTTGCTTTAACCTGCATTATCCATATAACAGTTTCAAAATAGCGATACCAATATTTTTACTGAAAACAAGACTTTTGAATACAAGTTAAGATTTATTTACAGTTCCTTTTATCCTTAGGATATATTCCATTAGAGGCAGGAGTCCAGATACTGTGTTTTAAAATCATTTGAAATATTTCTTTTTGTGTGTCTGGTTAGGCACCAATTTGATATTCACTCAAATTCATTTATTTCAGCTCGCTGTCAATTTTTAGATGCAGAAAAAGCTTTTGACAAAATTCAACACCCATTTATGATAAAAACCCTCCAGAAAGTAGGCACAGAGGGAACTTACCTCAACATAATAAAGGGCATATATGACAAACCTACAGCCAACATCGTTCTCAATGGTGAAAAACTGAAGTCATTTTCACTAAGATCAGGAACAAGACAAGGTTGCCCACTCTCACCACTATTATTCAACAAAGCTTTGGAAGTTTTAGCCACAGCAATCAGAGAAGAAAAAGAAATAGAAGGAATCCAAATCAGAAAAGAAGAAGTAAAGCTGTCACTGTTTGCAGATGACATGATACTATGCATAGAGAATCCTAAAGACGCTACTAGAAAACTACTAGAGCTAATCAATGAATTTGGTAAAGTAGCAGGATACAAAATTAATGCACAGAAATCTCTTGCATTCCTATACACTAATGATGAAAAATTGAAAGAGAAATTAAGGAAACACTCCCATTTACCACTGCAACAAAAAGAATAAAATACCTAGGAATAAACCTACCTAAGGAGACAAAAGACCTGTATGCAGAAAACTATAAAACACTGATGAAAGAAATTAAAGGTGATACCAACAGATGGAAAGATATACCATTTTCTTGGATTGGAAGAATCAACATTGTGAAAATGACTCTACTACCCAAAGCAATCTACAGATTCAATGTAATCCCTACCAAACCACCAATGGCATTTTTCACAGAACTAGAACAAAAAATTTCACAATTTGTAGCAAACACAAAAGACCCCAAATAGCCAAAACAATCTTGAGAAAGAAAACTAGAGCTGGATGAATCAGGCTCTCAGACTTCAGACTTTACTACAAAGCTACAGTAATCAAGACAGTATGGTACTGGCACAAAAACAGAAATATAGATCAATGGAACAGGATAGAAAGGCCAGAGATAAACCCACGTACATATGGTCACCTTATTTTTGATAAAGGAGGCAAGAATATACAATAGAGAAAAGACAGCCTCTTCAATAAGTGGTGCTGTGAAAACTGGACAGCTACATGTAAAAGAATGAAATTAGAACACTCCCTAACATCATACACAAAAATAAACTCAAAATGGATTAAAGACCTAAATGTAAGGCCAGACACTATAAAACTCTTTGAGGAAAACAGGCAGAACACTCTGTGACATAAATCACAGCAAGATCCTTTTTGACCCACCTCCTAGAGAAATGGAAATAAAAGCAAAAATAAACAAATGGGATCTAATGAAACTTAAAAGCTTTTGCACAGCGAAGGAAACCATAAACAAGATGAAAAGACAACCCTCAGAATGGGAGAAAATATTTGCAGATGAAGCAACTGACAAAGGATTAATCTCCAAAATATACAAGCAGCTCATGCAGCTCAATAACAAAAAAACAAGCAACCCAATCCAAAAATGGGCAGAAGACCTAAATAGACATTTCTCCAAAGAAGATATACAGACTGCCAACAAACACATGAAAGAATGCTCAACATCATTAATCATTAGAGAAATGCAAATCAAAACTACAATGAGGTATCATCTCACACCGGTCAGAATGGCCATCATCAAAAAATCTAGAAACAATAAATGCTGGAGAGGGTGTGGAGAAAAGCGAACCCTCTTGCACTGTTGGTGGGAATCTAAATTGATACAGCCACTATGGAGAAGAGTATGGAGGTTCCTTAAAAAACTACAAATAGAACTACCATATGACCCAGCAATCCCACCACTGGGCATATATCCTGAGAAAACCATAATTCAAAAAGAGTCGTGTACCACAGTGTTCACTGCAGCACTATTTACAATAGCCAGGACATGGAAGCAACCTAAGTGTCCATCGACAGATGAATGGATAAAGAAGATGTGGCACATATATACAATGGAATATTACTCAGCCACAAAAAGAAATGAAACTGTTATTTGTAGTGAGGTGGATAGACCTAGAGACTGTCATACAGAGTGAAGTAAGTCGGAAAGAGAGAAACAAATACCGTATGCTAACAGATATATATGGAATAAAAAAAAAAAAAAAGGTTCTGAAGAACCTAGGAACAAGACAGGAATAAAGATACAGACATAGAGAATGGACCTGAGGACACAGGAAGGGGAAGGGTAAGCTGGGACGAAGTGAGAGAGTGGCATGGACATATGTACACTACCAAATGTAAAATAGCTAGCTAGTGGGAAGCAGCCACATAGCACAGGAAGATC
The DNA here is from genome assembly GCF_963924675.1 of Phocoena phocoena. Lineage (NCBI taxonomy): Eukaryota > Metazoa > Chordata > Mammalia > Artiodactyla > Phocoenidae > Phocoena > Phocoena phocoena. The sequence goes on from NC_089233.1 coordinate 83,732,326, forward strand.
AGTTCTGTGCTTTGTGACCACCTAGAGGGGTGGGATAGGGAGGGTGGGAGATGCAAGAGGGAGGAGATGTGGGGATATAAGTATATGTATAGTTGATTCACTTTGTTATAAAGCAGAAACTAACACAGCATTGTAAAGCAATTATACTCCAATAAAAATGTTAAAAAAAATCGTGTTGTCTCATGAGAAAAATGAACACTTTTATCACAACTTATGGTGAAACTAAAGGATGCCAGTGGGAAGAACTACTCCTATTTTTACCACTAAGATGTAACTATTTGGACAAATATGAGAGGTGACCAAAGAGTGGCTGCTGGTTTAGGGTGGTGGTCTAGAGCTCAGGCTTGGAATCAGGAAGACCTGATCTCAGATCCGGACCCTATCATGACCAAGCAGTGGAGCTTTGAGCAGGTCACATTACCTTTCTGAGCCTCAAGCCCAGCAAATGTAAAATGGAGAATGATAGTACTATACCCCTCATAGGTATATTGTATTTTCTGTCTAGATTAAATGAAACATCCCACATATAGCCTTCATCACATAGTGAGTGCTTGGCCAATTTACATATTATCATCATCTTTTTTTTCCCCTATTTTTAAAATGTTTTATCACAAAATTAGGAGGCCCCAGATGAAGAAGGAAGCTCTTCTAAGCAGGGGAAGGGCAGGCATACCTGTGATGCAATTAGGGTCAACACCTCACCACCCTCAGCTGACCGAAAGAGTTCAGGTAAGGCAGCAATAGGAGATCAGCGTTCCCCGAAGAGGATTTATTCCTCCTGATCTTGCTTTGGAAGTAGACACAACATCAACACCTTCTTTATTCTGCAGGAACATGTCTAAATAAAGATTGACCTTGCTCTGCAATTTCTTGGCTTTCAAAAGTGACTGGTCACCTCCAGTCCTCCAACCCCCTTCTTTTGCTGACCAGTGAGAGCCAAAATCCTGAGTTAATGAGGGCAGGCATCTGTCCCCAGACCAGCTTCCAGGCCAAGCCACACTCATTCAGACCTTCCATGGACCCACAACCGTGACCTAAGAGCAGCCTGGGAGCTCTGGCTCAGGAACATGTAACTTTCCAAGAAAGAAGTTGGTTCCTGCTAAGAAAGGACATCAAGCCATCCCCTCAGCTGACCTCCATGAGTGCTGGCACAGAGGAGCAGTCATCAGGAGAGGCTGGCCCAAGCCAGAGGAAATGTGTTTCCACTGGTTCTTGTAATCCTGCAAAATGCCTCTGGGGATTTAAGCTGGGCCTTTGGAGTTTTCATAGTCCATGAAATCAAAAGGCTGCTGCAAGCAGAGCGCTGTCCTAGGCCCAACGTAGAGACAGCAAAGCAACATCAGTGGATTCATTCACAGAGAGAAGTGGTCCAGTTGGCTGAATCCCCAAAATCCAGCCACCCCTGAATGATTAGTCCAAGCCAGCCTTGCCACCGAATGGCTGACCACAGATGTGGGACACATCCTGACAGCAGGGGAGTCTGGGAAATATCCCTTGGAAAAAGGCTCCCCTGGAACAGAGGCTGCCATGTTTCTCCCCACCTGAGGCTAAAGCTAACGCCTGCGGAGGCCACAAGCAAAGCCAAAGCCCTGGTGTCCTGAGTCCCAGGTTCACCTACCTCTGGCCTTCCCGTTGGGAAGAAAATTAATTCCCTCATGTTTTAGCCAGTGTATAAGCCCAGCTTTTCTGTCACTTAAAGTCAGAGACGAGCAACATTCACTGAGGTCTACTCCCAGAATGAGGGGTCAGGGAGAGGACCAAATAGGGCTCCCTGGCCTCTGACCTGTGAGGGATTCGGACAGCATATGGGCAATTACAGTAGAGCCGCAGTGCCGGGGAGAGCCACGTGCTTTCAGGGCTCAAAGAGGGGCAGCGACCTTGGTTTTGGGGAGGTCAGAGAAGGTTTCCTAGAGGAGGGGGTGGCTCAGCTGAACTCTGTGGAGAGATAGCTAAGTCCCTAACCAATGGCCCCGATCCCCGTGCTTGGGGGGATGGTGTCCGTCCCAACGGCAGGTTCTTCCCTGACCTTGGACTGTGATCTTATTTGGAAACAGGGTCGTTAGCAGATGTGATGAGTTAAGATGGGGTCGTACCGGAGTAGGGTAGCCCGAAATCCCATGTGACTGGTGTCCTTCTAAGAAGAAGAGAGAGACACAGAGGGAAGAGGCCACGTGACAAAGGAGCAGAGATTGGAATGATGCAGCCACAAGCCAAGGAACACCAGGGGTCGCCGGCAACCTCCAGAAGGTTGGAGAGAAGCATGGAACAGAGGGGACACGGCCCTGCCAACATCTTGATTCTGGACTTCTGGCCTCCAGAACCACGAGAAAATAAATACGTGTTAAACCACCCAGTCTGTGGTGTTTGTTATGGCGGCCCTAGCAAACTAATACACCTGGGGATCCCTGTGTGTGTGTCCCTACATCACTTGGCCAGTGCCCTCTTCAAATCTCAGTGGGGGGCAACAGCTATTGTTAGGGATGTTGATGTTGTGGATGACAAGAGCTTCAAAATTGGGCTATATTGTCCCAACTCGGGGCTCCTATCTAGGTTTCTCAACTTGGCCACATCCCCGTTACTCTGACGGTATTTCTGATTCATTAGATTAGGCTTCTCCCACTCTCTACTGCGCGTGTACACACAATTTCGCTTCTAATACTCTGAGCAACAGTTTCCAGCTGTTTGCCAGACCATTCCTGAGATAACGAAACCCTAGGAAAGGCCAAGAAGCCCACGGAGAGATGAAAAGTAATGATTTCTTAACCAATTGGCTTAAACAAACACACTGCAAGCCCATCATGAAAACGTCTGGAAGGTCTGAACTATGTGAGTTGATCCTGAGAAAAGACTGGTTTCTGGGTCTAGATATTGATGCCACGAAGCCTGGGCCTTGGGGTTGAGGTCCCGGCAGGGTGCTTTGGCAGCTTGCATATCTCCGTTCCTCCAAATGCCCTGTCCTCATGGCATTCTTGTGCCGAGCCCCAGGGGGTAACTTTGACTTTGCAGAGTTCTTCTTGGTGGTGCTCTGGCAGCAGTGGGTGGGTCTAACAAATTCAATCTGGTGGTTTGAAGGAGCTCCGTTTCCTGGGTTCACTCTCACTTCCTAACTTCTCAGGTTCCTGGATTGGCCCAAGAGGTTACTAAGATAGCTGTTCCTAGGTGCAAAGGAGGCCCCAAGGACAGGAAGGAATGCTGAATCCCAGCCCTGGGTGGGGATGGGGTGAGTAGGTAGGTGAACAGATGTCTTCAATACCTGTGGGCATGTTTTGTCCAAGGGCCACAATCCCACCCCTGAAAGTTTGGGTGGACCAGTGTGTGTTACCTTGAAGACCAAGGGATTTCTTGTAACTATGGAAACATAAATCTAGGCATTAAGAAGCCAGGGGGAAAAAATGCTAGCGTTGCCTTGACAACAGATAAAAGCCCAAGTCTTTGTTGTTAGGAGTAGAGATAATGCACCTTCAATCTTTTAAGTTCATTTCCTTGTGGGAAAAAGCTTAAGTGAGCTTGAGTACCTTCCCGAAGCGGCTGGTACTTGAAAGCCTTGATTGGGGAGGGGGTGTCTTTCTGAGGCTGACTCTCCCGCGGGACGGGCTGTCCTAATCTGCCTTCCGATGGCTGAGATGTTCCCGAGAGTCTGTACAAAGGGCTAGTGTCCTTATGCCCCCAAGGAGGCCCTCGTTTCTTCACTCCATGGGTCATTAAAGTGGGTGACCTCTGCTCACGTACTCTTTTCTGTTTCCAGTCTGACTCGGAGTGCTGTGTCTTCTTGCAGGGAGCTGAGATCTTGTTGTTATTGGGACAGATACTCAAATACCCTTTCCTCCCTCCCAAATCCCACCACTCAGCATTTGTAAGAACAGGTACAAAATGTCGAGACGGATTACCTCTGGTTCTGCCACCCAGCAAAGATCACCCCTGAGCCGCAGATAAGTGCCCAGAAATAGTCATAGCTCTGGGCCACATGGAGCTTTAATTACCATGTGTCACCAAGAGATTCTTTTTCTTCCTTAATATCCTCAGAGGATATTGGACCTCGATGTGGTATGAAACTCTGAGTTGATGCCCAGATGAAATCTGCATGAAGAGAGTCCTCAAGCCAACTTCAGGGGACCAGCGAGAGGCTTTCTGTTCTAACTGGAAGAACAATGACGTTGCATCTTCTTTTTTTTTTTTTTTTTTTAAATAAATTTATTTATTTATTTTTGGCTGTGTTGGGTCTTCGTTTCTGTGCGAGGGCTTTCTCTAGTTGCGGCAAGCAGGAGCCACTCTTCATCGCTGTGCGCGGGCCTCTCACTATCGCGGCCTCTCTTGTTGCGGAGCACAGGCTCCAGACACACAGGCTCAGTAGTTGTGGCTCACGGGCCCAGTTGCTCTGCGGCATGTGGGATCTTCCCAGACCAGGGCTCGAACCCGTGTCCCCTGCATCGGCAGGCGGACTCTCAACCACTGCGCCACCAGGGAAGCCCTTAGCATCTTCTTGATGCTAAGTGCTGGTTCTCTGCGTGGGGCAAGACAGCAAAGGTGCATGAAAGGAACATTGGAGGAAAGCCTTTCTGAAAGCCATCACATTGACATGTGTGGGAGTTTGGACCCCTGTTCCATGTAAAGAACATTGAGTAAAAGGAGTAAGAAACCCACACCAACATATTTATGACAAGGCTGATGAGAAGGACAGGTGGAGAGGGTCTCCATCCTGCCCTAATCCCAGCCTTGTCTCCAAAAGGGATGCCTTTCAACAATTATTTTAATGTAATGTGTTGATACATCGAGAGTAATATGTGGAGAAATACGGAGAAGGTGACCAAGGGCAGAACTTTTTTATATGTCAAGTGTTTGTTTTTTTAGCTCAAGCCAATCCCGGGAATTCCTTTCCATAATCTGAGAAGCTGGCTGCCCACTCTGGTACTTGCGGGAAACTCAACATGGAGAATTGTGGATTATACAGATTTACCAATTCAAGGACTACTTGTCACGATACTAAAGGAGTCTTTCTAAGGAGATTTCATTATTCGGCAGCTATTGGCAGCCTGCTCTGTGCTGGGGATGTGGCCAGGGCCAAAGCAGGAACACAGAGATACACATCTCAACCGTGCTACAATTTAACGCACAAATGTGCAGATTTCACATATGTATCATAAAATGTGAGTATACCTGTGTCGCAAAACAAACAGAAAAACAAAAACACACAAAGCCCATGGAGATGAAAAGATTTAAACTGGGTTAAAAGCAATTATTTACCGAAATCTCCAATACCATATTCCCTGACCCACGAGGCGACCGAGCCTCATACTTTTTCTTCATCAGTCCAATTTCCTCATATTAAATTTCGACAAAAATGAAGCATTGTCATTGAAAAGCAGCACACTTGTAAATGAGAAAATGATCTGAAAGCATTAAAAATGCAGGAGATAAATCAATTTTGACATATTGCTTTTTTGTTGACTTTGTAGCCGTTGAACTTGCGTTTGAGCTGAAGTACATTTCATAAAAAGCTGCCTTATTAATAAAGATTAGACTCGGATCTCTCTTATTACGTCTCTGGTAAGAGGCGAAGCTGTGCAGGGGTTCTTTTGGGTGATAATTTCCAGCCACTGTTTTCCACCCTAAGTGAGATAATGTAAATTAATCGTCGCTGTCCCAGGGATGAATTTTGCAAGTGCCCTTAAAAAAAATAAATAAAGAGAAAGTGTCCAGAAAATCCCATCCATCATCTCTTGTCTTCAGCTCTTTCCTTTCACGGACTGTCATGACTTCACACGGTGATATTCTTTCTGGCTTCCGTTTAAAACACCACCTTTGAAAAAAGTAGGTTTTCATCCTGGGGGTAAGGGAATTCATTACGTGGTGACATGGTGCTCCTGACATTTCCAAGAGTGGGAGGAAAGCGGGAATTTTAAAGTGGATGAATCACCGGGTTGTAAGATCAGGAGAACAGCTGGAGAGGGGACCTCACCGCGGAGGGCACGGCTCATCCCGAAATGCGACACTATTCAACCTGCTTTTTGAAGGCCAAATGGTGGAGCATAACTTATTTCATTGATGCACAAAGAAAAAACAGGGAGTGGGAGATGGGTGACAGGGCATAGACAGGAGAGGCGGCAGATCCAGAAAGCAGGTTAACCCTCTCCTTGCCACTGATGGGGATGCGGGGAAGGGAGCTTTTGGGCTTCTGGCTCAGCCCTTGACGGCTCTCCCCTACCAGAACCCCGGGCAGATAGGAGTGTTTTCACATTCCCAGTGGAAAAATACCACGTTGCCCAAGGAGTTCTGATGCATGTAAAATTTCTTTTTACAATCTTTTGTTCATTAGCTCCTTTCCTAAGCGTCCGCTGGGTACCAGGCATCATTGTGGACATTGGTGTTTCTGGGGTGGGACAAAGACGAATCAACCAGAACTTAGAAGGACCTTGTTTCTGGTCAGAGGGACAGAGAGATATGTGGCTGCAGACGTCACCTGTAACCCTAACATGGCCATACCTGAATCCACCTGCTTGAGCCTGACCTCACTCCCCGACTGGATTAATTCCTTTGAGAAATAAGCCAGTCTGGGTTGGGCTTCTGTCACTTAGCACCCAAAGGATCTTGAGGAACAAGAAGCTGACGTTTGTGAAGTGGAGGTGGCTCCGGGCATACAGTGAGCGCTCGTTAGAGCGTGATCTTGGCCACCTTTGTTGGGCAGCTGGTCAACCCCGAGCGTGCCGTGACCCTCCATTTTGGACCATTCTGCAGCACAGCATCCTTCATCAGCCTCAGGAGAGAGACAGCTGCGCCTGCTTTCCTCGTCTAGGATTAGGCCAGCTGAGATTTCTAGAGTTAGTGGGTTTTTTTTTTTTTTTTGCAGTACGCGGGCCTCTCCCTGCTGTGGCCTCTCCCGTTGCGGAGCACAGGCTCCAGACACGCAGGCTCAGCGGCCATGGCTCACGGGCCCACCCGCTCTGTGGCACGTGGGATCCTTCCGGACCGGGGCACGAACCCATGTCCTCTGCATCGGCAGGCGGACTCTCAACCACTGCGCCACCAGGGAAGCCCTCTAGAGTTAGTGTTTAAGAATAGTTTTGATGAGAGTTCTGAAACCCGCCCCACGTTCACAGGTGGAGGAGATTTCACCTGGTAAGAATTCACTCCATTTCTCCTGCTGAAGAGCTGACTGTTGACCCGGTGTGGATTCCTGCTTCTTGGCTGGTGGTGGTTGGGTGAGATCTGCCATAGTCACCTGTTGACTGGCTGTGCAGCATTCACATCCCTTTTTCTGGTGACAGCATCTCTCTTTTCTGCTGGGGACCTACTGTATTCTCAGCCCATGGGATCAAGTGGGCTGATCCACTTGCACGGAGGGAGGCAGTGCTACAGCTAGAATTGGAATGGTCATGAGAATGAGGGGATCCAGAGCCCGTTCTAGAGGGAGTCAGGGAGATTTGAGAATTCCAAGGATTCTATTCCTTCTGTGCTAAGACTGCTTCTTGGCTATTGAAACTTGGGTTGCACGTAAGTGATGGCTGAATCTTTCTACAAGAAATGTGGAGAGATGTGGTAGATTGTTTGCAAAAATGGCCACATTTCTCCACCCTTCCCCTGGTCATTCATTTCCTCTCTCTCTCTCTCTCTCACTGTCTCGATCCAGAAGCCTGCTTCCCCCATGTGAAAAACCCTGGGCTTCTGAAGGATGGGAGACCCTGAAGAAGACAGCCTGATTGTCCTAGATGAGGCCATCCTGTTCCATTCTATGGCCAGATGACCCCCAAATATGTGAGAGAGTTCAGTCAACATGAGCAGGATTGTGTCCCCATCTGCAGCTCATGACAGATGCATAAGTGGGCCTGGCTGAGACCAGAAGAACCACCCAGATGACTTTCAGAGCAATCATAAATGTGCAGTGTTTTAAGCCACCAAGTTTTGGGGTTATTTGTTACGCAGCAAAAGCTGACTGTTACAGATGTTATCAGTTAGGCTTGTGACGTACTACATTGGTTGCTGTGCTTAAAAAGTTGTCTAAACGTAATTTATCTCCAGAAGCCCCACGAAGCTTTGGGAGGTCACTGATGTTGAAAACTCAAGGTATTCCTGTTGCTATGGATACCCCCATTGAGACAGGAGAGTGTAAAGAGGGAAACCTAGGGTTGCCTTGACAACAGGTTTGAATATCTGAGTCTGGGAAGGCACGTGACTATCAAAAATAGGAAGAATCAGGAGGAGGGGGAGAAATTCAACTGAAAATGCTCCCCCCACAACAATTTGCCTCCATGGGGGTCTCAGGCCATTAGAAGCAAGCATTACCTGGATTGGGGGCTAAAAAGGGAGCAATAGGAAACGTCTCTTTCCACGGCCCACGCCCACAGTAGGGGGAAATCGCAGAGCCAGGGAACAGTGTGAAGCACAGGCGCCAAGTGCTGCCTTGAAGAGTTTGCAGTTTGCTCTCAACCAAGTTTCATTCCAAGAATGAGAGCTTGACCAGGCTGGGCTGGGGTTTGGAGCGTCTGGTCCCTTCCTCCTTCCCTCCTGCAGAGAGGGAAACCGAGGCTCTGGGCCTCGGTTTCCCTCTCTGCAGGAGAGAAGGATGGGCTGCTCGAGGTCCCCGTGACATGACATTAGGATTTTGCTCTAGTGGAGTGGCTGAGTGCTCCGGCCTTGGAGTCAGCCAGCCCCGGGTACACGTCCTGCTGCTATTTACTCGCCGTGTGATGTTATAGCAGCCCGCTGACCTCTTAGAGTCATTCTGTGAGATGGGAACCGTAATGATATCAACTTCAAAAGTGGTGAGAACTCCGGGAGCTACTGCATGAAAAGCACTTAGCCCAGCAAGTGCTTACTATTATTTTTACTGTCAAGTCACTCTGCCTCTCCTTTTCAGAGTCATCGAAGTCATATTGGGGAGGCCCAGTGAGATCCAGAATCTTCTCAGGGAGGCTTGGTGGTGCCTTTTAAGATGCTCACTGTCATTTTCTGTATCATACCGTCGGAGGTCCAAGCTTATAATTTCCAAAGCAGCCGTGTCTTTCATTTCCTCCTGTGGCAGCCTAGCCAGCCAGGCAGGAAGGGTCACATAGCTTCATTTTTTCACTTGGTCAAGGAGGAAATTGCCCAAAGTCCCCAGGAAGTTTCTGTCTGCTCCCTAGATGGCATCTCCTCCCCGACACCCCTACCCTGAGGCGGCTGCCCCTGCAGCATGGCCCAGATGTGGGGTTTAACACAGAGCGAGAGGAAGGAAGTTTGGGGCATCTGTTTATGAGAGAAAGTCGCCAGCCGTGCATGGGAATCTTATGCATAGCAAAAGATTGTTGGGCAAATACCACTTGCATATTCAGAGGTGAATTACAGACCTGAACATCCTGTCCCACCTAAACAGCACCAGCTAAGAACTTTTGTGCGGGGGGACGGGTCTCCGCACGGCCTGGTGTGATGATTGAGAGGAGGGGTCCACAGTGGTCCAAGGTGATCGGCATAGCCCGGAGGCAAGCTGAGCCGGCATTATCTGGGGGAGGATGGTTTTGTAGAGCAAATCAGTAGCCCTCGTGTTTGACCAACTCCGGCAAGGAGGAAGCAGGATAAAAGGCGGCGGACTTCAATGACAGGGTCCACATAGCGGAGGGGAGTGGGCTACCCATTCGTTCCTAGGCGGGCAGTGGTGTCTTCCCTCGGTTGCCAGTGTCAGCAAGCAGCGGAGGGGTCTCATTTTCCCATGAGTGTCTCCGATCTGGGCCTCTGCTTTACAGAGCACCTCTGGTTTCTGACCGAGCTTCTTGTTCACAGAACAGAAACCAGGTTAAAAAACTGCAAAGCATCTTTGAAGTGGAGGCCAGTTGAAAGGATAGTGAAGTTTTGACTTCTAACTAGCTTGGCCAGGGCACACAAGAGCAGGCGATGCAGACCTCCCTACTGCCAGCGCCGGTGTCCATTCCCCCGAAGGCCCGCGGTGTTGGTTCAGGTGTGGGGAGTGAGGCGGGGGGAGGGCGTGGGATGCAAATAATCCGCGTTGGTGGCAACGTCAGGTGATGAGCCAACAGCTCAGGAAAAATAAACTTTCTTCCTGTGGCTGTTTCTTTTCATGAAGTTCCGAGGGGGAGGCAGACACAAGGCTGTCTGCGTGTGTCCCATAACGTTAGCCCCCAGGGTCACAGCTTAGGCCCCAATGGCAAAGAAAAACGGTCGCTGTGTTGGTGGCCTCGTCTGGCCTCGTGTTAGGATGGGCGGGCTGGAAGCACAGCTGGGTACAGATCGTGGTTTTGGATAAGATTGTCGCCTTTTTTGTCCCTTGGCAACATCCCCCAGTGCCATGCAGGGTTTGTTTTTGTGTACCCGACTCACCATCTGTCTCAGGATTAGCAATCCAAGTTCTGTGATCGTTCAGCCTCCACAATCATGATTAGTGGTTGATCGGGCTTTAATTGACTCTAAACCCTCGTCTGGGGAGCACAGATATATCTAAGCGAGCACAGCCATGCTGTCAGAGACCTCCTTGGGCACAGCGTGTCCGGGAGTGTCTCCTTTCTTCACCGGGCTCCCCATCCGGGCAAGGAGGACGTAACACAAGGCGGCGCTGAACTTAGGGTCACAAGACAGGGCTCCGGTGAGGCCACCTCCCTCCTATCCTCAGCTTCCCCCATGGAAGGGGTGGCCCCTCTGCGAGGTCCAGCCTGGGATGTAGCAGCTGTTACGTAGCAGGCACCGCTGGCCAGCACGCCTCATCCTTGCTGGTGGAACCTCTATTTGGTGTGGGCGCCTACCCTCCTCCAAGTCGGGAATGTATTCAGGGGTGTCAACCTCACCTCCACTCAGGGGTTAAATTCTGATTAGAGCCACTCGGCTTCGACAAGCCCATTGCTCTGACCAGCACTAGCTTTGGAGGGAGCAAGGGTCTCAGGACTGGCCAGTGGGGTACCAAAGACATCTGTCTGGGGCCTCTGGAAAAGAGGCTCAAGGCTCTTGTCTTTGGCTGGACGCTGTCGGGGCTGGCTGTGACGCCTGGGGTGGCACTGGCCATCTTGTGACAGTGACAGCCCAAAGACAAAGCTCGCACTCCAGGGATGCAAGTCCAAAGGAAGGACTCAGGTCCTCGATAGGACCCCTGAATTTGTCATCCCTGGCCCTGCCCTGCTATGGGAACTCCTGTAAAGTGAGATAAAAGAAAGTCCTTATCATTTCAGCTCTTTTGAAGTGCTGGCTGCTGTTACTTGCAGATCAGTGCATCCTCAATGCCCTGTTCCTCCAAGAGTGGTCCAGACCCGTGGCACTGGTGGCATCTCAACTCTGCCCCATGCCTGCGGCCCTAGACTTGGCCCTAGAATCCACAGGTGATTCACGCACACCCAAGCTCGAGAAGCCCTGCCTTAATGGCTGTATTTTTCCCACAAGCCCTACTGAGGAGGACGTTGGTTTTGACAATGGTGGGCTCAGTTTCCCCCCAAGACAGAGTAATAGGTATTGGGTCTACAGGTTCTGACACGCCCATCTCGGGTATACCAAGGAGTTGTGGAAAAGCTCTGGGAGATGGGGGACCTCGGTCGGCATTTCACAGGAAGATATGACAGAGTTGTTTGTGAGTTTCTGCTTTCCTCGACTCTTTTCCATCGACTTGCATTTGGGTACAGGATTGATTTTAATCTAAAGCCGTGAGGGCAGTAACATCTCATTAATTCAGGCCTCACCAATTTGGAAGTGATCCTTTCAACTGAGGCCAGGCTGGCTGGAGTGAGCGCAAGACTGAGAGCAAATTGTGGTTCGGACTTCGGCTCACTAAGTGGAGGCAATGAGATGCTTCCAATTATAAATGAACCTCGGTGTGTTCAAGTTCAGTAGAAACCATACTTGAAAATCAATCTATCAATAAATATTTATTGAGTGTCCCTTAGGGACGCGTCCCTGGATGGCAGAACACATCTGTTGAGAAATTACTTTTAATCATTACCCACGCTGGAAAGTAACGGATTTCCTTAGGAAACGCAATTTCTTCAACGGTCTGTGTTCCTGCCAAAGGCCAACTTCTCCATGTGTGTGTATCCGCCTTGCTTCTCTCTCTCCCGAGACATCAATCCCCCCTCCTCCCAAGATATTTATCACTTGATGTTATTTCTGTCATCTTAAAAAAAGGGCGAATCTCCATCCATATTCTCTACCACCATCACCCTTTTTCTCTGCTCCCCTTTACCTGAAATTTCTTCAAAGAGCCAACTGTTGCCCCCGTTTCTACCTGTCCTCCATTTTCCTTCAAATCCACTGAAATTTAGGGCTTTGTCCCCACACCCCATAGATGAGGCTCTTTTCATGCTCCCTGGAGCCCTGGGGTTGCAAATTCCACCATCCGAACTTCACAGCATTTGACATAGCTTGTCACCCTCTGTTTCTGGAAGCATTTTCTTTGTCCTCTAGCTCTTTCCTGATTTTCCACCAACCTCATTGGTGGCTCCGTATTGGTCTTTTTTTTTTTTTTTAATTGGGGTATAGTTGGTTTACAATGTTGTGTTACTTTGTGCTGTACAGCCCAGTAAATCAGTTATACGTATACGTATATCCACTCTTTTTAGATTCTTTTCCCATATAGGCCATTACAGAGTATTGAGCAGAGTTCCCTGTGCTACACAGTAGGTCCTTATCAGTTACCTATTTTATATCATATTGGTCTTCTTTGCTGGATTCTTGCCTTCTGTGTCTCTAAATGTTGGCGTGCCTTGGGACTGGTCCCCTGACGCTTCCTAGATGGGGTATTGAAATCGAGGCTTCACGTGACCACCATACGCCAGTGGGTTCCGAGTTTACTGTTATGCTTGGCTCCCTCCCCATGGCCACTAACCCAAGTGGCCCCTTTCACTGCGCATCCCCCCCCCCCCCCCGCAACTTGTTGGTTCCTCACCTGAGTATGCTGTTCTCCAGATGGACTCAACCTCAGTTACTCTCAGAGTAAATTTCAACTCCTTTCTTCCCGTTGCTCGGGGGGCAAAACTCTTGGAGTGATCCATGACCCCTTTCTTTATCTCGCCCCCCACATCTAATCCATCAGCCCATGCCGTTGACTCTACAGCTTGAAGTATAGTTGGAATTTCACCACCTCCGTTACTACCTCGAGGTCCAATTCGCCATCCCATCTCCCCGGGGCGAGGACCCTCCATATCTCACTGCTCTCCCCGCCTTGCCCTCAAGGTCTTACTGAGCAGCCCACAACGATCCTGATAAAACTCAAGTCAGATCCTGCCCCTCTCTGGCCAAGTCTTCCTATGGTTTTCTTCTTCCTCAGAGTAAAATCCCAGCTTCTTCTAAGGGCCTCGAGGCCCTCTGTTTTCCTGTCCCTGTGAGCAGAGGCTTCTTGCTCTGCCTGGGTATCCCCGGTTGAGATAGTTGATGCTCCCTTTCCTCCTTTTCTAGAACTTGCTTTGCTCAAACACGTGCCTGGCTCACTCCTTCTCTTGTTCAGCCTGTACTCAAATGTCTCCTATGTAATTTTTCCTCTGGGCAGTTTCGTATCATGACCCGTGAGATCTCGTGTGTTTAGCACCCATCACCCCTCTGGAATGGAAGCCTAGGCTGTTTTGGCCACTGCTGCATCCCTGAATGCTCAGTGTGTATTCGTCTAACGAGTAAGTCAGGCTCTCAGTTGAACTTTTCTGAATTTGGACTGATCTTCTGGCCAACACAAAGGAAGAGGGCTTTGGGGAGGACACAGGGTGGAAAAGACCAGAAACCCTTCCTGGTGAGCTCACCGTGTGGTAAGACGAGGCTGGCAGACATTATTCATGGTATCCAGCTGTGCACCAAGCTAGCTGCTGGGCACGCAGCGTGAACTGGCCAGATGTGGCTCCCGCTGGCCTAGGGGAGCTCTGCCTCACCTGGTGTGGAGGGTTTATGACTCTGTGTGTGTGTGTGTAGTTCTGTATAATTTTATTACATGTGGATTCATGTGACCCCCAACACTATCAAGATACAGACCTGTCCAGCTCTCTGGGCTGCCCCTTCATGGTCTCACCCCACTCCCCACCCCTAAGGCCTGGCAACCACTGATCTCCTCTCCATCTCTGTAACTTTCTCATTTTGAGAACGTTATATAAACCTAAGCATGCGTTATGCTCGACTGGCTTTGTCACTCAGTGGAATGCCCTTGAGATTCATCCAAATCCTTTGGTGTATCAATCACTCGTTCCTTTTTTATCGGTGCCTTCCATGGCGTCTGCCTTAGTCAGCTTGGACCACTGCAACAAATGACTGTAAATTGGATGGCTTAAACAAACATTCATTTCTCACAACTCTAAATGCTGGGAAGTCCAAGATCAAGGTGCCAGTATCTCTGGTGTCTGGTAAGGCCCCGCTTCCTGACTTGTAGGCAGTGGAGAGCAGAGAGGGAAGCAAGCTCTCTGGTGTCTTTTCTTAAAAGGGCACGAATCCCATTCATGGGGGCTCCTCCTTCATGACCTCGTGTAACCTGAATTACCTCCCAAAGACCCCACCTTCTGATACCATCACACTGGCAGGTAGGGTTACATCATATGCCACAAACATTCATTCCCTAAGAATATGTATGTACCACAGTTTAACCATTCATCTGTCCAAGGACATTTATACTATTTATACTATTAACTAGACTAGGCCTTTGCAGATTTTGAGACTCTGGATGTATATTGAAGGCAGAGCCAATGGCACTTGGGTTGGGCGTGGGTTAGAGAGAAAAAGGAAACCTAACCAGTAGCCTCAGTTTCCTCATTTGTCAAGGGGGGTGGTAGAGACTTGGGAGAGGGAGTGTGAGCTGGGACGGGCTTGTCATCTGGTGAGAACTGACCAGCATTTGCTGTTATTCAAATGCTGGGGAGGGGTTTCTCTGCGATGGGTTTGTGAGGACCGTGAATCGGGGCTGGGTCTGGAAGCACGTTCCTGGGGTCCGTGTCACTCTCCTCCCCTCCCGGTAATTTTCCCCCAGGATGTGAACCACTGTAGCCGTTGGGAGATGTGTGGGGCTTTGAAGTGTGAAAGGCCCCCTCAGCTTCCAGGGGTCCTGGCCCCAGGGCTCTGAGCAGGTAGTCACCTGACATGCCTCCTTCCACCCCTCACATAGCGGCGCGGGGTGAGCGGCGGGAAAGACGTCTGGGGCCTTTGGCTTCTCCCCCTCTAATGAATAAGATGGGCTCTACGACTGTGCCCTGTGGTTGTTGACGGGCTCAGCCCCTCCGAATGTACAAGAGCACTTTTGAAACGCAAGGTGTTCTCTCTCCCAGAGCTTGACGTATAACCTCGGAAGCCGCTGTGGAGCATTATTAACCCAAATACGAGCCCCAGAAATGATAAAATGCCCCCAATTCACTAAGGGTGGGAAAACATCTGTGATCTGGGGGTTTCAGAGGTGTTATCAGTGGTCCTTAGACGAAAGGTCTGGAAGTTCAGGGGTGCTTTCCAAGGCGTCTGCTTTTGGGACTTGGACCCAGCGTTTGGGTGGAGCCCCTGCCTCTGTACTTTCCTGCCCCGTGACTTCGGCTGTCACTCAGGTGCAGTTCCCGCATCTGAAAGGAGGGTACTGGTCCCATCCCAGGTTGCTGGGAGGCCCAGGTGAGCTGAGTGTGAAAGTGTGTGGCACATAGTAGGTTCTCAGCCACCGTTTGGAAAGCTCGCGGGAGGGCAAGGAGGGATGCAGCAATGCGGCACTCCCAGCTGACCTGCCAGCATCTGCGGCCTCCCCCTAGCCCAGCACAGCTCCCTGGTGGCTGATGCCCAGTCCCCAGGTATTTAAGGTCGCCTCCAGCCAGAGTCTCGACTTCCTTGGGGGGCAGGAACACACGCCTAATAACGATGGTGATTCACACTTACTGTCTGCTCCGGTTCTGAGGTCCAGGCGCTGCTCCGGACAGCGCTCGGCCCTCTTGTGCATCGCTCCCAGGATCTCGCTCTTCTGGACTGAAGAGGCGACGGAGTTCCTTGCTCGCTGTCGCTCAGCCGGTCAGTTTGGCTCCGGAAGCCTCGGTCTCGTTGAACTTTTTGCTGCCTGCTCTGTCCTCATCCCAGCTCATGCCCCCAGGGGTGACCCTCGCCCCCTCGTCCTCCACTTCCCAGACCCGTGCAGGTGTCGGGGTCCTCATGGGGCCCTGGGGGAGAGCAGGGGGCCTGCTTCCCGGCACACATGGCAACCTGGCAGCTGCAGTGTGTGTGTCTGTGTGTGTGTGTGGGGGCGGGGGGAACGGGCTCGGGGGCTCGGGGGCAGCAGCAGGTCTGAGGCAGCAGGTGCAGGCATGGGCACGGGCGGCCTTGCAGGGTCCCAGCTCCGCAGGGTGCAGGGTCAGTTTACCTTCCACTCAAACATGGCCAGGTCCTGATTCTTTGTGCCGTATTGAATTTGCTCTCTTCTTCAAATAGAACCCGTTTTTATTGTACTTTTTCTGATTATAAAAACTATACACGCTCCTTGTAAAGAATTCAAACCACACTGGAAAGAATAAAGATGCACAATAAAGTCTCTCCAGTTCTTCCCACAGAGGGGGTAACACTGCGGCCACGTCCTCTGCAGCGTCTGATGGCACGCGGCTCACGCGTACCCCATCGCAGGAGCGATTTCACATAAATGAGATCATCACCGTGCCCTGCTCTGTGACTTGCTATTTTTCCACTCAGTACTATAATAGAGACTTCTTTCTCAGCCAGAAGATGTAGAGTGATGCCAGGATTGTACACGACTGCCTTGCATTTCATCGTGTGAGTGTCCCGTGATGGAGCTGGCTGAGCCTCTTTTGTTGGGGCTTTAACTTTTAAAAAAAACTTCTATTGGAGTATAGTTCATTTACAATGTTGTGTTAGTTTCAGGTGTACGGAAAGGTGATTCAGTTTTATATATACATATATTCATTCTTTTTTAGAGTCTTTTCCCGTATAGGTTATTACAGAATATTGAGTAGAGTTCCCCGTACTATACAGTAGGTCCTTGTTGGTTATCTATTTTGTATATAGTAGTGTATGTATGTTAATCCCAAGCTCCTAATTTATCCCACCTCCCACCCCACGTTTCCCCTTTGGTAACCATACGTTTGTTTTCGAAATCTGTGAGTCTGTTTCTGTTTTGTAAATAAGTTCATTTATACCATTAAAGAAAATTAGATTTCACATATGAGTGATATCATACGGTATTTGTCTTTCTCTGTCTGACTTACTTTACTTAGTATGATGACCTCTCGGTCCATCCATGTTGCCGCAGATGACATTGGGGTGTTAACTTTTGGGGGGAGGGGGCCTTTTCTGGCTTCAACAAACCACCTGGTACAAACACATTGTGAATTTGTCTGATTACGTTGCTGGGAAAAAATTCTGAGATGATTAATCGCCGTGCCAACAGTGCCAAGTTGGACTCCAAAAAGTAGACCATTTTCCACGCCTGTCAACAGGGCAGGGGAAGGCCTCTCTCCCCCCACGCTCTGCATCCCAAGTGTTGGCAATATTTTCCCTTGTTGCAATCTCACGTTCACATGCTTTTTTCTTGATGATCCCAGAGGTGAAGCATCTTTTCATGTGCTTCTTAGGCATTTGTGTGCCTTCTAGAAACACCTTTGCCCATTCTGGGCTCTTTGTTCTTTTTTTATAAACCACTGGATTGCTGCTAAACTGGTGAATTGACCTAAATCCTCTGCAGACCTCAACTCTATCTCAAGCAGGCTTTGACTGGAGGGAGGTGAGCCAGTTAAGGGTGACAGCCACGCGGGCCCTGCCGAGCCAGGCGAGACCCCGTGGGCTGAGGTTCTGCTCTGCTGAGGGTCTCAGGACCTGACAGTGGCCCCTTATACTGCCGACCACAGCTGGAAGCTTCTCAACTGATCTGTTAGGGCCTATTCAGCCTCTGGTCCCGCGTGACTTCCGTGGGGTCGCCTTGGGCTGTTGCTCTTCTTGTTTTTCCAGTAGGAAAACACACCTCGCCCGTCAAGCTCTTCTCCAAAGTCAATGTTCGAGGTGATTTAAAGCCATGCAGGCCAGCGCAGATCCGCATCAGCACCTCCATGCGGAACCAGACAGGCTGGCCCATGGGCGGGCCAGGTGGCCCCACGTGCAGCTTGGTTTGACAGTTGCCAAGTACGAAGAGGGAACCCAAACCATCAACGTACAGTCACGAATGCAGGGCTGCGTGCACGGCAGGCGGGAGATCACAGCTGGCTGAGCGAGCAAGGAGTAAGTGTGAGTCAGAGTCCAGGGTGGGGAGGGGACCCGCAAGGTCATCTCTCCTCTTTGGTCTTTCGCTCTGAAGCTTGGGAAATGGGGCTCAGAGTGGGAGGCAAATTGTTGGCACAGGTTAGCCTTGGATGGGGACTTCGCGCCTTCTCCTCCTTCTCTTTCTCTTTCTCCTTTAGGCCCTGCTCAGCATCCTTTCTGCTGATTCTCAGCATCCAGAGATTAGGGTGTCGTTGCCTTGAAGTTTGGGTCACTGACGGTCAGCAGAGAAGACCAGCATCTTGATATGGGGACAAGGCAAAGCCCAGACCCTCTTTCTTGGTGCCCAGTGGACAACTTGGGCATGACCTCCTTGCCAGCTTCCCAGTGACATAGGGGCCACCCCAGATCCCTGTAACATGCAAAGTGATGCTCAGAATCTTACTGAACAGCGGACAGAGGGTAGTGACAGCAGCAGGCAACAGACCCGCCCCCCGGCCCCCCTGCAGCCCCCTACGCAGGCCCTGAAGCAGCAGGACCCAGGGCTGAAGACCTCCCTCTATCCACATGATCTGATTTACTCCTTTGATTTCCTTGGTTTAGTCTGATCATTTACAGCAGTCTGATTTCCTTGATGCTTGTCCTAACCTCCTTGCAGGGACCCGTGCCCGTCTTCCTCACCCAGCACCAAGGACAGTGCCTGGCATCTAGAAGGAGCCCAGTGATTGCTGAAAACATGGAGGAACTCTACTGGGATTTTGGTCTGCTTTTCTCTCTTTTGGCCTTTAAACAGATGGAAATCGTAGCTTTTCTGCTCGAGCAGCTTGCTCTTGGAAGCTGAGCAGCGTGACCCTGGGCTTCCCTACAATCTGGGAAGGATGAACAAAACCCATCAGTTCCACCGTGGGCCATGGTCATGTGGCCATCATTGTCTCAGCCCAAGACCCACTTGGCTCACTGCGGACTCACCGTGGGACTCCGGGGCTCCCGGCCTCTCTTTGCTCATCTGTACGATGGGGGTGGGATGGGAGCATCTGCACTCCCTCCTCTCAGAGCTTGAAGCCACACGGCCTGGGGTGGCATCTCAGCTTTGCCTCTTATGAGCTGTAGAACCTTGGGAAAATCATTTAATGTCTTTGTGTCTCAGTTTCCTCTTTTGCAAATGGCATTAAAATAGTTCCTGCCCCTTTGAAAAGATACGTGCACCCCAGTGTTCACAGCGGCACTATTTACAATAGCCAAGATATGGAAGCAATCTAAGTGTCCATCAACAGATGAATGGGTAAAAAAGATGTGGTACATATATACAAAGGAGTATTACTCAGCCATAAAAAGGAATGAAGTGTTGCCATTTTGACATTTGATTGAATAACCAGGGGTCGGGAATCTTGTGGAGGATATCTCTTTTGAATTCTGCCTTCCACAATCATCCAGAAAGTAAATGGTGGGGCAGGATTCAAGCTCTGGTCTGTGAACCCAGAACCCATGCTGCCTTCTGCCACGCAGCTTGTCCCTGCCCTCTTGAGTTCATGCTGAGCCTATAACTAACCTTTGCGGTAGATACTGTAGCTCCCTCTGGGTATAGGTCCCCAAACTCCCCCCTTTTCTGGGCTTCCATCCTAATAGGTGTTTGGCCCATTCTAGGATGAAATGTTGGAATTTGGCCACACGCTTTTCTTCCCCAGCAGACTCCACACTCCCAGAGGGCAACATGGCACAGCCTGTAGGTTGTCCTATATCATGTTTCCTTTGTTTCTCATGGTAATTGATTCCCCAGTTTTTACCAGAATACCTGGTCATCCAGAATAAAGATAAAACATTTCATGTTCTCTTGCAGCTACATATGGCCCTATGGCTAAATTCTGATCAAAGAGCTGTGGAGGGCACGAGTTATATGCTATTCAAGTCAAGCCCTTACAGGGAAGGAGTGTGTCTGCCTCCCATCCCTTTGTCCACCCAGAAAGGGTCGCATGGACAGGGTGAATGCGAGGGAAGCAGACCAATCAGTTAGAAGCAGCCTGGCTCTTTGCCTCTGGATCTGCCATCCATCTCTGCACTGCCTGTGTCAGGACTGTTACATAGCAGAAAAATAAACATTCGTGTTGCTTAAGCCACTGTTATTTTGGGTCTCTATTACAAAAGTGAAAACTTTTATCCCAAGGCCGCCATATCCAGATTGTTGACATGTCATATATTTTAATATGCCTTTGAGATGCTCTCAATAAACACTTTCTGGGGAGTGAATCAATGAAGCATAGTTGTGAAGATAACAACATCTTGCATCTCCACGACATTTTTCTATTATGTGCGATAAATCCCTCTTCGTTTCTGTCCACTGCTGAAGTTGGGATGAAGAAGTGAGGGGGCAGAGATGTTACTTGACGTCTCTGGGTCCCAAGAGATGGTCAACCCCAAACATGGCCTTTTCAGGTTCTCTTGGTGGCTCAAACTTTATGGGGATACCAAAGCTGGGGTACTAATGTGCTCTCCATCCACTGGAAGTTTCCGGTAGCTCCCTAGCAGTTAAGCAGATGCAGGGCAGGGATCCTTGTGTTGAGAGGAGGTTGTGAAGGAAAGAGCCCAACTGCAGTTTTCAATCTTTGGTTTTTGGTAGCATCACTAACATGGCCCCGTCCTGTCAGAATCTCCAGGTGGGGGAGCAGTGCCAAAGGAGCATTTACAGGAGCCCAGTGCTGGGTGGAGGACCGGGCCGTGCCCACAGGTTCCCTTGGCCACAGCTGAGTTATCCTCTGACCCTGCATGGAGCCCCAAGCCTTTGGTTTTAGTGCCTGCCTCATCTCTGCACCCCTCTACCTCCAAGAGCCAGGCCCCTCCCTCCCAGGCCTCCCCAAAGGATGTCACTAACACACACTGGGCTTCACCCATTGGTCACCTGCTTTCAGAAATGCATTATGTTCAAATTCCCAAGCACCAGGTGTCAAGTGTGTTATCAGTTACTCAATGGACTTAATTGTAGGATTAATGCTGAGACACCGTAAAGTATTTAAGGACACATTACGTGTATTATTTTACAACTGTGATTAACACCGATTTTGGAGCATTTCGGAAGACTAATTAAATGATTGAAAACCACATTCTGGCGTTGCAACAAAAGCATTTGTGGAAATTAGGTGTAATTCAACCACCTCATTATACAATTAGTTGCTTAATTCTGTCTACAGGCATTTGAGGTCATAGTTAGGACGAA
The DNA here is from genome assembly GCF_963924675.1 of Phocoena phocoena. NCBI lineage: Eukaryota > Metazoa > Chordata > Mammalia > Artiodactyla > Phocoenidae > Phocoena > Phocoena phocoena. The sequence continues at coordinate 83,753,630 of NC_089233.1, forward strand.
ATGGTGGTTTCTCGTGCATGGCTGGGCTTTAGAACAGGTCTCTCCGCATTTTTTTTTTTTTTTTTTTTGCGGCACGCGGGCCTCTCACTGCTGTGGCCCCTCCCGTTGCGGAGCACAGGCTCCGGACGCGCAGGCTCAGCGGCCATGGCTCACGGGCCCAGCCGCTCCGCGGCATGTGGGATCTTCCCGGACCGGGGCATGAACCCGCGTCCCCTGCATCGGCAGGTGGACTCTTAACCACTGCGCCACCAGGGAAGCCCTCTCTCCGCTTTTTAGGGTGCTGTCTTCTACCCCCTGTTCCCCCCTTCCATACTTCTCCAGTCTTACTGGCTTTCTCCCTGTCTCCCAGTCACCATGCTTCTCTGCACCCTACCGCATTTGTGCTTGCTCTTCTGCCCTGCCTGTGTGGTCACCATTACTGCCGTTCATCACGTCTTTTTGGTTCTTCTTAGAAGCACATGGTAGATTGTGCTCCTCTCCCCACCCCCTGGAAGTTAGGCAGCCCTAGTAACTTGCTTTCACAACGTGGGCAGAGAAACATGTGTCGTTTCTGGGCAGAAGCTTGCAGAACCTGCACAGAATTTACCCCTTTCCTTTCCCTTTGCCATGGCAACTGGAGATTTTCCAGATAGCACTTTCTCCATCAACCTTGGGTCTTGAAGTGAGAAAGATATATTGCAGCCTACCTGCTTATGGACACCAAGTATAAATTAGAAACAAATCTTTATTATTATTTTTTTACATCACTGAGAGTTGGAGGTTGTATTATTATTTTTTTAACATCTTTATTGGAGTATAATTGCTTTCCATTGTTGTTAGTTTCTGCTGTATAACAAAGTGAGTCAGCTATACGTATACATATATCTCCATATCCCCTCCCTCTTGCGTCTCCCTCCCACCCTCCCTATCCCACCCCTCTAGATGGTCACAAAGCCCTGAGCTGATCTCCCTGTGCTATGCGGCTGCTTCCCACTAGCTATCTACTTTACATTTGGTAGTGTAGATATGTCCATGCCACTCTTTTTCTGAGCATAATCGAACTTCTCCTGCAGATACAGTGGGGGAGATTTCCCCTGATTTTCCTTTGGCCGATGCCTTCTTATTTTTCAGACTCTTCTCAGATATCCTGTTCTCAGAATGGTTTGCTTTGTTCACCTCCTCCCAGACAATCTTTTTTTTTTTTTTTGTGGTACGGGGACCTCTCACCGCTGTGGCCTCTCCCGTTGCGGAGCACAGGCTCCGGACGCGCAGGCTCAGCGGCCATGGCTCACGGGCCCAGCCGCTCCGCGGCATGTGGGATCTTCCCGGACCGGGGCACGAACCCGTGTCCCCTGCATCGGCAGGCGGACTCTCAACCACTGCGCCACCAGAGAGGCCCCCCTCCCAGACAATCTTGATCATATGTCTCTGCTTGATTTTCTTCATAACATGTATGGCCACCTGACATTATTTTATTTGTCCACTTATTGCATTCCATTATTTGGAAGATGGACATGTTTTTACGTTTGTACTGCTGAAATCATGATGTATCTTACAGTCCGTGATGTGTTATGAAGGCCGTGATATCGTTGAATTGCCCGTGTGTGTGTGAACATCAAAATGACCCGCACCCAAATCTGAAGTTCCCTTCTGCAGTGAACACATGTAACTAACATGCAACTGACCAAGGACAGCATGCTGGAAGGAGATCTTGTATTGTCTAGGAAGCTTCCTTTAACCTCTATGCATGTCATGGTTATAGGGATGGAGGAATGGAGGACTTGAGCAAATCATACACGTTCAGCAACATTGCTGAAATGGGAACCAAAGCAGAAAAACCGTATATAATTCTAAAGTCCGCTTCAGAGTCCAGCACTCACGACTTTTAATCCTTTTATGGATTCTTTAAAGAAATGCCGCATCATCAGTGCTATGGGTGAACGCACAGAGTATGAGTGTGGAAAAAAACCCAGTCATTGAGGAGTCTGAGCTGAAAAGTGATTCAGAAGATTTGGACTCGGTATAAAGAAGTTTGAGGAATAGCAACCAATTTATTTCACTTGTATTTTCATTTTTATGTATGTACAATAGTAATATGTGATTAAAATCTGTCTAATTAGGTACCAAAGAATTCTTTCAATAAGTAAAAATAAAAAGTCTAAGTGATAAGAAAGCAGTGTGTCATGGTTTAATTGGCAGTGTATTTTTCTTTCATAGCAGAACAAAAAATAATGGTGCCTCTTGCAGTTGTGTGTCTTAAAGTTGATGAAATGTGGTATTTCTGTGAGGCTGCTCTTATCCCAAAGACATCTTCTGTATCATTCAATTCCGTTTCAACTGAGTTTAAGCAAGGTCTCTGGCCGTTTAGAAAGTTGGCTCATTTGGACTTAGAGGCACTGTGATTTAAAATTTGACCACCTCTGAACTGGAGAAGGGCTAGAGTTTTGCTTCTGTTGTCCACTGGGTGTCTAAGGCTTGGATGCCTACAGGTTCTGCCCCTGGGTGGGACTAGGGCCCTCAGGACCAGAGGAACATCCATCCCTAGACCTTGGGCATGTCTTGTGCCACCATCACCATTTTTCTACTGAATTCATGAATCACCTGTACTGTTATTTAATTCAAAATTTTCTCTTTGGAAAACTTTTCAATAATTATAGACTCATAAATAGTAGAGAGAGGTCCTTCACCCTGTTTCATTGGTAACATCTTAATAACTATGGTAAATATCAGAAGTGGGAAACTGACATGGGTACAATACAATTAATTATGCTGCAGACCTTACTCAGATTTCACCAGTTTTTGCATGCACTCATTTGTGTGTGTGTGTGTGTGTGTGTGTGTGTACAGGTCTATGCAGTTTTATCACGTGTGGACACTATTAAGATACAGAACTGTCAGTCACCATGAAAGAGCCCCCTGGGTGGCCCCTTTGTGGTCTCACTGCACTCTCCATCCTTAAGCTCTGGCAACCACTAATCTGTTCTCCCATCTCTATAATGTTGTCATTTTAAATTGAATCATACGGGATGTACAATTGTTTATTTTTTCCATTCTCAGCAAAATGCCCTTGACATTCATCCAAGTTGTTGAGTGTATTAAGTCTTTTTTTTTTTTATTGCCTAATTGTATCCCATGGCGCAGATACACAGCAGTTTATATAAGCACTTACCCGTTGAAGGACATTTGGGCTGTTTCCAGTTATCGGCTATTACAAATAAAGCATCTATAAACATACATGTACAGGTTTGTATGTGAAGATAACATTTCACTTCTCTGGGAGAAATGTCCCGAAGGGCAGTTGCTGAACTGCCTAAAAAGTGCATGTTTAATTTCATAAGAAACGGCGAAGCCATTTTTCAGAGTGTCCCGTTTTTCACTCATACCAGCCACCGGTGGGTGATCTAGTTTATCCACATCTGGGCCAGGATTGATATTGTTGGTATTTTTTATCTTAGCCATTCTGACAGGTGTGCGGTGATATCTCATCATGGTTTTAGTTCTCATCCCCCAGTGGCTGATCCGTTGAGCATCTTCTCATGTACTTCCTGGTCGTCTGGTGATCCACTTGGTGGAGTGTCTCTTCATGTCTGCTGCTTATTTTCTAATTGGATTATTATTTTTTTTTCACTGTTGAGTTCTGAGAATTCTTTATATATTCTGAATGCTAGTCTTTTGCCAGATACGTGGTTTGCAAATATTTTCTTTCCGTTTTTAAAAAACAAAGACTTCATTTGGTGGGGGGGGGCAGTTTTAGATTCCTGTCAAAAGTGTGCAGAAGGTCCAGGAGAGCGCCCATATGTCCCCTGTCCCCATAGGTGCACAGGCTCCCCTGCCATCCACATCCCCCATCAGATGCTACATTTGTTACAGCTGATGAACCTATGCCAATGCATCATTATAGCTCAAAGACTCCAGTTTTCATCAGTGTTCATTCTTGGTACTGTACCTTCTATGTATTTGGAAAAATGTATAAAGACGTGTATCCATTATTACAATATCATACACGCCCTAAAAACCCTCTGTGTTCTGCCTATTCATCCCTCCCTCTTCCCCTCTAACTCTTTGCAACCACTAATCTTTTTTTTTTTACTGTCTCTATAGTTTTCCTTTTTCCAGAATGTCACCTAGGTTTTCTCCTATGTTATCTTCTAAGAGTTTTATAACTTTGTCTTTTGCACTTAGGTCTGTGATCCATTTGAGTTAATTTTTGTGAAGAGTCTAAGGTTTGTGTCTAGATTCATTTTTTCGGCATGTGGATGTCCAGTTGTTCCAGTACCAGCTGTTCAGTAAAGCTTGTTTTTCATCCTCTTAACAGCGTCTTTTTTTTTTTTTTTTTTTTGCGGTACGCGGGCCTCTCACTGCTGTGGCCTCTCCCGTTGCGGAGCACAGGCTCCGGACGCGCAGGCTCAGCGGCCATGGCTCACGGGCCCAGCCGCTCCGCGGCATGTGGGATCCTCCCGGACCGGGGCACGAACCCGTGTCCCCTGCATCAGCAGGTGGACTCTCAACCATGGCGCCACCAGGGAAGCCCTTAACAGCGTCTTTTGCAGAGGAAAAGATTTAATTTTAATGAAGTCTAATTTCACTGGCTTTTTTCTCTTGTGGATTGTAATTTTGGTGTCATGTCTAAGAACTCTTTGCCTTAACTTTAGGTCCCAAAGCTTTTCTGTCATGTTTTCTTCTAAAAGTTTTACAGTTTTACATCTTACATTTAACTATTCAATCCATTTTCAGTTACTTTTTGTATAAAGTACGAGGTTTAGCATAGATTTTGTTTTTTTTTTTTCTTTTTCTTTTTTTTGCCTGAGACATCCAAATGCTCCAACATCATTTGTTGGAAAGACTATCCTTCCTCCATTAAGTTGCTTTTGTGTCTTTGTCAACATCAGTCAAGCATATATGTGTGGCTCTGTTTCTGGTCCTTTATTCAGTTTTATTGATCTGTGTGTTTGTCTCCATCAGTACCATACTCTCTTGATAAGTGTAGCTATCGAGTAAGTCTTAAAATTAGATAATGTGATTCCTCCAAATTTATTCTTCTTTTTCAAATCGTTTTGGCTCTTCTAGTTTGGATTTCCATATAAGTCTTAGAATAAAATTATTATTTTATTTAAATTGGCTATTAAAATGTATTTAAAAGGGATACACATGAGTTGGATCTGTTGGCTAGAGCCGTACTAAGTTGCATTTAAATAAAAATATAACTACTACAATTACAAAAAATCATCTGTAGACCGTGTGAAATGATCTCATGAACCGTCAGAGTGGCCTGGACCCTTATCTCCTGGCACCTGTGTATTGGGAAAGGGGCTCTCCCGGGAATGCTGGCAGCGCTCCTTGGGGAAATACACATGACCTTGCCTCCTCATCTGGGGCTGGCTCAGTGGTGGCCTGACTTCACAGGAGTCGTCCATAGGATGGCTCGAAGCTTACAAATTGACCCGGAGGGCAAGCTCTGCACAACTGCAAGGCCCTATATGGACCAAGTGAACCAATTCCATCCTCGCTTGGCACATCTGAGTGTCAGACGAAGAGTCAGGGGTTGGCACTGGGAATGGGGTGGAGCAGACACACGAGGGAGCGAAGCACTCAGAAAGCAGCAGCCACTCACCTGAAGAGTAGCTGATTCCCTGAGGTGGGACACACCTGAGCGGGGAGCCCTGAACCTCCTCTGGCCTGACCTCGCCAGGAAGGTAGGGGAGCTAGACCACCAGGCACACGAGCGCTGTCCTAGGTCCTGAACAGCCTCTTCCCTCCGAGAGACCTCAAGACCGTGCTGGGACGGTTGGGGTCCTCTTCACATTTGAGGCAGTGCTTCCAAAGTTTGGGGTTCACAGCAATTGTGGGGTCAGGTGGCACAGAATCTGGTGTTGAATAATGATGCATAAAGGAAGGGAAATCTGCTCCCTTTCCAACCATCTCAGCCTGGATAGTAGGTCCCTAACGCTGGTCCCTCCAGCCCCTTTTAACTAAGAGAGCTGGCCTGGGCTTTAGAGCTTTCATAGAGCCGTACTCTCCAGCCAGAGTTTCATAACATTGTTCTCTTTTCACTGTGGGTTTTTTGTTTTTAATTTAAGTCTAGTTGATTTACAATGTTGAGTGAATTACTGCTGTACAACAAAGTGATTCAGTTATACGTGTGTGTGTGTGTGCGTGTATATGTATATATTCTTTTTAAATATATATTCTTTTCCATTATGGTTTATCATAGGATATTGAATATAGTTCTCTGTGCTATACAGTAGGACCTTGTTGTTTATCCTTCATTGTGGTTTTTGATAGTTATTTGCTCACATTTTTTCCCTCTCTTCCAATAGTGCTGAGAATAAGTAGAGGTTCAAATTCTCATCAAATGAACGATTGAATGAATTGGATTTTTTCATGATTCTTTGATTTTTTTGGGTCTTTTTTACCTCAACTGACTATGCACCCCATGAAAGCAGAGACCATGCTTCTTGATTTTCCTCCACCGTTTTGCTCCTAGGGCCAAACAAAGTGCTGGCACAGGGAAGTTCTCAGGTACATGGCCGTTGCCTGTCCTGGTTAGTGAACGGGTCTGTGGATGGGGAAGGCACGGGGGCATCCAGACTCTCAGGCTGGCCTTACTCTGTCTTGGCCCCTGGAGGAAGATGATGTAATTGGCGAGTGTGGGTCCTGTGTGGTGTCCATGTCAGACACTTGACTGGTTGTTTTTTCTTCGAAAGCCTCTTTGCGAGGGCGCTGGTGTTGACCCAGACTCTGCCCCCCCGCCCCGCCTGCCCCCCATCCTCCCTTCCTTCTCTCTTGGGCCTGGCCTGACCCTCATTCCATCCACGGCAGGCCTGGCCCTACCTGCCTCTCCCAGGCTCCCACCCACCTGTACTTCTCCATCATCCAGGAGAATCTGTTTCCAGGGCCCAGACTCTGAGTCCTGTCCTGGGAGTCCTACCGGAATTGGGGTGCAGAGTGAGACATGGCCAGCTTTCCTTCCTCGAGGCTGGTCAGTCCGCTGGAACATGCATCTGAACTTGAATTTCACTTTTCCTTTTTTGTTGGTCTCCAATAATTTGCTGTGTGCTGGGGATCGAATTGCAAGCCTGGCCCAAAATTTCTTTAAAAAAAAAAAAAACCCCAGCCAGGCCAGATGCATTAGTGTTGCCAGCACGACCATTACCCTCCTTCAGAGAAAGGTCAACAAATAATTTCAGCTTTGTTTAAAGCCTCTTTAATGGATTCTGTAAAATGCTCTAATTACCAAAGATTATCCGTCGAAGTGCTTGCAAGCTTTTTAAAGCTTTTCTACGCCCATTTCACTTTGTTCACACAGAGTTCAAGTTCTCTGATATACTTAAGCGAGAGGAGGCATTTCTTTTCTTCCCCTTTCTTATTTATTTATTTTTCAAATCATGTAATTTGGAGTGTTTATAAAGCAGGCGGGCTTTCTCTCCTCTTGGTCTGAAACAGAGAGCTCTTACACCACTTTCCATCTGTTTCCATCTTACCACCCAATCAGAGAAGAAATGCCATCTAAATGATAAGGACGTCTCTTTCTTACCAAATATAACATAACTACCTCCTGGTTTATTCAGAATCCTCACGTGTATTGTCTCATTTGAGCCCCATTCAGGGGGCTGGAGGACTCACCCAGACTGGGTCCTCCACTCCTACTGGGCTGTTGACATTTGGACTAGATGGTTCTCTGTCGTGGGCTCACCCTATCCATCATTGTAGGCTGTTTAATAGCATCGCTGGACTCTACCCACTGGATGCCAGTAGTACTGTCTCTAGTTGTGACAACCAAAACTGTCCCCAGATATTCCCAAATGTCCCTGGGGGGCAAGATCACCCTTGGTCAAAAGAAGAGTTTTCAGATGAAGAGGCCAAGGCTTGCCCAAGGTCCCCATCGACAGTGAGCCGTAGAGCTGGAGTCTGTTGGCACTGATGAGCCACGGTACCCCCAATCCAGCAGAGTTCGCCATATTTTCCTCCCCAACCCCCTGTTCAATTCCCCTGCCTGTCCTCCTGTCATAGCCCTTTTTGACAATGTCTCTATTCACAAATTTCTCTCCTAGATTTTATGTGCCCCACGCTTCTACTCTTCCGCCTCCTAAGTCTCATGCCCTCCGGGATCAGACATGTCATCTGATCTTTATAGCGCCCAGCAGAGGTCTGTGAGCAGGGCACCAGAAAACTCCTCCAGACTCTGCCCCCGTGGGGATCCAGCCGCAGGCTGCCCCTCTTCCCTGGGCTGCAGAAGTGAGGAGGGGACCCACTGGGATGGGAGAGAAGATGCCCCGACAGCCCCGCACAACCTGAAAAATTGTCTGCTTCCCTCAGGTTCCTCGTCCAGCCAGAATGACAGTCTCTTGTTCATTGGTAACCATCCAGGGCACCCATGTTAATAACAAGCTGAGAGTAACCTGAGATGGTGACCTCTGACCTGCCTGGTTCCCAGGATCTCTCCTCATTTGCCCTCTCTTGCTCTCTGGCTGAAAGAGTTGATTTGGGTCAGGCCACCACTGGGGGTGGGGGGCAGAGGGAGGCGGATATGAATGTGTGCGTGTGTATATGTGTTGTCATTGGTGGTGGTGGTGTTTGGGGAGACGGGACTCGTCTAGGGTTTACACGTTTTGGAAATGTTGGATTAAACAAAGGCAAATAGGATCCTTTACTGCAGGACTTCTCAGAGCTTTACCTTCGAACATGCTCTGTGACTATCTCAGAGCAATAGGGTGCAACAGTTCTCGAAGTAATTTGGCCACAGGACATTTTTTTTCTTTTTTATGGAGTATCTCATGCCACCATTCACAGAGTATTCCTTGGGAAAAGTCTCACCAGATATGAAAGTGCACCTCATTCCCCTTTGCCGGCCAGTTCTAAGGTAGCTTTGAAACTAGGAGGGCTAAAGGTGGCCAGATAAGGACACCCAAATCCTCCTTGGGAGTGATGGGTCTCAGTGGCTGAATCTGGGCAAGACCCCGGAGAAGAGAAAATCCTTCTTAAATGTCTGGGCATGCCCAGCACCCTGGGGGTTGGTCTCGACGACCTGATGTACCTGTCCATGCTGGTGGCCCTAGGGGTGGATGGTGCGCCGGGAAGAGATGGGACCAGGAGGGCCTGCAGAGAGAGACGCCCACCTTCGCCCACCTCCTCCAAAACCCGAGAAGGGAGGTGCAAGGGAGAGAGCGCAGAAAGAGAAAGGAAAGCAGAAGTTTCCATTCGTACCGGATGGTTTTGTTTTTTTATCTGTTTGCAAATGTTCAGTGTGATGGTTTGAAACCCAGCCGTGTAGCTGCCGTCGCCCACACACAGAGCTGCAGTGGCGCTGAGCATCGGCTGGCAAGCTGCATCCCCAGCATCGGCCATTAAACCCGAGCCCACACCAGGGCAGACTGCAGCCCTACCCCCCCGGGGCCCCCTGCCACCCCCATCGCCCCTGCACCCCGACACGCAGCACCCTCCACACACACAATTAACAAAAACTTCCAGCATTCCGTTTCCTCTAGAGAAGGCATAAAGAGAAGCAGAGATGGGACGAACAGGGAGAATACTCCTGCCTCATCGGAGCCACCGGTTTTCAGGAGAGCGCGGCAGCCTCCACCTGCCTGTGGACTGACCACTTCAAGGTGAGAGAGGTCTTTGTGATTTCTTTATGCACCTGGAGGTCTGGGAGGCAAGGCCAGATGAAGGGATCTTAATCATTGAGCCTTGTCTGCTGCCTCCTGAGTGATTCTCTCAGGCAAGCATGATGGACGCTTCCTTCCAAACACACGCAGTTTTCTCTGACACAAGCCCCCCACTCAGGTCCCCGTGAGACCTTTGGAACGAGGGGGCTTCTCAGGGCCCCCCTTCACCTCTCAGCACAGCCTCCTGAGCCTGAGATGTAGACTAAGGTCTGACCCTGCCTTTGGCCTGACCTGTTGATTTCCAACTGAGGCTACTGACCTTCTTCCCTCGAGTGAGCACTGACCCCAAAGTGGGTCCTCTGGGACCCTACGGAATGGTTCTCCATCCAAGGGGCTTTGGGAAACCTGTTTCCCCAGTGGCCCCAAGCCCGGTAATCAGAAGCAATCAGACCCAGCTGTCCAGCTAATCTGTATGAAATAGGCTTCCTTCCCAGTAGAAATCAACAAAGTTTAAAATAGAACGGACTGTAATCGGAAACGAAGCTATAGAGTTCTGTGTGTGAGGCAACAGGCAGAAACATCCACATGGAAAATATTCAGGATAAATTACATCGCTCACCACCATGTGGGCCAGGAAAAGAAACGATTTCCTTGTTTATTATGCGTGTTTGTGGGTCGGAGGGGAGCCGAGCGGGGACATCTCCTCCGGAAGGTTTAAGCCCCTCTCGACCAGAAGGAGAGAAATGAAAAACGAACGACAAAGATGGAGGGAAAGGAAAAAGGCCATAATGTACCTTATTGGAGAAGAGAAGCAGATAAAAGAGCTCCGAATTCTGTGCAGTCAGGGGATGAATCAGTTGGCATAGGTCTATTTTTAGTCTCCAAGATCTGCTGTTACATTTTGCCTGGCATTAATTAATGTCATAGGCGTGTTTCATCCACAGGTTCCGAAGGTCCTCAGTATGTCATTCAAACCGGGAGGTGTCGACCCTCATGTATGGGTGCTCTCGGGCCTTGGGGTCTGGTCTCCAGCACAAACATGTGTCCAGAATGTTCTGGTCTCTGACCTTGCCCTCTCCGGGTGTATCCGTTAATCTCCTGGCTCCAGCCCTTGGATGTCTGGCCCCTGGCCAAGGGAGAATTGCAATTGTTAGGCTTTGTTTTTCAAAAAGGAAAGGCTGTATGAAGCTGAAATTGGGGGAAAAAAAGATGTGGGATCATGGCTTGGAATAAAAAAAATGGCTTTGGGGGCAAATCTACCACCACAAAGAAGGACGGACGGGGCTCCCTAATCTCCAAACTGGACTGATGTTGACAAAGTATATTTCATAAACGGGGAGTATCTCCCAAAGTAGTTAAGACGAAGTGTAATATTTTAGTAGGAGCTCATTATGGATCTGGGGTTGATCAGATGTTGGCTGAAATTGTGTGTGAGGCTAATTACCCTGAAAACGCCTATGCATATTTCAGAGCCCAGGCTGTAAATCGAAGAGCGGTTTAAATGCACGAGTTGTCACGAGCAGGGTGTCTCACTCTCCGAGGTGATAACAGGATAACAGCGGCTTGAACAAGAGGCAAGAATGAGAAACAGAGGGCCGAGTGGTAGTCAAACTGTTGAGACAACTGCCTTTGTACATTTGCAACAATTATTAGGTCAATAAGAAAGTGAGAATACATCCCGGCCCCTAATTAGAGGAGACATCCCTTCTGCTCTCTTAAATTAGTTACAAGACAGGGACACGGACAACCCACTGAGGGGGCAGAGAGAGTCCCCAGGGCATGTGGCTGGCGTCTCTGTTGAGTGGAGAAATACAAAGTGTGTAGATGACCTCCGGTGGCCATTGGGAAAGTCCATTTTCAGGTCGGCAAGAAGGATTACCATCATCGAATTTGGGAAGTTCTTAAGAAGGAAGGTCAGGACCACCGAGAGGGTGTGAGTAAGCAGGACACTGACCTTGGGTGTTTTGTCCAGAGACTGGCTTCTATCTTTCTATCCAGGCAGACGACTCAGGGATCCTGAACCCACCCATCTGAGCTGCGTGTGTCTGGGTGAGCACACCAAGCTCCCTGAACACGGGCCCATCACATCCTCTACCGGGACCTCCTTAGCATCCACAGTGGGATTTTTCTGGGCTGGGAACACCTGTATTCAGCTGGCAGCGGCCGTTGGGTGGGCAGCCAGTGGCTGGGTAATGGGAATTCCATGGGTAATGGGAATCTCTGGGATCTTCCGGGTCAGCCATGGCTGTGGCCACAAATGTACAAGATGGGTGCCCATCTGGGCGTGTTAGACAAGGCAGGTGACCTTCAGGCTCTTGCCGTCTGTTTGAGACCTGACCAGATGAAGTCATTAGAAAATCAAGTGAAAGCTTCCCCCAGTGCTGAGAGCCTGGAGTCCTTTTGCTGCTTTGTAACTTCTTTATGCACAGGGAGGTCTGATATATGAGACCAGCTGAAGAGATCTCCGTCTCATAATTATGATCAGAGAAGGTCTGACTATTTCTGCCCAGTGCTGTGCTCGGGAGGGAGGGCTTTGCCTGTATCTCTCTTTTTAAAAAAAAATAATTAATTAATTTTTTGCCGTATGCGGGGCTCTCCCTGCAGTGGCCTCTCCCATTGCGGAGCACAGGCTCTGGATGCGCAGGCTCAGCGGCCATGGCTCACGGGCCTAGTCGCTCCGCGGCATGTGGGATCTTCCTAGACCGGGGCACGAACCCGTGTCCCCTGCATCGGCAGGCGGACTCTCAACCACTGCGCCACCAGGGAAGCCCCTGCCTGCATCTCTTTATCTAATCCTTGCAACGCCCAGGGGGGCTGCCGTTGTCCCTATCACCTCCTGATGGAGGACCCGGAGCGTACATATGTTATTTTTTGCATTTATTTTCAAAACACAAACATTTGGCATTGCCCTCCATAGCAGATCCATTGATCTTACTATAAAATAACCCTTCCCTCTAAAAGAACTCTTGAAGGAGAATTCTATGCTCACTCCCTCCTGGGTGAGGCACGTGTTTACTTGTAGTGTCTACAGGGGTGGTCCCCGACCCGTTCCGGAAGTACAGGGACCCCAGTGGAAGAGCCCGAGCTCAGCCCATTGGAGGGATGGACTGCAGGGTCCTGAGCTGGTGGCCTCCCTGCTGGTTTCATGCCCATTTGCCGGTGACTCTGAGTGAAAAGTAGAGGCCCCTGAGCTCCGTTCCTTCCCCCTGGACCCCACAGCGGAGGTCAGCAATTAGGCAAGTGATCACCTCTGGTTCTGGGACGGGCCCAGTTGTCTACAGTGCGATGGGGAAGCTGGACAAAAGTCCGGGGCGGAGGCGCTTATCCCACATGGGGTGAGGGCTCTCCAGGGCCCCTCACTCCCAAGCAGCCCTGCCCACAGGGCCTCCCTGCCGACCCTCTTCCTCTGTGACCGCCGAGGGCCTCACATCCTGGGGAGATCCCTAGAAACGGGGTCTGTTGATGCAAACACACGTGCCCCTCGCCACTGGAAACTGTGGCCTCACATCCACAGCGATAACCACGGAGGTCCTCGCAGAAACCAGCGAGGAACAGGTTTTCGATGTTTAACTAAATTAGGAAACACGTGTTCTCTCTCCCCTTGTCTCTCCCCTTGGCAATTCTCAGTTTACCTCACGTGGAACCTCGGCCCTCCTTCTTATCCTACGTGGGGAAACTGGACATTTAGGAAATAAAGCCTGGGCTTAGCTAAAAGCTGGGAGAAAACAGGATATTAGTGATAATAGAAGCCAGTGGGCCTGGGGTCCCAGGTGGGGCTGTCAGATAAAATACAGGACACCCAGCTGAATTTGGATTTCAGGGACAGTATGGATACTCGTAGTATAAGGATTGCACAGGACATACTTTTACTAGCGTATTATTCATTGTTTCTTCGAGACTCAAAGTTAACTAGGCATCCTGCCTTGTTTTTGAAGTATAGTTCAAAAAACTGAAAAATTTTCAATTGACGTATAGTTGATTTACAATATCACGTTGGTTTCAGGGGTACAGCACAGTTATGCAGATATATATGTATTCTTTTTCAAGGCATTCTGCATTTTTATATATTTTCTATAAATATAGTATCTGTAACACAGGGCACCCCCTCGTGACACTCAGAAACTTGATCTGGGAAGAGTTGGGGTGAATTCTCCATCAGACTTTCTTCCTGGGCTCTGATGAGGATAAAGCGGACTGTGCCCTTGGCTCCAGGCACGTACTAACATCTCATGTGTGGGAAAGTCTCCTTGGTTCTGCCCAGGGGGAGGTGTGATGAAATTCGTTGTCCAGGGGAGAAGCCGAGGCCCAGGGACGCTGGTGTGACTTACCAGGCGCTCAGACTCAGCTCGCGGCCTGTCTCACTGCCTAGTACTTTCTGGCAGTGGATGGGTAAGCGGCATGAATGCCGAGGAAAACCAGGCTTCAGGGGAGCAGTAACAACAGGTTAGCTTGGAAGCGCTCTGTGCAAAGATCAGAACGGCTGTGTCAACACATGCAGATTATATGCAAATACACTGGGCCCGCCTGGCAGTGTGTACCTGGGTGGGAGGAGCACAGCCCCCCGCCGTCCTGGGTTTCTGGTTGGGGCAGGTGTACCGGGCTGAGCGCTGCTGGGACCCCGTGAGGTCTACGTTCACGGGGCACACAGGTGTGTGTGACTTGCCACCTTGATCTGTGCACTCCCAGCGAGACACACACGGCTCCTGTCTCCTGGGATACCCTTTCCCGGGGCTCCTCCAGGCTCCCTCTGGAAAGGAAGAGGCAGCCTCTCTTTCTGGGATCCTCCCACCAAGATGCCCAGCACTGGGCACTGCTGATGAGAGAGTAATCACAGCAGTAACGCTACCGTTAACACTGACTGGGGTTGGAGGTCCGCCCCCCTGTGGGGAGCACCTTGGACTTAATTCTCCCAAGTGCCTGCCGGTCAGAGGAACACACAGAGGCTTTGAAAGGTAAAGTAACTTGCCTACAACTAGTGAGAATGGAGCCCGGGTACAACCCCAGGTGCCCTTAAAGCCCTCACTCTGAGATTTGGCTGAGGGGATCCCTGCCAGGGGAGAATTAAAGGAGAGGATTGAAACTTGGCTCCTGGGCACGGACTTTTTGGAGAGGGTGCATTCTTTTCGAAAGGTCTTTATGGAGATTTGCAACAGTTTTAACTGAGATGCTCTGGGATTTGTGCTTTTAGGGTTAACAGGGTTGGCCTCAAATGTTGGTGCCAACCGAACCCCATGTGTTGGGAGATGCTCCCCAAGAGGGGAGCTTAGCCCAGGGAACCGTGACGGGGAGGGGCTGCCCCAGCCCCTCTCTCTTGTGTGCTGAAGACAGCAGCTCGGGTTAACGGCTAAGCATGGTGGCGCGGGCATCCTCTCAGGCTTCCTGGAGGACTTGAGAGCTGAGTTTGCTGCAAGGCCACGAGGTACAGAGGAAAGGAAGGAACACCTCAGGCCTGGGCGTAGCTCCTGCGGGGCCGCTACAGGGCAGGAGTGTAGGAGCTGAGAGGCCAGGGCGGGCTGGGCTGCAAAACAAGAAGAAGTGGGGTTTGGGAAGGGGCCACAGAATGGGACAGAGGCCAGCACCCTCTGGACCACGCAGGCAGCGGAGACCACTTCATGGCGTTGAAACTAGAGTGGGTGTGCGCGGATGGAATATTCTGTGTTTGAAAACCAGCCCTCCGGTCACGGAGAAGAGCGTGGGGTTCGCGAGGGGCCTGGAGGTGAAGGTAGGTCACTGGATTTGAGCCGTTGGTGGGTGGACAGTTCAATCCAGATCCCGCTTGGCTGTCACCACCATCCCCAGCCCGGCAAGTTGAGCGGCTCCTGCGGACCCTGTTCCTGAGTTTGTCCCTGATTGGCTCCCTGCCCCACGCCCCTCCTCCAGAGAACACGTGCACTGGCTCCAAGTCCACACTGTCCGAGTGCTTCCCCTCGGGGCCCCACAGTGCACGACTGGACCCCACGAGAACGGGAAGGAGTCAACACGACATTAAGCATGCCTGAGCCTCACTGCCTGACTTTTGAGAAGGTCAGGGCCTGATTTCGGTTTGGGCCCCCCTCCCTGGGCCGGGTGCATCTTCATGGCTGGGCTTTCCACGAAGCAGGAGGCTTGGCAGGAGGAACAGGTGGCTTCACCGAGAGATTTCGCTCCGAGGCCCGCTAGGCGAAGTGCTTAATAGTGCGGGACGCTGCCCGGGGAAGCCTGGGGCTCCCGGCTGCCGAGACCTGACTGGGAGGCTGGACAAACATGTGTGACCAGCCGCACCCGGCGCACCAGAGGAAGGGCAAGTCAGAGGTCGGGCATCCCTGCCATACTAAACTCTGGAGAGACAAGGCGTGGTAGGAAGTCGCTTTGGCCGGCCCAGCCTCGGAGAGGGAATTATTGCCGTGCTGCTTCGTGCTGGAGGGAACCCTTTCAACCTTGCATTCCCAGCACAGCTGAGAAGATTTGTCTCACGGTTGCTTGCCAAGTACCTACCTGGAGCT
Organism: Phocoena phocoena; assembly: GCF_963924675.1. Classification (NCBI taxonomy): domain Eukaryota; kingdom Metazoa; phylum Chordata; class Mammalia; order Artiodactyla; family Phocoenidae; genus Phocoena; species Phocoena phocoena. The sequence continues at coordinate 83,769,696 of NC_089233.1, forward strand.
GGGCTAAGAAAGTTCAAATTTGTCTACATCTTCAAGGAGTGCATCGAGGGACAGAAGCTGATGACGAGGATGAATGTGCGAACTGCCGAGGGACCCTGAGAGTGGAGAAGGCCCCCCAGATGCCTCGACAAGTCGGGTCACGCCTCATAGAGGATGCAATACTTAGAGAGGTTGGATCATTTTTCTCCCACTCCAGGGATAGGAAACATGCACCCGGTCACACACATGGGTCAATCCCGCAGAACAAGTATATAACTCTTTTGGAACAGGGACCCATGTGGCCCAGTCTCAGAGCGGCGTCATGAGCACCAGATTCAGTGCAGTAAACAGCGAGTGATTTATTTGATAAGCGAACAGCAAGGTTCTTTGCTTGGATTTCTCCAGCACTGGGGAGGGGATTCATGATTCACAGCAAAACGTGTAACGTTTCTTCTTTCTTTTTCCATCCACATTCCCCCGTCCAATGTCCCTCTTCTCCAAGCTCTGTGAAAAGTTCCTTCCTCTGTCCTGACCCTATCTCTCTCAATTGCTTTCCCGATCTCTGCGTCATGTCTTAGGCTGCTTAGAATAAAATTTCTCCTGTGGCCTCAAAAGCTCTACATCACTTGTTCTCTGCATGAACTCTGGCCTCATCTCCTAGCGGTTTGCTATTGTTCTCCTTGCTGTTGTTCTGCGCACCCATTAGCCTTCTGCTGCTTTTTTTTTTTTTTCCCCCCCCCGGTACGCGGGCCTCTCACTGTCGCGGCCTCTCCCGCTGCGGAGCGCAGGCTCCGGACGCGCAGGCTCAGCGGCCATGGCTCACGGGCCCAGCCGCTCCGCGGCACGTGGGATCTTCCCGGACCGGGGCACGAACCCGTGCCCCCTGCATCGGCAGGCGGACTCTCAACCACTGCGCCACCAGGGAAGACCATTCTGCTGCTTTTAACTTGCCAAGTGAGTTCTCACCCCTGGGCCTTTTCACGTCACTCTCCCTCTGTCTGGAACGGCTTGTTCTCAGATTTCCCCACGGCTGAATCTTCCTTGTATTTCAAGTCTCCTCATCGTGGGTAATACCACTCCGTCTGTCTTTCTCCATCACACTTATCTCTGTCTGAAACGACCTCACTCATTTATGCGCATTCTTACTCATGACTATCTTTTGCTCCAAAATGTCAGCCCCATGAGGGCAAGGACCTTATCTGTCTTATTCTCCCCCGATCCTTTGACCTAGAACAGAATTTGGAACCTGACTGGTATTCAAGAAATATTTGGTGAACGTGTGGGTAACTGTTGAATGCAATTTCCCTGACACCTAGGAGGGGGTCTGTTTTCTTCTTCATTGCTTTTTTGATTGGTATCTGCCTGTTTGGTTTTGGTCCTTATTTTCTCCTCAGTCATCTTGATCATGTATCGCAGAAAAGGTAAAGAACAGTCTAGAGGAGAAAAAACGTTCTCAGGTGGTGAGAAGTGAAGGGACAGACTGGACAAATCACAGCTTCTCATGGATAGGAAAACAGACTGGGCTGGACGCTCGCAGGCATCAAGGTTTTTGTCTGCATGCACCTGCACAGATGCCCACATTTGCATGTATGTGCATTTAACACCGTGACAAACACAGTGGCAACCAGAGATCGGTGTTGTGGGTAATGGCATGGGCTCTGGTGACAGGTGGGTTCTGGTCCCACCTCTATGATGTTTAAAACGAGGGCATTTTAAGGTCAGGGGCTGAATGGCTTTAGGTCAGGGGCTGAATCTCACTGGGAATGATTTCTTGGAGGTCCAGGTAAAGAGGCCTCTGCTGCCCAGCTCTGGGGTGAAGAGTGCTGTGACAAGGTAGCCATGGGTGTCAGAAGGGGAGAGGACAGGTGCATCTGAACTTGACATTCCTGGGCTAGATGATCCATGATGGACATCTAGCTCTAAATCCCATCTCATCCCTTTGGGAATGGGAAGAGATGGGTTGGGAGCCTTAATTAAAGGGGCAAATTTTCCTACACTAGGAAACTTCATCTTTAGCATCTGTCTTCAAGAGATGTGCTGGAAAACCTCTCTGGGAGGGTATGAAGCGATGGTGACCCTAGAGAATGTATGGATGAAATGTGTGCTTCCCTGATGCTCCACCAATGACCCTGAAGTCCCTAGCACTAAAAATAAGTCCTGCAGGGAGCTGGGGATGGTGGTCCCTGTGCTGTAGGGAGAGGCGTATTGAGGTCAGGCTAGCTCTTCGCTCCGGCCGCTGGTGGGATTCTGAACTCTGGCTTTGGAGGGAAACTGGGTGGCTTATCATTTGAGCTCTGCTTCCTTCCAAAAAGGATTTGGGGGAGCTTACGCTAAGGATGCACCCAGAGGATGGGACAGTGAGAAAGAAAGCCAGAACCTGAGATCAGAGGCCACCAAGAGGAAAAGAGAACCAAATCTCTGGGGTCTCTCAGGCCAGAACTTGGAGTCGAGGAGCAGTCATCATTTGGTTTCACGAGGACAAAAGGATTCTTGGCTTGGAGAAGCAGCTGGCAGAGGCTAATATACAAATCTGTGTTTTAATCTGTTTATTGAAATGTTTAAACATATTGCTTTTGTAAATACATCCAAAAGACCCTGATTGACCAGTCTCCCGAGGGGTGGGGTGGAGTGGGGTCTCAGCCCCGGCATTTCGTTCCTCATCTGGACCAGTGAACCCTTCCCCTTAAAAAAAAAAACAAGAAAACAAACTCCTTACATAAGAAACTTTTGAGAGTGGGTGGAAGGAGGAACCAGTTTTTCTTGCTATAGCTGAAACGTTAAGGCTTTTTCTTTCTAGTCTAAAACATTCATCTATAGAAACAGTGGGTGATGCCAACACAAATCACCTCAGGTGCTGAAATGATTTCATCTTTACACTCGATTAAAATCTGATAAGCCAAGTGCTCAAGAGGTACATCACGTCTTCCTAAAAGGGGTACAACTTGTAGGGAAACAAAAGGGCCCACCTTCCCCTGGCTTTTCGTCTGTCACTCAGTCACTTTCATTCTCCGTGGCCCTGCGAGAGCACAGTCAGGGCGATTGTCTGGGGAAATGAACTGTGCAGGCAATTACGGCGGGAGAACATAGGAACATCGCGTGTGATGGGCCCTGGGAGGCTTTGAACCTTTCCCCGGATGCAGCACTGTCACAGCCCGGTGCAAGCCCGGAGCCAGCTTGATGGAACCATCTCCATCAGCCAGATGGGAGCTGTTCCGGAAAGGGTGGGGGGTGGCATTTATCCCAATAGCCTTCGCTGCCCAGGGAGAGGGGATGAGGACAGTTTTGGGGAAACTGTCTTGAGAGTCAGAAGGACATCATCTTGGCAAATTTCTGCTCATTGCCCACTGAGCCACAGGTCATGGCAAGGGGCGACTTTGTGCTTCCTCACTCAGCCCTCTCCAGAGCGGGTGTGGACCCGAGACACCAACGCAAACCCAGCCCAACCCTTTTGTCAGAAGAGTCTGAAGGGCTGGCACACAGTCTCACCCGACATTTCCCAAGACTGGTATGCAGACCCTGGGGGGTACTGTTTTTTAAAAAAATTTTTTTAACTTCTGTAACTTTAGGTGGGACCATTAAAATTTTTTTTAAATAAACTTTTTATCTTGGTATCATTTTCGGTTTACAGGAAAGTTGCAAAATTAGCACAGGGAGTTCTCATGTCCCTTTGCCCCCGTTGTGAGCATCTTACATACACACGGGGCGTGTGTCATGATGGAGAAGGTTGACGTTGATGAGTGACTGTAACTGAATTCCAGACGTTATTTGGATTTTCAGTCTTTCCCCGAATGCTGGGCTTCTGTTCTAGGAGCCAAGTGAGGGTCAAGGGATATCTTATTTATGTATTTATTTATTATTATTATTTTTATTTGCGGTACGCGGGCCTCTCACTGTTGTGGCCTCTCCCGTTGCGGAGCGCAGGCGCCGGACGCGCAGGCTCAGCGGCCATGGCTCACGGGCCCAGCCGCTCTGCGGCATGTGGGATCTTCCCGGACCGGGGCACGAACCCGTGTCCCCTGCATCGGCAGGCGGACTCTCAACCACTGCGCCACCAGGGAAGCCCAAGGGGTATCTTCTGATATGTCTTTTAAAAAAGTGACTACCCAGGTAGTTACTTTAATGGATATTACAAAAGTATACCATGACCACATCAACTGTGATTCCAGCTTGCAACCAATTAAATGAGGAAAAACAGGTCGATCGGAAGAAATGTATATATAAATGAAGACGGTGTGCAGCTTGGGGATGCAGCTTCAGGCACGTGGTGGTCCAGCTCCCTCTCTTCACCGCTCTGCTGAAAGGGGGGCCATCGTGCAAGGTCCCCCAGAAAGCCGCTGGCAGAGTTCCGGCAGGAGGACTGGCCCAGTGGGAGACTCCCATGCCGGCACCCCTTCCACAATCCGACGGTGTCTCCCTTCTCAGCTGGAGGAAAGCAGGAGGTGGAGGTGAGGGAGACACCCTGTGGGAATAAAGTTTCCATTTCAATTATTCAGCTGAACCTTGACCCTTCATTATCATGGATGAGCAAAATCCCGCTGGACGTGCAGGCAGGTAATTGCACGGGCCACTCGTGTGATTACACTTGGGGGTGGGGGGCACTTTTCTATCTGCACAGAAATGAGAACAACAGCTGTAGGGATATTGTCACACGTCCATGGAGCGCTCCTTTCTACAGGGACTCTACAGGTCAACCTCGTTTCTCATGACACGTGGATCGTGATTACAAACCTCTTTGGACGATGAGGGCGTTAAGGGGAACTGAACCCAAGGAGGGAAGGGGCTTAAATGAAAATCCGAGTGTGTGTTCCCAAGAGCAGGCCGAGTCCCCCTGCCTCCCCCCGTGAAGCCTACCGTGACACACTTTGCATTTCATGAGCTTGGAGCCTCTGCGGTTTTCCAAGCCGGGCAGGTCCCACCCGCCTGGTAGGTCGTCTAAGTCCCTCAGTGCAAGATCTGGGTTTGGCTCAAGGCCAGAGAAATTTGATCGGGCTTGTCACTCAGCAGATATTGACCTTGGGCTGACATTGTGCAGGGTGGCAGAGGAACGCCCAGTCAATCACTTAAGACCCATGGGACAGGTAACCCGAGAAGGACAAGAGATGTGCTGTGAGGGTCCGTCTGGGGAGAGTCCAGAGGACAAGGGTGATTGTTCTGATCGGTCTTTCGTGCTCTCCGTTCTTCACAAATTGTCCCACTGGATGTATAAGAGTTGAAACAAACAAACAACAAACAAACAAACACATCTGTTCATTTCCATTCATCTAACACAGCTTTGGGGATCCTGATGCTGTTCTAGGCCCAGTTCAAGGCTTTGCAGAGGCCCTCGGAGGTCAGGGAGAGAAGGGCAGGCGGCAGGATGTGGGGAGAGAGCCTGCACCTGGGGCCCAGCCCGGAGAGACTCGCCTTGTAGGAACTTCTGATCTGACTCACCCGAGGCCCCGAGAAGCACTTCTTGGCGCCCTGCTTGCCGGCGAGGCTGAGCCGGGTCGCCGGGCCCCAGATTTCCTGCACAGACTCATCCTTCTGCCAAGTCCTGGGTGAAGTGGGTGGCTGCTCTCAGAGTTACAAGAAGGGGGCCGGGGGCAGCCGCCCCACCCCCGTGGCTTTCTGCCACGTGACTGCATATCTGGGGACTGGGGAAGGTTCTGGGGGCTGAACCCCAAAGGCAGGGGGTCATTCTGCTCCCCCTGGCCCCGGCTTCTGGACAGGAATGTGTGTCGAGGAATGCAAGGGCCGTGCAGCATCGCCCCTTGTGTGCATTATTCTTCCCACCTGGTCTCCCTCAGACCCTCAGGGAGGGTCTGTCCTCCCTGTCCTGGTTTTGCTGCCTTTTCTTTCAGCTGTACCTAAGGGCCTTGCTTTAAAGAACAGTCATCACAGACTGCCAGTTTTGCCAAATGAGCCTTGCCCTTAACAAGAGAGTGAAATACCCTTTTTTGTTTGTTTCCTTGGGGGGGAAATGGCCCGGGAAGGCAAGTTCACAATCATTTGGAAATGACTTTTTTCTGTCTTTGTTGACTCTTGTCGCATGCTTAGTGGGCTGGTTATCTGCCGCCTGCTCTGGAGACTTGATTTATATGACAGTGCTCAGAAAAATTGGAAGGGGAGTGGTTATTTATTATCTTGAGATATAATTCACATACCATGAAGTCTTCCTGCTGAAGTCTATGAGTTACAGTGAGTTTTAGTCTATTCACAAAGTCGCGCACTCATCACTACCATCGAATTCCAGAACATTCCACCACCCTCCAAATAACCTCTGCACCCACTAGCAGTCACTCCCCTCCCTACCCCCAGCCCTGGGGAACTACAAATCTACCGTCTGTCTCTACAGATTTGCCTGTTCTGAACATTTCACATACGTGGAATCAGACGATATGTGGTCTTTGGTGTCTGTCTGGCTTCTGTCACTCAACACAGCAGTTCTGGGGTCCATCCACATCTTAGCAGGTGTCAGAACTTCATTCTCTTTTTATTGCCTGATGATATCCATGGCATAGATATGTCACATTTTGTTATATAATCATCCATTGATATATTTATTTTCAATTAGCTCCAAAGGATTTATTTATTTATTTCTTTATGGCTGCGTTGGGTCTTCGTTGCTGCGCGTCGGCTTTCTCTAGTTGCGGCGAGCGGGGGCTACTCTTTGTTGCGGTGCGCGGGCTTCTCACTGCGGTGGCTTCTCTTGCTGCGGAGCACAGGCTCTAGGCGCACGGTCTTCAGTAGTTGTGGCACCTGGGCTCAGTAGTTGTGGCTCACAGGCTCTAGAGCACAGGCTCAGTTGTTGTGGCACATGGGCTTAGTTGCTCCGCGGCACGTGGAGTCTTCCCGGACCGGGGCTCCCAACTCGGGTGCCCTGCATTGGCAGGCGGATTCTTAACCACTGCGCCACCAGGGAAGCCCCTTTTCTTTTTAAAGTAGCTTTTGTACAGGAAAACTTTCTCATTAATTTATCTTAACGAAGTGCTTTCACACTGTAACTTGAGAGCAAAAAAGGCAAATCAAAGTCCTTTTCAGATATAGAGACAGATTCATTCCTGAGGGCTTCCTTGGTTAAGCCTGGGGAAACGTCTGTCCCAGGTCCCGGCGAGAGGTGGCGAGAGGTGACCGGCCCAGCTCAGCCCTTTCTGCATTCCTTTCCATAGCTCTCTGCTTCTGGGAGTTTTACCCTACTCCAGCGGAAGGCCCAGCCCTTCAGCACGAGAGTTTGGCCTTTAGTTGGTACCAGTTCCTATTTCCGGTCTCCTCCTCTCCATCCCCTGGCCCGTGGCTGCCCTGCGGCCCTCTGTCTCCCTTTCAGGGATTGCGGAGCACTCACACGCCTTTGACCTCGGTGCATTTTCAAGCCTCCCCAGCTTGCCTCTCGTTGGTGCTTCTGCCCAGCAAATTCTTATGCATCCTGCAACAGCCAGCCCACCTATTACCTCCAAGAAGTCTCCCCAGACCCTCTTCCCCGGGATTCCCATGATGCTTTGTTTATATTGTTACGGCCGGGCGTGGTTCTATGATAGTTAGCAATGGGGGAGGTGTAGGTAAATAAATTGGAACGGATGCTGGTGTCGGTGCTGGGTTCTGGGGGGTGTCGGAGGGTCCCTGGGGAGGGGAAGGGACATGGGAGGTGTGGTCATGCGACCCTGTCGAGGCGTTGCCTCTGGCTCTGTGTCTGTCTCTTTCCCATTCTTACCTGCACGCGACCTGTGTGTGACCTCTTGCACGCCTGGTGGCTCAGACAGCCAGGGAGGTGCCTGAGCATTGATGCGGGGTGTGCGGGGGCTGGAAGCCACGTGAATCCGCATGATTTTGTTCTCCAAAGACCAGCTCGCTCAGCCAGATAAGATTCCGATTCCTCCCCAAACCCAATCTAGCTGAACAGGAGGCTTAGATACATGACCGGCTGGATGTTATTGATGGCAAAGTGGGGTAAGGAAGCACTCCTCTCCCCAGTGGAAATAAATGGCATATTTTAAAGCAACAGGAAACTGGCCTAAACAAGTTAACGCACCACCAGTCTACACGGCCAGTTTTGCATCTGGTCTGCCCTGCGTCACCCCCAAACGTATTTCTTTTCATTCTCTCATATTCTGGCTTAGAGATTCCTTTTTTTTTGACAATACCAATAGCTGCAATATTTTATTTAATTTATTTATTTTTAAGAGCTCAGATTATCTTTTTTATTGAGATGTAATTCACATATAACATTACATTATTTTTATAAAGATTCAATATCTGTATACATTGCCACATGTATAATGATCTCCACAATAAGCAGCCACAATATTTTAAAATTGAAGTATAGTTGATTTACAATGTTGCATTAGTTTCAGGTATACAGCTAAGTGATTCAGTTTTTTATATTTATGTTTGTATACATGTATTCTTTTTCAAATTCTTTTCCGTTATAGGTTATTACTAGACATTGAATATAGTTCTCTGTGCTATGCAGTAGGTCCTTGTCATTTGTTTCATATACATTGGTGTATATCTGTTAATCCCAAACTCCTAATTTATCCCTCCTTACCCTTTCCCCTTTGGTAACCATAAGTTTGTTTTCTATGTGGCTTAGAGATTCAGTTTGCCTCTCAACCTCCACCACTGAGAATAATTATTTTTATTTATGTATTGAATTCTGATATATTGTATTTTTACATGTTTATGGATTGTACTCACTGTACTTTTTCACGTTCCATCACTCCTGTGTTTGCTCCTTCCAAAGTCAGAGAGAGCAGGGCAGGAACTAGGGTGGGGAGACAGAGGACTTACCATGGATGCAGAATTTAGGGGCGCCCCAAACTGACAATATTTTCGTGCAATATATTGAAAATAAAAATTAATGCAAACTATTCCATATTGAACAAAATATTGACATTTTAAATAAAGACGGCATCACAGAGATCCTTGTGAAGCTTCTCACCATCATCACCTGCAGTGGAGATGCTCAATCTGGGCCCTCGGGAATCTCCAGCGTTAATACGTGAAGAGGCTCTGCTGATGATTTTTCCAACCGCATCTCCAGGAAAACGACCAAACTGGCTCTAATTCTTACCAGCCTCCACAGAATAACCATATCTCTGATGCACCGGGTGCCACACCTTCATTTCCCAGCAGCAGGCTCGGTGGCCGGGTTGCTAGATCAATGGTCACAATTACTAAAGGCCTCAGCTGAGCTCTATTTTCTTCCCCCCCTCTGCGGCTCTTTCTTCCTGTTTTCTAAGCGTTGCTACTGTGACATTAAGTGATGTATAGAAAAGAATTGACTTCCTGTTTCTGAGCCAGCCCGAGTTTCGTCTCTGCTTGCATCTCCTCCAGGTGGTTCAAAATGGTGCTTTTCTCAGTTAAGCCCGGCGTTGACTCAAAGGCCAAGCCATGGGAGGCCATCCTCTTTTATTTTATTTTCTAAGATGCAGGGAGGATTGCCTCTGTCCTCTGAGATGCTGCCTGCAGAGTAGGGACGGGAGAGGATGCCTGAGACGGCCGTCTCAGCAAAGAGAGTGGGAGGAGGGCTGGGCCAGTGCCTCTCTGCTCTGGGGCGCCTGCCCACTTGTCTTTTCTGGGGCTATGGATGTCTCCCCAGTTTCAGGCCAGGTCATTCGTGTTTGAATCGGAGCACCACTGGCTGCAAGCACATCTCTCTTCATCAAGGTATGTAACATACTCCACAAGATAAGTCTATAGAAGATCCTGGTTAAAAAAAAAAACTTTTTTACGTTGTGCTCTTAATGATATATTTACCTTCAAGCGCGCAGTTAAAAAGAAAATGCTACGTAAAACTGGGCCTGACCCAGTTCAGTAATTGTCTTGTGTGCCTGTCACAACTGTTATTTTTGTCGGAATATTTACTGCAAATCATAATGGCTGTCAGAAACGGAGTCCACAATCCGTGTTCCACTGAACACAGAACAACCTATAAGGAAATTCGTTGCTTTATAAGCAGTTCTTTTTGTTTTTTCAATGATGGACCTAATTAAACTGAAGGTGTGAATTGGTTAGAAACATCAGTTCTATTAGCCCAAGGGTTAGAAAAATAAAACATACAGTATAATCTAAATATCAAGGTATTTGATAGCGACACTATTTTTAGCATTTCTACTGATCAACCACCCAAGGGTAGCATTTTTCAACGAGATTTACAAGGGACCCTGGACCCTGGACCACGTATTTATACATATATTTGGCTTCCCTTCATCCAGAATAGCTAAAAGCTGGAGGGTCTGTCAGATAAGCCCTGGGGCCCATATTCTGAGAGGTGGCTGGCTCCTCTGTTCCCATAGCAAATCTTTCTGTGAGAATGAAAGCAGAGATGTTATCTGCCAGAATGCAAGGGGAGACAGGATGCAACTAAGAAAACCGATAACATCAGCTGACTGGGAAAAGCAGAATAAACGTCAGGGCCGGTTTAAAAGAATGTGCTTGTTAACTACCCTAATTCTATTGCCCCAGCTAAGGGCAAGCTTTTAGGATCACAAGACTGATATCCATCAGAGCAAGTGTTTAGCTTCTGCAGAAGGCTTGGGGGCTGTGGGAAGATTTTGAGAAGCCAAGAGATGAAGGGTTGCTTCCTCAGTTTTACTTTGACCAGGAAGTCGGGGGAGGGGAACCTCCCAGAACCTAAATAATCACTGCCTGGTTGCCGAGAGGAAATGAGGCCACCAGGAGGGGCAAACGGGTATCAGCCAGAGGCCTTTCTCGTGGTAGAAACCACAAGCATGTATGCAGAGAACCAAGATAGTGGAAGGAGGTGGGGAGGTCTGTGTGTGATTAAGGGGGAAAATCCCAACGTGGAATGCCTACCACCCATACATTCACTGGTTGTCTAGTCCTTTGAACAAGTGGACACGAGCCCCACCCTTTAAAGAAGGAAAACATGGCTTGAGAGTCACGGTGACTTATTCAAAGTCATAGAGTTTGGGAATTCCCTGGTGCACCAGTGGTTAGGACACGGGGCTTTCACTGCTGTGGGCCGGGGTTCAATCCCTGGTTGGGGAACCAAGATCCTGCAAGCCACGCAGCGTGGCCAAAAAAAAAAAAATGATGTTTTACATTACTTTCAAACATAATTTACAAAGTCATAGAGTTTGAAAGGAGCAGAGCACAGGTTCAAAGACAGGTCTCGTCTCCGAGGTCTGGGTGTTCCATCCTTCTGGGTGTGGCTCGGCAGGGATGGTTGAATGGTTGATGATGTGAATGGTTGCGTTCAGGAATCTCTGCAGAGTCCGCTGGGGGCATCCCTGCTTTGACTTGCAACCGAGTGAGAGGTCTTTGAGGGTCTTCGTTGCTAGCGTTGTATTTTCATTATGATCATTTGCATTCATACAATGGCGGAGCCTCTCCATATATGGCGGTGATGTCAAATGTCCTCTGATATAAGCGTACCTGAGGACAAGTGAGTGGACCCAAAGAAAACAAAGCCAAGGAAAATGATGTGTGTTGAGTCAGTGTTTCTCCAAGGGCAGCCCAGGCCTAGGGATGTGGTTTTAGGTCAACTCTAGATGCTGCAGTAAATAACATGGACTCACACACTGTGAAGGTTGTTTCCTGTTTCAGTGCCCTCTCTTTTTATTTATTTATTTACTATTTATTAGGCTTTTTTGTTTTGAGATAATTGTAGATTCACAGGCAGTTGTAAGAAATAATCCAGAGAGAGCCCATGTACCTTTTACCCAGTCCCGCCCCCCATGGTAACATCTTGCAAATCACAACCTGAATATTGATACAGTCGAGATACAAACTATTCCATCACCACAGGGATCTCTCATGGCCACACCCACTTCCCTTCTGCTCTCTTCCTCTCAACCCCTGGTAACCTTTCATCTGTTCTCCAGTTCCATAATTTGTCATTTCAAGAATGTTATATAAATGAAAAAATAGAACTACCATATGACCCAGCCATTCTACCCCTGGGTATATGTTTGAAAGAAACAAAAACACGAATTCTAAAAGATCCACACACCCCAGTGTTCATAGCAGCGTTATTTACAATTGCCAAGACATGGAAGCAACCTAAATGTCCATCAATGGACATTGGATGAATGGATAAAGAAGATGTGGTACATATATATACAATGGAATATTACTCAGCCATAAAAATAACGAAATTTTGCCATTGGCAGCAACATGGATGGGCTTGGAGGGCGTTATGTGGAGTGAAATGTCAGACAAGAGAAAGACATAGTGTATAATGTCCTGCATATGTGGAACCTAAAAACTACAACAAACTAGTGAAGAAAACAAAAAAGAAGCAGACTCACAGATACAGAGAACAAACTAGTGGTCACCAGTGGGGAGAGGGAAGGGGGAGGGGCAATAGAGGGGGAGGGGATTAAGAGGTACAAACGATTGGGTATAAAATAAGCTACAAGGATATATCGTACAACACGGGAATATAACCAATATTTTATAATAACTAAATGAAGTATAACCTTCAAAACAATCACTGTTGTACACCTGTAATTTATATCTAAGGTTATACATCAACTACATGTCAATAAAAAATGGAAAAAGTAAAATAAAATCTAGAAAAGAAGAAGAATGTTATATAAATGAAATTACAGTGTGTGGCCTTTGGGTCTGGATTTTTTCATGTAGCATAATTCTCTGGAGATTCATCAAAATTGTTCACTCCTTTGGATTGCTGAGTATATTCTATAATATAGATGTTCCACAGCTGGTTTAACTATTTATCTGTTGAAGGACATCAGGGCTGATTCCAAATTTCAGCTATTACACATAAAGCTACCATGAACATTTGTGTACAGGCTCCTGTGTGAACTTAAGTTCTCATTGCTCTGGAATAAAAGGCCAGGAGTGTAATTCCTGGGTTGAATTTAGTGGTATGCTTAATTTTTTTTTTTTTTTTAAAGAAACTGCCTAACTTTTTTCCAGAATGGCCTTTCCACTTCATACCCACACCAGCTAATCATCTCATATTTCCACATCCTCGCCTGCTCTTGGTGTTATCACTGTTTTTCATTTCCGCCATCCTGACGGGTGTGCAGTGACAGCTCGCTGTGGTTTTCATTTGCATTTCTCTGATGGTTAATGGTGCTTAACGCCTTTTCATGTGCTTATTTCCATCTGTATATCTTTGGCGATGTGTCTCTTCATGTTTTTGCTCATTTTCTGATTGGATTGTTGTTGAATTTTTTTAATTTAATTTTTATTTTATATTGGAGTATAGTTTGAATTTTTTTTAATGTTAAGTTTTCATACTCTAGCTCCGAGTCCCTGGTCAGATATATGGTTTACGAATATTTTCTCCTGGTCTGTAGCGGGTGTTTTCATCCTCTTCAAAGCAGGGGCTCTTGTAGAGCAAATATTTTTAATTTTGATGGGGTCCAGTTTATACATTTTTCTTCCTATGGCACATGCTTTTGGCATCAAGTCTGAGAACTCTTTCCTATGCCCTGGATTCTGAAGATTTTCTCCTATTTTTTTTTTTTTCTAGAGCTTTACAGTTTTACAGTTTCCACTTAAGCTTGTTTCACATTTAGAGTTAATGTTTGTATAAGTAAGGTGTGAGGTTTAGTTGAGGTTATTCTGTCTATGTATGTCAATTACTCCAGCACCATTTGTTGAAAAGGTTACCCTCCCTCCACCAAATTGCTTTTGAACCTTTGTTAAAACTCTGTTGGGCCTATTTGTGTGAGTCTTTTTCTATTTTTTAAAACAGTTCTGTTCAATTGATCTATGTGTCTGTTCCTCTGCTGATACGACACTGTCTTCATTACTGTAGCTCTGTAATGAGTTTTCAAATTTATTGAAAATTTAGACTGATGCCTCCCATTTTATTATGCTTTTTCAAAACTGATTTATTCTAGTTCCTTTTCCTTTCTCTATAAATTTTCAAATAATCTTGTCTATGCCCACCAAAAAAATCTTACTGGGATTTTGACAGGAATTGAATTAAACCTGTAGATCAATTTGGGGAGAACTGACATCTTTACTATGTTCAGTCTTCCAATCCACGAACATAATCTACCTCTTATTTATTTAGATTTTCTTTGAGTTTTTCATCAGTGTTTTTTAAATAGGTCCTGGGTATGTTTTGTTAGTTTTACACTTAAGTATTTCAATTTCTTGAGTGATTACAAATGGTATTGCATTTAAAATTGGGGTTTCCAACTGTTCATTGCTAGTATATATAAGTAGGATTGATTTTTGTATCTCAAGACTTTGCTGAACTTGCCTATTAGTTCTAGAAAAAAATTTTTTTTCCTCGGGATTTTCTACGTAGACAATCATGTCATCTGCAATTAGGGACAGGTTTTATTTCCTCCTCTCTTGTCTGTATGTCCTTTATTGCCTTTCTTGCTTTGTCGCACTGGCTGGAATTTGCATATCTATGTTATGTGAAAGGGCTGGGTTGCATCTCTGTCTCATTCCTGGTCTTTGGGAGGAAGTATTCAGTTTTCTGCCGTAAAGGGTAACGTTTTTAGATGCACTTCATCAAGTCGAGAAGCTTTCCCTCTATTTCTATTTTCTTTTTTAAAAAAATGAATTTATTATTATTAATTTTATTTATTTATTTTGGCTGTGTTGGGTCTCAGTTGCGGCATGTGGGATCTTTCGTTGTGGTGCATGGGCTTCTCTCTAGTTGTGGCATGTGGGTTTTCTCTCTCAAATTGTGGCACACGGGCTCCAGAGCACGTGGGCTCTGTAGTTTGCGGCACGCGGGCTCTCTAGTTGAGGCGCATGAGTTCAGTAGTTGTGACCTGGGTGTAGTTTCCCCACGGCATGTGGGATCTTACTTCCCTGACCAGGGATTGAACCCGTGTCCCCTGCATTGTAAGGCAGATTCTTTACCACTGGACCACCAGGCAAGTCCCTATTCCTATTTTCTCAGAGATTTTATCATGAATGGGTGTTGACTTGTATCAAGAGCTTTTTCTCCAGCAATTGATAAATCATGTGATTTTTTTTCTTTGCCCTGTAAACATGGTGGATTACACTGTTGCGGCCCTGGGGCCCTGGGTCATGATGTGTAATTCTTTCTATATTGTAGAATCTATTTGCTGACATTTTGTGAAGGATTTTGCATCTATATTCAGGAAGAGATAGTGCTCTGTAGTTTGTTTGTTTGTTTTTTTGGACTGTCTTTGTCTGGTTTTGGTGTTACGGTAATACCTAGTTTCATGAAATTAATGGGGAAATGCTCTCTCCTCTTCTGTTTCCTGGAAGAAGTTTTGTAGAACTGTTGTTAATGTTTCTTTAAACTCTAGGCAGAATTCTTTGGGTCCATTAGGACCTGAAGACTGCTTTTGGGGGAGTTTTAAAATTACAAATTTTTTCTGCTTATTAGTTACATTGCTATTCAAATGATCTCTTTCGTATCTGGTGAATTTTGCTACTTTGTGCTTTTTGAGAAGTTGGTCCATTTTATTTAAGTTATTGAATGTATATGGATAGAGTTATTCATGGTATCCCTGCGCTGTTCTTTTGATACTTACAGGGTCGGTCATGATATTCTGTTTCATTCCTGGTGTTGGTAATTTGTGTCTTCTCTCCTTTTTCCTTTCTAAATCTTGGTAGAGATTCTAAAGATCAGTTTTATTTATTTATTTATTTTTAAACATCTTTATTGGAGTATAATTGCTTTACAATGGTGTGTTAGTTTCTGCTTTACAACAAAATGAATCAGTTATATATATACATATGTTCCCATATCTCTTCCCTCTTGCGTCTCCCTCCCTCCCACCCTCCCTATCCCACCCTTCCAGGCGGTCACAAAGCACCGAGCTGATCTCCCTGTGCTATGCAGCTGCTTCCCACTAGCTATCTACCTTACGTTTGGTAGTGTATATATGTCCATGCCCCTCTCTCGCTTTGTCACAGCTTACCCTTCCCCCTCCCCATATCCTCAAGTCCATTCTCTAGTAGGTCTGCGTCTTTATTCCTGTTTTACCCCTAGGTTCTTCATGACATTTTTTTTTCTTAAATTCCATATATATGCGTTAGCATATGGTATTTGTCTCTCTCTTTCTGACTTACTTCACTCTGTATGACAGACTCTAGGTCTATCCACCTCATTACAAATAGCTCAATTTCGTTTCTTTTTATGGCTGAGTAATATTCCATTGTATATATGTGCCACATCTTCTTTATCCATTCATCCGATGATGGACACTTAGGTTGTTTCCATCTCCGGGCTATTGTAAATACAGCTGCAATGAACATTTTGGTACGTGACTTTTTTTGAATTATGGTTTTCTCAGGGTATGTGCCCAGTAGTGGGATTGCTGGGTCATATGGTCGTTCTATTTGTAGTTTTTTAAGGAACCTCCATACTGTTCTCCACAGTGGCTGTATCAATTTACATTCCCACCAACAGTGCAAGAGGGTTCCCTTTTCTCCACACCCTCTCCAGCATTGTTTCTAGATTTTTTGATGATGGCCATTCTGACTGGTATGAGATGATATCTCATTGTAGTTTTGATTTGCATTTCTCTAGTGATTAGTGATGTTGAGCATTCTTTCATGTGTTTGTTGACAGTCTGTATATCTTCTTTGGAGAAATGTCTATTTAGGTCTTCTGCCCATTTTTGGATTGGGTTGTTTGTTTTTTTGCTATTAAGCTGCATGAGCTGCTTATAAATTTTGGAGATTAATCCTTTGTCAGTTGCTTCATTTGCAAATATTTCCTCCCATTCTGAGGGTTGTCTTTTGGTCTTGTTTATGGTTTCCTTTGCTGTGCAAAAGCTTTGAAGTTTCATTAGGTCTCATTTGTTTATCTTTGTTTTTATTTCCATTTCTCTAGGAGGTGGGTCAAAAAGGACCTTGCTGTGATTTATGTCATAGAGTGTCCTGCCTATGTTTTCCTCTAAGAGTTTGATAGTTTCTGGCCTTACATTTAGGTCTTTCATCCACCTTGAGCTTATCTTTGTGTATGGTGTTAGGGAGTGATCTAATCTCATACTCTTACATGTAACTGTCCAGTTTTCCCAGCACCACTTATTGAAGAGGCTGTCCTTTCTCCACTGTACATTCCTGCCTCCTTTATCAAAGACAAGGTGACCATATATGCGTGGGTTTATCTCTGGGCTTTCTATCCTGTTCCATTGAGCTATCTTTCTGTTTTTGTGTCAGTACCATACTGGTTGATTACTGTAGCTTTGTAGTATAGTCTGAAGTCAGGGAGCCTGATTCTTCCAGCTCCATTTTTCGTTCTCAAGATTGTTTTGGCTATTTGGGGTCTTTTGTGTTTCCATACAAATTGTGAAATTTTTTGTTCTAGTTCTGTGAAAAATGCCAGTGGTAGTTTGATAGGGATTGCATTGAATCTGTAGATTGCTTCGGGTAGTAGAGTTATTTTCACCATGTCGATTCTTCCAATCCAAGAACATGGTATATCTCTCCATCTATTTGTATCATCTTTAATTCTTTCATCAGTGTCTTATAACTTTCTGCATACAGGTCTTTTGTTTCCTTAGGTAGGTTTATTCCTAGATATTTTATTCTTTTTGTTGCAATGGTAAATGGGAGTGTTTTCTTGATTTCACTTTCAGATTTTTCATCATTAGTGTATAGGAATGCTAGAGATTTCTGTGCAATAATATTGTATCCTGCTACTTTACCAAATTCATTGATTAGCTCTAGTAGTTTTCTGGTAGCATCTTTAGGATTCTCTATGTATAGTATCATGTCGTCTGCAAACAGTGACAACTTTACTTCTTTTCCGACTTGGATTCCTTTTATTTCCTTTTCTTCTCTGATTGCTGTGGCTAAAACTTCCAAAACTATGTTGAATAAGAGTGGTGAGAGTGGGCAACCTTGTCTTCTTCCTGATCTTAGTGGAAATGCTTTCAGTTTTTCACCATTGAGGATGATGTTGGCTGTGGGTTTGTAATATATGGCCTTTATTACTTTGAGGGAAGTTCCCTCTATGCCTACTTTCTGGAGGGTTTTTATCATAAATGGGTGTTGAATTTTGTCGAAAGCTTTCTCTGCATCTATTGAGATGATCATATGGTTTTTCTCCTTCAATTTGTTAATATGGTGTATCATGTTGATTGATTTGCGTATATTGAAGAATCCTTGCATTCCTGGAATAAACCCCACTTGACCATGGTGTATGATCCGTTTAATGTGCTATTGGATTCTGTTTGATAGTATTTTGTTGAAGATTTTTGCATCTATGTTCATCAGTGATATTGGCCTGTAGTTTTCTTTCTTTGTGACATCCTTGTCTGGTTTTGGTATCAGGGCGATGGTGGCTTCGTAGAATGAGTTTGGGAGTGTTCCTCCCTCTGCTATATTTTGGAAGAGTTTGAGAAGGATGGGTGTTAGCTCTTCTCTAAATGTTTGATAGAATTCGCCTGTGAAGCCATCTGGTCCTGGGCTTTTGTTTGTTGGAAGATTTTTAATCACGGTTTCAATTTCAGTGCTTGTGATTGGTCTGTTCATATTTTCTCTTTCTTCCTGATTCAGTCTTGGCAGGTTGTGCCTTTCTAAGAATTTGTCCATTTCTTCCAGGTTGTCCATTTTATTGGCATAGAGTTGCTTGTAGTAATCTCTCATGATCTTTTGTATTTCTGCAGTGTCAGTTGTTACTTCTCCTTTTTCATTTCTAATTCTATTGACTTGAGTCTTCGCCCGTTTTTTCTTGAGGAGTCTGGATAATGGTTTATCAATTTTGTTTATCTTCTTAAAGAACCAGCTTTTAGTTTTATTGCTCTTTGCTATCGTTTCCTTCATTTCTTTTTCATTTATTTCTGATCTGATCTTTATGATTTCTTTCCTTCTGCTAACTTTGGGGATTTTTTGTTCTTCTGTTTCTAATTGCTTTAGGTGCAAGGTTAGGTTGTTTATTCGAGATGTTTCCTGTTCTTACCTGTTTCTTAAGGTATTGTATTTCTTAAGTATTGTACTGCTATAAACTTCCCTCTTAGAACTGCTTTTGCTGCATCCCATAGATTTTGGGTTGTCGTGTCTCCATTGTCATTTGTTTCTAGGTATTTTTAAATTTCCTCTTTGATTTCTTCAGTGAGTACTTCATTATTAAGTAGTGTATTGTTTAGCCTCCATGTGTTTGTATTTTTTACAGATCTTTTCCTGTAATTGATATCTAGTCTCATAGCGTTGTGGTCAGAAAAGATACTTGATACAATTTCAATTTTCTTAAATTTACCAAGGCTTGATTTGTGACCCAAGATATGATCTATCCTGGAGAATGTTCCATGAGCACTAGAGAAAAATGTGTATTCTCTTGTTTTTGTACGGAATGTTCTATAAATATCAATTAAGTCCATCTTGTTTAATGTATCATTTAAAGCTTGTGTTTCCTTATTTATTTTCATTTTGGATGATCTCTCCATTGGTGAAAGTGGGGTATTAAAGTCCTCTACTATGAATGTGTTCCTGTTGATTTCCCCTTTTATGGCTGTTAGTATTTGCCTTATGTATTGAGGTGCTCCTATGTTGGGTGCATAAATATTTACAATTGTTATATCTTCTTCGTGGATCGATCCCTTGATCATTATGTAGTGTCCTTCTTTGTCTCTTCTAATAGTCTTTATTTTAAAGTCTATTTTGTCTGATACGAGAATTGCTACTCCAGCTTTCTTTTGGTTTCCATTTGCATGAAATATCTTTTTCCGTCTCCTTACTTTCAGTCTGTATGTGTCTCTAGGTCTGATGTGGGTCTCTTGTAGACAGCAAATATATGGGTCTTGTTTTTGTATCCATTCAGCCAATCTGTGTCTTTTGGTGGGAGCATTTAGTCCATTTACATTTAAGCTAATTATCGATATGTATGTTCCTATTCCCATTTTCTTAATTGTTGTGGGTTCATTATTTGTAATTGTTGTAGGTCTTTTCCTTCTCTTGTGTTTCTTGCCTAGAGAAGTTCCTTTAGCAGTTGTTGTAGAGCTGGTTTTGTGGTGCTGAACTCTCTCAACTTTTGCTTGTCTGTAACGGCTTTTATTTCTCCATCAAATCTGAATGAGATCCTTGCTGGGTACAGTAATCTTGGTTGCAGGTTTTTCTCCTTCATCACTTTAAATATGTCCTGACAGTCCCTTCTGGCTTGCAGAGTTTCTGCTGAAAGATCAGCTGTTAACCTTATGGGGATTCCCTTGTGTGTTATTTGTTGTTTTTCCCTTGCTGCTTTTAATATGTTCTCTTTGTATTTAATTTTTGACAGTTTGATTAATATGTGTCTTGGCGTGTTTCTCCTTGGATTTATCCTGTATGGGACTCTCTGTGCTTCCTGGACTTGATTAACTATTTCCTTTCCCATATTAGGGAAGTTTTCAACTATAATCTCTTCAAGTATGTTCTCAGTCCCTTTCTTTTTCTCTTCTTCTTCTGGAACCCCTATCATTCAAATGTTGGTGTGTTTAATGTTGTCCCAGAGGTCTCTGAGACTGTCCTCAGTTCTTTTCATTCTTTTTTCTTTATTCTGCTCTGCAGTAGTTATTTCCACTCTTTTATCTTCCAGGTCACTTATCCGTTCTTCTGCCTCAGTTATTCTGCTATTGATCTCATCTAGAGTATTTTTCATTTCATTTATTGTGTTGTTCATCATTTTTTGTTTCATCTTTAGTTCTTCTAGGTCCTTGTTAAATGTTTCTTGCATTTTGTCTATTCTATTTCCAAGATTTTGGATCATCTTTACTATCATTATTCTGAATTCTTTTTCAGGTAGACTGCCTATTTCCTCTTCATTTGTTAGGTCTGGTGGGTTTTTATCTTGCTCCTTCATCTGCTGTGAGTTTTTCTGTCTTCTCATTTTGCTTAACTTAATGTGTTTGGGGTCTCCTTTTTGCAGGCTGCAGGTTCGTAGTTCCCGTTGATTTTGGTGTCTGTCCCCAGTGGCTAAGGTTGGTTCAGTAGGTTGTGTAGGCTTCCTGGTGCGGGGGCCCTAGTGCCTGTGTTCTGGTGGATGAGGGTGGATCTTGTCTTTCTGGTGGGTAGGTCCACGTCTGGTGGTGTGTTTTGGGGTGTCTGTGGACTTATTATGATTTTGGGCAGCCTCTCTGCTAATGGGTGGAGTTGTGTTCCTGTCTTACTAGTTGTTTGCCATAGGATGTCCAGCACTGTAGCTTGCTGGTCGTTGAGTGAAGCTGGGTGCTGGTGTTGAGATGGAGATCTCTGGGAGATTTTCGCCATTTGATATTATGTGTAGCTGGGAGGTCTCTTGTGGACCTGTGTCCTGAAGTTGGCTCTCCCACCTCAGAGGCACAGCACTGACTCCTGGCTGCAGCACCAAGAGCCTTTCATCCACACGGCTCAGAAGAAAAGGGAGAAAAAGTAGAAAGAAAGAATTATTAGAAGTAGAAAGAAAGAAAGGAGGGAGGGAGGGAGGAAGGAAGGAAGGAAGGAGAGAAGGAAGGAAAAGAAGAAAGAAAGAAGATAAAGTAAAACAAAATAAAGTAAGATAAAATATAATAAAGTTATTAAAATAAAAAAATTATTAAGAGAGAAAATAAAAACGATGCATAGAACCCTGGGACAAATGGTGGAAGCAGAGCTATACAGACAAAATCTCACACAGAAGCATACACATACACACTCTCAAAAAGATGAAAAGGGGAAAAAATGATAAATCTTGCTCTCCTCATAAGTCCACCTCCTCAATTTGGGATGATCCGTTGTCTATTTATGTATTACACGGATGCAGGGTACATCAAGTTGATTGTGGAGCTTTAATCCGCTGCTTCTGAAGCTGCTGGGAGAGATTTCCCTTTCTCTTCTTTGTTCTCACAGCTCCCAGGGGCTCAGCTTTGGATTTGGCCCCGCCTCTGCGTGTAGGTCGCCGGAGGGCGTCTGTTCTTCGCTCAGACAGGACGGGGTTAAAGGAGCCGCTGATTTGGTGGCTCTGGCTCACTCAGGCCGGGGGAGGGAGGGGCACGGAGGCGGGGCGGGCCTGCGGCGGCAGAGGCCGGCGTGATGTTGCGCCAGCGTGACGTTGCACCAGCGTGAGGCACGCCGTGCGTTCTTCCGGGGAAGTTGTCCCTGGATCCCGGGACCCTGGCGGTGGCGGGCTGCCCAGGCTCCGGGGACGGAAGGTGTGGAGAGTGACCTGTGCTCGCACACAGGCTTCTTGGTGGCGGCAGCAGCAGCCTTAGCGTCTCCTGCCCGTCTCTGTGTTCCGCACTTTTAGCCGCGGCTCGCGCCCGTCTCTGGAGCTCCTTTAAGCAGCGCTCTTAAATCCCCTCTCCTCGCGCACCAGGAAACAAAGAGGCAAAAAAAAGTCTCTTGCCTCTTCGGCAGCTCCAGACTTTTCCCCGGACTCCCTCCCGGCCAGCCGTGGCGCACTAACCCCCTGCAGGCTGTGTTCACGCCGCCAACCCCCGTCCTCTCCTGGCGCTCCTACCGGAGCCCGAGCCTCAGCTCCCAGCCCCGCCCGCCCCGGCCGGGGAGCAGACAAGCCTCTCGGGCTGGTGAGTGCCGGTCAGCACAGATCCTCTGTGCGGGAATCTCTCCGCGTTGCCCTCCGCCCCCTGTTGCTGCGCTCTCCTCCGCGTCCCCGAAGCTTTCCCCTCCGCCACCCGCAGTCTCCGCCCGCGAAGGGGCTCCTAGTGTGTGGAAACATTTCCTCCTTCACAGCTCCCTCCCACTGGTGCAGGTCCCGTCCCTATCCTTTTGTCTCTGTTTATTCTTTTGCCCTAACCGGGTACGTGGGGAGTTTCTTGCCTTTTGGGAGGTCTGAGGTCTCCTGCCGGCGTTCAGTTGGTGTTCGTAGGAGTTGTTCCACGTGTAGATGTATTTCTGGTGTATCTGTGGGGAGGAGGGTGATCTCCGCGTCTTACTCTTCCGCCATCTTCCCGGAAGTCTATTTATTTATTTTAAAAAATTTATTTTATTGAAGTATACTTGATTTACAATGTTTTGTTAATTTCTGCTGTACAGAAGTGATTCAGTTATACATATATATATTCTTTTTCATATTCTTTTCCATTATATTTTATTATAGGTTACTGAATATAGTTCCCTGTGCTATACACTAGGACCTTGTTTGTCCATTCTCCATATAATAGGTTGCATAAAGATCAATTTTATTGGTATTATTAAATAACACTTTTTTTTCTTTCACCGACTGTATTATTTTTCTGTTCCAATTTAATTGATTTCTTTTCTTTATTATTTCCTTCCTTGTGCTTACTTTGGGTATACTATGCTTTTCTTTTACTAGGTTATGGAGGTGGGAGCTTGGATTATTGATTTGAGACGGTCTTTTCTAGAACAAGCATTTCATGCTATAAATTCCCTCTCAGCAGAGCCTTAGCTGCGTCCCACAAATTCTGAGATGTTCCAGTATCATTTTCATTCATTCTCTGTATTTTTGGGCTCCTTGACACTTCCTCTTTGACCTGTGGGTTATTTAGTAGTTTGCTCTTCAGTTTCCAAGTGTTTGAAGATTTTTCTGTTATTGGTTTCCAGTTTGATTCTATTATGGTCAAAGAACGCTCTCTGTATGATTTCAATTCTTTACATTTGCTGAGGTTTGTTTTATGAGATACGAGCTATGTTGGTGTAGCGATCTGGGTCCAGTCAGGAATTGGAAGCTATGTAGTAGGTTCAACAAGAGAAATTTAAAATAAGAACTATTAACTCTAAAGAGTGACTGTAGAACGTGAGAGAACCCTCCATGGTATTCTAGAATTAAGAGGAAGGGCAGACTTGGAAGACAGTCAGACCTGATTGGAGAAGCTGTGATTTAGCCACCAGATAGCAGAAGAGTTGGCTGGTTTAGCCAGACTGGAGGTTGCTGGGCAAACAACAGGGAATGTTCTGGAGTGCCTGGAGGTCAGGAGGCGTGTCATTGACCACAGGAGACATGTGTGTGCATTGGGACTCTGGACAGAAGTGGGGACAAAGGCCTTTGGAATGCATGGGCCGCATGTCTGGGTTGTGGAGTGACCCTCTGTGGACACGTGACCAATGGTGGGCTGTGTGCCGGCTGCACGGGGCTGCAGAAGGAGCTTCACAGCCATGTGGACCCTCTGGGCCACAGACAGGCTCCGTGAAGTCTAGGTAAGACCTTTGGTTTCTGTGTGTGTGGGCGGGGGGAGGCAGACAGGGCAGCGCCAGGCTGAGGCCGCCAGGTTGCACAGGGAGTATGTTGGGGCCGTTGGTAGGGGTAGGACTGGTGTATACATCCTCACACCCATCCCACTGACCATCTCCCTGGCTTCTGCTGGGAATTGCAGGAAGCCTCTCCCTCCCAAAGTGTCCTTCCCACATCCTCTATGGGGAAAACTGAGTGTTGTGCCCACTCGGAAGGTGAAAAGCCTAACTGAATTGCATTGTTTATTATACAGCGTATGTTGAAGGTGCATTTGGAGCCGAGAGGCAATAAACTAATAACTGACACAGTCTATCTCTCTGGCTGCTCAGCTTCTGCATGTAGCCTTTTATACACATTGGAACTTCCTGAAAACAAAAAAACAACTGTGTGTTTCCACCCAGCCAGATACATCTCTCCTTACGAATGAAGAAGTTCTCTCTTCTTCACAATGAGAAGCCTCAGTCGTTGTATCCACCATGGGCTCTATTAATGGTCCCTCACATCTAGTCTATGACTCACTGACTATTCTGTTCTCTCAAGACTAAGGTGTAAAATTAACCCCCAATAACTCACGTAGAAGTTTAAACATATGAAGAAGGAGAGGGAAGTAGAGAATAACTGGTACGTGTCAATAACTCATTCCTGGAACGTGCGTAGCATCGCACACAAAGCCCTCCCAGCCTTGTGCCTCTGGAAGTGGACACAGATTCTAGTTCATGTCTATGACTTTCTCCTTCCCTTGCCCTTAGGGCAGAACCTCAGCTGCTCTGGGTTCCTTACCTCTTGGAGTATCTAGTAATCCCTGGAAGGTTTGAGTATTTACTTTTTTCCCCAGATCACAGTCACATTGGTCCCTTTGGGGAAGGCTGTAGGAAGATTGACAGTGTGTCTTTGTGGCAATAGTACAGAGGCCTTTATCAAGGGGATCTGGGCTTCCCTTCAATCAGGGGCCTCTGGGTCTATGAACTGATTTAGGTCTGAAAACTGGATGAAGGGCTGTGACTTTTTTTTGGTGACTCAAGTTGGTTTACTAGTGGCCACGTAGAGTTTCTTGTTTTGTAGAGCAAGCCATATCCTAGTGGGGTGACCTCTTATTTTACCCCGAGGGACACCATGGTCAATTAGCTACTGCTAAAGATCTCTGCGACCCAAAGAATTCTGACTCCTGGCACCTTCCTGTTGCCCTGTGCTCGATGTGCCCACTTTCCCTTTGACAATTAAGTGTTGCCTCTTGGCCTCTGCTCTCCCAGGATTCCCACAGAAATCAGGGAGCCCATCTCAAGGCTGGCAGCCCTTAGTCATACTTGGCCTGAAAAAAGAGCAACCACAGAGGTTTTCAGGGATGCGGGTGTCCCTCACTAAAGTATTTCTCAATGCCCTAGGGAGGAGAGGGCCTTCTGGGTCTTCTTGAGAATTGTAGTTGAGGAGTTGGTGGGTGGGTCTGAATGTTACACGTGGTACATCCAGGCCAGCCTTCCTAGTTATCTGAGCCTTTGAATTCTCACCTCCACATCAGGCCAGAGAAGCGCTGGCATGTTAAACCTCATTAAATCTAGGTCACTATGGGTCCAGGTTTCAGTTAATCAACCAAGTAAGCTGTGAAAACCACGTCCCGTTGCTCAACTAATACATTGAATTGAGACTGTCTAATAAGCACCCCTATCAGTAAATGTGGCCCGATGGCTGGTGTTATTTTCTGCCCTTTCTGGTATAACGCCCTTAGAAGCCATTCCCGCACATGCATTCCCTGGTGATATATCTTATTGAGGACCTACAGCTCTTTTGGTGTATAAGCTATTCCCTCTTGAGTCAGAGCCTGTACCTGTCCCCTGAATCAGGCTGACACTTGGCTCTAGTTACAGGTCTAACGGCAAAAGTGGGGGGCTTGTGGTGGGTTCTGAGAAGAGGGAGCATCCCCTTTCAAAGCATCTACCCCAAGTGAGGGTATCACGGGGTTTTTGAGCTGAGGAAGACTGGTCTTCCTGAACCCTGGAGGAAAAGCCACTGCTGGTCAGAGAAGCTCAGAATGACTTGGAGGTCAATGCTGTCGGTTTCTCCAGATCCGATAAGTTGTCCTTATTCCAAGTTTCAGGATCTCATTCTTACACGATCAATGCCCTCATTTTCACTTGAGAAACTTGGTGAGACCATGAATTCAACCCATTTAAATGCAGCAACTTGCACCATTAAATTTTGTGTTTGATTTTCAGCCGTGTCAGCCCTGTGGCTACAAGAAATAAGAAATCCTTTCAGGGCTGTCCTGGAAGCTGCCTGATTCTCAGATCATGACTTGAGGTGGGAATTAATGGACCTGGGTTTGTCATTTTCTCTCTAAGTGCTCAAGGGCCCTCAAAAAAAATCCATCTCACACCACATCCCTGATTGTCATTATTACTGCCATGCAGCTTGTGTTCCCAAGGCACACGCTCCCATCGGCGCTTTATCGCAATAAACCACGGGTGATGGCTTGATTAATTGCAATGCCGCTACACGTCATGGGCGGCCAGCATCCCATTTCTCATTGGCAAGGATCTCAGCATCACACTCAAGTCTGAGGGTATGGCTGAATCAGTCCCCAGATCCCACATTCACTGATCTATCTCTTGGGACCCCTCCCATTACTAATTCTGTAGTATTTGTATCTAATCAGGAGATAGAAATCACATAGGCGGTTACACTGGGGAAGTTTAGGGTAAGACTGATTAACCGAGATAAAAGAGTAACTATAAGACAAGAACATTCTGTATGGTCCCTAGGATTGAGAGAGACGGCCCAAGAAAGGCAAACTCAGAAGGGGTTCAGACTTCATTGGAGAAGCTGTGGTTTAGTCACCGAATAGCAGAGAGGGTGGCTGGGTTAGCCAGACTGGGGCTGGTCTGGAATCGCTGGGCACACAATGGGCAACCCTCTGGAGTGGGGGTAGGAGGCAGGCAATGGACAGCAGGGGACGTGGGCATGTGTTGGGAGTCCGGATGCCAGTGGGGACGGAAGCCTTCCAAGCTCATGGGCTGCGTGGAGGGAGGTTGGGCTTGCAGAGGGAGCGACCAGTCCATGTGGGCCCCCAGCCACAGACGGGATGTGCCTTGGATGCACAGGGCCCTAGTTTCACTGTCAAGAAAGCTGCAACCGCGTCCTCTCCAACGCGGTTCTGTGGCTCTGTGGCTGCAGAGAGATCACATCTGTGGCCTGTGGTTGGGAAGGCTCTGTTGGATATCCTCGTATTAATTATGTGGCGGTTTTATGTTTTACATTATAGATTCATAACTCATCCTAGTCTATTGGCGTCACTGCTTTACCACCAGCTGAAGTGAAATGTAAAAACTACCTCTCTTACCTTCTCCCGCTTATAACTGTCTTAAATATTTCTCTAAATACATTAGACAGTGTTTTTGTTTGAACCATCAAACATCATTTAGAAAATTCAAAAGGAAATCTTGTATTTACCTATATTTTTACTCTTTCCATCATTCTTTTTCCTTCTTGAGGTTCCAAGTGTCCTTCTGTTATTATTTTTTACAACAATGGATTACACCATTAATTTATGATGACTTCTTATTTTATTTTTTATTAAAAAAAAGTTTTTGGCTACACCTCGTGGCTTGTGGGATCTTAGTTCCCCGACCAGGGATTGAACCTGCATCCTCGGCAGTGAAAGTGTAGAGTCCTAACCATTGGACAGCCAGGGAAATTCCCCCTTCTTTTATTATTTCCTTTCTATGTAGAGAACTTCCTTTAGCCATTCCTGCTGGTGACAAATTTTGTTGTTTTTTTTTTTTAATTTGAGAATGCCTTGATTTCCCCTTCATTCCAGAAGAATCTTTTTGTCAGATATAGAATTTGCAGTTGACAGGTCTTTTCTTTAAGCCCTTGAAAAATGTTGTGCTACTTCTTTCTGGTCCCAAGTTTTGGATGGGAAACCTGCTGGCATTAGGATTTGTTTTTCCTATAGGAAGGGTGTCTTTTCTCTTTCACTGCTTTGAAGAATTTTTTCTTTGTCTTAAGAGTTCAGAAGTTTGACTATGATGTGTTTTGGTGAGGATTTCTTTGGGTTTATCCTGTTTGGGGTTCACTAGCGTACTGATTCCATGGGTTTATGTCTTTTCCCAAATTGAAGTTTTCAGCCATGTTTCGCTGAGTATTGTTTTATCGCAGTCCTTTTTCTCCTCTCCTTCCAGGACCCAGATGATGTGAATGTTATACCTTTTGTTAATCTCACAGGTCCCTGAGGCTCTGCTCATTTTTTTTCAGCCTATTTTCTCTCTGTTGTTCACACTGGGAAATTTCTCTTGTTCTGTTTTCAAGTTCACGGGTTCTTTTTCCTGTCCCTTCCATTCTGCTGTTGAGTGCATCCACTGAGTTTTTAAAATTTTGGTTATAGTGTTTTTCATTTCTAAAATTTCCATTTGGTTCTTTTACTTTTGATTTCTTTGCTGAGACTGTTTTTATTTGTTTCAAGCATATTTGCAAGTATTCATGGAGACAATTTTATGACGGCTGCTCTAAAATCTTGGTCAGATAACCCCAACACCTCTTGCATCTTGGTGTTGGTATCTATGAATTATCTTTTTCCATTCAGTTTGACATCTTCTTGGTATGAGAAGTGAGTTGTTTGTTCATCTTTTTTTTTTTTTGGCCGTGTTGCAGGATCTTAGTTCCCCGACCAGGGATTGAACCCACGCCCCCTGCAGTGGAAGCTCGGAGTCCTAACCACTGGACCGCCAGGGAAGTCCCAAGTGAGGTTGTGTTTTTTTTTTTTTTTTTTTTTTTTTCGGTACGCGGGCCTCTCGCTGTTGTGGCTTCTCCCGTTGTGGAGCACTGGCTCCGGACGCGCAGGCTCAGCGGCCATGGCTCACGGGCCTAGCCACTTGGTGGCACGTGGGATCTTCCCGGACCGGGGCACGAACCTGCGTCCCCTGCATCGGCAGGCGGACTCTCAACCACTGCGCCACCAGGGAAGCCCCCCAAGTGAGTTTTGATTGAAACTTGAACACTTTGGTTACTGTGTTATGAGAGTCTGGATGGATTAAACCTTCTGTTTGCGTTGGCTTCCTTTGACGCTGCTCAGCAGGGGAATAGGGTGGATGGAAGTCCAGGTTGCCCACTCGGCCATCACTGGTATCTCCGGGGGAAATAGGAGGCCTGGTTGTTGCTCCCCACGTGGCTTACACTGACCCCGTGGACAGGAGTGGCCTCACTGCTGCTGAGGGGCGGTGAACATGCTGGCGTTCGCCGCAGCCTCATCAGACACCACCCAGCACGGAGGGAAGTGAATAAACAAACTGCGGCACGCGCGCACACACACACACACACACACACTCGGGAATACTACTCAGCAACCAAAGGAATGAACTACTGAAGCAGGCAACAGATTGATGACCCCCTCCCCTCCCCCATGTCTTCAAGATGGCATCTGGTGGTCCACTGGGTCCTCTCGGGGGCTCTCGTTACAGAGCTATTCCTCCTTCTACGTGTCCCTTCCCAGCACTCTGCGAGCTCCAAGTCAGACCCCACAGGCCACTGGAGGACCTGTCGGGGCTCAGGACAGCTCAGCCCGAGGGGGTCTCTCTGTGCAGGACCTGGCCTTGCTCCAGCCATCTCCTTACAGCGCTTCAAGGTGGATGTGGGGGACAATCTTGGTGTTGCCCTGACTTACACCTTCTCCTTTCTCGGTTGAAACCTGACCTTCCTGGTTGCCTTCCTCCTCTGGCAGGTCCCCTCATCATCATCTCTCAAGACTATGAAAATAGCAGCATTTTCTTTCATTTCCTCTATTAGTGTCATGTGGATGCTGTAACAAAGTCCCACAAACTGGGAGGCTAAAACAACAGAAATGGACTCTCTCACATTTTTGGAGGCTCTATGTCCAAAATCACAGTGTAGGCAGAGCTATGCTCCCTCTGAAGGCCCCAGGGAAGGATGCTTCCTGCATTTGCCAGCTTCTGGTGGCTCCAGGTGTTCCTTGGCTTGTGGCTGCATCCCTCCAATCTCAGCCTCCGTGGTCACATGGGTCTTTGCATGGCCGTCTCTCTTGTACGTCTGTGTCCTCTCTCTTCTTATAAGGACATTGGTCGTTGGATTTAAAACCCACCCTAAATCTGGTATGATCTCTTCTTGAGATCCTTAATTTAATGACCTCTGCAAAGACCCTAACTGCAAATAAGGTCACATGCACAGGGAGTAGGGATTAGGACATAGACCTATGCTTTGGGGGGACACAATTCAACCCACTACACTTCCCTTACATCACAGCCTCCTTCCACCACTGAGCAGCTACTCCTGTAGCTCTGCTGTGGCCCTGTTACGAGGGGGCATCTACTCTGTTTTGCAGGAGAAGTCCCGATACACGTCTTGCCTTGGAGCCTGAAGCATTAAGCAAAGGAGAGAAGGCGATTTTGAAAAATGTTTCACTCTCAACAATAATATCTGCTCTCAAGATTTCGGTCTGCCCAGAAGTCCTACTTTGCCTGCTGGCAGCTGAATCTTCCCTTGTTCTTTGTGTCTCTCTTCCTTCTTTAGGAAGGGATATACCTGCCCGACCACTTGACCCTGAGTGTATCTCTCCAGCTCTCAGCGCCTGCTTGCCCTCGTTGGAACAGTAACAGCGCCTATGTGATGGGGTCGCTGTGTGGGTTAGATGACTTGTGCATGTTGAGCCTTTGGCACAGTGACCCATGGCACGTGGTAGGCATTATGTGAGGCTCAGCCACGTCTGCTCTGAGCCTGTAAAAATTCTCGGTTTCTCTTTGGGCAGATGATTGCCTCGGGCTGACCAAGGTGAAACTGATTAACTTAGAAAAGGAAAAAAGGGAAGCATATGAACGCTTTTCAGGCGACTGCCCCCATTTCGTTCCGATGCTGTAGATGGTGTCCGTTTAATCCTCCTTGATCCCACCCCTCACCCCCACTTTACAAATGAGAATCTGAAGTTA
Organism: Phocoena phocoena; assembly: GCF_963924675.1. Lineage (NCBI taxonomy): Eukaryota > Metazoa > Chordata > Mammalia > Artiodactyla > Phocoenidae > Phocoena > Phocoena phocoena. The sequence goes on from NC_089233.1 coordinate 83,800,611, forward strand.
AAAGAACTTGCAGAAGCCACATGGGGGTAAGTGGTCAAAGTGGAAGGTGAACCTGGAGGGGGTTTCCGTCTTCAACCGAGGCGTCCCCAGCCCCAGGGACAGCGGACCAGAGGCAGAGGCTCCCCTGCCTCGCATCAGCCAAAGCCGCCCTGACTTCAGCCTCTTCCCTCCAAACATCCGAAACCTATCGACCGTCTACAGGGAAATCCCGTAATTTGTGTATGAAAGTTAGGCCATCGCCCGGGATGCGCTTCCGCAGGGATGCGCTTCCGCATTCACTCGCACAAGCCTTCTGCACGGCGTGTTTTTGTTTGTAAACTCTGGCCTGTTCCCTTATCTCACTTCGTTCAAGCAAATCAAGCGGAATGAATTTGGGTGAAGTAGTGGTGGGGACCAATGTGTGTTTGGGCCTGTCAGGTCCTGGAGCTGCTTTCAGGGAGGTGATGCCCCGAACTAGGTAGTCCCCCTCTCAGGGACCCTTCCAGACCCTTGAGAATCCGACAGAAGTCAGAGATGCTCTCGCTTTCCGGGAAAATTCACCCATGCACGTAATTTAAATTGTAATTTCACTTTGCAGCCTGGCAGGCCTGATGCACATGTGAGTGGGATGCACAAGTGGGGCGAGTTTAATGGGGGGGCGTGAGGGCTGGCGGGGGGGAGGGCGGCAGTGTTATCCCAGGGACCGGGGACGGTGGGAACCATAACTGGGACTGGGGGATGTCGCCTGGCAAAAATGTGGCCTTGAGTAGAGGGACAGAGCAGCCTTGGAACCAGCCCTGGCCTGACTCTCTTCCCTCCTCACTCTGACCTGTGGGTGTAGACACCACAGGACAGGAGGCTACACCCTGGGGACACAGGGAAGAGGGAGGAAGATGGGGTCTGTCTGGAGGGTCTAGCCTGAAGGTATCTCAGGTCAAGATCTTAAATTAGAGGCATGTTTTCCCAAAGTATGGGACCACACCGCTCAGCTGTGCTAGTTTGTATGACAGATACACAGCTTAAAAGATTAATCATTATACATTTATTTTCAGCATTCTTAGAAAAAATAGGAATCTCCCTTTTTTTTGGTAATGACACAGCCCTCCTCCCTTTTCCCCTCCAGTTAATACAAGTATTTATTTGTTGGGGTTTTTTTTTTTTTTTAACTCTGAGAGGCAAAACATGGCATTTGGTATATACTTTGCACTTCTTGGCCAGTGAGAGTAAATGTCTTTTCACATATGTCTTTTTTAAAATAAAAGTTAATTGTTTTTATTTTTTTTAATTTTAAAGATTAACAGACAATTTTTAGAGTGGTTTAGGTTTATAGAGAACTGAGGGGAAAGTACAGAGAGTTCCCATATACCACTTACCTACACCCCTCATACAGTCTCCTCTGTTATTAATATCTTACATTTAGTGTGGTACTTTTTTTAAATTGAAGTGTAATTGTTTTACAATATTGTGTGAGTTTTAGGTGTACAACAAAGTGATTCATAGATATATACATATATTATTTTCCATTACAGGTTATTACAAGATATTGAATACATTTCCCTGTGCTCTACAGTAGGTCCTTGTTGATTATCTATTTTGTATATAGTACTTTGTATCTGTTAATCCCAAACTCCTAATTTATCCCTCCCCCACCTCCTTTCCCCTTTGGTCACCATAAGTTTGTTTTCTGTGTCTGTCAGTCTTTTTGTTTTGTATATAGATTCATTTGTATTCTTTTTTATATTCCACGTATAGGTGATATCATATGGTATTTGTCTCTCTCTTTCTGACTCACTTCACTTAATATGATAATCTTTAGGTCCATCCATGTTGCTGCAAATGGCATTATTTCATTCCTTTTTTATGGCTAAGTAATATTCCATTGTATATATGTGCCACATCTTCCTTATCCATTCATCTGTTGGTGGACATTTAGGTTGCTTCCATGTCTTGGCTATTGTAAATAATGCTGCTATGAACATTGGGGTGCATGTATCTTTTCGAATTAGAGCTTTTGTCTTTCCTGGATATATGCCCAGGAATGGGATTGCTGGATCACATGGTAACTGTGTTTTTAGTTTTTTAAGGAACCTCCACACTGTTTTCCATAGTGGTTGCACCAATTTACATTCCTACCAACAGTGTAGGAGGGTTCCCTTTTCTTAGTGTGGTACTTTTGTTATAATTGATGAGCCCTGGAAACCACTGATCTTACTGTTTCCATAGTTTTGGCTTCTCCAGAATGTTATATAGTTGGAATCATACAGTATGCAGTCTTTTCAGATTGGCTTCTTTCACTTAATAATATGCATTTAAGTGTCTTCCATGTTTTTTCATGACTTGATAGCCCAAGTCTTTTAAGTCATTAAAATTAAATTTTAATTAAACTCATTTCTTTTTAATGCTGAATAGTATTCCACTGTCTGGATGCACCATGTTTTTTTTAAATTTTTTATAAATTTATTTATTCATTTATTTATTTTTGGCTGCTTTGGGTCTTCGTTGCTGAGTGCAGGCTTTCTCTAGCTGTGGCGAGCAGGGGCTACTCTTCGTTGTGGTGCAGAGGCTCAGTAGTTGTGGCACACGGGCTCAGTAGTTGTGGAGCACAGGCTCAGTAGTTGTGGAGCTCCCGCTCAGTAGTTGTGGCAGGCAGGCTCAGTAGTTGTGGCAGGCAGGCTCAGTAGTTGTGGTTCGCAGGCTCAGTAGTTGTGGCACATGAGCTTAGTTGCTCCGCGGCATGTAGGATCTTCCCAGACCAGGGCTAGAACCCGTGTCCCCTGCACTGGCAGGTGGATTCCCAACCACTGCGCCACCAGGGAAGTTCACCATGGTTTATTTATTCACCCATCTACTGAAGGACATCTTGGCTGCTTCTAAGTTTTAACAATTATGAATAAAGCTGATATAAATAGGTTTGCAGGCTTTTGTATGAAAATAAGTTTTTGGATAATTGGGTAATGATATAGCCCCCCACTTTTTAAATTTTTAAAAATTGTAAAATATGCATAACATAAAATTGATCATTTCAACCTTTTTTTTTTTTTTTTTTTTGCGGTACACGGGCCTCTCACTGTTGTGGCTTCTCCTGTTGTGGAGCGCAGGCTCCGGACGCGCAGGCCCAGTGGCCATGAGCTCACGGGCCCAGCCGCTCCGCGGCACGTGGGATCCTCCTGGACCGGGGCACGAACCCGCGTCCCCTGCATCGGCAGGCGGACTCTCAACCACTGCGCCACCAGGGAAGCCCCATTTCAACCCTTTTTAAGTGCAGGTCAGTGGCGCTAAGTACATTCACATCCTTATGCACATAGTTCCCTTTTAACGTAATGCTAGTCCAGGCCAGGGGTGGGGAGGAAGCAAGTGGCCCCACACATGGCACGGCGGCTGACAGGCATGCAGGACAGACTGAAGTTTGGGAAACTTGCAACTAGAACAACAGTCTCAGCAACCACGTTCTTTCTGGAAAGTTCGATCTGCTGAATACGTTTAATCCATTCTCCATAGTCTTCTCTCTCAGGGCCCAAAACATGAGTTTTTAAAACTTATTTGTGGCATTCCCATGTTCTCTTTTTGCCCAGGCCCCCTCGTGGGTTGCTTTGAAGAAAGGGGGCTTTGGAAATAGTCACTTTCCCTCCCCATGGGGTGGCGCACTCTCAGAAGAACATAGTTTTGGGGGGGTGTCGGGGAGTGGGGAGCCCACGCATGGCAGAGGGAGGAAGTGAGGGGTCCGACGGGCTATCTGCAGGGTGGACCCTCGGGATGGCGACCGGGCGCGGGGACAGCGCTTGGCAGTGGGTCTCGCCGAGCAGGTGGTCCTCCCAGAGGCTTCCCTGGTGCGCCCGCCCTCACTTTCCCCCCTGCTCGATGGGGATGAGACAACTTGCCACCTCCCTGGTTCAGAGTGAGAATCACCAGTGGCAGCCCTTTGAGGTTTTCCCAGGAAAAGTGCCATATCCCCCAGGAAGGTGCTGGTGGGCTTGCAGCCTCCCAGTCAGCGATCAGCTGCCGCTAAAAGGCATCGATTTTGCCGTGATCACGGAACAGGCTGCAGAGAGAGCAAAATAATCATCGTGGCAGGTGTGTCAGAAATGTAACGCTCTTTTTCTGGAATTTCTATTTTGAAGCCCCCGCTCCTCCCACCCCGAGGCAGTCAGTTCTGGGCTTCTTTTCTCTCTCCCCTGAAGATGGGCTTATTTCGGGGTACAGGTGGTGCTCAGCCCCCAGTTCCCCAAGCTCCACGCTGAGTCACCTCTCCTGCAGCATTACCCTTGGTCTGACCCATTTTCTCAGTCACTCTCAGCCCCCTCTTGGGTGCTCTGGGCTCTGGGCTCTGGGCACAGAACCCTGGGGGCTTCCTCCCTCCCTCCCGCCTGGACTCGGGCTTAGGGATGTTGCTATTCTGTCCGGGGGGACGGGGTCTCTCCCGAGTGCCCCGAGGAATGGGGGTCCCAGGTCTTCTTTCTACCCAAGTCCCCTCTGAAGCCAAAGCTGGAGGGTCTCGTCGCCCCCTTCCGACTTTCTTCCCTCCCACCTCCTCCCAACCCGAGGATGGGGAAAACTGGCTGGTCTTCCTCAGATTCCCCTTAGGGTTTAGGCTTTGGAAGTCACAAGTCTTTACTCAGTTTCTGCCACAGCAAGTTCAGTGGAGGCCCTGCCCATCAATCTCCCTCTGCATTTTACCATTTTGGAACAAGCTGCAGGCAGCATTGCTGGGCGTGAGAATTTCTGGGGCCACAGAGCCCGCTGGGTGTGTCCCCTTGGCCAGCTGGACACGCCAGCACACCATTGCTCCCTCAGTCCCCTGTGGGGTAACGTGTTCTATGTGATCTCTTGGTCCCCAGCCGAGTTTAGTAAGCTCCAGCTGCCATCGGTGGGGACTGGCTTGATGACACACTCTTTAAAGCATCCTTCACCCCAGCTTTCCCGCTCCCCTGCTAGCATTGCCTGAAATCACCTCCCAACTAGAATCCTTATAATGACCTTCTTTCTTGGGAATTGCACCTGAGAACGGCATCCCTTCCCAGAGGCACTGAAGGGAGCCAGCTGCATTGACTGATGGGGAAAAGACAAGGGGTAGGAGGGAAGGTGGGGTGGGGAGGATTCGCTAGTTAATAGTTCAAAATATTATGGCGTATCACTGGAAACTCAACTGAGCCGAGCACTTCCTCCGTGCCTGACGCCACCCTCGGTGTTTTCTCACACGTTATTTCATCTGATCCTTCCAGGAGCTGTGCCCAAGTGACCTGGGAGCTGGGTCTCGGGGGTGTCCACCAGCAAGCCTGGTGAGCAGGGACAGGAAGGCGGGTCTGATGTTTCCCCTGGGAAGCATCTCGAACTTTCTCAGCTTGAGGGAAGCCTTGTCTTCTATTCACATCAGTGCTTAGGAATTCTAATAGCTCCTACCCGTCTCTAGGGATTTCTGTCTTTAAATCTTTCCTTAAAAAATTATAAGGTCTCAAATCTGTGAGATCTCTAATGTAGACAGGTTTATGAGGAATAGAGAATGGGAATGATGGTCTTGGGATAAAAAAGAAAAAAAGGACTGACTGTAGCGTTTGCCAATTTCTGTGGTGTAAATACTCCCACCACGGCCAATCGCAAGCTGTGAATGTGACGTTACTGGACCTAAAATTGGCAGGAGGTGGAGATGTGGAGTGCCACCCTGTTACATAGTATTTCCACCATCCCGACGCAATCCACGTGAGTAACGTCCAGAGCACTGAGCATGCTAAGATGTAATAAAATAATTAGTAAGTGAGGAGCTTGGTGTATTTAGTTCCTTTTCTACTACTGACATAAAATTCACATAACATGAAAGTCACCATTTTAACTGTTTTAAAGTGTACAATTCTGTGGCATTTAGTACATTATAATGCTGTGCAACTACTGACTGCGTGTGGTTCCAGAACATTTTCATCACTTCCTTTCATAAAGGAAGCTCTGTTCCCAGTCAGGCATTCACGCCTCCCTCTCCCTCTCCACCCCTGGCAACCACTGTCATCTGTTTTCTGTGTGTATGAATTCTCCTCTTCTGAGTTTTTCATGTAAAAGGAATCATACAGTGTGGCCTTTTGAGACTGGCTTCTTTCACTCAGCATCACGTTTCCAGGGCTCGTCCATGATGTCGCCCGTATAAATACGTCATTCCTTTTTATGGCTAAATAACATCTCCTTGTACAGATAGACTGCAATTTGTTTATCCATTCATCAGTTGATGGACATCTGGGTTGTTTCCACCTTTTGGCTCTCTTGCATTGTGCAGTTATCAACATTTATGTACACGTCTTTATTTGAATACCTATTTTCAATTCTTTTGGGTATATGCATAGATGCGGAATTTCTGGGTCATGTGGTAGTTCTGTGTTTAACTTTTTCGGGAACAGCCAAACTGTTTTCCACAGTGGCTGCATCATTTTACATTCTCACTAGCAGTGGTTAAGTGTTCAAATTTCTCCATATCCTTACCAACATTGGTTATTTTCAGTTTATTATTAATATACTAGTTGATGTGAAGTCATACTGTGGTTTTGATTTACATTTTCTAATGACTAATAATACTGAACATCTTTACATGTGTTTTTGGCCTTTGTATATCTGCCTTGGAGAAATGTCTGTTCAAGTCCTTTGCTCATTTTTAAATTGAGTTGCTTGTCTATTTGTTATTGAGTTAGAAGTTTCTTTATATATTCTGGATTTATCATGTATACAATTTGCAAATATTTTCTCCCATTTTGTGAGTTGTCTTTTCACTTTCTTGATAGTGTCCTTTGATGCACAAAAGTTTTTTTTTTATTTTGAAGAAGTCCAATTTATCTTTTTCTTTTAATTGATTTTGCTTTTAGTGTCATATCTAAGAATCCAATGTCAAATCCAAGGTCATGATTTACCCCGATGTTTTCTTCTAAGAGTTTTGTAGTTGTAGCTTCTACATTTAGGTTTTTGATCAATTTTGAGTCAATTTTTGTATGTGGTGTGAGGTAGGGATTCAACTTCATTCTTTTGCATGTGGATATTCAGTTGTAGTAACTTTGTTTTTAATATAATTTATCGAATTGTAAGTCTATATAATTTAACTTTTAATTATGGCCACATTTAACAACTAGCTTGCAAAATTTCTGAAAAGTTAACAATCAGCTCTTGTGAGCCAGTGTGAGCTGGTATGAGCTGCCATGACTTCTACCTTTCCCTGATTGAATAGTCTTGCCGCTAAGGCTGGAATTTGGATTTGTTTTTCTTGAGGAGCTAATCTGGGGATTGGTTGAAGTGGAACTCAACCAATGGAGCTCCTGGGAGATGGGCACCTGAGGGTGTAGGGTCTGGAGGCCCCCCAATTCTGTAGCCATGGGCCTGTTTACATTTTCTCATTGCATCTGGCTTTCCCTCCCACAGTTGGAAGAGCATGGCTGGGTCTCTCTTGCTCCCTTGCCTAGCATTTGCCCAGCTGTTACCCCTGGCTGAGAGGGAACCAACTGTGTCTCTGTTGGGTTTGGAGGGGCTTTGGAAGCCCCACCTTTGAGCAGAGACCCAAGCCTGATCTTGAAGCTAAAGAAGTGCTTTTTTCCTGCTGGGGTGGCCAGATAAAATACAGGATGCTCAGTTACATTTTAAAAATATTTATTTATTTATTTATTTTTGGCTGCATTGGGTCTTCGTTGCTGCACGTGGGCTTTCTCCAGTTGCGGCGAGCAGGGGCTATTCTTCGTTGCTTTGCGTGGGTTTCTCATTGCAGCAGCTTCTCTTGTTGTAGAGCACAGGCTCTAGGTGCATGGGCCTCAGTAGTTGTGGCATGCGGGCTCAGTAGTTGTGGCTCGTGGGCTCTAGAGCACAGACTCAGTAGTTGTGGCTCATGGGCTCTAGAGCACAGGCTCAGTAGTTGTGGCTCGTGGGCTCTAGAGCACAGGCTCAGTAGTTGTGGCTCATGGGCTCTAGAGCACAGGCTCAGTAGTTGTGGCTCGTGGGCTCTAGAGCACAGGCTCAGTAGTTGTGGCTCATGGGCTCTAGAGCACAGGCTCAGTAGTTGTGGCACACGGGCTTTGTTGCTCTGTGCATATGGGATCTTCCTGGATCAGGGATTGAATGTGTGTCCCCTGCATTGGCAGGCAGATTCTTAACCACTGTGCCACCAGGGAAGTCCCCTCAGTTACATTTTGATTCCAGGTAAATAATGCATAATTTTCTAGTGTAAGCAAGACCCATACAAGAATTGGGACATACATATACTAAAGAAGTATACAGGGCTTCCCTGGTGGCGCAGTGGTTGAGAGTCTGCCTGCTGATGCAGGGGACACGGGTTCGTGCCCCGGTCCGGGAAGATCCCACATGCGGTGGAGCGGCTGGACCCATGAGCCATGGCCGCTGAGCCTGCGTGTCCGGAGCCTGTGCTCCACAACGGGAGAGGCCACAACAGTGAGAGGCCCATGTATCGCCAAAAAAAAAAAAAAAAAAAAAAAAAAAAAAAGTATGCATTGTTTATCTGAAATTCAAATTTATCTAAGAATCTTGTGTTTTCATTTGCTGAATCTAGTAAGTGTCCCCTCAGGTCAGTTTTCTTCCTTATTGTCCTAATCCAGTAGCGGAGACTCAGAACTCCAGAGTGGGAAGGGCCCTAGGGAGGTGCCCGTTTTACAGACCTGGAAACTGAGTCCCATCTGAGGAAAGGGACTTGCCCCAGCTCATGGGATCACTGTGGACTTTGAGGACCTTGCTGAGCTACACGATTTTTCTTTTTCATGAAATCAGCACATTTTCTGAGTGTCTCCTCTGCACAGGGCACTGCGCTGGGTGTTGGGAGACAATGGTGACAAGCCTGCCATGTACCTGTGTGCAGGGGAAGAATCAAGAATTCCCTTTGAGAAGCAGCCGCATAGCACAGGGAGATCAGCTTGGTGCTTTGTGACCACCTAGAGGGGTGGGATAGGGAGGGTGGGAGGGAGGGAGATGCAAGAGGGAAGAGATATGGGAACATATGTATATGTATAACTGATTCACTTTGTTATAGAGCAGAAACTAACACAGCATTGTAAAGCAATTATACTACAATAAAGATGTTAAAAAAAAAGATAACTCCCCCCCCAAAAAAGGATTCCCTTTGAAATATTACTCAGCCATAAAAAGGAACAAAACTGAGTTATTTGTAGTGAGGTGGATGGACCTAGAGTCTGTCATACAGAGTGAAGTAAGTCAGAAAGAAAAACAAATACTGTATGATAACACATATATATGGACTCTAAAAAAAATGGTACTGATGAACTTAGTGGCAGGGCAGGAATAAAGACGCAGATGTAGAGAATGGACTTGAGGACACGGTTGCAGGGGCAAGGGGAAGCTGGGAAGAAGTGAGAGAGTGGCATTGACATATATACACTACCAAATGTAAAATGGATGGCTAGTGGGAAGCAGCTGCATAGCACAGGGAGATCAGCTCAGGGCTTTGTGATGACCTAGAGGGGTGGGATAGGGAGGGTGGGAGGGAGGCCCAAGAGGGAGGGGATATGATGATATATGTAAACATAGAGCTGATTCACTTTGTTGTACAGCAAACATTGTAAAGCAATTATACTCCCATAAAGATGTAAAAAAAAAAAAAAAGAGAGAATTCCCTTTGGGCATATTAAATGAGATAGGATTGAGACAGACCCGGGTCTGAACCTGCTTTGCCACATGTTAGCTGCATGACGAGTCACTTCCACTCTCTGAGCCTCAGTTTCCCCTTTCCTTATATGGGGATAAGGGTATTTTTCTTGGGAGATTGTTGTGGCTTCAGTGGAGGTGACGAACTGCCTGATGGGGGGTAGGGAAGAGTTTACTGTATGATGAGAGAAGAGAGTTACCCATAGTAAAGTTCGGTTGTTGCTCACAGGTTGCCCGGCATCCTGGGCCACCCGGACGATGTGGGATGGAGGCGCCGGAAGTCACCTGCCCTGCCTTGCCTGCCAGGGACCAGCCAGCTCCTGCTTCTGGCCCTCCAGGGGCCCCAGGTGGGCAGGCCTCGCCTCACCTGACCCTGGGCCCCATCATCCTGCCCCCAGAGCAGGGCCTGGCCCCCACCCTGTTCCTGAAGGCCTTGCCCATCCCACTGTACCACACGGTGCCTCCAGGGGGCCTCCAGCCGCGTGCCCCCCTCGTGTCAGGCAGCGTGGACGGGGGCAGCGTGCCCTTCATTCTCAGCCCCCTGCTGCAGCCTGAAGGGCCCGGTCCCACCCAGGTGGGGAAGCCAGCGGCCCCAGCGCTCACCGTGAACTTCGTGGGTGCTCTGCCCATCCTGTCACCAGGCCTGGGGCCCATGCTGGGCAGCCCCGGCAAGGTGCGCAACGCCGGCAAGTACCTGTGCCCGCACTGTGGCCGGGACTGCCTGAAGCCCAGCGTTTTGGAGAAGCACATCCGCTCCCACACGGGTGAGAGGCCCTTCCCGTGCGCCACCTGCGGCATCGCCTTCAAGACCCAGAGCAACTTGTACAAGCACAGACGGACCCAGACACACCTCAACAACTCCAGGCTGTCCTTGGAGTCGGACGGCGGGGGAAGCAGCCTCCCGGAGGAGGGGGACAAGGCCGGAGTGCCTTCCGGGACCCACGGGGCACGATCAGAGAGACCCCTTTCTCCGGGCGCCCAGTCTGCTGGGCACTGCCTGCTGCCCAGGGCACATCTGTCCCCGGTTGCCAAGAGCCTGGACCTGAAGATGGACGCTGTCGCCTGTCCAGGATCCACGTTCGATGTCAGGGAGGCCCCTGTAGACTCTGCCCCCGGGCTCCCGCTGGCCAGCTCGCAGCCGAGGAGGAAGCTGCCGGAGCAGCGGTCCCCGACGGCCAGCAGGCCGGGCTCCGTGCTCCAGCAGCAGCAGGTGGAGAAGCCCGGGGATGCCAAGCCCTCGGAGGGTCGGCTGCGGAAGTGCGAGAGCACCGACTCGGGCTACCTGTCCCGCTCGGACAGCGCAGAGCAGCCACCGGCCGCCGGCAGCCCCCTGCACAGCCTGTCGGAGCACAGCGCCGAGTCTGAGGGCGAGGGAGGCCCGGGGCCCGGGCGCGCGGAGCGGGCGGCCGGCCTGGAGCTGGAAAAGAGGCGGCTGGAGGAGCGCATCGCCAGGCTCATCTCTCACAACCAGGCTGTGGTGGACGACCCCCAGCTGGCCCACGTGCGGCCCCGCAAGACGGTCCTGTCCAAGCAGGGCAGCATCGACCTGCCCATGCCCTACACATACAAGGACTCCTTCCACTTCGACCTGCGGCCACCGGAGCCCAGGAGGACGCCTGCCGCCCTCCGCGCCGCGCGCTCTACCTGCGCGCCCCCGGACAGGGCGCGGCCCCTCTTCTTCCACTCGGTCCCCACGCAGCTCTCCACCGGCACCGAATGTGTGCCTGTCACCAGGAGCAACTCGCTGCCCTTCGTCGAGGGCACGGGGACGTGGCCGGAGCCACCGGACCCCCGGGACGCCTGGTCCCGGAGGCAGAAGCCTCTGAGCCCCAGGCCTGCCCCCGCCCGATTGGCCGATGTCCCTGGCAGTCATCCCCGGGCCCTGGTCAGACAGGCTGCGGTGGAGGACCTGCAGTGTCCCCCGACGGGAGACGCCTCGGCCCCGGCGGAGGACCCGGATGGAAAGAGACCGGCTGCGGGGGAGGGACAGGCTGGCCAGGGCCAGGCGGCTGGTAAGCAACGCGGCCAGAGGAGGCTGAAGATGTTCTCCCAGGAGAAGTGGCAGGTGTACGGGAAGGACACGTTCAAGAGCATCTACCAGAAAACGAAAGCTGGCCACCACGGAGGCAAGAAGGCTAGGGAGGTCACAGCGGGCGGCGGGGTCGAGCTGGACTGTCCTCTCCAGCAGGATGCAGGGGGTGGCGGGCGTGCAGCCCCCTCCCAGGATGGGAGGAGGCCCCCGGGCCCCGAGGACACTGCCGTGGAGGCCAGGCCAGCGCCTTGCGCAAGCCCACCGGCCCGGGAGGGCCTCTTGGTGACTGAGCCCCCCAAGCAGAGGGAGACAGTGGCCAGAGCCGGAGGCAGAGACCAGCCCCGTGTGAACAGGGCTGCCTCACGCCCCGCCCTCAGCTGCAGAGGACCCCTCTGCTTGGGCAGCAAGAGCCCTCTGCTTCCCCCAAACAGGAGGCTGGAGCTGGGGTGTCAGCTGCTCCCAGCACCCAGTCCTCCCAAAGGAGGTGACCTAGAGGCTCCCAGGCGGGGTCTGCCGGACCCCAAGCTGGAAGGTGGCACCCGGGGTGGCGGAGGGGACGCCAAGGAGACCTGTCAGCAGGCCCACGTGGTCCCGAGCCGGCCGGGTGGGAGCTCCGGGGAACCCCAGCCCACAGAGGTCAAGCTCCCCTCGGAGAGGAAGAAGCTGAAGGTGGAGGTGCTAAGCTGCCAGGAGCCCCCGGGAGCAGGAGGAGAGACCCCGGGGGGCCCCGTGCACGCTGCCTCCCCGCCCCCTCAGAACCAGGACAGTGACCCCGGGGAGAAGCCAGGGGGGCTGCCTGGAGGCGGCGACTGCACAGCGAGGGGCAGGGCTGGGGCCCTGAGGCGGGCAGGGCCTCGGGACATGGAGCCTCGGCTGCGTGCTACAGCTGCAGCCCCCGGGTGTCCCTCCCAGCTGGCCTTGCAGCCTCGGGCCCCTGGCGTCCTCGCTGCCCCAGTGGACATGGCCTTCCCCCCACAGTACCTCCTCAGGTTACCCCAGGGAGAGACCCGTCACCCGCCGCCCATCCCCCAGAAGCCGGACCAAGGCCAGGGCCTTCTCTGCAGGAGAGGGGGACCTGAGGAACGGGCATCCTTTATGGAGTCGGGGCTGGAGGCCCCCCTGCTTCCCAGCTCAACCTCAGGCCAGGCTCCTGGTGGAGCAGACAGCTTCGGGGAGGACCCCAGCTGGTCCACGCCGTGCGACAGGAGAAAGGGGGTGCAGGGAGAGGAGAAAGGAGGCTTGGACACTGGCACCCCAGCAGCTGGGGTCCCCAGGGGGGCAGTCTCCTTCCCATCCACGCCAACGTGTGACTCTTGGAGGGGTGGGACCCATGACACCCAACAAGCCTGCAGCAGCAGCACTTGGGCGCGAGCCAGGCCCTCTGGGGGCGTCCTCCATCCCTGGGAATCCACTGGGGAGCTGGGGGGGCCTCCCGAGAGCGCCCCGTGGGGCCCTTCTTCAGGGCCACCAGCGGGGCTCAGTGCCGGTTGCTCCCGCCAGCCCGGCCCCTCCCTCTCGGCCCTCCCACTCCCGGGCTGGCCTGAGTTGGCCTCGTGTGCGCCCGCGGAGACCCCCGGGAGCTGCAGGGCCCAGGGGCCTTTCCCCTCGCTGAGGGCTGAGCCCCGGCTCACATGGTGTTGCCTGAGCCGCAGCCTCCCTCTGCCGCTGGAGCAGAAGGAAAAGGACGCTTCCGTGCACCTGGCGCTGCATTTCCCTGTTGGCCGTCTCCCGGGTGAGGGTCCTGACGCCCAGCCAGCGAGCAAAGCAGTGTCTGGAAGATGGACCAGGATAAGCCCTGGAGGAGGAGGGCAGACGCAGACATTGAAGGTAACACCCAGCTAGCTTTGTCCCAGGGCCCTGGGGGCTGAGGGAGGATGCTTGGCAGGCAGGACTTATAGCGATGGAGAGAAAGTATGAAGCCATCCTGTGTAGCACCTGCTGTCCATTATAACAGCTTCTCAGCCTGCTCCCAAGGGAGAGAAAAAAGGCACAACATGTGAAATAAAAAGAAAGAAAATCATGAGAAAAGGTTTCAAAGGACAGAATGACTGTACCCAAGACTCTGGGTGAGATTTTTCATAACTAGACATAAACCTTAATGCTGAGTTTCCTGGTAGCAGAGGCGAACAGTAAAAATGAAACGTTGGTCAGGGGAGCTTATAAATCAGAAACCCTTTTTGAGAGATAGACTCCAAACAAAAACTCTTAAAAGGAGATAGTTATCATACCAGGGACTCCAGAGAAAATAGCTGCTATGGTCAGATTCAACTTACCCCTGAGTTTCCTGGAAGCAGTGGCAAAACGGGAAAGGAGCTGGGTGCTCTAGAGAGTTCTCACTGGTGATTAAATAAATTTATAGTCCCATCTTTTTTTGGTGGTGGGCGGGGGAGGGCCGTGCCTCACGGCATATGGGATCTTATTTCCCGACCAGGACTCAAACCTGCACCCCCTGCATTGGAAGCGCAGAGTCTTAACCTCTGGACCGCCAGGGAAGTCCCTGTAGTCCCATCTTGAGAGCGACTCCATGCATCCGGATTGTATAATTGAGGGTGTTGTCCTGCTCTGGGATGTCCTGGGCCAGGGTGACTGGAGAGGATCCTGCACCCTCAGTTGTAACTTAATCGTGTGGAACAACAGGGTCTGTGTCCCAGAGCTTGAAGGCTGTTCTCATGGTAACACTGCCTTTATCCCGAGAGTGGGGGGTTAAGAAAGAGTGTGCTGGGCCTGAGAGAGGGCGAATCCAAGGCCCAGCTTAGCCTCCTTCCTCCACAAGGCCATCAGGTACTGGGTGTGGGCATTCCTGGAGGAGGGAAAGGAGCCGGCCACGGTGTTCCCTAGACCTCCAGTTATCACCAAAGGTCTGGGCTTTTTCTTCTGTGGATCCAGCCCAGGCAGGATTCCAGAAGGTTCCGCCCAGCAATGTGCAGACCATTTGGCAATGCAGCATTTCGATGCCCGATTTCCCCAGACAGGCATCCTGTCTGCAGAGAGAGAACCCTTCTGTGTTGTTCCCACCGTGAGGGCTGTGGGCAATATGACGCCTGCGTGCCTGGTATTTTCAGCTCTCCGACCCAACAGCCCCAGGGATGCCATCCCAGGAGTGGATGTCTGAGCCAGAACGGAAGAAAGGATGGCCTCATAGGAGGGCAAAGATGCCTCGTGGGAGCAGCAAGCAGAAACAACTGAGGATCCGCTCCAAAAGGTAGGGTGTGTGGCCACCTCTGTCATTTCCCCGTGTGCCCACAGTGTCAGGAACTGCAAACTGCAATTTCAATAAACCCCCAAGGAAAGCTTCGCGAGGGATTCAAAAGGCATCTCTGTGTTCCAGGGAGAGAGAGAGAGACAGAGTCCCGTATAGGAACTGGGGTCTAGAGTTTCATGGTTAAAGGACTCAGTGTGTTTCCCCATCAGTCTACCGGCTGTGTGTTTTTCAGTGGTGCCTTTTTTAAGGCCAGGCGTCCAGCAAATATTCGAAAACTCAGTTGAAAACACATCCATCCAGTTTAACTCCTGAAGAGAGAGCGTGTTAATTATTTACAGCTTTTATTGCTTTTTTAATTATGCAAGTGATGCGTGTCCTTTGCAGAAAAATTAGAAGATGCAGATGAGTGAGGAGAAGACAATAAAACATCCTGGTGATCTCACCACTCGGAGACACTCACGTTTAGGTGTATGCCCTTCTAGACTTTTCTCCGTGATCTGTGCACATACATAATCTCCTGACTGCAAATGCGGGGTGGGGGGCAGATGGATTTTAAAACCCCTCTTTCATCGCGTCATTCTGATTGTCTCGCTCCTTTGCTCAAAACCCTTCAGGTTGCCCACTGCGTACCCTCCTCCCTCCAACACCCCGCCCCCCCCCGCCCCGCAAAGCTTTTAGGTCCCATTTTCCCATGGTCGCCCCCCTCCCTCTCAGTGTGATGTCATATGGTCCCAGCCCTCGCCTATTCTCTATTTGACACTCCGAACCCGGATCCCCAAGGCTCTCCTGCACCCACAGTCTCCCCTTCCTACAATGCCTGGCCTTCTCCTATTGTCAGTGTTTGGTCCAGACATAGGTATTTGTCGAGAGGGCCACACAAATTCCTAATGCTTACCTACAGCTGCTCAGGCTCTCACCGGCCAGAGATGACATACCCTCTTCTGAGGCCCCTGCACCCGCTTTCACTTGTCTGCCAGGACCACGTTTCCAGAGCTGGCATCGCTGAGGGCTTGCTGTGTGCCAGGCACAGCATTTTTCTCTCGAGGAAACCGAGACACACAGAGAAGTCGGGCAACTTCCCCGAGTACCCGGATCTGAACCAGCAAACCTTACTCCAGAGCCCAGGTGCCAAACAACAGCTTGCCCCGATGCTCCCAGCCCGTGATGGACATGAGAGTCACCTAGGGTTTTCTGGAGGTTTCTTGTGATGCTGGGTCAAATTCAGTGGGTCTGGGATGGGGCCTGAGATTCTGTATCTCTAACATGCTCCCCGGTGAGGCTGAGGCTGCTGGTCCAGTGAGCTAGCTTGGAGAGCAATGCTTTACATCACCCAAACCACATCCCGGGAGCTCAGGGATACTGGCACGTGGCTTTGCTCCCACAAAGCACTAAACTACATCCGAGTGACAGCTGGCAAGCCTGAAGTCTCCAGGCCTCAGTCAGAGTCCCGGGAGATGTGGGGAGGGGGACAAAGGTGGGGTGCCTCATTTACAGTTCCCAACACTGGAACTTGACTGTTTCAACAGACATTCATTGTGCACCTGCTAGGTGCCAGGTGTCTACACGTGGAGGCCGTTGGGGAAACATTCCCAAATAAGGCTGATGGTCCCAGGCTGGTCCTCCGAGAGGCCTGGAGATGTCTCTCCAGGATGCCTTGCAAACCCATCAGCAGCCCAGGGGCCAAACAGCCCATGTAAGAATCTTATTTGGCCGCAACATTGTTGAAAGTTTTGATGCTTAGTGTCCAAATAATAAATATCAGGAGATTTCACATATAAACCGGGATTTTGGCTTCTCTTAAAATATCTGAAGCTCTGAAGATATTGGGCGTGCCTTCTTGCGGGGCAGCAGCTGGCTGGGGCTTAGCAGCAGCTATGCCTGTGGACGGTGCCTGTGCTGTGCAGCCTGCCTCAGTCCCCACTTCTCCCTAGTGTCCTTTTTTCCCATTTTTTTTTTTAGCTTTTTTTAAAAAATTGAAGTACAGTTGATTAACAATGTTGTGTTAGTTTCAGGTGTGCAACACAGAGGTTCATTATACACACACACATTCTTTTCCAGACTCTTTTCCCTTATAGGTTACTACAAAATATTGAATATGGTTCCCTGTGCTCTACAGTTGGTCCTTGTTGTTTATCTATTTTATATATGGTAGTTTGTATCTACCAATCCCAAACTCCTAATTTATCCCTCCTCCCACCACTCCCCTTTCCCCTTTGGTAACCATACATTTGTTTTCTATGTGTGTGAGTCTGTTTCTGAGATAAGTTCATTTGTGTCATATTTTAGTTTCCACCTATAAGTGGTATCGTATGGTATTTGTCTTTCTCTGTCTGACTTAACTTCACTTAGCACGATAATCTCTAGGTCCATCCATGTTGCTGCAAATGGCATTATTTCATTCTTTTTTATGGCTGAGTAGTATTCCGTTGTATTTATGTACCACAACTTCATCCATTCATCTGTTGATGGACGTTTAGGTTGTTTCCATGTCTTAGCTATTGTAAATAGTGCTGCCGTGAACAAAGGGGTGCACGTATCTTTTCGAATTATGGTTTTGTCTGGATATATGCCCAGGAGTGGGATTGCTGGATCATATGGCAACTCTATTTTTATTTTGGGGGGAAAACTCCATACTGTTTTCCATAGTGGCTGCACCCGTGTATATTCCCATCAACAGTGTAGGAGGGTTCCCTTTTCTCCACACCCTCTCCAGCATTTATTATTTGTAGATTTTTTTTTTTTTTTTTTGATGATGGCTATTCTGACCGGTGTGAGGTGATACCTCACTGCAGCTTTGATTTGCATTTCTCTAATAATTAGCGATGTTGAGCATTGTTTCATGTGGCTTTTGGCCACCTGTATGTCTTCTTTGGAGAAGTGTCTATTTAGGTCTTCTGCCCATTTTTTTGATTGGGTTGTTTGCTTTTTTGGCATTGAGCTGTATGAGCTGTTTGTATATTTTGGAGATTAATCTCTTGTTGGTTTTGCATCATTTGCAAATATTTTCTCGCAGTCTGTGGGTTGTTCTCTAGTGTCTTAACGTTTAGTCATGTAGTCGGCCTGGCCCTCGTAGGCATGCGTGTTTGCAAATCTTCATCTTAACATCCGGTTTTGTGGGAGCCAAAACTCTGCCTCCCAGTCAGTGAGCTTCTCAGCAAGAGGCTGCAGGTGAAAAAGTGAGGGGGCAGAGGGACCCCGGCGTGCAAACAGGAGAGGTCAGAACCCAGGCCCGACAGCTCTGTCCTGGAGCCTCCAGCCGGGTGCACTGGGGATGATGCTCTTGAAGTTTTTACATCCACCAAACTTTGACTGGTCGACCACGATCCCTTCATCGTTCGTGCCTGTACTGGCTCACGATCGTCCTTTGAGTCATTCTAACCTCAGGACCTTTGCACTTGCTGATCTGTTTACCTCTACCTGCGCACACCACCTCTGGCTCCTCGTGGGGCTGGCTCCCCCTCATCTCAGCAAAGACGTTGGCATTGTGGCGGAGACTCACCTGACCCCTGTACCTCAGTGGTTCCCCCCTTTTTCTCTCCATCCCATCGTCTTGTTTTATTCCCTTCATAGGTTGTCGGCAGAATTCATTTTCTTGAGGCATGGAATTGATGGCAGCTTGCTTCTTAAAAGCCAACAGTGGAGGGCCTCCCTGGTGGCGCAGTGGTTGAGAGTCCGCCTGCCGATGCAGGGGACGCGGGTTCGTGCCCCGGTCCGGGAAGATCCCACGTGCCGCGGAGCGGCTGGGCCCGTGAGCCATGGCCGCTGAGCCTGCGCGTCCGGAGCCTGTGCTCCGCAACGGGAGAGGCCACGACAGTGAGAGGCCCGCGTACTGCAAAAAATAAATAAATATATCTCACTGTTAAGAGAAAAGATGTATATCTCACACTGAATATATCATCCTTCAGTTTGATTTTTAAACTCCATATTGTGTTTTTGAAGATCTCGCCATGTTTGGTACATACAGATAAAATTCATTCATCTTAATTGCTGTAGAGTATTCTCTCCCATGGAAATTACACACTGTATTTTCCATTCCCCTATTTATGGACATTTAAATCATTTCCAGTTTTTGTGTGTGTGCTAACTTTGCAATGAACATGCTTATACGTGCCTCCTTAGACACAATGTGAGAAGTTTCCTAAGAAATATACCTAAAATGGAATTACTGGGTTATAAGATAATCACATTTTCAACTTTACAGGTTATTACCAAATCACTCTCTGGAGTGCTTGTGTCACTGTAGGTTTCCTCCAGCTAACAGTGAGAGTTTGCCCTGGTCCCATATTCTTACTAATGTTTGTTAGGAGCAGATTTTTAATGTTTTGCCCACCCAGAATTTGTAGGGTTGTGTATATATCCTAGATTTGCATATATTCTTTGCCTGTTGTATATACTGCAGATATTTTTCCAGGTCTATTATCTGACTTTTTAAGCCCATTCATTTATATTTACCCGCATAATTGCAAACATCTTGCCTCTTCATCCCTTTTGGCATGTCAGATCTTCCTTCTGGGATTGTTTTCTTCTGTCTGAAGTATATTCTTTGGAATTTCCTTTAGAGAAGAAAAATCTCAGTTTCTATTAGCCTGAAAGTGCATTTATTTCATCCTTGTTGTTGAAAAATATTTTTTCTGGGTACACAGTCTCAGGTTGACAGTTATTTCCTCTCAGGCCATCAAAGCTGTTATTGCATCGTCACTTGGCTTCTATTTTGTGGTGAGAAGTCAGCTACAAGTCTATTCATCTGTCTTTTGAAGGTCTCTTATCTCTGGCTACTTTCAAGATCTTCTTCTTCGGTGTTCCATACTTTTACTTTGATGTATCCGGGTACACGTCACTTTCATTTATTCCATTAGGAATCCATTGGGCTTCTATAATTTCTGGATTGATGTCTACCCGGAAAATTCTCAGCCATTGTTCTTCAGATGTTGCCTCCATCCCAGTCTCCCTCTTCTTTGGAACATCGAAATAATGCATCTTAGATCTGTCTTTCATGTCTCTTAACCTCTATTTTCAACAACTTTGTCTCTCCCTGCTATAATCTAGATACTCTGTTCGGATGTATCTTTAAAATGTTACTAACTTTCTTAATCCACTGTGTGTTTTTTTTCAAAGCTCTATTGACATATATTGAATTTCAATATCATGCATATTGAAAGTGTGCGATATAGTAAGTTTTGACATGTTCACACCCGTGAAACCAACAACACTATCAAGAGAGCAAACGTATCCGCAATCCCCAGAGTTTCCATGTACCTCCTTATAATTCTTTCCTCCTGCCCCTACCTGCCACCCTCCCCCCCCCCAGGTAACCACCGATGTGCTTTATGTCACTATAGAGTATTTCACTTTTTCTAGAATTTTATAAAAATGGAAGCAGACAATATATACCTTCCCCCCCTTTTTTTTGGCTGGGCTTTTTCTTCACTCCGTATGATTATTTTGAGGCCCATCCATGTTGTGTGTATCAGTCATTTGTTCCTTTTCATTCCTAAGTAGTCAGCCATTGGGTGGATATGGCACAATTTGTTATACAACCACTTGGTGGTAGACATTTGGCTTGTTTCAGTTTTGAGCTGTTATAAATAAAAAGTACTATAAATATTCATATACAAGTCTTTGTATGGGTATAAGCTTTAAATTCTCTTGAGTAAATACCGAAGAGTGGAATGTCTGGATCATATATGGTAGAGGCATAATTTTTTAAGATGCTGCCAAGCTGTTTTCCAAAGTGGTTGTATCATTTTACATTTCCACGAGCAGTGTGTGACAGCTTCTGCCTCTCCACCTCCTTGCCAACACTTAGTATGGCCATCCTTTTTAATTTTTGTCATTCTAATAGATGTGTGATGGTATTGTATTAGTTTGAATTTACATTTCCCTAATAAATGATGATATTGACTATCTTTTCATGTACTTATTTGTCATTTATGTATCTTGTTTGGTGGAATATCTGTTTGCATCTTTTCCCACTAAAAATGGGTTGTTAGTTTTCTTCTTATTGAATTTTGAGAGTTATTTATATATTCTGGCTATAAGTCCTTTTTCCGATATGCAAGTGGTAAATGTTTCCTTCCAGTCTGTGCCTTGTTTTTTTTTTTTTTGTGCCTTGTTTTTTGTTTTTAATTCTCTTAACAGTGTCTTTTAAAGGGCAGACATTTTAAATTTTGATGAATTCCAATTATCATTCTTTCTTTGGATTGTGCTTTTGATGTCATAACTAAAAAATCTTGGCCTAAATCGTAGCCACAAAGATTTTTCTCTTAAGTTTTCTTCTGTAGCTTTACTGTTGTAGGTTTAATATTCAGACCTAGGATCAAATTTTTGTATATGGTGTGATGTATAAATCAAAGTTCTTAGTTTTGCAGGTGGATACCTAATCGTTCCAGCATGATTTGTTCATCTATTTGTCTATTTTGATGCATAGGCCATGTTGTTTTGATGACACTGCCTGACTTGAAGGGTTACTCTAAAACTTAAATATTCAAGGCAGTGTGGTATTCACATAAAAATCGACAAATAGATCAATGAAACAGAATAAAGAATACAGAAATAGACCACACATACATGGTCAGTTGATTTTTGACTAAGGTTCAAAGGAAGTTCAATGGCAAAAGTATAGTCTTTTCAACAAATGTTGCTGGACCTGGAAAGTTTCCCCACCAGGAAGCCAAGGCAATCATGAAGCTCGCCTCCTCTGTTCCTCTTCTCTCAGGGACCACTGCTTTCATTGCTTGGTGTCTAATGTCCTGAGAATCATTGTTTTAGACATGTGTCCATTTTTTTATTTGGGAGGGCACATCTAGTCACTGCTATACCACGTTGGTCAGAAGAAGTCCCTGGACTAACGCAATGGCCTCTTAATTGGTCCCCTGCTTTTACATGTCTGTCGAGTTTTACATTTAATTCCTGACAATATTATATTTAATTTTTTTTAAGTTCCGTTTAATTATTTTTCAAATATGCCTGGTCATTTTTATAGTCTCTTGCTCTTTACTCTTCTTTTTTTAAATTGAGGTATGATTGACAAACATAAAAGCTGTATATATTTAATATATACATCTTGACAAGTTTGAAGGTACATGTACACCCATGAAGCCATCACCACATTCAGTGTCCTACACTTTCCTAAACTTATCCATCATCTCTAGAAGTTTCTTCCCTTCCTCTTTTTTGTTTTTTGATAAGAATATTTGACATAAAATTTAAATTTTATGTAAATTTTAAATTAAGAAAATTTTAAGTATATAATACAGTATCGTTAACTGTATCATTAATGATACAGTTATCGTTTAAGTATTAGATATACAGATATCGTTTAAATATATAGATGGTATACAGATATCGTTTAAGTATATAATACAGTATCATTAACAGTATCGTTTTAAGTATATAATACAGTATCGTTAACTGTATCGTTAATGATACAGTTATCGTTTAAGTATTAGATATACAGATATCGTTTAAATATATAGATGGTATACAGATATCGTTTAAGTATATAATACAGTATCGTTTTAAGTATATAATACAGTATCGTTAACTATATGCACTGTGGTGTGCAGTAGGTATCTAGTATTTATTCATTTTGTGGAAGTGAAACTTTGTACCCTTAGATCAACACCTTCTTGATTCTCCCTCCCTCCATCCCTGGTAACCACTATTCTATTCTCTGTTTTGATGACATTGACTTAAATCAGGTTCCTGATTTAAGTGGGATCATGTAGTATTTGTTCTGTATCTGGCTTATTTCATTTAGCATATTTTCCAGTTCATCCCTGTTGTAGTAAATGGCAATATTTCTCTCCTTTTTAAGACAAGTAATATCCCATTTTATGTATACACCACATTTTCTTTATCTAGTCATCGATGGATGTTTGGGTTGTTTCCATGTCTTGGCTATTGTAAATAATGCTGCAATGAACATAGGTGTGCAGTTATCTCTTCAAGATCCTGATTTCAATTTGTTTGGGTATTTACCCAGAAGTGGGATTGCTGGGTCATAGAGGACTTCTATTTTTAAGGTTTTGAGGCACTTTCATACTGCTTTCCATAATGGCTGCATAAATTTACATTCCTACCAACAATGTACAAGGGTCCCCTATTCTCCACATCCTCACCAACACTTACCTTTTGCCTCTTTGATGAGAGCCATTTTAAGAGGTGTGAGGTGATATCTCACTGTACGTTTGATTTATATTTCCCTGATGTTGAGCACCTTTTCATATACCTGTTGGCCATTCGTATGTCTTCTTTTGAGAAATATCTATTCATGTCCTTTGCCCATTTAATAATTGAGTTCTTGGGTTTTTTCCTATTCATTTTGCTATTCAGTTATGTGAGTTCCTTATGTATTTTGGATATTGGTTCCCTGTCAGATATATGGTTTGCAAATATTTTCTACCATTCCCTAGGTTACCATTTCATTCTGTTGATTGTTTCCTTTGCTGTGCAGAGGCTTTTTGGTTTGATGTTGTCCCACATGTTTATTGTTGCTTTTGTGGCCTGTGCTTTTGGCATCATATCCAAGAAATCATTACCAAGGCCAGTACAAGCAGATTTTCTCTATGTTTCCTTCTAAAAGTTTTAGTTTCAGGTCTTATGTTTAGGTCTTTAATGCATTTGGAGTTGATTTTTTGTGTATGGTGTAAGACAAGGGTCTAATTTCACTGTTTTGCATGTGGATATCCAGTTTTCCCAACACCATTTATTGAAGAGACCATCTTTTCCCCATTGTATATTCTTGTCCTCTTCCTCCCACCCCCATTGAAAATCAGTTTACAGTAAATGTGGGGGTTTATTTCTGGTCTCTTTATTCTGTTCCATTTGTTAATACATCTGTTTTTATGCCAGTACCATACTGTTTCTATTACTGTAGCTCTGTGATATATTTTAAAAACCCAGGAAGTGTGATGCCTCCTGCTTTGTTCTTCTTGCTCAAGATTGCTTCAGTTATTTGGAGTCTCTTGTGGTTCCATATGTATTTTAGGATTGTTTTTTCTATTTATGTAAACTGTACTCTTATTTTCAACCTTTTAAAGAGACACACTAAATATTTTGCATCTGATAATGCCAACACAGGAAGTCTTGGCATGTCTGACTCTGTTTTATATATGAGCTCTCACTTATGGTATCTTGTTTCCTTGTTTGTTTTTGGATATTTGATGGTGAGCTGAGATTTTTGCAACTTTGTGGTGGGTTTCTCCAGTAATGATTTGTTTTGCTTCTGCTAGGTGCCTGGGGGCACACAATGAGCACTACTTTAAATAAGGTTCTTGGTTGTAGGTTTCTCCATGTCACAGGGTAGTGTGAATTCAGATTGCAAACCCATGAGAAGACTGTCTTATTGTTATGAAATTAACAGGAGAGACTTTTGCCCCCTCCACTCAGTGATAAGATTGGAATTAAAAAATATATATATTCTCTGGGCAGGTGGTGGAGGTAGGATGTATTATCCCTAATTAACCCATATATTGAGGGTATAGCCTCTGAGGTCTCAGTTTTCTGCAGGAGTAGAGGTTGGATCTTCCACCTGACTCACAGGGTAGATTCTGGGTTTGAATCCTGCACCCGGAACCCCACCAGACAATGGAAATGGACGAGCAGGATCATGGAAACAAAAGGGCAAGCTCATCTGGCTTGGCAAATGCCCTCAAAATGAAATCACTCTCACTTTTTTCCACTTGGTTTTTAACTTTTAAGTATATCTTACCTTTTAATCAGAACACCAATGCATTTAAATATAAATTGTAAACATTTTTATATTTAATCTACATTTTTCGTTGGTTTCAGTATAAGGGTAAATATGGGGGTAGTCAACCAAAGTAACTAGTTCACTGTGCTGTTAGAAATGGACTTCTTATTTTCTAACCTTGCTTATGCTTCTTTGATCATCAAGAAACTGCATATTTTGATGTAGTCAGATGGAGTTACCTTTTCCTTTACGATTATTATATTTTGTTCTTGTCTAAGAAATTTTTCCTTGTCTCAAGCCCCCAATGTCACAAATACAAAAAGATAGTCCCTTATGTTCTTTCTCTCTATATATTAATGTAAAGAAGGATTTATTTTTATTTTTGTTTATATAGAAAACAGTGGACCTTGGGTCAAGTTTGGCTCTTGGCTTGTTTCTGTATGCCCTGTGTATGTCCTGTATACCTGTATGTGAGGTAGGCATGATTTTTACATTTTAAAAAGAATGTGTATATGTATACTGGATTGGCCAAAAAATTCATTCAGGTTTGTCTGTAAGATGGTACCAAACACCCGAACGAACTTTATGGCCACCCCAATACATACATACATACATACATATATACACACACACACACACACACACACACACACACACGTGTATATATATGAAAAATGTGTGGCAGAGATTGTATGTGGCTTGTAAAGTCTAAAATATTTATTACCTGGACCTTTGTATAAAAAGCTTATAGACCCCTGGCCCAATCCCCTTTTTTCACTTATTTGCTGTATTTTAACTTCCCGTTTGTACCTGAAGTTTATTTCAGCGCCCTCCCTTGTGTATCATTCGACTCTTTGTTGCCAGCTCCAAACACCACACTGTAATGAAAATGGGTGTTGTCATTAATGAAAGCACACGAGTTAAAGGAGAGGGATTAGAAAAGGCGGGGTCCATTTTCAGAGTGGAAATGGGAAAATGTAGAAAATTCATACTTGGATGCCTAATTGCCCTGACATTAACTAGAGGCATAGATTCAGAGCATTCATTAACAATGTCTCGGCCGTGCCCAGAGCAGGCACTGGACCATGGAATTGACTTTTACTGATTAGTTTGTAACTGTGTACAGAGCTGTACGAAGCATGAAACGCTCAGAGACTTGTTCTAGGGAGCTCCTGACAACGAACAATGAATTGTGAAGCCCCAAGTGAATCGGGATGAGTGGAGAGGAGATTGGAGGTTATGTGGGTGAGGGGTGCTTTGTAAACCCTAAAATGTAGATTCATCACAGAAGGGGAGAGCACAGGAGAACGCACAGAGGATGGAAATCTCTTAATTGACGGTGTTTTTCCTTATAAAGCAGATGTTTATAGTCTGAGCCTGTGTCTGCTCACTTTTTACTCATTCAATGAGGTAACTCTGAGATGAGATGGAGACGCAGACCTAGGGATGAGGTGGCCACCACTCCTCATGGCTGAGACCCTCTGTGACGTGCTCCACGGCACCAGAGCTTTGACCCCGGTCTCAAGTCCGGTTTGGTGGGATGCTGAGGGTCTGCTATACCTCCACTCCACTTCTCTTTGCTTTGTTACTCCCCGTGGGATCAAGAGAAGAAAGTGAGGAGGATAATATGACACACCATATACTCCTTCCCCAGGATGAGCGTGTGTCAGGCAGGCCACGCAAACCTGCAAGTCTGCCTCCTTGGATCTACCTTCCAAGACCTGGCTGATAAAAGGGACAGTGGGCATGGGGGTCAGGGCGGGATTGGAGTAGGCAAGGTAGTCAATGGCTGTCAATCGGCATCAAGATACATGACAGACCTCACCCTGCCTCCTTTTGTGAGCTTCCCACTGGACTCCAGGCAAAGCTGGTGTCCCCTGTGCTCTTGACCTTGGTCCACCAGTCATCAGTGCCCCGGCTGGAGCTGACCTGGGGTAAGAAAGCTTTTTTCTGATTGGTCTTCCATGAGGTCTATAAACAAAGATATTGTGCTGTTCTTACGTAAGTGCTGATAATGTGGGCTCTTACAGGAAGATCTACAGAGAGAGAGACCAAGAGAGCAGAGGGTGTGTCACGTATGAGTTGGATTTAAAGTCTGGCCCTTAAATAGCAGCTTATTAAAACAAAATGTAAAGCACTGTAGAAGACAGCTAAAAGCAGGGAATTAGACATGAATACAAAAATCTAGACTGATCTTCAAAACATAGCCTTGAGTAAAAATAAAGTGAGAATAAGAATGGCTCTGTGGTACAATGTCACACACAAAAGCGACACTACATATTTATAAGCATACATGCATATTTAAGGAGGCTTGGCAAACATGCCCGAGTGCTTCTGGGGGAAATAGGCGGATGGGAGTGAGAAGAAGAGAAGCAGGGGCGACACTCTAACCTTGCATCTGAGGTTGGGCTGCCTAGGAGCAGAGCCTGAGACGGGGATTCTTGTACAAGAGATTTACGCAGGGAGGGCTCTCAGGAGACTTGTAAGGGATGACGGAAGCAGACAAGGGCGACGGAAGAACTCAGCAAAGATGCGGGCTTGGGTGTCCAGTCGTGCCTGATCCCACAGGGAGCTCTGGAGTGTGAAGTGCATCCCAGAGATGGTCCTGCTCAGAGGCAAAGGGACTGGGCTCTCACACCCTGTGACAGTCAGTCAATGGCTAAGGGCCCTGCATGGGGGGTGTGCACACTCTCCCAGGCCTTCCAGGCGAGCTGGCTGCCACTGGCCTAGGGCAGCCCTCTTGAGAAGGTGGTAAGTATGCGTCCCAGCAGCCGGCCACAGACGAGCAGCCTGGTGAAGGCGGTGGAGACAGGCACCGATGGCATCTGCTGAACTGCGAGGGGCCTTGCAGGACGGGTGACGGCGAGCTTGCAGGACCTGCCCCACCGTGGCTGTCCGTTCCCAGGGTGATGCTGCTCTAGGAGGGGCTGCACACAGAATGTTCTGGAGAACACAGGAGGGGAAAAAGTAGACCCTGCCCATGACTAAACAAAAATTACTTTGAAGACAATGCCAAGATCCACTTGGGCTCCCCCCAAGGCCAAAAGGGTCCAAATTCCGTCTTAATGAGATTTGAATCCAGAGGCTGGAGCTCTCTCAGCAGTCTCCTAGTTGTTTTCATTGAGCGCAGTTCCTCGCTTTTGTCCGTTTTCCAAAAGCAAACCTCCCTGCAGTTCAAACTGTGCCATTCTTAACACCTGCCAGCTTGTAGGCAGTCACCCACTGACTGGGGGCAAAGGTGACCCACGGCACACAGGGGAAGAATGCTCCCACACCTCCTACCTTCCTTCCTGCCTTTGTCTCTGTACTTGGAAATCACTCTCCCCCGGCCCAGCAGGAGCCCCGACTGGTTCAGGGATTTGTGATTAGCAGAACGGCAGCCCCGTTGCTCTCCACCCGGGCTCAGATAGTCTTTCAGGAACCTGGAGTCTTGACAAGCAGGGATGCGTTGCTTCAAAGAACCAGGAAGGCACCGCTGGGGAGTGACAGCTCCTGCCCAGGGCCCAGGAGGCCATAGTGCCTGTAAGTGGAGCCTCTCCCAGACATGAAAAAGATGAAGAAAAAGTCGCTTTTTCCTTGTTGCTGCTATGAAAATGAGCGCCCAAGAGGATACGGAATTCTGCAGATCTTACTTAACTTCTGCAAGCAGCCCTGATTATTAGGGGACTGCGGCTGGATGTTGGCGGCAGCTCAGACAAATGAGAAAGAAAAATGGCCAAGCAGGTTACCTCGCCTTCCTCCCCAGCCTGGTGGCTCTAAAGAGCATCATCGAGGGAACAGAATTCTTGTAAACTGAGGCTTGCAAAGGGAAGGGAGTCCCTGTGGCTCGACCAGGCAGCTAGAAGCGGTGCAAAGATCTTTCCAAAGAGCTGAGCACTGATAATGGTCACAATGGTTCAGGGACTCGAGTCAAGAGTTTAGCTCCCACCTGGCTGCAGGGCTTCGAGTCTTAGGGCGTATTGCAGGCGTTCTGCCTCTCAGTTCTTTCACCTGCCAAGTGGGGGGCTAGACCAGCTTGCTGGTCTGCTTTCTGCTGTGCATTCTTATTGGTAAAAAATTTTTAGCTTTTTGCACCCTAAGAAATGCACAACTGTTCATTTACGTTATCCATCTGTTCTACTCCCCTGATGTATTAAGTGCATTACAAAGGGCCCGCAACAATAGGTACAAGAAAGTCTAGATAAAAGTAACTGTAGATAGAAGCTCAGTATTCTTTCTAAATTTATTTTATTGAAGTATAGTTGATTTACAGTGTTGTGTTAATTTCTGCTGTACAGCAAAGTGATTCAGTTATGTATCTATATATATACACACACATTCTTTTCGTTTATCCCAGGATATTGAATATAGTTCCCTGTGCTATACAGCAGGACCTTGCTATTTATCCATTCCATATGTAATAGTTTGCATGTGCGAATCCCAAACTCCCAATCCATTTCTCTCCGCTCCCCCCACTTGGCAACCACACATCTGTTCTCTATGTATGTGAGCCCGTTTCTGTGTTGTAGTTAAGTTCATTTGTGTCATATTTTAGATTCCACACGTAAGTGGTATCGTACGGTATTTGTCTTTCTCTTTCTGACTTACTTCATTTAGTATGATAATGTCTAGGTCTCATGTCGCTGCAAATGACATTATTTCATTATTTTTTTATGGCTGAGTAGTATTCCGTTGTATATATATACCACATCTTCTTTATCCATTCATCTGTCAATGGACATTTAGGTTGTTTCCATGTCTTGGCTATTGTGAATAGTGCTGCTATGAACATAGGAGTGCTTGTATCTTTTTGAATTATAGTTTTGTCTGGATATATCCCCAGGAGTGGGATAGCTGGATCATATGACAACTCTATGCTTAGTTTTTAGAGGAACCTCCGTACTGTTTTCCACAGTGGCTGTACCAATATACATTTCCATCAACAGTGTAGGAGGGTTCCCATTTCTCCATGCCCTCTCCAGCATTTGTTATTTGTAGAATTTTTAATGATGGCATTCTGATGGTGTGAGGTGCTACCTCATTGTAGTTTTTCTGTTTGTTTGTTTGTTTTTTATTTAAACTAACATAGCATTGTAAAGCAACTAAACTCCAATAAAGATGTTAAAAAAAAAAAAACCAAACATTAAGCGTAAAATAAGCACCAGTTGGTTTTGAATAGCTGCATAGGCCTGCCCAGAGGTAGAGGGCAATGCTGATAGTTTCCTTAAAAATTATTTTTATTTTTATTTTTTAGGATTATTTAGAAGCCTCTGGCTTGTCATGTTGCTTTGATAGATACCAGATTTTGCACAAATTAAGAAACCATAAATGCATGTCTTACATGTTTTGTTGTAAATGATATGTAGGATGTTTGTCATTTAAATAACAGTTTAGAGTTATGGTTACAATAATCCCTACCATAAGGAATAACTGTCTAAGCAGTTCCCATAGACCATAGACACCATGTCACATATTCGGGTCCTTCTACCTTTGTCTTCCTCCCTCCCTCTGTCCTTTCTTTTGGGGTCATTAAAAACAAACAAACAAAAGACATTGATTAAGGGTCCTGAGCTGGGTGCTCAGTATTTAGACTTAACCTCAGTCATTTTAGACGAGACTTCCCAGTTGTGGGGCTCACTTTGACATGTGTTCCTTGCTGGCCATTTCCAGCAGCAAGACAGGAGGCCTCAGGAAGGCATCCTGTGATTAAGAAGCCTTGGCTGAGTTGTGACTTCTGGTTACAATCACAAGCCCTCTGCATTTCTGGAAGTGGCTCTGATGGGCAGGGGTTGCTGGAAGGTCTCTCTCTAAGCCTTTCCGGGGGATCATCAATGGATCCACTAGGAATAAGCACTTCATCATTGGTGGTAAGACTTCAGGTGATCAGAAAATGGTCAGATTCTGTTACAGGAGATTTCCTTTTATGATATATAGGAACAATATCATAAAATTGTATCACAAAATTGAATTGGTAATCTCAACATTCTGGTAGAACCCTGGTCCTCAACAGATTCTTCACTTGTGTTTAAATCAACTCTACAATACCAGCTTTTATCTAGTATTTTCATGGGTAGCCAAGCTTGACTTTGAATATATTTACTGGTCTTTTGGTTTTTACGTGTATCTTTACTATTTCCTTATTAGAAGGGAATACTTTATTTTTGTTTCTCTTTTTTTTAAGGTTTAATTTTATTAGGAAGATTAAAGATTTCGTATCTTAGAAAGCAATATCAAAACCATTTATAATCTGAAGTGAAATATGAATGATTAACCTATTTCATAAAATCAATAAAATGGAATCGATTAAAAAAATCAATGTACTTTGTAGATATGTGTTTTAAAGTATTTTCTTTTTCTTTTTTTAACATCTTCATTGGAGTATAATTGCTTTACAATGGTATGTTAGTTTCTGCTTTACAACAAAATGAATCAGTTATATATATATACATATGTTCCCATATGTCTTCCCTCTTGCGTCTCCCTCCCTCCCACCCTCCCTATCCCACCCCTCCAGGCGGTCACAAAGCACCGAGCTGATCTCCCTGTGCTATGCGGCTGCTTCCCACTAGCTATCTAACTTATTTTTGGTAGTGTGTATATGACCATGCCTCTCTCTCGCTTTGTCAGAGCTTACCTTTCCCCTCCTCATATCCTCAAGTCCATTCTCTAGTAGGTCTGTGTCTTTATTCCTGTCTTACCCCTAGGTTCTTCATGACATTTTTTTTCTTAAATTCCATATATATGTGTTAGCATACGGTATTTGTCTCTCTCTTTCTGACTTACTTCACTCTGTATGACAGACTCTAGTTCTATCCACCTCATTACAAATAGCTCAATTTCGTTTCTTTTTATGGCTGAGTAATATTCCATTGTATATATGTGCCACATCTTCTTTATCCATTCATCCGATGATGGACACTTAGGTTGTTTCCATCTCCGGGCTATTGTAAATACAGCTGCAATGAACATTTTGGTACATGACTCTTTTTGAATTATGGTTTTCTCAGGGTATATGCCCAGTAGTGGGATTGCTGGGTCATATGGTTGTTCTATTTGTAGTTTTTTAAGGAACCTCCATACTGTTCTCCACAGTGGCTGTATCAATTTACATTCCCACCAACAGTACAAGAGGGTTCGCTTTTCTCCACACCCTCTCCAGCATTTATTGTTTCTAGATGTTTTGATGATGGCCATTCTGACTGGTGTGAGATGATATCTCATTGTAGTTTTGATTTGCATTTCTCTAATGATTAGTGATGTTGAGCATCCTTTCATGTGTTTGTTGGCAGTCTGTATATCTTCTTTGGAGAAATGTCTATTTAGGTCTTCTGCCCATTTTTGGATTGGGTTGTTTGTTTTTTTGTTATTAAGCTGCATGAGCTGCTTATAAATTTTGGAGATTAATCCTTTGTCAGTTGCTTCATTTGCAAATATTTCCTCCCATTCTGAGGGTTGTCTTTTGGTCTTGTTTATGGTTTCCTTTGCTGTGCAAAAGCTTTGAAGTTTCATTAGGTCTCATTTGTTTATTTTTGTTTTTATTTCCATTTCTCTAGGAGGTGGGTCAAAAAGGACCTTGCTGTGATTTATGTCATAGAGTGTCCTGCCTATGTTTTCCTCTAAGAATTTGATAGTTTCTGGCCTTACATTTAGGTCTTTCACCCATTTTGAGCTTATTTTTGTGTATGGTGTTAGGGAGTGATCTAATCTCACACTTTTACATGTAGCTGTCCAGTTTTCCCAGCACCACTTATTGAAGAGGCTGTCCTTTTTCCACTGTACATTCCTGCCTCCTTTATCAAAGACAAGGTGACCATATGTGCGTGGGTTTATCTCTGGGCTTTCTATCCTGTTCCATTGATCTATCTTTCTGTTTTTGTGTCAGTACCATACTGGTTGATTACTGTAGCTTTGTAGTATAGTCTGAAGTCAGGGAGCCTGATTCTTCCAGCTCCATTTTTCTTTTTTTTTTTTTTTTTTTTTTTTTTTGCGGTACGCGGGCCTCCCGCTGCTGTGGCCTCTCCCGTTGCGGAGCAACAGGCTCCGGATGCGCAGGCTCAGCGGCCATGGCTCACGGGCGCAGCCCCTCTGCGGCATGTGGGATCTTCCCGAACCGGGGCACGAACCCTTGTCCCCTGCATCGGCAGGCGGACTCTCAACCACTGCGCCACCAGGGAAGCCCTCCAGCTCCATTTTTCGTTCTCAAGATTGTTTTGGCTATTTGGGGTCTTTTGTGTTTCCATACAAATCACAATTTGTGATTTGTTCTAGTTCTGTGAAAAATGCCAGTGGTAGTTTGATAGGGATCGCGTTGAATCTGTAGATTGCTTTGGGTAGTAGAGTCATTTCCACAATGTTGATTCTTCCAATCCAAGAACATGGTATATCTCTCCATCTATTTGTATCATCTTTAATTTCTTTCATCAGTGTCTTATAATTTTCTGCATACAGGTCTTTTGTCTCCTTAGGTAGGTTTATTCCTAGATATTTTATTCTTTTTGTTGCAATGGTAAATGGAAGTGTTTTCTTGATTTCACTTTCAGATTTTTCATCCTTAGTGTATAGGAATGCCAGAGATTTCTGTGCATTAATTTTGTATCCTGCTACTTTACCAAATTCATTGATTAGCTCTAGTAGTTTTCTGGTAGCATCTTTAGGATTCTCTATGTATAGTAGTATCATGTCGTCTGCAAACAGTGACAGCTTTACTTCTTCTTTTCTGACGTGGATTCTTTTTATTGCCTTTTCTTCTCTGATTGCTGTGGCTGAAACTTTCAAAACTCTGTTGAATAGGAGTGGCGAGAGTGGGCAACCTTGTCTTGTTCCTGATCTTAGTGGAAATGCTTTCAGTTTTTCACCGTTGAGGATGATGCTGGCTGTGGGTCTGTCATATATGGCCTTTATTATGTTGAGGAAAGTTCCCCCATGCCTACTTTCTGCAGTGTTTTTATCATAAATGGGTGTTGAATTTTGTCAAAAGCTTTCCGTGCATCTATTAAGATGATCATATGGTTTTTCTCCTTCAGTTTGTTAATATGGTGTATCACGTTGATTGATTTGCGTGTATTGAAGAATCCTTGCATTCCTGGAATAAACCCCACTTGATCATGGTGTATGATCCTTTAAATGTGCTGTTGGATTTTGTTTGCTAGTATTTTGTTCAGGATTCTTGCATCTATGTTCATCAGTGATATTGGCCTGTAGTTTTCTTTCTTTGTGACATCCTTGTCTGGTTTTGGTATCAGGGCGATGGTGGCCTCGTAGAATGAGTTTCGGAGTGTTCCTCCCTCTGCTATATTTTGGAAGAGTTTGAGAAGGATAGGTGTTATCTCTTCTCTAAATGTTTGATAGAATTCGCCTGTGAAGCCATCTGGTCCTGGGCTTTTGTTTGTTGGAAGATTTTTAATCACAGTTTCAATTTCAGTGCTTGTGATTGGTCTGTTCATATTTTCTCTTTCTTCCTGATTCAGTCTTGGCAGGTTGTGCCTTTCTAAGAATTTGTCCATTTCTTCTAGGTTGTCCATTTTATTGGCATAGAGTTGCCCATAGTAATCTCTCATGATCTTTTGTATTTCTGCAGTGTCAGTTGTTACTTCTCCTTTTTCATTTCTAATTCTATTGACTTGAGTCTTCTCCCTTTTTTTCTTGATGAGTCTGGCTAATGGTTTATCACTTTTGTTTATCTTCTCAAAGAACCAGCTTTTAGTTTTATTGCTCTTTGCTATCGTTTCCTTCATTTCTTTTTCTTTATTTCTGATCTGATCTTTATGATTTCTTTCCTTCTGCTAACTTTGGGGCTTTTTTGTTCTTCTTTCTGTAATTGCTTTAGGTGTAAGGTTAGGTTGTTTATTTGAGATGTTTCCTGTTCTTACCTGTTTCTTAAGGTAGGATTGTATTGCTATAAACTTCCCTCTTAGAACTGCTTTTGCTGCATCCCATAGATTTTGGGTTGTCGTGTCTCCATTGTCATTTGTTTCTAGGTATTTTTTAATTTCCTCTTTGATTTCTTCAGTGATCACTTCGTTTTTAAGTAGTGTATTGTTTAGCCTCCATGTGTTTGTATTTTTTACAGATCTTTTCCTGTAATTGAAATCTAGTCTCATAGTGTTGTGGTTGGAAAAGATACTTGATACCATTTCAATTTTCTTAAATTTACCAAGGCTTGATTTGTGACCCAGGATATGATCTATCCTGGAGAATGTTCCATGAGCACTAGAAAAATTGTGTATTCTGTTGTTTTGGGATGGAATGTCCTATAAATATCAATTAAGTCCATCTTGTTTAATGTATCATTTAAAGCTTGTGTTTCCTTATTTATTTTCATTTTGGATGATCTGTCCATTGGTGAAAGTGGGGTGTTAAAGTCCCCTACCATGAATGTGTTACTGTGGATTTCCCCTTTTATGGCTGTTAGTATTTGCCTTATGTATTGAGGTGCTCCTATGTTGGGTGCATAAATATTTACAATTGTTATATCTTCTTCGTGGATCGATCCCTTGATCTTTATGTAGTGTCCTTCTTTGTCTCTTCTAATAGTCTTTATTTTAAAGTCTATTTTGTCTGATATGAGAATTGCTACTCCAGCTTTCTTTTGGTTTCCATTTGCATGAAATATCTTTTTCTGTCTCCTTACTTTCAGTCTGTATGTGTCTCTAGGCCTGAAGTGGGTCTCTTGTAGACAGCAAATATATGGGTCTTCTTTCTTTATCCATTCAGCCAATCTGTGTCTTTTGGTGGGAGCATTTAGTCCATTTACATTTAAGGTAATTATCGATATGTATGTTCCTATTCCCATTTTCTTAATTGTTGTGGGTTCATTATTTGTAATTGTTGTAGGTCTTTTCCTTCTCTTGTGTTTCTTGCCTAGAGAAGTTCCTTTAGCATTTGTTGTAGAGCTGGTTTTGTGGTGCTGAACTGTCTCAGCTTTTGCTTGTCTGTAACAGCTTTAATTTCTCCATCAAATCTGAATGAGATCCTTGCTGGGTAGAGTAATCTTGGTTGCAGGTTTTTCTCCTTCATCACTTTAAATATGTCCTGACAGTCCCTTCTGGCTTGCAGAGTTTCTTCTGAAAGATCAGCTGTGAACCTTATGGGGATTCCCTTGTGTGTTATTTGTTGTTTTTCCCTTGCTGCTTTTAATATGTTCTCTTTGTATTTAATTTTTGACAGTCTGATTAATATGTGTCTTGGCGTGTTTCTCCTTGGATTTATCCTGTATGGGACTCTCTGTGCTTCCTGGACTTGATTAACTATTTCCTTTCTCATATTAGGGAAGTTTTCAACTATAATCTCTTCAAATATGTTCTCAGTCCCTTTCTTTTTCTCTTCTTCTTCTGGAACCCCTATAATTCGAATGTTGGTGCATTTAATGTTGTCCCAGAGGTCTCTGAGACTGTCCTCAGTTCTTTTCATTCTTTTTTCTTTATTCTGCTCTGCAGTAGTTATTTCCACTCTTTTATCTTCCAGGTCACTTATCCGTTCTTCTGCCTCAGTTATTCTGCTATTGATCCCATCTAGAGTATTTTTAATTTCACTTATTGCGTTGTTCATTGTTGTTTGTTTCATCTGTAGTTCTTCTAGGTCCTTGTTAACTGTTTCTTGCATTTTGTCTATTCTATTTCCAAGATTTTGGATCATCTTTACTATCATTATTCTGAATTCTTTTTCAGGTAGACTGCCTATTTCCTCTTCATTTGTTAGGTCTGGTGGGTTTTTATCTTGCTCCTTCAACTGCTGTGTGTTTCTCTGTGTTCTCATTTTGCTTATCTTACTGTGTTTGGGGGTCTCCTTTTTGCAGGCTACAGGTTCGTAGTTCCCGTTGTTTTTGGTGTCTGTCCCCAGTGGCTAAGGTTGGTTCAGTAGGTTGTGTAGGCTTCCTGGTGGAGGAGACGGGTGCCTGTGCTCTGTTGGATGAAGCTGGATCTTATCTTTCTGGTCGGCAGGTCCACGTCTGGTGGTGTGTTGTGGGGTGTCTGTGGACTTATTATGATTTGGGGCAGCCTCTCTGCTAATGGTTGGGGTTGTGTTCCTGTCTTGCTAGTTGTTTGGCATAGGATTTCCAGCGCTGTAGCTTGCTGGTCGTTGAGTGAAGCTGGGTGCTGGTGTTGAGATGGAGATCTCTGGGAGATTTTCGCCGTTTGATATGTGGAGCTGGGAGGTCTCTTGTGGAACAGTGTCCTGAAGTTGGCTCTCTCACCTCAGAGGCACAGCACTGACTCCTGGCTGCAGCACCAAGAGCCTTTCATCCACATGGCTCAGAAGAAAAGAGAGATAAAGTAGAAAGAAAGAATTATTAGAAGTAGAAAGAAAGGAAGGAGGGAGGGAGGGAAGAAGGAGGGAAGGAAGGAAGGAAAAAGAGAAAGAAAGAAGATAAAGTAAAATAAAATATAATAAAGTTATTAAAATAAAAAAATAATTATTAAGAGAAAAAAAAAACAACGGACGAATAGAACCATAGGACTAATGGTGGAAGCAAAGCTCTACAGACAAAATCTCACACAGAAGCATACACATACACAGTCACAAAAAGAGGAAAAGGGGAAAAAGATCATAAATCTTGCTCTCAAAGTCCATCTCCTCAATTTGGGATGATTCGTTGTCTATTCAGGTATTCCACCGATGCAGGGTACATCAAGTTAATTGTGGAGCTTTAATCCGCTGCTCCTGAGGCTGCTGGGAGAGATTTCCCTTTCTCTTCTTTGTTCACACAGCTCCCGGAGCTCAGCTTTGGATTTGGCCCCGTCTCTGCGTGTAGGTCGCCGGAGGGCGTCTGTTCTTCGCTCAGACAGGACGGGGTTAAAGGAGCCGCTTATTCGGGGGCTCTGGCTCACTCAGGCTGGGGGAGGGAGGGGCACGGAGGCGGGGCGGGCCTGCGGCGGCAGAGGCCGGCGTGACGTTGCGCCAGCGTGAGGCGCGCCATGCGTTCTTCCGAGGAAGTTGTCCCTGGATCCCGGGACCCTGGCGGTGGCGGGCTGCACAGGCTCCGGGAGGGGAGGTGTGGAGAGTGACCTGTGCTCGCACACAGGCTTCTTTGTGGCGGCGGCAGCAGCCTTAGCGTCTCGTGCCCATCTCTGGGGTCCGCGCTTTTAGCCGCGGCTCGCGCCCGTCTCTGGAGCTCCTTTAAGCAGCGCTCTTAAATCCCCTCTCCTCGCGCACCAGGAAACAAAGGGAAGAAAAAGTCTCTTGCCTCTTCGGCAGCTCCAGACTTTTCCCCGGACTCCCTCCCGGCCAGCCGTGGTGCACTAACCCCCTGCAGGCTGTGTTCACGCCGCCAACCCCAGTCCTCTCCCGGCGCTCCTACCGGATCCCGAGCCTCAGCTCCCAGCCCCGCCCGCCCCGGCGGGGGAGCAGACAAGCCTCTCGGCTGGTGAGTGCTGGTCGGCACCGATCCTCTGTGCAGTAGTCTTCCCGCTTTTCCCTCCGCACCCCTTTGGCTTCGCTCTCCTCCGCAAACCCGAAGCTTTCGCCTCTGTTTATTCTTTTTTCTTTTTCCCTACCCAAGTACGTGGGGGGTTTCTTGCCTTTTGGGAGGTCTGAGGTCTTCTGCCAGCGTTCAGTAGGTGTTCTGTAGGAGTTGTTCCACGTGTAGATGTATTTTCTGGTGTATCTGTGGGGAGGAAGGTGATCTCCGCGTCTTACCCTTCCGCCATCCTCCCGGAAGTCTCACATTGTAGTTTTGATTAGCATTTCTCTAATAGTGATGCTGAGAAGCTCACTGTTTTCTTTCTCTACCCTTGTCGTGCCCTCCCCCTGGGATGTGAAGGCTCTGTTTTAGAGATTATTATATTTTTTTGAATGTTTATTTCACCTTTTATTTATTTAACATCTTTATTGGAGTATAATTGCTTTACGATGGTGTGTTAGTTTCTGCTGTATAACAAAGTGAATCAGTTATACGTATACATATGTCCCCATCTCCCCTCCCTCTTGCGTCTCCCTCCCTCCCACCCTCCCTATCCCACCCCTGTAGGTGGTCACAAGCCTGGAGCCGGTCTCCCTGTGCTATGCGGCTGCTTCCCACTAGCTTTCTATTTTACACAGACCAGATGATCTGGAAGAGCTTCTCTAGGGGTCGCATGTGTGATGCCCGTTTTTTCAGAGGAGATGCTTTGGGCGTGACCTGTCCAATAACGGTAGGCACTAGCCACCAGTGGCTCTTTAAACTCATTAAAATGAAATTGAATGTAAAGCTCAGTTCCTCGGACACATGAACTACATTTCACTCACTCTAGAGCTGCCTGTGGTTAGTGGCCACCCTATTGGTCCATGCAGGTTATAGAAGACGCCCATCACTGTGGAAAGTTCTACTGGACAGCCTGTTTAGTAAGTAGTCAAGACCATATAATTCAGTATTTAATTACAGCAACTGACCTTTATTAAGCGCTTGTTGTGTGCTAAGTGGTGTGGGAAGCATTTTCTAGGCACTATCTCATTTCATCCCTACAACGGCCGCCCGAGTTGCGTCCTGTTTTCATCCCCGCGTCCTGGCGGGAGAATGAGGATTGGAGGGAAAAGGGGTTCCTGACAGCTGATGAGCTGCCTGGACCTCACGTCCCTGTGTTCTCCCAGGCTTCCCACACGGACCTGGATTTTATTCTCTGGGCATATCCTGTCTTGGATTTTTGTGCCTGTGAGCTCCCGGACACACTCTCAAGGCTGATCACTGCACACGTGCTTCTCGTTCCCCAGGTACAAAGGGAATTTCTTGCGAAGTCGTTTCCAGCTGAGAGCCAGCAGACTGAGGAAGCCACACTGGGTGCTGAGAAAAGACGGCCGTTCAC
Source organism: Phocoena phocoena (assembly GCF_963924675.1). Classification (NCBI taxonomy): domain Eukaryota; kingdom Metazoa; phylum Chordata; class Mammalia; order Artiodactyla; family Phocoenidae; genus Phocoena; species Phocoena phocoena. The sequence goes on from NC_089233.1 coordinate 83,839,898, forward strand.
CCCCATCCGAGGGGCCGGCCCCACGCAGGACCTGCGGGCAGGCTTCTTCCGAAACGGCAGGTAAGGCTCTCCTTGGAGGTGCATCCAAACCCGGCACCAGGCTGCTGGGATATGAAATGAACAGAGCAGCCATCCTTGCTGTCCGGAGCCTGAAGTCCAGCAGGGAGATGGATGCATGTGGGGTGATGTGGGACAGTCAAGACCCTAAACTAGGGGAGAGGGTCCTGGGTGAGGATATTGAGAATCCAGTATTGAGAAGACAACAGACGTCCTCAAGTACTGGCCACGGATGCTCAGCCCTGTCCAAGTACAGATTCCCTCCAGGACCTGGAAAACCTGAATTGGAACTCTGGGTGCCTCTACTTTTTCCCATCATTAAGGAGGAAGTTCACTGGGTTCTTTCCACGGGGCCGTTGTGAGGCTAAAATGGGTCAGTGGATGGGCTTTTGAATGAATGTGAGATAGAAGAATAGGGAGGAGTTATGATGTGAGAGCTGCAGGGAACATGCTTCCACGGGAGGTGGTAAGTGGGGCCCTCTCCATCATTCTCGGAAACAAACAAAGGATGAACTAATGGAGGCTGCTTCCTGGAAAAGGGCTATTTTAAGGTGCAGTCACTGGGCAACGAGGGCAAATCGCGTAACTTCTCTGGCCCACAATTTCCCTCCCTTCCTCCCATCTGCCTGGCAGTCATGAGCCCAGCCTTAGCCTTGCTGGCAATGTGTTGACTGGGGAAGATGGAGACCATATTTGAGAAGGTGGCCGGTCCCATCTGGCCAGTGGTGACTGAATTACCACCCTTTTGTGGCTGATTGCTGTTTGTTTGGCTCAAGGGCTGACCCTGGGCTCTGCCTGCTGGCTGCGGTTTTGGTCCCTGGAGACAGTTGGCTGGGGCCCCTCCCCCTCCCCCTCTGTGTGGCTCTAGCGCCCCCTGCGGGCAGATGGTGCTTCCATGCTGCCCCTCGACCCCCCACCTCCAACCCTGACGCCCTCTCTGGTAGGCAGGCAAGGACGAGGATTAGTCTTTTTCTCAGTGAGAGTTTAAATCAAGGTAGGTATTTGCTCAACTGGATGGCCAGTTGTGGAAGGCAAAAGCACGGTCTTTTTATGGAACGTCAAGGGTTAAGACCTCACGGGGGGGAGGCTGAGTGGGTGTAGACAAAAGTGCAGTCAGGGCACCTGGTTTTGCCCTTTCTTCATTTTCTGTGGCTCATCACCTTGAACTCCACTGCTTTCCTCCTGGTCAGATGGATACAGCCAATGGAACTGCCCATTGGGGTGTTCATGGGCGATACCACCTCCACAGCAGAACCCACCAGAACCCACCAGAACTCTATCACTTGTCCCTAATGGCAGTGCTTTCCCACCAGCTCTCTTCCCAGCACCATAAATAGAGCTGAATCAAGCTGCTCCTGGAAACTTGCATCAGCTTCTGTTTCCATTGCTAAGCTCCGTGCTAGAAACTGAAAGGGAAAAGACGACAATCCCTGCTCTGGGTAAATGTGGTTCAGGGTGAAGACAGACAGACAGGCTTGCTGTCCATCCTTTGCTCAAATCACTTGGGGAATGACACTGGCGGGTCAGTGAGCTCCCTCCTAGGAATCTCCTGTCTGTGCAGCGAGGCCGTTGATGGAGGTCTTGCCCACCCAATGGCTCAGTGTGAGGATAGAGCGAGCTCGTGTGCGGCAGGGAATTTGCAGACTCCAAGGCAGGTGATAAATGTTGATTGTAATTATCTCCTGAGCATAATAAGCATACGTGCATTAAGATCTGGCGTGTGCTGAGTGCCAAGTGAGTGTGGAGCGCGTGGTAACCAGTGTGCCTGTTGTTTAGCAGAGGACAAGGTCAGGGTTGGAGGAAGAGCCCAAAGGGGGAGTTTTCTCGGGAGAGAGACGGCTTCTTCTGGAAATTCAGGTGTAGGGAGAATAGAACAGAGGCTTTCTGGACTGGGGAAGAAAATTGCCTATGGCGGCCAAGGAAATTGCCACAAACTTGGTCCAAGGTGTATTCTCTCCCAGTTCTGGAGGCCAGGAGTCTCGCTGTCTCTCCGAAGCCTCTAGGGGAGGATCCTTCCCTGCCTCTCAGCTTCTGGGGACTCCAGGCATCCTTGGCTTGTGGCCGCATCACTCCAATCTCTGTCTTCATCTTCACAGGGCTTCTCCCCTGTGTTCCTGTGGGTCAAATCTCCCTCTGTGTTTCTCTTATAAGGACACTTGCCATTGAATTTAGGGCTCGCCCTAAATCCAGGATGATCTTATTTTGAGATTCTTCATTTCATGTGCAAATACCTTTTTCCAAGTAAGGTCACAGTCACAGGTTCTGTGGCTTAGGACTTGGAGGGGGAGGCATGATTCAACCACTAACCACTTCAACAACTTTCCCCCTATCTGGGAACCGACAGAAGGGACCTTAAAATGTGTCTCTAAGTGGAAAAGGCAGCAGCACCCATGAACACTCAATTTACAATAATGCCCATCATCTGTGCTCTTGGGGTGTGCAAACAGCTTTGGCAGGAAAGTTCTATTATAAGCTTAAATCAGTATGTATTCATTAAAACGGGATCACCCAGCCCACCACCCAGCAGGATGTGTTCACACTTGTGGGGAGTCTTGTCCAAGTGACTACAGGCAGCTCTGATCGTGAGACGGGTGTGTTGGGTAAGGGGCCCTATTCGCTTCTCTTTGGGAAGAAGGCCTGTGGCCGGCTGGATAGGGGGTGGGCAGGGCCTCTGAGTGTGGCTGTGTGGATGGTGTCCATAGGGGCTGAAATCCAGCCACCACTGGTTGGGGCAGCCTTTTGCTCTGACTGTGGGCCTGTCAACCCAAAGCAAGGAGCTCCTTCCTCCTTCTCCCAAGGGGGTGGGGGACACCTTTCCACACATCCTCCAGTGGCAGTGGTTGCCTCTTCCTAATTTACATGTGTACGCTGTGTGCTCATGGTACCCCGGGGGACCCCAGTGCCAGCAGAGAGACCAGCTGGAAAGCCTCTGATCTTTCATGGTCCTCTCCACACCGTCTTTCCTTTACAAGCTTCTCTTGGCCTCAGGGAATGGCCTTGCTCCCTCCATGTTGGGAGAATCCCACTTCTGTACACTTCTGATCTCAACATTGGCCTTTCCTACCAAAATCCTAAGAGCAAACTGTGGGCCCCAGTGAATGGGGGATAAAACCAGCCCCAAACAGAAAAAAAACCAGAAACGAAATCTAAATGTGGAGCTAAGACTGAGAGGCCAAATGTAATGCAAATCCCCCTGGGAGCCTAGTGTCCCTCCCTCCGTGTAGGTAATAATGTTGCAGCAACAGCCCAGGGTGGTGACACATGTCTGCACTTTCATGTTTGTTACTGGAACAGCCAGTTGAGTCAGAGGTCTGGGTCACTGGTGCCCATTTTCAAAGGGCTCCCTCCTGCCACAGTGTCCACTCAGGACAGATGTGAGCCTGTGGGGTGTGGTCTAAGCATTGGCCCGGGGAATATTAATCACCCCGCCACCCCCATTCCTTATTGAAGTGTCAGAGAGGGAACAAGGATGGCAGGTTGGGTAAACCAGCAAGCCCGGAGTGGACGGGCTGTTATGGACATCACTGGGTTGCGGGCAGGCGGTAGAGTGCATTAAAATAAATACCACCTGGAAATCAAAGGAGCTTGGGAAGTTTATTTACACCATCTCCCAAAGCCAGTGTTTCACAACAGAGTGACAGGCACTCAGAGTGTTGGGTGTTTGAAGACAGAGTGCTGTTACTTCAAAGGAACCTAAAGATGGTCCTTGGTCGCCCACCATTTACAAACAAATTTCTTGTGTCCTTTGACCTGGCAGGTCCTGGTTGGAGAGATCAGAGCTGGCTGCTCAGTGAGAGAGCTGACCTCACGGGGTGTGTGTGTGTGTGTGTGTGTGTGTGTGTGTGTGTGTGTGTGCGCGTGAGTATACTTGTGAATGCATGCAAACGTATATTTTTGTGGGGGGAGGACCTGGTTTCCACAGCAGGACAATGATAGGGTGATCTGTTTTGGGTGACCTGAGGGGTTGTAACTTGGGGGAACTTGATGAAACCCAACAAAGAAATTGAGAATAACCTTTGCAGGGGAATTTCCCAATTCGAAGGTAGGGAAAACCTTTGGTCCTGGTCCTTGAAGGCCAATTAGAATCAGCAAAACATTTCCAAATAAGTAGACAGGAATACTTGTGTCCAGGGGCCGAAATAAGATATTGTAACAGATTTTTTCTCCTCTTTATTTGTGGAGAAAGTTCCTGTCAATAATTTACGAAGATGAGAGAGAGGATGATTTTGAGAAATATCTTTTTAAAGGTTGCTTAATTTCCCTCTCCTTTCAGCTATTCCAATAGCTTGGTACTAATCATTCGAATTAACAGATGGCTTGGTAGTGAAGTCATCTGCACACAGAAGGGCAGAGGAGTTATGAAGGATGGAGACCTAATTTATAAGATTTTATGGTAATTGGGATCTTTGAGACTCTCCTTAGAACTGAACTTTTTCATTTTTTTATTTTTATTCTTTTGACTTTCCAATACCACTGAATTTAATTTTTTTCTTTTTTTAAAATTTTTATTTTATATTGGACTATAGCTGATTTACAATGTTGTGTTAGTATCAGGTGTACAGCAAAGTGATTCAGTTTTACATATATATATATCTATTCTTTTTCAAATTCTTTTCCCATTTAGGTTATTACAGAATATTGAGCAGAGTTCCCTGTGCTATACAGGAGATCCCTGTTGGTTACCTGTTTTAAATATAGTAGTGTGTTTATGTCAATCTCAAACTCCCAATTTATCCCTCCCCCCCACCTTTCCCATTTGGTAACCATAAGTTTGTTTTCTGTGTCTGTGAGTCTGTTTCTGTTTCGTAAATAAGTTCATTGTATTTTTTTAGCTTCTGCATATAAGCGATATCACATAATACTTGCCTTTCTTTGTCTGACCTACTTCACTTAGTATGATAATCTCCAGGTCCATCCATGTTGCTGCAAATGGCATTATTTTATTCTTTTGTTTGTTTGTTTGTTATGAATGTCACATGCCTTTTATTTATTTTTAAATTTTTTTATTGAAGTATAATTGAATTACAATGTTGTGTTAGTTACTGCTGTACAGCAAAGTGACTCAGTTATACATATATATATTCTTTATATATATACATTTATATATTCTTTATATATATACATACATATCTTCTTTTTCATATTCTTTTCCATTATGGTTTATCGCAGGATATTGAATATAGTTCCCTGTGCTATACAGTAGGACCTTGTTGTTTATCCATCCTATATATAATAGTTTGCGTCTGCTAATCCCAAACTCTTAATCCATCCCTCCTCCACCCACTCTCCCCCTTGGCACCCACGAGTCTGTTCTCTATGTCTGTGAGTCTGTTTCTGTTTCGTGGATAAGTTCCTTTGTGTCATACTTTATATTCTACATATAAGTGATATCATATGGTATTTGTCTTTCTCTTTTTGACTTACTTCACTTAGTATGGTAATGTCTAGGTCTCATGTTGCTGCAAATGACATTATTTCATTATTTTTTTATGGCTGAGTAAAAAAATCGTATTCCATTGTATATATACACCACATCTTCTTTATCCATCCATCTGTCAATGGACATTTAAGTTGCTTCCATGTCTTGCCTATTGTAAATAGTGCAGCGATGAACACTGGGGTGTATGTATCCTTTCGAACCATGGTTTTCTCTGGATGTATGCCCAGGAGTGAGATTGCAGGACCAAATGGTAGCTCTATTTTTAGCTTTTTAAGGAACCTCCATACTGTTCTCTGTAGTGGCTGCACCAGTTTATATTCCCAGCAACAGTGTAGGGGGGTTCCCTTTTCTCCACACCCTTTCCAGCATTTATTAATTGTAGACTTTTTGCTGATGGCCATCCTGACTGGTGTGAGGTGATATCTCATTGTAGTTTTGATCTGTGTTTCTCTAATGATTAGTGATGTTGAGTGAACTTTTTTAAAACCTAAATTCAGTGGTCCATCCCATCCAAGTTCCCAGCAAAGGTGTGGAGGGAGCTGGAAGTTTCTTTGGAGACGTCAAGTATTGTTGACTTACCAGACGCCCCAGGCTGAATGTGACTAGGAACTGCAGCGTTGTTCCTATTTCAAAGAAAGTCCTTCCTCACCCAGGGTCACTTCCAGATCAGGGCTGAGGTGTGGAGTTAGGTGGATTTAATCTCAGACACTTGAGCTGCTTCACTGAAGGGACTGGTAAAAAATGGTTCTTAGATATCAAGTGGTTGAATATCCCCAGGAGAGCAAGCCTCCCCTTGAGGACAGTCCTCGTAATCCAGACGTTCTTCACGGGATTCACCTTCCAGTGGGAGGTCAGCTGGGGAGGCAGTGACTGTCACAGAATGAGAACAGTCCCTACTAAACTGACCGCTGATACATTTAGACCCCATTCAAACACTTCCCTTTGTCTCTCTCCATCTCTCCTTACTATTACTTTCCATCCCAGCCCTGCAGATTGACTTTCACAATGTCATGTAAACCGATTGCCAAGTGAAACCCCAAATCATGCTCAAGACATTGAATTTAATGAGATTGATGGGAGTGACCATTGGGTTGATTCATTCCCATTGGCAGAATCAGGGAACGAATAAGAGAAAACTGGTGAGGCTCATTCCAGAGAGTGACGGGAACATCAAAGGCTTAAGAGAAGCCCTTAGAAAAATTGAGGAAAGTCTAGAATATTTTGGGGATGGGAAAAAGTGTCTCTCGATAATCTTGCTCTGAAGGTAAATGTGAAAGTGAAGAATAGCCCATTGTTCTACCCTATAGTTTGGTGTAAAGGTGTACTCTGCCCCCATCAACGTTCGATGAACCTTTGTTGATGTTAACAATTAGCTCATAGCTTGTCATTATAACCCACAAACTGGAAGTTTGTTTTACTTTCATTTTTGTAGGTTCATCTGCTTATTTTCACAACGTTAGGTTTCGTGGTTTTTCAAGAGAAATTCTCCAAGCCCTTAATTTTCCACTGTTCACTGTGAAATTTTGGTCCCCATCGTGAATGAATTCATTTTTCGTGGTCTTCCGTCCGTGGCAATGATCTCAGCTAGTAAGGACCCTGTTTGCCCAGCTCCTTTGCACAAGGTGCCTAGCAGATCCGTAGCGTTTGTTGAGTGGCCAGCTGAGCTGAACAGCACAAGTGAGTCTCCTTATTTGAAGCTTCCTTTAAGCTCACCTTCAGTTGAAAGGACATTCAAAACCAGCCCCCAAATCTTTTTTTTTTTTTTTTCCCAAATCTTTAAGAATGAAGGAAGGGGCATGCAATCTGGAGGTTTCGTTCCTGATGGTGTTTTGGGGATGTGTCAGCAATGGAAGAATCCAGTGGGGATCGAGTTTGGATGGCGGTGGCCTGAGCAGCATAAAAGCAAACTTCATCGTTCTTTTCCTCATAAAAGAAACTTCCTTATCTAAAAATAGTTCCAGCTCCCCCTGCCCCCTTGCTAGATTCAAATTTGGGGAATCGCCACCCGTAAGGATCATCTAACGCCACCTCTGCTTTACAGGTGAGAGCTCTGGCGAGACACAGATGGGGGCTTTGAGCCGGCAGGTGTTCACTCTGATGTCTTTTAACCTGGGGTCCTCTCTCACGCCACAGCGGGACCACATCTTGAGTGGGGGGTGTGTTTCCAAAGCCAACAGCAGTCAAAATTACCTTTGAAAATTCTACAAGTCCATCATAAGAGTATGAACGGTGTCTACAGCTCTGAGCAGAAATTCTCAGGCATAACGTGTTTGAGGACCATTGAGAGGGAAAGGAAGGAAAGAAAAAAGGCAGTCCGTCCATCCGGGCTGCTTTGACAACAAACAGCAATTTCTGGTGAGGAATTCTCAAAGGTCCCCTCTTGGCCGCGTGGTGTATGCGATTTGGTTTCAGCATGAAGTGTCTGAAACTGTGATGACGTCTTACTGGACTGGCTTGTTGCCGGGGGATTAACTGAGATGTTGGATCTGTGTAGGAGGTAGTGAGTTTCAGAAGTCAGGGTTTAAGTTAAATGTGTGATGGGACCCTGCTGGGGCGGTTTCTCATCTTACCTGAGCACCTGTCTTCCTGGTGCCAGTTTAAGAATTGGGGGGCCGTTCTCCACTTGGCAATTACGCCCGTGTAATTAACGGTCAGAGAAAGACCATGTTTTGTAGCTTAAGGGGAAGTTCACCACTAAGCTTGTTATGAAAACGATCTCTCGCTGTTTACTCACCAAGTTAGGGTCTTAGGGACTTAGGAAGGGCAGCTTTGCAAGTGCGTGCTGTGTGCGGGCGTGCGCATTTGTGTTCTCGCGTTTGAGTGTTATTTTTCCATTAGGAAAAGCAATTGAAAAACCCACACGTCCATACAAAGTGGGTGACACCACCTGAGCAAAAGCCACTACTGATTCTCTTTTGTTGTGGTTATACAATTCCTGATGCATCTCTCCTGATGAGGTCACCGCTCTGAAATGAATACTTTTCTTTCCAGAGCGTGGGGCACGGTGGGGATGAGTGCAATGTCATTCAGCTGTTTGCATTTCAAGTGGGACATTCTAGTCTCTGGGAGCTTAAAACCCATCAGCAGCCACAGCCCTATTACCCTTTTCCTAATATCACAGTTACTGACCCTGGGCTGCAAAAGAAGAATTTCATAATTAGGTTTGCCCTGTTTCTGTGTTTATGTGCACATTTCTTTCTCTCTAGCCGATGACATATCAACTTTTATTTATTTTATTATTGAAATCCTTTGTGTTAAAAGGACCTGCTCCATTAACTGAGACCTGTTCTATTTCCTCCAATGCTGGGATACATTAAAACATTCCGTGGTATAAAGAGCACTCTTAAATATTTCCTTAGAAACGCCTTTTGTGGAACTGAATGGAGAACACTGATGTGGTCGAGGTTAATTATTCGGGCTTTTGCCGGGCACATTGGAAGCCGTGCTGCTTCTGCTGGTACACGGACTAAAATTGGAACACTGAAGAGGAGCCCAGCGTGGCCCTGTGCCCAGATGACACATCTGAAGTCATATTGATTGAGGGAGATGCTTTATTGAACGATATGAACTCCACCGAGTTTCTGGGTTTGCAATTTCCTGCAGCTGGCGTGGCTTCTGGCAGTAAACACTGTGTGATTCGGGGCTACATTTAAAAGTGAGATTTTAGAAAAATCTCCCAATAACTAAACTCAGAGGGCACTTTCAGTTTAGGAGCTGCACCCACATCTAATCCCCCCAACAGACTTGTGATGAGTGACTCATTCTCATTTTGCAGAGGGAGAAACTGAGACTCAGAGAGGCATCCAGTGACTTGCCCAGGGCCACCCAGATGATGAATCTGGGGGTCCAGGGTGTTTCCTACAGTCAGAGATGTCACATCTGCATGTCACCTGTGCAATTAGTTGCTTATGTGATCCATTTAAGCTCACTGACAAAAACCATAAATACATTTATTTAAAAAAAAAAACTGTTTATTGACACCAAAAATGGAAAGCCAATATCACATGCCATTAAAAGAACGTTACAGAAAGAAAATGCTATGAACAATATTTTCTTGGTAAATAAATTCTAGCTAGACTGTTGTGGGCAGAAGACCAAGAGCCCTAGGTACACTCCCTTTGCTTAAAAAGAGATTTGGAAGCGTTAGGGAGGTGTTAGAGATATATTAGCATGCAGCTGAGACGTTCTTCTTTCCCTAATTAGAGGGATGTAGGGAGAATAGCTTTCTCACTGGGTGATTCCATTTTATTTAACACTAAGCTTGTGACTCACCGCCCACTGGGGGGTCTGAGCCCCTCCCTGGGACTTTCCTGTGCTGTCATATCCGCTTTTCTCTGTCAGTAAGATCCGCCTGGCTTCTACGGTCTTATCTGGGATTTCCTCAACTCTTGGAAGGCCTTCACCTGTATCAACTTAAACTCTACGTTCAACAGAGTTGGCTGTAAAGGCCATGGGCCGACATTCTGCGAAGACCCTGCTTGCAGACCGAACTTTTCTGCCTCATGGGGGTGGGCGCTTGGGGGTGTCAGAGGTCTCCTAGGCAGGTTCAAACTCTGCATTTGTAAGACTCTGAGATGGGGCTTCCCTGGTGGCGCAGTGGTTGAGAGTCCGCCTGCCGATGCAGGGGACACGGGTTCGTGCCCCGGTCCGGGAAGATCCCACGTGCCGTGGAGCGGCTGGGCCCGTGAGCCACGGCCGCTGAGCCTGCGCGTCCGGAGCCTGTGCTCTGCAATGGGAGAGGCCACAACAGTGAGAGGCCCGCGTACCGCAAAAAAAAAAAAAAAAAAAAAAAGTCTGAGATGCTGACCCAGAGGCTTCCGTGGCTGAAGGAGGGATGGTGGGAAATGCCCAGGGTGCAGAGAGAGGAGGTGGGAGGGACCAGCACATCTGAGACCTTGGTGTGGGCTGATCCTTCTCCTGAGGAGGGTGGGGAGCCATTGGTGGATGTGGGTTCAGGAGAGGAGGGCAGAGGGAAGACCAACGTAGGTGCAGGGGGGAGAGAGGCTCGGGGTAGGTAGAGTGGATACCTAGGAGACTGATGAGAAAGTTCCTGAAACAGATTGGGCAGGTTTGCATTGAAAAAGAACTTGGAAAAAAGGGATGCTCCACCTAGAGGAATAGAAACGTTAACTATTAGTTTTTAGTTATGCGTGTAATCGTGAACCATGCTTCTTTTAACACATTAAAACATGGTAATAAGGCTCAGGTTCACTGTGACCACCAGCCCCATTCCCAAAGGCCCTCTCAGGTAAAACTACAGTTTGGAATTAGGAGGGCATCTGCCAGATCGTTATTTCTGTGCACGTGTGCGTGTATGTCTGTGTTTAACGTGAGTGGTACCACACTGCCCATCTCATCGTGCAACTTGCTTTCGGTTAACTCAACAACATTTTGTTGTCTTCCCACACTGCTAGTACATACAGACCTATCTCAACAGTGTAGGTAGGGACAGAGTCTCTCGGGGTGGGGCTGCTGTAATTTTAGGTAGTCATTCTCCCAATAATGGACAGTTCATCATTGCCAGTGCTTCACTATGGCATTGTGCTCTTTGGACCCACTGTCCATGACTCCCTGACCCAAGCAGGGGGCTTCTCTAGGGAAGACCCAAGAGGGAGAATCACTGGGTCTTTCTTATGTTGCACATTTAAAGAAATTTTATGTTATATTGGAGTATAGTTGATGTACAGTGTTGTGTTAGTTTCTGGTGTACAGCAAAGTGATTCAGTTATGCATGTACATACATCTATTCTTTTTCAGATTCTTTTCCCACATAGGTTATTACAGAGTATCGAGTAGAGTTCCCTGTGCTATACAGTAGGTCCTTGTTGATGATCTATTTTATATATGGTAGTGTGTATATGTTAATCCCAAACTCCTGATTTATCCCTCTGGTAACCATAAGTTTGTTTTCTATGCCTGTGAGTCTGTTTCTGTTTTGTAAATAAGTTCATCTGTATCCTTTTTTTTTAGATTCCACATATAAATGATGTCATATGATATTTGTCTTTATCTTATACTTCACTTAATATGGTAATCTCTAGGTCCATCCATGTTGCTGCCAATGGCATTATTTCATTCTTTTTAGGGCTGAGTAATATCCCATTGTATATGTACACCACATCTTCTTTATCCATTCATCTGTCAGTGGACATTTAGGTTGCTTCCATGTCTTGGCTATCGTAAATAATGCTGCAGTGAACATTGGGGTGCATGTATCTCTTCAAATTAGAGTTTTCTCCAGATATGTACCCAGGAGTGGGATTGCAGGATCATATGGTAGCTCTCTATTTTTAGTTTTATGAGGAACCTGCATAGTGTTTTCCATAGTGACTACACCAATTTACATTCCCACCAACAGTGTAGGTGTTTTCTCCACACCCTCTCCAGCATTTATTATTTGTAGACTTTTTGATGATGGCCATTGTGACCGGTGTGAGGTGATACCTCATTGTAGTTTTGTTACATCGCACATTTTTATTAGATATTTCCAAGTTGCTTTCTATTTCACATTCCCATAAATAGCATGTACTTCTTTCATTGATCTTATCAAACTTAAAAAAAATCTGCAAGATGGGTAAAAGATGCTATCTCGAATGCCCATGGCCAGGAGGGCCTTTCCACCCGTGCTTTGCATCCCACTGGGGGGTCCATTCCCCAGACAGACCATGAGGAAGCCTGGTATTATCCAGTGGAAAAAAACGTGGAGGGCTGAGTAGACTATTTAGCTTTTAAATCACAGAGAAGTGAGTCTCTCTTGACCAAACTTTAAGTCCACTGGGTACAATTTGATGTTCTCTCCAAATATTAATAGATTTGTTCCTCGGCCGAGGCACGAAGTCTTAGTCTGCTCCGAGAGAGGTCTGTCACTGCAAAGGACACAAGGCCACACAGGACTTCCTCTGTGCCGAGCCAATTCATTAGACCCGGGGAGCAATTTGCAGGAGAGATTAATTGATTTGCAGGCTGCCCAGCACTGAGTGTTACTCAGCTACCTCCCAGAAAGCTCAGGCCGCCCGGGAGCTCGACAGAGCAAACAGTAATATGTGAGACTTTAGTCAAAGGCTGAGCGTTGTCTTCATTCCTCATTATAAACAGAAGCCAGAGCGATGAAGTTCTCAGCCCCTTCTGGTTTAGTGTGCCATAGTCCAGGCTCCCGGAATAAAATGAGAAGGCTCGCGGAGCCGCAGCTGCCAATATGATAGCAATGTTCTCTTCGCAAGCTGTGATTATCCCCAGACAGACACCTTGCTTATCTTGCTCTGAAAAGTTGCTATACCAGAGGTGGAAATTTCAACTCTGCATGCCTGTATCAGAAAGGACTCTTTGGGGTGTGGGGAAAAGAGACTCAATTTAAATTGACCTAGACAGAAACATTCATCATCTCATGGAACAGAGAAGGGGGCTTCAGGCATGGCTGGATCCAGAGGTACCAATGATGTCACTCGGACTCAGTTTCTCTCCATCTCTTGGCTGCTCTTCTGGGTCAGCATCACTGGCTCCTCTAGTACCTGCCCTGCCGAACATGCTTGACTCCTTTCCGTAACCCAAGTCCCCAGACTGAATCCGGGTGGCCTGGTTGGGGGTAGGCATCTCTCCTGAACCAGTCACTGGGGATTTGAGTGGCCCCTGTCCTTGTATGGAGGGACGGGTTGGGGCCACCTCCGCTACAGCCTTTAAGAGCAGAGGAGAGACAGTTTCCCAAAAGAGTCGGGGCCCAGATGTCCAAACCGCCTCATCCTCATGGTTTAATGGAATTCAGCATCTGTGTGTGAGCAATCATGCCCCCTGAGAGGGGAGAAGCACAAGATGCCATGAGTCCTCTCGTCAAGGAGCTTGGGGACCAGTTGGTGGACCGAGACACCTTTGTGAAATAGATGAGAGTTCCTGTGCGATTAGCGGGGCCCGCTCTGTGCCAGGCAGTGTGTGGGAGCAGAAAGAGAGGCAGACAGGAACACAACACTGCCCTGTCCTTAGGGAGAGCCCAGTCTGGCAGAGGGAGCCGGCACCGACTGGTAAACAAGTCATTACACATGCAATGCGGTAAGCTGGCTGATATGATTAAGCTTCCAAATGAGCGATCCTGACAAGAGCGGCTGGAGCGTGGAAGGGAGAGTGGGCTAGCATAAACAGGAACAAAACAGGAGGGGGCCGTGCTTCCGACGCCCATCCCAAGGCCCCCGCATCGGGGCGCCCACTGCAGGAGGAGTGCGGCCCCCTACGGAGACCCGCAGCCTGTCACTCTTCATCATTCCTTTTCTCCTCCTTGGATCATAAAGGGTTTTTGCCATCCACAGTAAACTGCCGGAAATGGAGGCGCACAGCACTTAACTACTAGTTACTTACTTACCTAAAACGCTACGTGTTTCCCTCGGCAATCGCTAACAGATTCCTAAAGAAACGGGGCGACGCGATCTGAATTCTGATTTCTGCGCCAACAGAAGGTGGGAGGGCAAAAGTGGCCCGTGCACTCATGGCCGGTTCCACTGGGGAGGTGGGAGGCCAGGGCCGTAGAGTCACATCCCTTCAATCCCAAACCTGAAATGGAGACGGCTCTGCTTTGGAAGGGCTCTCTGGAAACTGTCCTCACCTTTGAGTTGGGAGAGCCCCTTCTCAGCAGAACCCACAAAAGGAGTCTTGTTCTAGAATTTTCTATGTTGAAGGCTGGTAGACAAATGGAATCAGAGGGAAGTGATGATTTCAACAGACCTACAGATGGGGGACAAAATCATGAAGGGTTCCGGGCTCACCTCGTTGGATCTTTCACCTCCACTTGTGAGCTGGTCTTTAGGAGGGGCAAGGCTGCTTTGGTTTTGGAGACAGGTGGCCTTTAGGGTTAATTCTAACTAAGGGATTAGTGGCAAGGGGAGGCAGAGTGGTGTCACCAATAGGGAGCCTAGAGGGGAAATACTGTTATATAGACCAGCTACATGGAGTCATAATGAGAAGGTTGTTCTCAATTCCCTGTTAAGCCTCTTGCTTACATCACGAAGGAAGTCTTGTTTTGATGCTCATATGTCTTTAACACCTGCCCAACTAAAAGTCTTTACTAATCTCCCTTTGAACAGACAAAGGTTGGGTTTCAACCTCTAGCTAGAATTTGAGAACACAGTTCTGGTTTTATTGTTTGTATTTTGACAGGGACCTTCTCAGGCCAGATACTTCATCTCACCCAGCTTCCTCCTACAATAGGCCTTGAAAAGCCAAATACTTCTTCCCTCTCCCTCTCTCACAGCCTCCCTTAGGCCAAGAGTAGTGCAGGGGAAGAAACTTTGTTTTTGGAGTCAGAAGAATTCATTTGAGTCCTGACTTCTCCTCTTACCACTCCCTTGGCCAAGGTCATCCCTTCTCTTTCCCTCAGATCTTCATCTGTAAAATGGGGCCATTTCTGAGTCCGCAGGTGTCAGAGACATTCACCTATGCTGACTCACTAACCTAGCCCTTGAAAAGCCTATGAGGGCGGTCTAGAAATATCCCACTCATCTCTCCAGAGGACTGTTCAGACACTCAAGCTACATGAGATGGTGAGTTGGAAAGATGCTGTGTCACCTATAAGGGACTTTGTAGGTGTGCTGGTTATCCTGGCTGACAGTGGGGGACCGTGGGCTGTATTTCCACCCAGGTCTGGGAAAGGTATCTGCAAGTCAAAGCGATGAATCAAGGAACAGTGAATTTCAGCTAGGGAGCTACGTGGTATTGAGCCGATACTTGGGGGCACATGAATTTATGCACTTGGATACAGATGGTGCTCTCCCTGCCGGGGTAAGACTGGCCCCAAAGGTAGAGGAGGCAAAGGGATTTGAATAATCCTCTGCTCCTGCCCCATCCCATCTCACACCTCCCTAGCAACGATGAGCTCTTCTTAGGGACGCTGTCTTCCTCTAAATAAACGCATGCACGGCGGCCTTCACCCGCCGTTGGATGCTGGCAGGGAGCAGTGGGGAATCTGGTCCAACAAGGATTGCTTCCTGCTTGAGCATTTGGAGTTTCCTCCAAATGTTTTTCTTCATCCAGTTTTCAGTGTGGCCCCATGGGGTCAGGAGGGGGATGTCATGGCCATTCTCCATCCTAATTAGAAGTCTTGCCCAAGTTCAGACATGAAGGAAAAGAACGAAAGTTCCATTCCAAGGTTTTTCCTTTGCTAAAACTCTTTAAATTTTGGCTTGTTTACTTCTCTGACTTCCAGAGACACGAAAAAGTAATTTTCGTGCCCCCCTCCACACAGACATTAGTGATCATTTTCAGTCATTTTCAGCTCTCCCTTTTTGCTACGAGGCACCTGGCATTCCGGGAATGGACCAAAGCCATTTTTCTAAGTACTCGCGTTTGAAATTATTAAGTGTTCATTAAGCACCCCCGGGTGCAAAGCACTCCCGGAGATGTTTGTTTCTCAATTTTCTATAATTTCCTGATTTTTTTCCCTTCGCTAAAGGCAGATTGAAAAATGAACTCAGTGCATTTGAGTCTCTGAATCATAGTTAATGTGCAACGCCCCCTCCCTTAACCGCGCTGTTTCTCTTCTGCCCCCTCTTGTCTCTTTTCTTATCAATCCGATAAAGTTCTAATTCTTTTTAACCCCTACTCAGGGGCTGGAACTTTTTGTTCGTTCCTGACTACCTGCCAGGAAGAAATGAGTGCAGAAGCCGTGACCAGCACTCGCCCGGGACTGCGGGTGGGAGCGGAGCGATGGAAAAATCGAGAAGGCGGCAAAGGCAGCCTTTGATGGGCAGCGGGGCCGCGGGCAGCTCTGCGGCATCGGAGCCGGTGCAGGATGAGCTCGGGCTCAGCTCCCGGGGGGCCCTGCCCCCCACTGATTGGCATCAAGGACCCTCGAGAACCCCAATCTCTGAGTGGACCCTTCTGGAAAAACACAGAAGCCCGAAGACCCCCTCCTGTGCGCCCTCACACCCCGTGATGCTGAGTCTTGTATGAGCAGAGAGAAAGGCTGTTTTTCTCTTTCTCTCTTTTTTTTTTTTTTGACAACAACCTCACATAACCTCAAAAGTTGCCCATGAATTTACCAAAACTTTTTTAATGAAACTATTCTAACCTCTGGTGGGGGTTAAAAAAGAAGCCCTGGGAATTTATTACCCAGAAAAAAAAAAAAAAAAAAAAGGCAGCACGACTTTTTATTTGATGGGAAATCGTCTTCCAAGCTTCAAGGGCGCCCCCTAGCGCCAGTCTGCGAGGAGCAGGCAGCGCTGCTCCCCCTCGCCCGCGAGCCCGGCTGAAACCCCAGCTCTGGGGTCCCTCTCTGGTTAGGCGGGGGCGGGGGGCCCTGATCGGACCTCGATTCAAGCGCGGGGGAAGCTGTGTTGTCGGGGAGACCCGCTCTGAGTACCAGGCGACCCCTTGGCACGAATTTATTTTCTGTTCTTTGGAATTCAGGTGACTACAGCCCAAGGATGGGAGAGGACAGTTTTGATCCAAGAGCCCAAGTGCTGTTTGAAAGAGGTTGGACCCCCGCTGAAGAAGTGACTCTTGCCACTGTCTCAGCACACAGGCGACCCTGGCTTTTTTTCGGTCGTTTCATTGCTCTCATGTAAATGCCACCCAGATGTGCGAGAATAAAAACCGGTACTAAGAGAAGGGGCAGAAGCCCTAGCCGAGAAAGGAGGGAGGGAGAGAGGAAGAAAAGAGAAGGGTGATAAGATGGGGGTAAAATAAAGGACTCAACGGGGCGGGGGGGCGGGAGGGCGGGCTGCCGGACCTTTTCAGGGCTCCCTGTTCCAAGGTATGTGATGCAGGATCCAGGATTCTGCTGCAAACGCAGGCTCCCGGCTCTTTGCACACCGAACAGGACTTGTCGATCTTTCCGTGCCAAGTATGTGAGATATTTCTATCCTCCCCTACTTGGAAACACACCGGTTCTCCTTCAGAACTGGCCGTGTTTTTAAGACGCACACGTTAAAAGTATTAAAAAGCAAATATTCTAAACTAGGGATGCGGGAGAGGAGAGAGCGTGCGGTAGCCTGCTTGGCAGGGGTACCAGTGGGGCAGCATCAAGAGGGCGGGCTCGGAGAGGAGCTGCGGTCCTGCGTCCTCCCGAGGCGTCTCAGCTGCCCGACACCTCAGTTTCCCCATCTGTGCCGTGGAGACGATAAATAACAGTATCCCTTTTGTTGGGCTGTTGACATATCACTTATATCTATCATTTAAAATAGGGCTTAGCATCATACTTTACGGTGAGCATGCCAGCTCCTGTTTATTAATCTATCTCTAGAGAGGAGCCAGAGACCCAGACTTTTCCATTAAGTTAAATCTCCCAATTTGTACTTGATGGGAATGAATCCACATTAAAAAACAAACACATACATACACAGTGGTCTGAGCCCCAGTAGAGTCAGGTACTTTGAGACCTTTACTTGGCAGCCTGCCGGGAGGCATGGGAGGGGAGGGAGGATAGAGGAGGGAGCTGGCTGCCACCCCTCCCTGTCACCTACTACCCGCACATCCGGGACACTTGAGCCAAATGCTGAAGCCAGTGGCGTCACAGTTCTTTCGGGGTGAATGGATTTTGGGGAAATGACCCCTTTTCCTCTCCCCCCACCCCTCCCCCCGAGAACATGGGAGGGGACCCACTTTGAGTCCATGCCCACCGGGAAGCCATGATGGAAATGTGTTGGCATGTGGGCAGCCACGGAGGAGTGGGGAGGGGGGACTTCCCCTCCTTGTCCCTGGAGACCCCGCTTGCCCCTCCTGGCAACTGTATGCTTTTCACCAGCCCAGGTGCCTTTCAACCTTGGTGTTTCAAGGCACATCTTGGCTTCTGTCTTCGGTTTGGTGACATCGTCTCTGCCAGGCGGGCTTCTCATAAGTTCCTGCACCAGGAGAGGAGAGCATCGGGGGGGGGCTCGCCTCTGCTTTGTGTCCCCTCCTGGGTTTCCTGTGTCCCCTCCTGACTGGCACGTCCTTCTGCCCTGATGCCTGGGCACGTGCCTCACTGCCCATCTACTCTTACTGCTTTGATCTCTCTGGCTGCTCTTTGCACGTGGCCCAGCCCTGGGCGAGGTGCTTCCTTCACTCGGCCCTCCATGCACTCACAGGCCACTTACTGAACATCTGTTGTGCTGTGACATTGTTCCTTGAAGGGCACATCAAGCCCATTTCACTGAGCTCCCATTGTCTCCAAAAATGTTGAGAGTTTAAAGCTTCTCCAAGTGTCATAGAGAAAACAACAACAGAAATTACATGGCACAGTGATTCCAAAAAGCATTAGAGAGTACCGAGAGCCAGAGGCACGAATTCCCATCTATCTTGGTTCAGATGGAGTAAATAGAATATGTTATTGATTTTTAAAACCACACATTAGTGGTTCAAAAGAAATTGGTTTTGTATGTTTTAGTATGAAAGCAATTATTTTCCTTTTAAAACTGCTTCCTGGGTCTGTATGGGTTTTTTTTGGTTTCGTTTTTTTTCTTCTTTCCCTTTTTGTTCTGCAGAGCAAAATACTGCATGTTGCTAAGTGGAGGGGGAAAGGCTCTTCATTTTTCACTTGTTAATCTCTCTCCGCTTTACCTTTTAAATTCTATGTTCTATTGTGTTCAATTCCAATGAATTTGGATTAATTTAAGTAACGTTTCATTATAGATTCAATGCATACGTATTGTTTTTTAAATTAAGAAATGGGGAACATTTTTAGTGACTTTTAAGTCATGCTGCATCAAAGCTAAGAAAATCCACTTAGCCTGGTTTAGTCTGGAAGTTTCCTTGAAGAGGAAGAGGTGCTTTTTGGTTGTGTTTGCTTTTGTTTACCTTCCCCCATCTCTCCTTGGATTATCTGCAGCTCGTTTAGTAAGACCTGCGTTGGTTCTGACAGCTTGAAGCTTTCAGTGCTTCTGAGGACAGAGGACATATTTCTTTGCTTCCAGTTTTGCCACTCAATAAATTTGAGGAGTCACGAAGCCGTCATCTGTGTAGTTAGATAAGGGAGAAGATGATTTCTCTATTATTTTGCTTAGAAGAATGGGAAACTAGATTAATCACTGTCCTTTGGAAGGGACTCTTAATAGAAGAGACTGGCTCCTTTCACTGGACTCATGGTGTGTGCCCACACTGGATGGTTTTCCAGGGGTTGGGAGCAGACAATCAGGGCGCAAATTTTAAGTCTGTCACTAGGTGACGTTAGGTAAATCCTTAATCCCACATTCAACATGGTTAGGAAGGGGCTGGGGATCCTGGGTATCCATGGCACACACCCACCTCCTTCTCTGGGACAGAAGGAAAGTAAGCAATGTCTGTAAGAGTCAGGAGAACAGTTTGTCATGGGTTCTAATTCTTGGCAGCATGGGACCGAAATCCAACTCAGAAAGATTTAAGCACACGATTCCTCATGAAACAAAAAGCCCAGGGACTCAAACAGTATCACCAGACTTAGGGTTAGAGGTTTATCCCTCTTCCTGAGTTAGCCTTCTTCTGGGTGGCTTTCATTCCCAGGCACGTGGTGGTCCCCAGAGGCCCCAGCGTACATCCTACCCACTTAGCAGTTGCGGTAGGGGGTGTTCTAATTGAAGTCCAGCACTGACTCTGACTTAGTGAGGTTTGGGTCGCATGCCTAGCCCTGAACCTTCTGTTTGTCCAGATGAGTGGAATATGCCCACTCCTGGAGATGGGAGGGGGTGGTGATTGATTATAAACCAGCCAACTCATATTGAGACGAGATGTTCCCGGAAGGTGGAGGAAAGGCTGCTGAAATCAGAGAACAGCCCACTCTTGCATCCTAGGTAGAGGAGAACAAAGAGTGGGGCAGTTGCACTCGGCGTGCCGTGGGCTACAAGGTGACAGTTGTAGTCAGTACCACTGGTGCCCTGCCCAGATCCCTTTTCAAGCCAGGCGCCCACCCATCTCCATGTCCTGGCTGCTGCCCTCTCTTATCTGTACCCTTCTCCAAAGGATTGGCCCTTGGCTGATGGGAATTACTTTGCCCCCAACGTAGACACAGACCCTGGGGTTGGTCCACAGCCCCTGACTGATTGATGGAGGGATAGGACCACTCAGCCCTTTGGCCTCCGGGTGGGATGAGTTTTGTGATACAATTCACACTCCAGCCCTCCCTGTGGGCATCTCCAGAAATCCTTGTTATCTAACCTCGTCTGGCTTCTCTCACTCATCTCAAGTTTCTCTCAGGTGGGCCCTCTCAAAAAGTCAGTTACACGAGAGCCCGAGATACCAGTTATTTATGAATCGAGAATCACAGCTATTCACCACTTACTCCCCGGTATAAGGCTGTCCCCTATTTTCTCAACACAAAGATCCGAAGGAGTTTCTGGACCAACCTGAAATACATCAAGACAGAGATGAAGCAGGCCAACTTCTCCTTGCAGTATTTAACGTATTCAGCTGGTTGCACGCAGCCCTTGAAATCACACATTACATAAAACACCGGTGGAGCGACATTGTGTTTTCTACTCACATTTCAAGAAGCCATTCTAGCTGCACTTGTAGCATGCATCTTTGAGATGGCTTTTGTCATCGCTAGAGCCCCTGGTTTGAGGCACCTAATAGAGATTTCCGAGCGCAGCATCTTGACTTTCATCCCAGCTCTTTGAGATTTAGTACTTTTAGAATCAGAGTGCAATGCCATCCTAGAAATTTATCCACGGCCACGAGCACCCATTTACATATTAGGTCGGCCACTTTCATTTCTCAGGTAGGTGCCTGTTCCCAATTTTCACCAAATAAACACATCCTGTTTCGCTTTTTAAAGCAGCCTACAAGGGACTTGTTTACGATAACACCCAAAGCTTATAATTGTGTCCCAAGCACCCAGGAAAAATGACTAAATGTATATTCAGGGTCCCCCCTCCCATCACTTTTTGAAACCAGTTTTTTCAGATGCTGTCTATGTAGGACCCAAACCAGCACTGACTGGCATTGTTTCAGGCTAATGTGTCTTCCTAAATAGTATTTTGTCATTTACAATGAAGTCACGGAGAGAGCTCCCTGAAAAATGGGACACTTTGTAGGGATTTGATTAATAAAGCAACTCCTTCTTTTCTGAGGGATAAATTGGGGGGGGGACCTCTCTTACACTTGGGCATATCATATCCTCTGATCATCAAAGGAACCGAAACGGGACCAGCTGGTCTTGCTTGACTCAGATGTGACATCTTGAAAGCAAAGTGAAATTTGGGAGGACATGGAGAAGGGATGCTTTCTTTGCTGTCTTGGTACAAACAGAGGTAGAAAAAGACCTAATATCTAAATGATGATCCAATCGTATGGGGATATTTGGGAGTAGCTATGTTTCCCCATATGCATTATTTTATTGTTTTGTTTTCTGCTTTAGAATTATGCATTTATTTTTTTAATTTAAATTGTATTTTCTATTAGAGTATAGTTGATTTACAATGTCGTGTTAGTTTCAGGTGTACAGCTGAGTGATTCAGTTATACGCATACATATATCCATTCTTTTTCGGATTCTCTTCCATATAAGTTATTACGGAGTACTGAGTAGAGAGTTCCCCGTGCTCTACGGTAGGTCCTTGTTGGTTACCTAGTTTACGTACAGTACTGTGTGTACGTTAATCCCAAACTCCTGACTTAGCCCCCGCACACCCAACGTTTCCCCTTTGGTAAGTTGGTTTTTGAAGCCCATGAATTATTTTAAAGCGTCATTCATTTCAAATTCCTTTATTATAAACATCTTTATTCTCAAACTTCAGTTCTGTTCATTGCTCAGCCATATTATAATTTGTTTGCAATGTCTTATATTATCTAATAAGATTCACAGGAGGAATAATCTTAGCAAATATCGACGGGGTGGACACCATGGGCGAGTCACTCTTCTGAGCTCTTTTATCATCCCCTGTGAACTTCTTGATGGAAATACAAGTGCTAAAATTATACTCTTTCGTTTTTTTTTGTTTTTTTGTTTTTGGCCGTGCTGTGCGGCATGCAGTTCTCTGGCCAGGGATCAAACCCATGCCCCCCTGCCCTGCAGTGGAAGCGTGGAGTCTTAACCACTGGACCGTCAGGGAATTCCCCTATACTCATTTTAAAGCCAGGAAATGAGGAGGTTACACAAGAAGCAAGCGCTGAAAATCTAGGCAATCTGCCTCCAGACCCAGGTTATGAAATGCTGTGCTTCTCATTCCAAATCTCACTAATTATCAGTGGAAGCCCCAAATGAAGTACATTTACGTCTATGGTTTATAAACAAATATTCTGAAAGAATTTTAATCATCCCAAAATATACATATTAGTCATGATAAATGTATACATATATCTTGTATCAAAGGTAATGATACATGTATTTACTGTATAGCGGTAGCTAACTTATGTCAAACATAGGTTGACCTGTGATATAAGTTAGCTACTGACATGTAACAAAACACCCCCAAACTCAGTGGTTCATTTATTCTTGCCCGTGAGTCTTTGGGTTAGCAGGGCATTCAGGTTTGGTGGTCTTGCTGGGTTTGGTCACGCATCTGTGAAGTCAGTGGGGAAACGGCTGAGACTGGCTGGTCTAGGATGGTCTTCCACTCACATCCTGGACGTTGGTTGACTGTCAGCAGGGAGAGTGGGGTTGCATGAAGCATGTGTCTTCCAGCCTCCCAGGGTTTCAGAGAGAGGGCAGATTCTCACAGACCTCTTGAGACCTAGGTATGGAATTGGCATGACATCACCCTGATGCGTTCTACTGGCCAAGGAGAGTCACAGACCAGCCCAGATTCAAGGCGTGGGGGTGGGGGTGGGGGCGGGGAACTGACTCCACCTCCTGATGGGGGACTTTAAAAATCACATTGCAAAGGGTGTGGATACAGGGAGTGGTGAAGAATGGAAGCCGTTTTTGTTTGTTCTTTTGTTCTTGTAGTCAGTCAACTCTGCTTTCTGTTTAGTGCGTGTGGTTGCAATTTACCAGCCCTTAAAAAAAGGTGGTTCGTCTTTTCACATAATGGGTGGGCTAGGGATATGCGCTCTGGGCTAGTGCAGCTGGGCAGGGAGCCCAGCGGTGAAGGGTCCCTCCACTTTTCTGCCCTGCCCTCCCCACCCTGTGCCTTCATCCTGTGCACAGGATCGTCATCGCAGCCCCTCCAGGCGTCATGATTGCATTTCAGGCAGGGAAAAGGCCTAAGATCCAAAGGGGCGTGCCTTTAAAAAGCTGTCTGGAGTCGCCATGTCCTCCTGAAATCCCACTCCTGGGCATATATCCCAAGAAAACTCTAGTTTGAAAAGATACCTGCACCTCAGTGTTCACTGCAGCACTATTTACAGTAGCCAAGACACAGAAGCAACCTAGGTGTCCATCAGCAGATGAATGGATAAAGAAGACGTGGTACATGTATACAATGGAATATTAGCCATAAAACAGAACAAAAATACTGCCATTTGCAGCGACATGGATGGACCTAAAGATTATCATATTAAGTGAAGTAAGTCAGACTGAGAAAGACAAATATCATATGATATCACTTATATGTGGACTCTAAAAAAACGATACAAATGAACTTATTTAAAAAACAGAAACCGATTCACAGACATAGAAAATAAACTAACGGTTACCAAAGGGGATTGTGGGGGGTGGGTGGGGGGGAGAGATTAATCAGGAGGTTGGGATTAACAGATACACACTACTATATATAGAACAGATAAACAACAAGGACCTGCTGTAGAGCACAGGGAACTACCCTCAATATCTTGTAATAACCTATATAACAGAAAAGAAACTGAAAAATAATATACATACATATAACTGAAAAAAAAAGATTGCTAAATACCATCTGTATCTATTACATGATAATATAATATAATTTAATTCCCCCAAAGGCAGGTAAATATGGAAGGAACAACTTAAGGGTGAAGAATATGCCAAAAAAAATAATCATAAAGCTGTCTGGAGGGTTTCCAACAATCCCTACTTCCATCTCATTGTCTAGCACTGGGTCACAAGCCCACGCCTGGCTGTAGGGAGTCTGGGAGAGAGTGTTCTAGAGGAGCACTAAACATCTTTGGGGTTCTATTGATGAGAAAGAAGGGGAGAGTCATAGGGGGTAGGTGACTCCCAGCGTCAGCCTCAGCAAGTGATACTAGCGTTTCCATCTGAAGCCGTCTTAGAAAGTTTACTTAAAAAATAATCTTGTTGAGCAACTAAGCCTGTGTGCCACAACTACTGAGCCTGTGCTCTAGAGCCCGTGAGCCACAACTGCCGAGCCCATGCACCACGACTACTGAAGCCCGCGCACCTAGAGCCCGTGCTCCACAACAAGAGAAGCCACTGCAATGAGAAGCCCACACACTGCAATGAAGAGTAGCCCCCGCTCACCGCAAACCAGAGAAAGCCCGCACGCAGCAAGGAAGGCCCAATGCAGCTAATAATTAATTAATTAATTTTAAAAAGTAATCTTATTTAAGTGAAAAAAGGGAGTTAAACATTTTTATGTAATTAATAGTCTCTCTCTGTAAAAGGCCAGATAGTAAATTTTTTACTTTGCCAACCATACAGTCTCTATTGCGAAGACTCAACTCTGACGTTGTAGGGAGAAAACGGCCACTGACAATATGTAAATGAATGGGCATGGCTGTGTTCCAATAAAACTTTATTTATAAAAGTAGGTGGAGGGCCAGGTTTGGTCTTCAGGCTGTAGTTTGCTGATCCCTGGTCCAGATAGTTTGTAGATATGACAGAATGGTGAAGGCTTCAGCAGACAAGCCAAATTCATCAAGGTTGTATGGGGATAAGCAAAGTTTAGGTAATAGTCTAAAGTTTATTAGACTCTTACTGTAAAATATTTCTCATCACTGTGGTATTTAGTATGATAAAGCTTTGGCTTCTCTAGTGAAGAATGAAAATAACAGTGAATTTTAAAAGATACTTGTAAAATTTTATTTCTCTCACAAGTAACAAGTGGGTTTAAGTAGGATGATCTAGGATGGTGGTTCGATGGTGTGGTAGGAACCCAGTTTCTTCCTGTCTTGTTGCTCTGTTCTCTTCACCATAGCTTCCCCGCTTTGTGGTCTAGGATGGCTGCTTCAGCTCCTGCCATCACATCTGCACTCCCTCTAACAGGAGAAAAGAGGAATGAGAGGGGACCAGCCCTCCCTTTAAGGGCATGCCTTGGAAACTGTGTATATCACATCCTCTCACATCTCGTTGGCCAAAACCTAGTTACCTGGTCATACTTGGCTGCAAGAAAAACTGGGAAATGTAGTTTCTAGCAGAGTGGCAACACACCCCATCCAGAAAGTGGGTTCTCATTACTAAGAGGAAGGATTAGAGAATAGGGAGGCAACTCCCGTGCTCTGCCACTAGGGCTAGAGATATAGACGGGGTGAAAGTCCAAACTTTCAATTCAGTTAATATTCATGCCAGTAATGCCATTTTCCAGGTACTATGTACATGCTAAAATTTCCCCTCTGTGCCTTGATCATGAGTCTCTCTGGGCAGTAGTAACATCTTATTCGTTTCCCTACTCCCCATCACAAGTTAAAGAAAAGATAGAACTTTGAAATTCTAGTTAGAGAAAAACATGTTTCTGTTTGTTTATCTGCAGAAAGCAAGTGATGCCACTTCAAGAATCTTGTTACTAAACACCCTTGTTCACGTCGGCAAGCTCGGGGACGTGCATTTCTTCCTTAAGTTCTTTCACGTGCTTCTGCTTTTAACCCCTTTGGCATGCTCCCCCCACCCCCAACTGTCAAACAAGGAACCAGGTAGCCTCTTTTGTCCCCACCATTCCAGGTCCTGCACCTGATGGTGGCTGGTTTCATCTTGTCACTTCCGTGCAGTCCTTGCTGCTTTTCCTCCATCGCCCACTGAAGGAATCTCAAGTTATATGGTGAGCTATGGTAATAACAGTAGTAAAAACACCTTGCTATTATCTACACAGAACAAGGTGTGAGACTGTCATAGCTGCCTGAGGGTGTCCCACTATTCGTACATATGCTACTGTTTCTTCCCAGTACCCCCGACTGGTCAGCTGGGGAGAACTCGTGGTTATACCTATATATCCCCTAAAAGAAAATGAATTTCAGTGGAACAGAGAGGATGGAAGCTGTTTGGGGCCCGGAAACGTGAGCTGGCTTGTAAATTTTGAGGCTCTGCTTCCCTTCATGGGGAAAACAGGGCTGAAACCTGTGGTCACCTTTAATCTTCTTCAGATTCCCTTCGGACATAGAGCCTGTTACGTTCAAAATTCAAACTGAGCCTTTGAAGAGAACTACCGCTTTAAAGAAAAAAAAAAAATCCTTGATGAATGCAAACTGACATTAAATGGAGTTTCAAAAAATGATCAGGGTTTTAAAATATGATTATAATCAGTGGGAATAGTGGAGCAGAGTCAAATCACTATTGATTTCACTCGCGGGGGTGGGAAGGAAGAACTGCGGTGAATTCATCAGAAAAGGAGCTTTTCTGTAAAGCCTGACCAACTGGGAATGCTCCCTGGGGTCCACCTCTGCCCTGGGGCCCCTACCCGAGTGGCTGAGATGCTGGACACTTATTAACCCTTGACGAACTTCCCCTGGAGCTTGTGCACCTACCGTCACATCAAAGGGGAAAAAAATCTCTGTTCGGGGGTCATATTTGCCATTTGAGAAATCAAGGGGAAAAGCAGCATCTAGCCCAAATTTTGGAGTCAGACCGATTTAGTTTCACTCCCTAAGCTCCTTTCACAGGTACGGATTATCGAGCACCTAATATGTGCTGTTCACTCATAGACCTTTAGGTGCTGGAAGAACGGGGACCATAAAGACAGGCCGTGAACCCTCACTCATGGGGCTGACGTTCCAGGTGGAAGGAGACGGGCCACAAACCACAAATTAATGACTAAGACAACACCGGGCGATGATGATACAGGCCACGCCAGCAGGAATAACAGCCCTGCCGTTATCCCAGGAGCATTTATCCCAGGTCCTGAGAGTGGTGCTTGTGGTATGAACCCATATAACTCCTTCAAGCGCCCTGGCAGGAAGTGCTAGTTTCCTCCCATTACACAGATGAGGAGGCACAGAGGGGAGTGATCTGTGCATGGAGGTGAGCATTTCTTTACAACCCCTGGCCGGCTCAGTAACCGTCCCCCCACCCCCGCCGCGAAATGACTGGCTTTGTGCCTCACAAGGCCACCGTTTTGGCCAATGGTCTCCCCCCAACATCTGCCTTTGAGCCCCTCTGGGTGCGGTGGGGGGAAAACTTGCATAGCAGGGGCACAGGTGGCCTCACCAGAATCAAGGGAAACTCAGCTGCGTCTGTTTCCGCCCTAGACTGTAGGACGGCCGAAACACAGAGCTCCAAAACAAACGAACAGGAGACCCCAGTCTCATCAGGAAATAGCCAAGAACTTAAACTCTACCAAAGCTGGTCAGATGAAAGTTTTATTTATCAGACCTAAAGTGCACCTCTGCTTTATCCCAAACACACGGCAGGAACTGGGGAGAGACCTTGAAGGATTCTCTCAAGGCCTTTCTCTAATTTTCCTGAGGATCAAAGCCGACAACTGCCTTCACCACGTGCCCAGCGTTGATGAGTTAATCCGTGTGTGTGTGTGTGTGTGTGTGTGTGTGTGTGAATGCGTGTGTCTGTGTCCATGTCTGTGTCCGACAGTCTGCGACCTCTCCCCATCCTCTGAAAAAGAATAAAAGAGAAAACAACCCAGATGGGCTTCGCATTCTCACCGCTTTCCCTCCCTCCGGCCGCAAGCAGCTTTGCCACTGTGGGCTTTGGGTTCCTCCCTGAGAAGGAAGGTCAGCCAGCAGTCTGGGGGTCTCGGGGTCCTTTGGGGAGTAACAGAGCACAGAGGTGTGCCCCTCACCTTCAGACACAGCCTCACCTCGCTCCACACAAGAGCTCCATTCTTCAGCTCGTTCTGTCCTTGAAGAATTGTTCTGTTGGTTCTTGTCATGGTTGATGTTAAGATTGGTTTCATCAGAAGAAATGAAACACCTTCTAACGGAAATCGTGGTGTGCCTGTGACCCGTGCAGTGCACAGGGCCAAACTCAGAAGGCCCCAAGCTTGGTCTGCTGGGGTGACTTGAAATTCTTTCTTTCCTTGCAGTTGTATCGAGATACTACAGCACTGTATCAGTTTAAGATAACACAGCGTCATGATCTGACCTACATACGTCATGAAATGATTGTCAAGGTTAGCGAACATCCACCCTCTCATATGGATACAGAATTTGAGAAATTAAAAAAATGTTTTCTCCTTGTGACGGGAGGTCTTAGGATTCACTCTCTTAACAGCTTCCGTATATAACATAGAGCAGTGCTCATAATATTTCTCCTGTTGTATGTTACATCCCTGGCACTTTTTTACCTTATAACTGGAAGTCTGTACCTTTTGACCACCTTCATCCAATTCCCCCGCCCCCGCCCCCGCCCCCGGTAACTGCAAATCTAACCTCTTTTTCTATGAGTTTATTTTTGAAGTGTAATTGACCTACAGCACTATGTTAGTTCCTGTTATAGAACACAGCAATTCGATATTTCTATACGTTTCAAAATGTTCTCCATGATAAGTTTAGTTACCATCTGTCACCGTACAAAGGCATCACATAATAATTGACTGTATTCTCTACACTGTACATTTTACACAGTGACTCATTTATTTCGTAGCTGGAAATTTGAACCTCTCAATCTCCCTCACCTATTTCTTCCTCTCCTCACCCCTATCTGTTCTCTGTACCTATGACTCTGTTTGGTTATGTTTGTTTGTTTGTTTTTGTTTTTAGATTCCACGTACAAGTAAATCATACAGTATTTGTCTTTATCTGTCTGACTTATTTCACTAAGCACAACACCCTCTGGGTCCATCCATATTGTTGCCGATGGCAAGACTTGATTCTTTTTTATGGCTGAGTAATATCCCATTGCATGCACATACCACATCTTTATCCTTTTGTCGATTGATGGCCACTTTATCCATCCACCTATTGATGCTTCCATATCTTGGTTATTGTATGAGTTGAAATTCTTAATCATTTTGAATAAAGACCCCACATTTTCATGTTCACTCAGCCCTGCAAATTCGGTAGTTTGTCCTGACAGCCCAGTACCCTGAGTAGTATCAGAGAAAGTGGTTTGAAATGGGAGAACTTAAAAAAAAAAAAAAAAAAAAAAAAAAATATATATATATATATATATATATATATATATATATGTTTACTTCAAGACCCATCAGTGAAGGAGAAATGCTCTCACGATACATCTCAGAAGAAGAGCTGCACCGTGTACCTGAGATCTAAAGAATAAGGGAGAAAGTGTGGACTTCCAGGAGGTTTTCAGGTGCCTCTTGTCTCTGACAGCGTCTCCAACTTTTCTTGTTTTTGATGCCCTTGACGGTTGGGAGGAGTCCCGCTCAGTTGTTGTGGAGAATGTCCCTCCACTGGGGTTTGTCTAATGGTTTTCTCGAGGTTACACTAGGGGGATGGGCCTGAGGAGCAAGACCCCAGAGGCACCATGCCCTTCTCATAACATCCTATCAAGGCTAAACCATCAACATGGCTTATCATTGCCACTGTTGACCTTGATCACCTGGCTGAGGTCTCTCAGGTTCTCCATTGTCAAGTGATCCCACACCTCCTCCCACCATTAGACATTTTACCCACAGGAACTCTGCTTCTCTCCACCGGCAGTGTCCAGGACTGCCTCTGCGTCCCTGTTCTACCACTGGCTTCCTTCGGTTGCAAACTCTGCCCTGAAGACTCTCCTCACTCGCCCAATCTCATCTCCTGTGATGCAGGAGGTAATTATTATTTCTAGAACAAAGGACCCAGAGCCGCTACTGGTGACCAAGTTCACCATCATCTCTACCCGAACCAAAACATTATTGGAAAAGTAAATTACTTTTATTTTCCTTGAAAATATTTGATAGGCAGTGCATGAGAATTCTCGCTGAGAAAATAGACCCAGAACCTATCATCAGAGGAGAGATGTTACCTATATAAAAAAAAGAAAGAACCACCGGGTACATTTCCACACTGAAACCTATTTCGCATTTTATTATTTACCCTGTACTCTTTCATCGATTCCCATCTCCTCTCCTTGAATTTATGAGCGGGTGGGCATAGCCTCCTTCCCCTCGGAGGACCTTTGTGATAATGGAGCATGCATCCGATTCTCTGCCAGCGAGGGCAAGGTAGCAGGGGAGGGCGATTTCAGTGGGAAAAAGTGGATCGCCTTGAGTCCTCATCTACGGGGGAGAAATGTTTCTGAGCTAAACAGACTAGGAATTTTTTTTAAAATAGACTTTTCGAAGGCTGATTTTGCGTAGTGAGGTTAAAAATGTCTTGAACTGACAGGAAGTATGTGGGGTTCCGATTTTTCGCGGCCTGCCCGTCCATCAGTCCTTTCCCTTCTGTCTGTGTGCTGTGGCCTCCTGGGTCTGTCTGAAGTCGTTTCAAATTCATTCCTCCATCTGGGCCTGTCTGAGAGCCCTCCAAACTCAAGGTACTGTCATGACGTGCCTGGACCTTTTCTGCTTCCATCGGACACAAAAGGAAATGTGTGTGTTTGCCCCACTGGCCGACTGGCCGCTTGGACCAGACCTGCCATTCATCCATTTGTTTTCTTCTCTCCCCTCTGCCAGGTGAAGAGGCGGAGATGAACACACAGTGTCTTCCTGGGTGGCTTGGTTTGTCCCTTCAGGGAACCCTGTCTTGTGGGCTGAGGCCTCTCCTTCGGATGAGTACCATTTTCTTACGAGCCATTTGCCCTCAGGTGAATGGCAAAGTCAACCCTCGCCCTTCTGTGAAGTACACACCATTGACAAGTTGCACTATAAAAGCCAAAGTCTGCACTGTTTTCCTCTCCTAGCTTAAATGGGGAAGCAAAGGGGTTTTATTCTTTTTCTCTCCCCTGGCCCCGCTTAAACATTCTAGTGGGAGGGGACTTCCCTGGCGGTCCAGCGGTTAGGACTCCGTGTTTCCACTGCAGGGGACCCGGGTTCGATCCCTGGTCGGGGAACTAAGATCCCACAAGCCGTGCGGTGCAATCCCAAACCAAACCAAACCAAAACAAAACAGAAACAACTGTAGCGGTAGAAGTTATGAGCCTAACGAAACTCTCATCTGGAAAATGTGTCCAGACCTGCAGTTACTGGAATGCGGCCGTTGCGCTCCGACCTCCAGAAAGCGTTTCCACGTGGCGCCTCTGTTGAATGTGATCATCTCCACCGTGCCATTTCTGCCGCCCCGTCCTTCCCCTCTTGTGTTTATTAGAGACTCGCCCGGCTTTCTCACCCAGAAAAACCCTTTGTAACAGTGAGCTCTCCTTGGTGGCCTCTCCTGGTGGGGCTGGGTTAGGGGACGAGCATAGATAGCCTGGGGTCCATGGATCCATGGGGATGGGAGAAACAACTCTGAGATTGTAGAGACTGGTAATTTCCGAAGGTTGTCGCTTTGTGGTGGTGTTAAACATTTCTTAACCATAGTAGAAGGGCCACAGAATGCTGCTCCTCTCTTTGTCTTTTGCTGGTGGGCTCGTCTCCGCAGGGTTTTTGGAACCCCCATGAGTCATTTCATCACCAAGGGCTGTTGGGGCCAAGTCCCCGCTCAAAACCTCTGCGAGGCACCTCCTCACAGAGGCGGCTTTATTGATAATAATGGCTCGTCCTGAGTCAATCCGTCCCTGGGTTGACGGCAGCGTGCAATGCCTGGAGCCTGCGGGGAGGCGGTGGCTGCCCGGGCAGATGCTTCTGAGCCCAGCCAGCTCCCCTTCCCCACACCTCACGCCGGGGGCCAGAGTTAGCAGGTGCAAATGCAGGCACCCAGTTAAAGCCGAATCTCACGCGAACAGTAAATACGTACATGTATATATACACACGCGCATATATGTGTATATAATATACATGCGTATATATGTTAGCGCAGTATGCCCCCAAACATAGCAGTAAGACACATTATGCTAAAAATGATTCATTGTTGACCTGACATTCAGATTTAACTGGGCATCCAAGTTTCATCCGGCCACCTTTCCCTAAGGCCTTCAGACCCCCCTTTCCAGCCCAGACCATCCTGGGGGGACTCCATGTGCTTGAAAATGGACCTGAATGTTCTTTCATGTCTGATTTTGCGTCTGCATTTTCCGGTCAGCCTGGGGGTGCTCTGTCATCTCTTCCCGTCTGCGTGACGCGGGGCTCTTCCTGCAGCTGGGTTGACTCCTGGGCTGTCAGTTGTCCCAGCTCTTAATCGGTTGCCTCTTAAGAGGGGTGGGAGGCTGGTCCGCTCACCTGGGCACCCGGACCCCCCAGTTTCGCCTGTAATCGGTCTATTTTGATCTCTCTCTCTCTCTCCCCACTTCCCTTTGTGTGTCCCTCTGCCGTCTTTGCTTTCTGGGTTGCTTCCCTTGGGTAAGGCATTTCCTTCTGTGACCGGAGGCCGCTCAGCCAGACACCCAGACCCCAAGCGAGGTCGGTGAGGGAGGCGTGCATCCTCTAAGTCCTGTCACTCCACCAGTGATGAAAGGCCACCTTCACTTTCTTTCTTTGCCAAGCCAAACCCTGGAAAGAAAGGGGTTAATTTTCTCTTCTCTTTGAAATATGTGCGGGAGACAGCATCAAAGCTGCCCCATTCTGGCTCAGAACACACACTCAGAAGCTGTAATCAGGGGTGACCTTCTAGGCAGGGTGCATTTCTACACTAAAACCTATTTGAAATTTTATCATCTCCCTCTTGCTATTTCATCTCCTCTTGCCCTCCCCCCTCGTATTTATTAGAGGCTCGGTAGGGATTTCTTTCCCTGAGAGAACTTTTATAATAATGAAGTATGCTTGGCAGACGCTCACGGTGAACGTACAGGATTGGAGGGTATTCTACAAGGGAAATGGGCAGGCTTGTTTTCCTCTGTCCGAGAGAAATAGTTAAGATAAGATGGACTAATTATTTCTCAAGATGGAAGTGTTGAAGGTTGCTTTTGCATAGAGAAGTTGAAAACTCCTTGAAGGGGCAGAAAGCTGCTGTGAGCATCTTTATGACTTCCCTCCCTGGCAGGCTGCTGTCATCCTGTCTCTCTGGGTGCCAGCATCCTCTGGGGTTCAAGCCCATTTCCCATCTTTCTAATGCTCTCCCCACAGTGACTTTTCTTCTTTTTAGATTTTCATGAGAGGTCTGACTGAGAAAGCTTACCAGAACCCCCTCTTTGGTGCTTCTAGCCCTCATTCTTTGATAGATGTTCATACTATTGTCTCATTCTTTTTCTCTCAGCTTTCACAGAAGCAGTGTAAACTACTTTATTTCAAAACCATTATGTTAGTTTACTCCATGATAATTTAAGCCGTGTATTCTTTTTCTGATTTGAATTTAGTAATAACATATTTTAAAACAGAAGTCAAGAAGATTTCCTGAATAAATTTCCAACAACTGCGACGTTTCTGGGTTTTTGGTTGTCCCGTCCCGTCCCGTCCCGTCCCCCCCCCCCCCCCCCCCCCCCCCCCCCCGTCTTTAACGTAATTTACGTAATTGAGTCATCCTTTCTTTCTCCAGGCATTTTAAACAGACCCTGGGACTTCTATGAGGAGAAAATTTTGGAGTGGGGGGGGGGTCGTCTTATCAAACCAGCTGTCTTTGATTTAAGAAAATAACCAGGGGCCAACTGTGTGGTCAGGTGCAGTGGTGCCCCCAGCCCGACCCTGCTCGGGACCACCCCCAGCGAGGATTCCAGAAACTGCTTGAAGGCAGGAGTTTGTAAGACTGTCTTCTCTCCCTGGAGCAAGATTTGCATATTTTATTTTTTTTAATTTTTTTCTTTTTTTAAGTATTTATTTATTTTTGGCTGCGTTGGGTCTTAGTTGTGGCAGGCAGGCGTCTCTCCAGTTGTGGCATGCGGGCTCAGTAGCCCCTGCGCGGCATGTGGGATCTTAGTTCCCAGACCAGGGATTGAACCAGCGTCCCCTGCATTGGAAGTCAGATTCTTAACCACTGGACCACCAGGGAAGTCCCAAAATTTGCATATTTTAAATTCTGTTTTTCCCACAACCTCCTTCGCCTCTGTATATCATTTGTGCAGAATTGTATATCTACCTCAAGTCTCATCTTCCACTCCATTCCCTACTCCTTCCCCAGGTGGAATTTTCTGGATGTGTGACATTATTTATACTCTTTCCCAGACAAGGGTTAAGGGGCATCTCCCACTTTCTGTAGGATCTGGGTCTTCCTTCCTAAAGTGGTTTTGACTGGCAAAACAGACTCCCTTTATGGGTGATGGAGTAGAAATCTTCAAGGAAAGACGTAAAGATTTCTTAAATGCCTCAAAGCGTTGACTTTCTCAAAAGTCCTAATATGTCAATCGCTGTTCTTAAAAAAAAAAAAAAATCTAGAAATCAAATTTCTTAATGAGTTTGGTAGGGTTAACATTTATTTCTGGGGCGGTATTCTTTCTTCTTTATCCTCTCTTTTTCCTTAATGTTGCGTTGGGAGTCCTACCTGTATTTCCAGGAAAGCCTTTGGTTGTGTAACTGAGCTTTTACATTTCCAATGTGTTTTAAGCAGACTGATTAAATGTAGGGGGAGATAAAGGGTGTGACCCTGAGTCTAGGAGAGTTTCTGAAGTTAAAAAAAAAAAAAAAAGTCCTGAATTCAAGTTTCCCATCATAAAAGGTAGAATTTCTAAAGCTGGTGGGAGGACAAAAGAGTGACTTCATGGGATTCTGAAAGACTTGGGTCTATCTCTTCCTGCTATTACTCTTTTCCCCTTTGTTCCATGCACTTCCGAGTCAAGCCTCTTCATCTCAGGGCAGAGTCAACCCTTGGTATTTTATTTCCTACTTCGCCTGAAAGAACTCACGACTGTCCCCCTTTATTTTCTGCCAGCATCCGTAGAAACCACATAGAGGCTTTTGCTCAAAACAGACTCATTGAGTCGCATTTTGCTACGGAATTGCAGTCACAGGAGTACTCTTTCTTTTGAGCCGGAAATCTTGAGAAAAGCTGAAGCCGAGTTGAAAGTCCTTCAGTTATGGCAAAGTCCACCCAGTAGAGTTTCTTTCATTATTAAGAAAAACCCCACTTAGAAAATCAGGCTGAAAGCATACATTCTTGAGTACATTTTGGTCTGAAAAGTTTTCAAAGAGTCTTTTGAGCTGCCTTTATTCTTTTCCCTTTCTCTCAGTCCCCTTTGCTCCTCAACAGTATTTAAGAAATGCTGTCGAATTCTGTGCGCGCACAGGATTTCACATTATTGAAATATTTTACCTTGACTCCTTCGCTAATGTTGTTTAGGAGAAATAGCGGGAGAAAGTTTTCAGCTTTCCAAACACTTGCCTCTCCTCAGAAAAGGTAGAACTATAGTGGCAGGTGCTCTGAAGAAAGAAAAGAAATGCCCAAGTACCATGTGAGATGGCGTACCTAAACACGTTACAAAACCAGAAGAGTGTTCTCTCATTCTGTTTCCTGGTTTTCTTGTCTAATTAACTTTTACTGCAGTTTAGGTTTGAGGGAAGAGCTAGATTCTCCCCGAACATTTATCTTTTCACAGAGACTGAACTTAGAATGTTTGCTTTCCTAAGGTGAGTGGGTAACCAAAATGGAGGAAGCCAACGCCAATATTTTCTTTCTCGTCTTTGTTTCTAGTTGGAAATTAGTCAATTTCCCCCCCTTATCAGGATTAGTGAAGGAGAAAAGGGAAGCTCTTTCTTCCCAGCTATTACCATTGAAATGGATCAGTTGCTTCTTTTTAAGGATGCAAATCTTGAGGACAAATGAGCTCTCTCAAATATCTCAATCATATTTCGAGAAATGGACCATCTTTTACAGACTCATTTAGTAATGAGAAGCATTGAAAACCATAATTCGAAGGGTAGATACTCTTGATTTCGATCTGGGCCTTATAGATCCCAAATGGTATTTTCAGTAATTGTATTTTTTCCCTTTCACCTCATACCCAGAGTGGCTCTCTAAATTTTGGGTACATGCTTATGGTCTGGGAACAAACTTTTAACTTCAGGATTGATTTTAAACATGGCTTTCCACTCAACATCTTTCAGGGGGGAAAAATAAATCTCTGAGAGGGAAATCTTAAACTGATTGCCTTTCATCAAAGAAGGGAAGTAAGCACCACTAAGAGTAGTTTCTGAAATAAAACATATGATTGCTTAGAAAACTGCATTAGGAGAAAGAAATACTCTGGCATGTAGTGAGATTTCGATAAATGTGTTTTTCTGTCCCTCTGGTGGGTCCTTCAACTATGTTGTCTCTGAAGAACCCAGTTGAGGTTTCATACTATTCCTCTCCAGAAAGTGGGCATAGAGGGAACCCACCTCAACAAAATAAAGGTCACACATGACAAACCCACAGCTAACATCATACTCAATGGCGAAAAGCTGAAAGCATTTCCTCTAAGATCAGGAACAAGACGAGGATGTCCACTCTCGCCACTTTTATTCAACATAGTTTTGGAAGTCCTAGCCACAGCAATCAGAGGTGAAAAAAAATAAAAGGAATCCAAATTGGAAAAGAAGTAAAACTGTCACTGTTTGCAGATGACATGATACTATACATAGAGAATCCTAAAGATGCTACCAGAAAACTACTAGAGCTAATCAATGGATTCGGTAAAGTTGCAGGATACAAGAGAAATTCACAGAAACCTGCTGCATTTCTAGACACTAACAACAGAAGATCAGAAAGGAAACAACCCCATTTACCA
Source organism: Phocoena phocoena (assembly GCF_963924675.1). Classification (NCBI taxonomy): domain Eukaryota; kingdom Metazoa; phylum Chordata; class Mammalia; order Artiodactyla; family Phocoenidae; genus Phocoena; species Phocoena phocoena. The sequence goes on from NC_089233.1 coordinate 83,876,970, forward strand.
TCTCATCAGAAAGAATCAAATACCTAGGAATAAACCTACCTAAGGAAGCAAAAAGACCTGTACTCCGAACACTATAAGACACTGAAGAAAGAAATTGAAGACAACACAAACAGATGGAAAGATACACCGTGTTCCTGGATCGGAAGAAGCAATATTGTTAAAATGACTATACTACCCAAGGCAATCTGCAGATCAGTCCAATCCTTGGATGGTTTTTTGAGGTGACATTTTCATGATTCCTCAGGCTGTTCATTTCCTCTCAAGCCAGATTAGGTGTCCTTGTGGTATGACTCATAACCCATCTCCTTTGTGGCATTTACCACAATACAAATCCTTATATAATTATGTCCTAATTTTCTTCTCTTCACCTACGTGTGTACTACCTCAACGAGGCAAAATTGAGCTTCTTAAATCATGAACAGTAAACCCATATCTAATTCCAGGGGGAAGGAGCCTCTTCTGTGCTTTCTCCTGGCCTCATTTACTTTCTTTCTCACCGGAATCTCTTCTTTTGAATTTTCTGTCCGTACCTAAGCTTTTAAGGGACTGAAATATTTTAACTGGATTTTTTTTTTTGTTAACATAGTTTAGGAAAAATTCCTCTGAGGCAGACGTTATCAAAGCAGCTGTCTTTCATTGAAAAAATAGAAAGGTAAAGAGAACTTCTCTGACAGGTACTTCCTGAGATAAAAGGTTTACCTAATCCTGTTGAAAAGGTAGAATAGTTCAATATCATGGGAGGATGGTGATGCAATTCTCTGAAATTAAGTAGCTGTGAATTGTGTGTGTGTGTGTGTGTTTTCATCCTTTCAACTTTTGTTAGTTGAGTGAACTGGGAGAGGTGGGGCTGGGGAGGTTTACTTCATGTCACTTGTGCCCTGCTGTCTTTGTCACACATTGCCTCCAGACGTTTTCCTGAGAGAAACAAAATGGCAGCCTGAACTCCAGGGTTCCGTCACCCACCAGTTCCCTCTCCGCCTCTGACTAGAGCTAATGGCTCCGTACCATTATTTTTCCTGTCAGATTTAATGGGGAGATATTCTTTTCCTAAAGCCATTAGTTAAGTAATATTGCTTACAGAATTGCTGAAACCAGGGATAACACCTCCTTCTCAGGGTGTAAATCTTAAGAAATGATGAGGCACTTGCCTAAACACATCAATTATGTTCCAAAGCCTGAACTTTTTTTCTGCTACAATTTTCATTTAGAGTTAAGAAAGTTTGAAAGTAATGATCCCTCAAAGTAGGTTCTCTTGATTCAATTTTGGCACTCAATAATTCAAATAATATTAGCTGGGCTTTTCTTCCTTTCTTTTCTTTGTTCGTCATTTCATTTTCTCTCTTCCCCACAATTTGTCCTCTCTTTATTTTAAGGCACTCTCTTATTGTCTGAGGATGATCCAAGTTTCAACTTATTGAAAGATTTTAAGCATACTTTCCCACTAAATATATTTTTTTAGAGAAAATGGTTAAGTGAAGTGTTCTCAAACTGATTGCCTTTCATCAGAGAAAGAGAAGAGAAATTTAAATCATAGAGAAAAGTGGTTTCTGGAAAAAAGAGATTGGAAAATGATTACTCGGAAGAGTCAAAATTTCACACAAAAAAATGAGGCTAGAACAGAAATACTTCAGATTTGGTTAGAGATGGGAAAATATATTTTTCTTTTCCTTTTGAGTCTCTCAACCTTTTCTCATCCTGAGAAACTGAACTCTTGGTATGAGGGTGTGAGGGTCCATCTCCCTCTGTCAGATGTGTGTTCTGATTGAAATGACTTCCCTTGCACACTCTGGGGCTTTTCTTCATGACCTTCAGTCTGAATTTTAGAGCCAGTGTCATTATTTGCCTCTGATTTTTCTTTCAAACGAATAAAGCAATCCCATACTTGTTGCAACAGAAAAGCAACATTGACATATGCAAGGAAAGCTTGACAATCCCCAGCCTCATGGCCCCCCGAGGTTGCCAGAGTTGGGCTGATGTGCCATCACGTACATGATGGACACTTTATTTTGTTGTTTACACAGATAGATCATACCATACATAGTCATCGACAGCTCTTTTCTTCTTAATATATCTTGTATATAACTCTAGGCATATATTACAGATTGATAGATAGATCATTTTAATAATGGCACAAAACCCCACAGTATAGCTGTACCATATTTATTTATTCAACTCTTCCTGTACTGATGGATGTTCCTGTTGGTTCTGTTGGTTTTCCTACCACAGCTATTGCTGCAGTAAATATTCTTGCTCCATTTTGCAAAGAGCAGTTGCTGGATCAATGCGTGTTTTGTAATTATAAATTTCATTTTATAAGATACTACTAAATTACTTTTCAAAAACAGGGTTACTCTCCCGTAAGTATCTTTTTAACAGTATTTTTGAAAAGAAACTCTGCTTCTGCAAAGGAGCAGAGCCTGCGCGGAGACTAAAGCCTTCCCTTCATCGTGGGCGCCCTTGAACCTCTTCGTGGACAAAGGGTCTCACGCTGGCCTCTCTTGGCAGCCCTCAGGCCACGCATACGTTGGTTAGCACGGCGGGCGCTGTTGTTTGAATATTAACTCGTTATCAGTGTTTAAAGGGAATCATGGAACTCAGATTTCTGGTTTCTCTTGGAAAATGGATAGTTCTGGCAAACTGGATGCTTGGTCCTCGGTGGTCTTGGTGGGTGGGAGCTGAGGGGCAGCCTTGCCCTTGGAGGCTGGGCCTGTCCTCCCTCTCCATCCACAGCCCTCACCCCAGGCAGAAGCCCTTGTTTCTGTTATTGGTCTGGCCCTGTAGCTTTTGAGTTTGTGATTCTTGGTTTCAACCAGGGTTTCGCAGCCGTGGCCCTGTTGACCTTCGCAGCTGGGTCCATCCAGGGTGGGCCGTGGGTCCATCCTGTGTACCGCATGTCCAGGAAAGTCCCCGGACATCACCTCCGGCTGAAAACCACTGGCTCAAACAGACCCACAAATCCCATTTTCTTCGGTAGATGTTGAGATCAACTTTTCCAAGCGTGTTCCTGAGCCACTTTCATTATTTCTCTCTATCCTGTAGGCCTCTGTCTCGCTTTCTGAAGGAATGTTGTTGAATTCTGTACACAACCAAGCTTTAAAGTCACGGAAATATTTCAAACCAGCCCCATTCGCCGAATTGCGAGAAAATATCTGAGCGGAGAAAGTGATCAAAACACTTTCCTTTCATCTCCGGAACAGAAGTGTAGACACGGCCGTGATTCCAGGTGGTTTCTCAAGTAAAGGCTTTACCTAATTACACACACGTAGAAGGTACAATTTCTAAATACTGGATGAAGAGGCTTGAATAGGTCCCTGGAAGAAAGGGAGACATTGCCTTTGTTCCCTTGGGTTTTCTGCGGTGGTTGTTTTTTTGTGATTTAGGGCCTCGTGCAAGCACCCTTCTCCCCTTCTGTTCTCACAAGAGTTCTCCTCAGAATGTTCCCGAGCATCAGGAAGAGTCAGCAAGGCTGGGGAGGGGGTCTCTCCAGGGCTTTTCTCCCCCTTTGCCTTCTCTCTCCTTCTCTGACAGGAGCAAATGACTTTCCTACATCTTTTCTCATTAGAATTAATAGAGAAGTATTAATTCTTTCCCTAAAGCTATTAGTTAAGTCACAGAGCTCCGGAATTGCTGAAACAGGGTAATTTCTCCTTCCTTCCAACGTGTAAATCTCGAGGCAAGATGAGAAGCTTTTGTGATTGTATCAATTAGGTCCCCAGGAAGCGACCCTCATAGACAATTTTCGTTTAGCCATAGGAAACTTTTAAAATAACGATACATAGACTAGACGGGCTGCTGTGTTCTGTCATGGCATTTAACGTTTCAAATGGCATTTCTTCGATCATCTCTTTTCCTGACGTGATTTCATCATCCTATTTTCACTCTGTATTTTAAAGTCACTCTCTTGTTGTCTGGACAGGATACAACTTTTAACTTAAAGCAAGATTTTTTTTTTTGCGGTACGCGGGCCTCTCGCCGTTGGGGCCCCTCCCGTTGCGGAGCACAGGCTCCGGACGCGCAGGCTCAGCGGCCATGGCTCACGGGCCCAGGCGCTCCGCGGCATGTGGGATCTTCCCGGAACCGGGGCACGAACCCACGTGCCCCGCAACGGCAGGCGGACTCTCAACCGCTGCGCCACCAGGGAAGCCCCTTAAAGCAAGATTTTAAACACCGCTTTGCACTAAACATAGTCTATTAGGTGAAGAATTCCTATGCGGGGACAGTTCTTGTCTTCATTGCCTTTCATCAAAGGAATAGAAAAGAGATGAGAACCACAAAGGAAAGTGGTTTCTGAAATAAAAGATTCATTTGTGATTACTTAGAGGCGAACCTTCCGAAGACTGCATTAGGGTAGCACAGAAATACCCGATGCTGTACTCCATCAATATATTTTCCTGGCTGTCTCTCAAGTCGTTCTCTGCCTGTGGGACTCAAGTGGGTGGCCGCTCCCCACGTCCTACAGTCCACCCACTTCTGATTGTTTTCTGATTGGAATGAATGTCCCCAGCCCCTGCCTGAGAAGAATAAAGCTTCTTCCCTCCATCATTTTCAGCCGTATGTTTTTCTTCTTCAGAGGCCTCATAAACAAAAATTGTAATACGATTGCAGAAACAAATGAATTTACTTGTAAAAAATTTTAGTCTGATATCTGGTGTGCCATAGAGCCTTAAAAAATATTGGTTGAATAATTACTCAAATGAATGATTCAGACTCGGTAGAGAGAAAACCAGCCCCAAACAGGTGGCATGTGGGAACGGTTTTACAGTATGCATGGTTTTACTCATTTCCATGGATACAGGTGGGGTCAGGGCCCCACTGTACCATCTCATTGCACCCTCTGCTTTTTCCTTCCTAGCATTTGCTACATATGTTTGGTGATTTTTTTTTCCGATTGGACTTTTATTTTTTTCATATTCTTTTCCATTATGGTTTATTACAGGATATTGAATATAGTTCCCCATGTGATACAGTAGGACCTTGTTGTTTATCCATCCTATATATAATAGTTTGCATCTGCTAACCCCAAACTCCCAGTCCATCCCTCCTCCAACCCTCCCTTCCCTTTGGCAACCACAAGTCTGTCCTCTATGTCTGTGAGTCTGTTTCTGTTTTGTAGACAAGTTCATTTGTCATATTTTAGATTCCGCGTGTAAGTGATGTATGATGTTTGTCTTTGTCTGACTTACTTCACTTAGTATGATCATCTCCAGGTCCATCCATGTTGCTGCAAAAGGCATTATTTCATTCTTTTTTATGGCTGAGTAGTAGTCCATTGTGCATGTGTGCCACATCTTCTTTATCCCTTCGTCTGTCGACGGACATTTAGGTTGTCTCCATGCCTTGGCTATTGTGAATCGTGCTGCTATGAACACAGGGGTGCACGTATCTTTCTGAATTAGAGTTTTGTCTGGATATATGTCCAGGAGTGGGATTGCTGGGTCACGTGGTAGCTCTATTTTTAGTTTTCTGAGGAACCTCCGTATCGTTCTCCATAGTGACTGCACCAATTTACATTCCCACTAACAGTGTAGGAGGGTTCCCTTTTCTCCACACCCTCTCCAGCGTTGGTTATTTGTAAGTGATTTTTTTGTTTTTGGTGTAATTATTTGCTGGCTGAATTTCTCCCCCCGTTAGACTGTCATCTCCATGAGGGTATCTGCCTCCGTCACTGAATACATTGCCCGTGTTCAGCACCGTTCCTGGCACAGAGCATTGACTGTGGTCAGTGCTCGATAAATATTTAGGCTCCATCATATGGGCTCATAAATGGGCTCAAAAAATATGGACTCAAAGGGGCTCAACTAGTATTTGGCATATGAGCGAATAACTGCCCACATAGTGATTCCTCTTAGAGTTCCGCCCCACTTTCCTTAAGTAATTGCAAATTTTAATTGCTAGCACATTTTGCATCCTTCGATGACAGGGATGCTTGTAAACAATTTCATCTCAGATAAATTAGTAGTCTGGGAGATTACCCCTGGGATCGTGTTGTTGCTTATAGCTTACTCAATGAGGCCAATGTGATAGACTCATTTTTACCCCTTCCTTATAATTCAGCGTCTTTGGACTCCAAATTCATGGAGGTTTGGGGTATATTGGGGCAATTGATGAAAAGGCATCAAATTACTTACATTTTCAGATAATGATATTTGAGTAATATGTCTGTTAGCATTTTAACAAGGCCTCGCAATGAGACAGCCTGCAGGAGGCTTGACATTAAAGATGTCACCGGTTAAGCTGTACGTTTCATCGTGTTGTTTCTTCACTCCGTTTTCCTTCTAATTATTTTACAGTTTCCTGTCGCCTTTTCAAGATGGCTAAATTTAAATTTGCTACAATACTAGGCAGTCTCTTCCTCCCTCCACGTGGTTTGGCAATGATTTCTGAGGGAAATTATTAAAAACGCAGCCTTTAATCGGGGTGTGGGGGGGCAGAACAGCACACAGAGCTGTGATGAGAGATGGGTCCTATAGTATGACGCTGGTAATTGCGTAAGAGCGGTCGAATTCGCAAAGATTGCGATAGGACGGTGGAATCCATAATTTCTGAAGATGTACAGAGTGATTCCCAGAGTGATGCCGAAACGTAAAGAGGATGCCGTTCTGTGCTTTAACCCTTGACTGGAGCCCTACCGACCTTTTGAAAAGGGCCATTCATCTAATAGCAAGGATGCTTTCCTTCTTCAAGGGTCACAATTCGATTAACACACTTCTGTGACATTATTTGGGCATTTTTCACAATGAGTAAAGATAACGCACTTTTCTCTGTAGACTGTTAGGTCACAGGCAAATTAAATCAATGTATTTTCTTCCCTTGCTTCCTCGGATGAGTCAGAAGTTATTGGTCAAAGGCGTGCATGACCTTTCCGTTAAGCTTAAAAACCCAAATGACCTGCTGAGAAGATGCTTGGCCAATCTGATTATTTTCTCTGTACTAATTGGTTTTACTTCTTCTTTGAATTGAATGAATTGCCTGGTGGTTTTGTCACTGTGGGAGCACAGCTTAATCCACTTAGAGCGAGGCGCTTGGGCTTGGTAAACTCTGGAGCTCTAGAAACGTTTTTCATCATTGTGGTCTCTGGGTGATTTTTCATAGGTGAGAATGCAGGTGGATCTCAAATCCATCCATTTTCTCCATTTCTATTTCCACTGCCCTAGCCAAGTCATCTCGCCTGGCCCCCTAGACTACTTTGGGAACCTTGTAACTGGTTTTCCCATCCTATTCCCCTCTCTCCTTCTTCAATCTCCATATAGTAGCCAAGTGCCTCTTTAGAAGATGTAGACCTCTTGCTGGAAACACTGGTTTCTTCACAATGAATGAAGAATAAAATCTAAACCCCTTCCCAGGGCTGCCTGCACCCTACAAGATCTGAGCCCTTGGTGGCTCCCTCAGCTTCATTTTGCCCCGTGCTTACCACCATCTTTCCACCACCGCCTTCCACTGATTCCTTAATCCTCCCAGCTCCATCCCACCGCAGGGCCCCTGCCTCTGTTCCTCCTTTGTCTGGAATGGCCTTTGAGGGCCATTCTTATCCTGAAGGTCTCATTTCAGGTGTCACCTTCTCAGAGATGCCTTCCTCAACTAGGCAAGCCAGTCACTCTCTGGAATCTGCCCTTCAGGGACTGTTACTCTCTATAATATTCCCTGTTTATCATCACTTTTGTTATTACTCTACCCTCTCCTGTTCATTGCATCTTTGTCATAGCCTCCTGTGTATCGTTCCTCTCTGGGGTTCCCCCCGTTTATTTCCTTCGTGACCCCCGTCACAACCTCAGTTATCTTACTTGTCTCTGTTTCTCTTCCCCGTCGGAACAGAGGCTCCTGAGGGCCAGGGCACCTTGGTCTTGTCCTCCAATTCCTCAGGGTTGAACATGGTACCTGGTTCCTTGAAGGAGCCCAGGACATGTCTGTTGAGCGGATGAATGAGATACCAAAGACCCCGGTGCTGCCTCTTCAGGTGATCTCAGGAACGTGGTGCGCAAAAGTCATTGCTTCCTTTCCCAAATTGTCGCAAGGTTGATGGAGTTTTAAAGTTGATTTACTCAAGCCTGGTGTGCTCCATCATCTTAGTGACCTACCCCTGGGGGTATAAGGAGTAGGTCTGTTCTTTTGGGTTCAAGGTAGAGGACAGAGCACATACACTTCCTACACTTTCCTCCCAGACATTAGTGAAGGAATGTGTTTGGAATGCCCAGGCCCAAGGGGACAAGATGACCGGAGAAGAAATGGCGCCACAGTTGTAGGGGCTGGAATGCAGAGGCTAAGTGGTCACTGATTAGCAGACCCAAGTGAACTTAATCCTTGTTTAACAGTAGTCAAGCCCTAGACATTCAGAAATCCATGGTACCAGGTGGGACTGAAAACAGGAGCGTTGGTTGAAAGAATCAGCAGCATTCAACCCCCCCGCCCCCCCCCAGATCTGCACCCCGCCCCTGCTTCTCAGAGCCTGGTCACGTCCCTCGCTCTCGCCCCCAGATAAGACTCTGGGCTTACTCTCTGGAGACTCTACAAAACGCTGGGGAGCAAGGGGGCTGTACTGAAAACAGAGGGTTTAAACAAAGGCTGGCACCGCACATCGAGGCCTCCGCTCTCAATCCCAATTCTGACTGCAGGATGCTGGCACCTGCCTTACACTTTCCAGGCAGGAGATCAGAGAACTCCTTGGGCAGAAGCCGACCGGCCTGTGCGGAAGACCTAACGGGCATTACTTCAGGTCTCCCCACATCAGCAGGGCAACCAGATAACCCTGCAGGGAGGTCCACGATTGACATTTTATGTTTGTGAAGTGTTTCTAACCAGTTTTTCAGTGCGTATTTCCTAAACATGAGCAGGTAGTTAAGATTGCCAGGTATCTCAGGGAAGCCTTTAGTGGGAAAGAGAGATAAAAACATACAGAAACAAAGGAACTTGGAAGAGAGACAATATAGGAAGAGGCGAACTTCAGCAATAACAATGACAACAGATCATTATTAATCTTGCCTGAGACAGAAGGGAAGATGTTGGAGCCATGAAATAGTAACAGGATGCTATAAAGAAGGAATAATAATGATTAATAATAATAATGAAATTCAAAACATGATAGCAGACACGGACACCTCTGAGTTGAAATAGAAAGTTGAAAGAATCCTCCCAAGTGAAAAAGACAAAGAATTAGAAAATAGGAGAGAAAAGATAAGAAAAATAGAGGATTAGATCAAGATGTCCAATAACCTACGAAGAGCAGTTCTAGAAAAAGAGAAAAGACAAAACATAAGGAAAAAAATATATCAAAGAACATATTTTTCTAAAATGGATAGACGTGGTTCAGGTTGAAAGGGCCCACTGAGTGTCCAGACAATGAATGGAAACAGACCCAGGACCATGGTAACACTGGCATTAAAAAGAGTTTAGGAGTTTCCAGAGAGAGAGAAACCAGAAGGTTTCCTCCAAAGGATCGGGAACCATAAATCATGTTGGCTCCAGACTTCTCAACAACTAGAGCTCAGTGGAGCCACATCTTCAATTCTGAAGGAAAATGAATTTTAATTCAGACAGCTCTACCCAGACAAGTAGCCAATTAAAGTCTAAACAATTTTATTTCACCCTTTCTCATGAAGCTGCTGGAAGTTTTGCGTTAAGAAAGAATGCAAACAGAGTAAACCCAGGAAAAAGAAGCGTGGGTGTCCAGGAACCAAGGAGGTGAAGAAAATTGCCAGGATGAGGGTGGCACACGGGCTCAGCCCCCATCGGGCCAAGGGAGCAGTGGTCCACTGGGAGCAGGTCAGAAAGTTTTGAGAGACAGATCTCCAAGGAAATGAAATGGAACCTAATAAATGAAATAAAAGACCACAGGGAAGGAGGTGGGAGGATGATTTTAGGAATAAGTCCATACAAAAAAGTAAGCAAAAGAAAAAGACAAAATGATGATTAACTCCGGGGAGAACGGTGCTGGCAAGAAAGGCAATGTAATCACAGCACGCTACCTGGCTTGGTGGTGAAGAGAGGTAAACACTGGATGTCCTAAACAAAATTATGACATCATAGCCGTATGACTGGAGAGAGGAGAGAGGGGAGGGGGTGTGCCCAGGTGTGCAGGTGGTAAGGATTGTGGATGGGGGAGCTCGTCCTAAACCCTCCTCTCCCCTCACGACGTCATAGGCTATCCTCCAAACCGGAAACAGGGAATCCAGAAGGGTGCTACACGCTTGTTCTTAGGAGAGAAGGAGATAAATACAAAAGGAATCCAAAGTGGGAAAAGATGAGTGGGTGGGCAGGTGTGGCTGTTTCTCTTAATACACAGAAATACTTGACTTTTAAAAACTCTGTGCATGTGTAGCGTTAATCAAGCTAAAAGCAGATGTAAAAGTGGGTTGAATGCTTTTCTCTGGTGACACAGCTCTTCTAGAATGTTTTTCTGATCTCCTCTCACGATGGGATCTACTTGCTGAAACTCTGTGGTCCTTTGGACTTGTATCCCAGGCCAATGTGACAAAATGGAGGAGAGAGTACCGATGAAGGACGAGGGAAGGGCAGCTCTTGCCCTGAAAGGGAGATGCTGTTTTGGGGATGTTGTCAAGGCCATATCTTCATCACCCCTCTCCCCGCACACATCACAAACACCACCACAGAACCACAGCAACACAAAAACCAACCTCCCTCCTGCTGTCAGCGCCCTGATGGAGACTAAGGCATCCTACGTGATAGGGAAATCTCTACTCTCGACCCTCAGTTGAATGGCCAGAGAATTCAAACCGATCCAAAATTAACCCATGTGGCCAGGAAGATGACTTTGATGAAAAAAAGATTCACATGAAACATCTTCTAAAATATCTGTAACCGAGGGAGTTTTCTGCCTTGGGAATTGGTTTTGCCATTTCTTTCCTTATCAGAAGCGGAGACGTTTTCCTTGACCACGTGAACCGTTTCACGGTAAATCCACTTCCCAGATACACCGTGTGAGATGAGGCTGTGAGTTCAGAGCTGGTCGTAAAGACACAGATCAACTCCTAGGAAATGACTGTTGGCTGGCTTTATAACTTCAGGTGTATATCCATGTGCCTCCCCCCTTTTTAGGTCTAAATCTGTCAGGGGAGACGCCTTGTGCTGCCTCAGAATCCTCTCTTTGTGTTGGGGACGGAGAGAAGGAGGAGAGGAAGGAGGGCACCAGACACAGCTCGGGAAGCTCCTGTCCTCACCCAAGTTCAAGAGCTGTCAGGGAAACAGACAGATCAACCTCGAAGGTGGGAACTGTGGCTCTGAGCGGTCTCTGCCTGTCTCTGTTCTAGATTTATGCCTCTTTTTTCTTGTTAGTGTCCAGTGTGGCAAAACTCGCTTGGGCCACCTAGAGGTTTCCTGGCACAGAAACCCCGTGAGGCAAACAGACGCCTCCAAACATTGCGCTCAATCAGCCGGTGACTTGGGCTGTGAACTTGGGATGATCTCACAGTTGATTAAAAAATCCCAAGTCCCTTATTATTTCATACCTGAATAGAGATGCCTGTCACCCTGCGGAGGTCACTGCAATGCGGCGTCAATGCCAGGCAGACTGGGGGGGCTTTGGGCTGAGAAACATGAAAATGCTATAGTCCAGACCGCACCTTGAAAAACCGCTAATCTGGAAAAACTCAAATGCACGGTACTATAAAGTAGCACACCCGCTGCAGGAGCAGTGATGATTTAAAATCGGATGCTCAGAACCGGTTGGATAATTGAGTGGCTGGGTTTTCACAAGGCCAGATACAAATACAGAGCTGTCTCAGTAGCTTATTGTGTGTCAACACGGAACTTTACTGGAGTTATTAATGCATCAATTAGTTATTAATGAAAACTGATGAGAGCACTGTATCGAAGTTCAGGCTCTGTAAAGAATCATTAAGACCTCCAGACCTTGTTCCCGTTGAGGACCACGTTTCTGACCACACGTATTTTGTACCAATTAACCTCTTGTCCCTCCATTTATTTTCCTTTGCACGCTGCTGCAGGAGATTTCTCCATCTGCCGGTGAGCATGGGGGTCGTCATCCTCAGAATACAGCTGTGAGGTCAGAATTATCTCTGCCATCCGACTCCTTGGTGGCGGTGGCTAATGACAGACTTCCAGCCCGTGGCAAAGGTCTGCACGTGGGATTGCCTGAGACTCACCTGCCGCCCCCCCAGGAGCAAGTCTCAACAGACCCCACACCACGCATTTTCTCAGATGCTCAAGAACCTTCTTCCTTTGAGTCCAAAGGAACCTCTCTCTGCCATGACCCTGCTACCTCTGTGGCTGCCTTTTGTCCTTCTCTGGGGAAAAGAGCAGGTCACACAACCCTGGGAATTCACAGTGTGGAACCACAAGACCACAGCCAGGGTGCAAGGGAGACTCTGACACAAAGCTCCCCCGACAGAAAAGCGATAGCAGAGGGTGTGTCCCCATCACTCTTGCCAGGGAAACCTTCATCTGGGCAGAGACTTTCAGGTTCAGTTCCACTGGGGTCCGCTGGAAAAACTCATCCTGAAATACCAGCTTCAGGACCAGGTTCAGCTAGTTCACACCAAGAGGAAGGGAAACACAAGACATTTTTCCCTTCGGGGGGCAGATACGGGTGTGGGGAAGTGCGGGTCCCCTGCCCTCCTGTAGGAAATGACAGTGGGAAATGTCAAGCATCTGGATTCATCGCCCTAAAGGATGGTGTGGTTCCGTCTAGCCCAGGGCAGCCCACGGAGATCCCTGCAGCCCCTTCGAAAACCCTCAGGAAGAGGAGTTTGGAAGGAATGAGAAAGCAAACTCGCGTGGAGTTCAGCGACACCAGCAGCGATGATGAAGATCGGTTGGTGATAGAGATCTGAAACTTCCAGAGGAAGATGCGTCCACGGTCAGAGACGGATGATGCTTCACAGTAAATGCCGTCAAGCGGGCAGGAGGACTGAACTCTATTCATGAAGCCCCTACAGAGAGGAAAGCCATTTGGGGGTCTTTCTAAGATCTCCCCAACCAACTCTGAAACCCAAACGCAGCTTCACCCTTCCCGAGAGGCCCTGCTCGCAAGGCACCAGGCTGGGCAAAGCTGGCAGTGAAGCAAGGTCTAAGAAGTCTTGACCTACACAATGACTGTGGCTTGACTCCCAGCTGTATCCACTGCATCGGTCCTTCACTGCCTCACCTGGGAAAATGACACTGACCCAGAGAGCCACGATCGACTTGTTTCCGAACAAATGTGAACCCCCCCAGAGTCAAGGTGACAGGTTCCCTCTGTTAGTGACCTGGGGGTTGGCTTCAAAGGGAGTGAGCATACTTGGGAACACTGGGGTAGCTTGCAAAAGAGATGGGGTGTGAACTGGGCATCGAGATACTTCTGTTTATTCTGGAGACAAAATCCAGATTCATGCAAAAACTGAAGTTTGGTCCCAATAATTTGCCTCCTTAATGGAAGCTGTAAATATACTTCAAAATGCCCATGATCTGGTGAAATACTAAGTATCTTTCAGTGTCGCACAAATGGTCAATGCTTATGTATGATTCAGTGACACGAGCACATACAGCTCTTGTGCCCAGTGCCTTTTCTGTGGAGACCTCTGAAACCCTTGGTTTTTCCAGCTCTTGCGAAAGGAACGTTGTGTTAAAAGTTAATAGAACAGTCTCTGTAATGAGTCATTTTTGAGGGGGAAAAATTCACTTATTTTCCTCTGATTCTTTCTGTCATATTGTGCTCTGAGCAACTTCAATTAGAGGGTTACATTTTAGTAATCTCTGTAGCTTAAACGGCTGCCTGCTTATCGCGATGGGAGCCTTTTAGATTTCCTCCAGAAACTTCAAGGATACAAAACTAATTGGAGTTTTGACGCTGTTTTACATCTCGGTAATTTTATTTTGGGGGCTTGGTGTTACTTTGCTGTCAAATTAAATCAGCCTCTGTATTGTGTAAGTCAGAACAGCACAGAGAAAATTCGCCAGTGTTCCAGGCCCGTGCGCCCCTGTACAGAAGAGAATAGGTGATCTACGTCAGACAGCGCAGCGAGCAAAGCCTCCGGTTTACTGCGCTCTTCTCCTCCTCCTTAAGTGGGAGAGGAGAAACTTCAAGACATTTACACTGCTGCATTCCAGTAAAATTTCATACTTGCTTTTGGTTTTGTACGATTTGAAATTTATAGCCGAGCTCTCTTGGCTTCACTTTGATGTAAGGATGTTCATACGACATCTTGTAGTTCAAGGGCGGCGCAGCGACGCGGAACACCTCGCACGAACGCAGATGCCTTGATACGTCCTTGTCTGTGACGAAGGATGGTCCGATCTCACGCATCTTCAAGTGAATTTTCCAATTTTAGGGTAACTCTAGAAACGTCAAGGTGGGACCAGCTGCCCCGGGTGACTTAGCGTATGTCTGTGGTCATTTCCCATGCACTCATACATAGCCAAGTGATTTCAAGCCCAGCCAAGGAAAACATAAGAAGGGAGGTAAAAGGATGCTAAGCGTTTACTTCGTGTACTTTCTAAACCAAACAGAAGTGATGTAATTATCTACCCATTGGATTGTCCGTGCCACTATAATGAGAGAGAGGTCTAAGGAAAATGGTCTGAATCCTGGAGGGAGAGAAAGCGACCTTGTCCTGAGCTGGCTGGGGAATCTTGGTGAAGACTCACGCCCTCTCAGCACCTGTTTCTCCGACTGGGAAGAAGAGAGTAAGACAAGATGTGCCGAATGTGACCTCAGGCCCCGACCCTTGTGCGAGTGGCTCGGAGGTGGTCCCCGTGGGAAAGGGTCCTGCACGCAAGGAGTTTGGGAGGGGGCTGTGGGGAACTAAAGCCAATTATTTTTTTGAAGAACGTGAGCTCAGGGAAGCTCCTTCTAATTTTTTTTTTCTCTCCAGAGCTCTAGATTTGGGGGTGCAATCAACCCATTTCTAAATGGTGGCTCGTAATGCAAAAATTAGAAGCAAAAACAGAACACTGCTGTGTGAGTGGGAGACAACATGTCTGTGGCTTCGGTTTACTTTGTGTTGGGAGGTACTGGTCATCCAGATGCTTCTCTCCTGGACGGCTGCTGAGCTGTTGGCTGGACCACTGGACTGAAGTCAGTAAGTCACTGCTCCCAGTAGCACCGACCTCAGGATAGTCAGGTTAGGTGGAAGCTTGATCCTTCTACGAGCCACGGATGCTGGCTGCCACATCCCAACCTCCATCAAACATGGCGGAACATTGATTCCATCTCCAACTCCCCGTGTCTCTCATACAAGAGTGAGCAGGTTACCAAAACTTCCTGTCTCAGCTGGTCACTTAGCTAGTTGGTGGCAATGTTTTACAAGTGTACCTTACTTTATATCAACATGAATTTGTGAAAAGCTATATTTCAGTGGGTTTAAAAAACTTTTTTTTTAATGTATTTTGAATGACCCGAGGGGACTTGGCTATTGAAAATCATCCCAAGGTGAATATTTTTTTTAATGAAAAACTCTTTTATAAAGCAACAAACAATCTCTGATTTTATACATCTTAACTTTCCTAGGGTTTTTCTTAAAGTGGAATGCAACTATAGGGATACATTTTAAAGATAATATCAGTGATCTAGAACCCAGTTTGGGTTATTGAAAATAAAACTTCAGTAATATGGATTGATCATTGCTGCAGTGACTCTACAAGTGTGTGCTGTGTAATGGTTCAGGGAAGACAAATTGATTTTAGAACAGGGCAAACTAGAGTTTAAAGATCAGGGATTCCCCCTTTCTCCCCGGTACTGCTAATTTCATTGTACCTTCAGGTAAGGGCCTTAACCCATGGTGTCTCAGCTTCTCCCACAGAGAATAACTCCTGGGATGCTGGCACCGACTAATAAAGGGCACTTTGAATTCTTTCCTTTTCTCTCAGAGCAAGGTATACAAATGCCACTAACCATGATGCTCAAGACACTGCCAAGTTTCTTTCTCCAGCTGTACCTACACCTGGCCGGATCTCACTTGTTGAAGATGCATAGAGAAAAGAGCTCTCATGTTCCCCCTGTCAAGTGGCTCTTAACGTCATGTGCTTTTTGATGGACAACCTGAATCCTCCTTGTTGTAAAGCATGATGGAGACAACTCGTGTCTCCTGTTGCATATGACCTTTGAGATTCTGGACGAAGCTAATATCCTTTACTTCACAATCCAGAAGAACCTATGGTTCATTTGTCAAGAGATAAAACAAGACAGGGGATTGGTGCTTCTAGATTCGAATCAAAACTCTGTCAATAGCATGATGGGTACCTGAGGGCAAGTTAAACTTCCCTTTCCTAAAATCCCTCCCCTAAAGCTCAAATGGGAAGAGGGGCCTTGTAAGAACGCATCGTGGCCACAGTTCTTGGCAGGACAGGTGAACCATTTGCACCCTCACGCCAAAACGTATTTCCTTGCATTTACATTCAGTACTTAGAAGGATCACGTTACTCATTTTTTCCCCAGCATAGAAATTTGCATTTTGCACAAAATTTGCCTGGTGCAGTGGATTTTTATAGTTATGGAAACTCATCGTTATTGGGATGTACCACTGCTCAGATCCCCAGACGTAATTCAATATGGTGAGGAGAAAATGGTCTGCCTGGCCCTATGGTGACCATATCTACAACCACAGCAAACAGGGCTTGTGTATTTCTTCTCACTTCAGTTGTGATTCCCATAATTCTTGTGAGGGAGACCTTTGGCTTTTGAAACACTACATTTCTCAATATACAAGCACAAGTTTTTGGCCTTCTCTTTCAGATACTCATTAAACATAGGTGTCAGGACCCAAAAAATCCAGTGCCAGATTTGTACCTTGTACAGTCCTTTTCACCCATGCTTTGTACTTATGTGGGAATACATATAATTCAATCTGAAGTGTAGAACATTGAGCATATTACTTCATCACTGGAAGAAGAGAAGCCAGGGAAGGTGTCAGCCTCAGTCAGTTGAAGCCCTAGAGGATGACTCAATACCTTATATATGCAGTCAGCTCTTCAGAACTTACTACTCTACTGATTGATTGTCCACAACCGAGAAGCTATTGGCTTCTTGGTGGTTTGTTTAAATGTATTTCCTCCTTTATATGGCTAAATTATTTTGTTTTGATAAAAATAAAACTGAAAATGAAAACGCCTTGTGTGATTTGTTCACATTTTAACCGAAACTACCACAAAAAATATCCTATATAAATTGGATGTCCGATTATTCCTAAATAGTTGACCAGGCGTCCTGGCCGCCATATTGGTATCCCATTCCACTCAACGAAAGAATTAGGTTATGGCAAATTATCACATTTTCTTGTGCTGTTTTCTTTTCCCATGTGTCTCTTCTGTCACTGTCTGCCATATTTTATGGTTCATAACTTAGAAATGTGTTTTTAAGTTCCTAAATGTAGCTAAAGTTTGAAGCCACACGAGGGCACTATCCACAGTGCAATAATCCCAGAGTTTTCCCCTTAGAATTGACGTTGCTTAGATAATTAATATTATTCATTAACAGAGAAAAAAAATCTGTAATTCAAAGCAGTGCCTCCTTATGAAGATAAATCATGTACTCTTGGCAAGAACAAGTAGACTTATTTTACATACCAACACAATATTCTTCTATGTCTATACCTCCTGAAGCCACGTGAAGTCAATGAAGACACAATGCATTGGGAGAAAAAGTGGGAATGGAAACATGGGAGGAACAGATACACCAACTGATGGATCTTCATAGCTTTTTTGCTAACTAATCAAACTCTAATAGTGATAAATTAATCCATTATTTCCAAATTTCCATCATTTGAGAACCATCTTACTGCTTTTTGCCATATGTATCCACATGTGAGTACATTATTTACTTAATACTTTTATTTAAATCATCTTTGTCTTCAAGAAGCTATTCTTTTCCTAAGTAATAATATCTGTGAAATAACCTTAATTTGGTAGTTGTGTGTATCTTCTGATATGCATTAAAATAAAAGTATTAAGACTGGTTATCCATGTACCAGTTAAATATCATCTTTGTACTACCCGGCACACACCCCCCACACTCAGGGGAAGCATGGAGCTAATCTAAAAGGTACATGTGTTGTTAGTTCTGGAGTTACTCCGTTTTTTTGTTTTTGTTTTTTGTTGGTTTTTTTTGCGGTACGCGGGCCTCTCACTGTCGTGGCCTCTCCCGTTGCGGAGCGCAGGCTCTGGACGCGCAGGCTCAGCGGCCATGGCTCACGGGTCCAGCCGCTCCACGGCATGTGGGATCTTCCTGGACCGGGGCACGAACCCGTGTCCCCTGCATCGGCCGGCGGACTCTCAACCACTGCGCCACCAGGGAAGCTCAAGTTATTTCGGGTTTTGTTAAGCTCAGCTCTCTCTCCAGTCCAGCGGAACTGGTGGCGGCAAGTTGCGTTGTGGGTTTATCAGATAAGTGTCTTCAGTCAAACTTTACAGCTGATTAATTAGCATTCCAAGTCAAAGGATTCTCACTTCTTTTAGTCTCAAAGGAACAATCATATAATGTCAATATATATTTTTTCTTTTTTGGTATTTTATTGGTTGGTTGGTTGGTTAATGAGTACAGAATGATATACAGGAAAGCGTGGTTAGGGATTCATGCTGAACCACCAGTAACTCCCATCAGTTCTGATGAAACACCCGCTTCCATACTCTTGAACTTGAAGCAAATGCATTTGACTGTACTACCTGTACTAATTTGGCTGTACTAACCCTAATTCTCCAGTCTTCTCCTTGGGGACAGCCTGTATTGGCTGTACTAACTTGGCTGTACTAACCCTAATTCCCCAGTCTCCTGCTTGGGGACAGCCTGTTGATCTCTGGGCTGCAAACGCAGAAGGAATTGCTTGGTGACATCTAGGACATTTGTCTCCAGCTGCGACAGACGTCTGCTTTCAGCCTCCCTCAGCTTCTGCCGGGGGGCAAACTCAACACCCTTTACAACTGAGCATCCAGGCGATTTCTATCCAGAAGTAGGGGAATTGTTTTCTGGATAAATGCAGGCGTGAACGGATTCCTATAGGGAATTGGCGGTTTTGTATGTGCAGCATCTGGGCACGGGACCCAGCCCTGTCTCTGGCCCCAGTGGCAATCTGGTTTGTCTTCTATGTGTATGTTGTGTGAAACAGAGTAGAATTCAGCAGAATCCAGCAGAAATTCAGACAGAGCCCCTTGACGCCATCGTAAATGAAAGGCCAGATATCTAGGCTTGTGTTTGGTCTAAAGAACCCCACCTTATGCGCACGCGGGCACACGTGCGTGCGCGCACACACAGACACACGCACGTAAGCCACACCCTACTCTGAAAGTCCTCTTCTTGTTAAAATAAAGAATTGGGTGGAGTGGGCCAATGAGGTAAGAAATGGCCCCATAGACGGCCCCAAAGAGACTTCCTTGGAGGCAGGGCCCATGGTGTCTTCATCTCGGAATAGTGCCTGGCTCAGAGCAGGTATTAACGCACACTTGCTAAGTAAACGAATGGAAATAACTCACCAGGTAGGGAGACAAAAGAAGGATTCTAAGATGAGTAATTTGACACACCCCTTTTCTGACTGGAGACCTGCCTCCTTATCGGAGATGAACAAAGGCATCGAGAGAAGTGCCTGCCCACCAACTTCAGAATTAAGCGACAATTTTCCATTACCTATTCCATCCCGTTCATTCGCCCAATATTTATTGAGTACTTAAGTACATAGCAGACAAGGAGAATATAGGAGTGGAAAAGGCATACAGGATCCGTGGAGCTTTTATTTGGGGGAGAGAATGCCAATTCATGAACCAACCAGGCAAACAAATGTGTAAGCAACGTGATATCAGACGTTGCCAATGGCTAAGAAAGCAAAGGGAATGTTAGAAGGTTTATCTTACCCTAATTCAAAACGTTTAATGCAAATAAACATTTTTCTTTTTTTTTTTTTTTAACATTTTTCTTTTGTTGTCCTCAGTAGAAGAGAAACCATCCTACACGTTAAGATCTATCTCCTTTTCTGTTTCATGCCACCACCTCAGTTCTTCGCACATGAAGCAGAGAATGTTGCAGGATGACGTGTCTCTAGTCTTGTACTTATAATTTCTTTTACTCTCCTGAAAGCTTCAGTTAGCATCAGTAAGCATGGTAATTTGGGGCTGCCTGTGCTAATATGCCGAATTCCACATACCTTAGCACTTAGAGAGTGAACGCCTGTTGGATCCCACGGTAGCAGAGAAACCCAGGTGGGCACTATTTTGCAGCTAATTTTCTCAACAGAAACCATCAAATATTTGATGACTTGATGTGCTCAAGTCTGGATTCTTTTTCTCAGGAAAGGTTAAGAAAGCATCCTTAAAGTCAGAGGTTCTCAAAAGGAAGCAGTTTACCTCCCTGAAGACGTAAGACAATGACCAAAGACAGTTTTAAAAAAAAATTTTAATGTTTTATTTTTAAAAATAGATTTTATTGAGGTATAGTTGATTTACAATGTTATGTTAATTTATGTTGTACAACAAAATAATTCAGTTATACACATATACATTCTTTTTCGTACTCTTTTCCATTATGGTTTATTATGGGATATTGAATATAGTCCCCTGTGCAATACTGTTTACCTATCCTATATAAAATAGTTTGCGTCTGCTAATCCCAAACTCCCAATCCATTCCTTCCCCACCTCCCCCTTGGTAACCACAAGTCTGTTCTCTCTGTCTGTGAGTCTGTTTCTGTTTCCTAGATAAGTTCATTTGTGTCATATTTTAGATTCCACATATAAGTGATAGCATATGGTATTTGTCTTTCTTTTTCTGACTTACTTCACTTAGTATGATAATGTCAAGGTCCATTCAATGTTGCTGCAAATGGCATTGTTTCATTCTTTTTTATGGCTGAGTAATATTCCATTGTGTATAGATATACCACATCTTCTTTATCCGTTCATCTGTCGATGGACATTTAGGTATTTTCCGTGTCTTGGCTATTGTGAATAGTGCTGCTGTGAACATTGGGATGCATGTATCTTTTCAAATTATAGATTTGTCCAGTTGTATGCCTAGGAGTGGAATTGCTGGATCACATGGCAGCTCTATTTTCAGTTTTTTAAGGAACCTCCAGACTGTTTTCCGTAGCGGCTGCACCAATTTATTATACATTCCCGCCAGCAGTGTAGGAGGGTTCCCTTGTCTGTACACCCTCTCCAGCATTATTTGTAGACTTTTTAATGACGGCCATTCTGACCAGTGTGAGGTGGTACTTCATTGTAGTTTTGATTTGCTTTTCTCTAATAATTAGCAACGTGGGGCATCTTTTCATGTGCCTGTTGGCCATCTGTATGTCTTCTTTGGAGAAGTGTTGACCGAAGGAAGTTTTGACCTCACAGCTTGGGTGAGGGGTGCCACTGGCGTCTGAGCTGGAGGCCGGGGACGTTGCTCAGCGTCCTACGAGGCACAGGATGGTCCCCATCAGGAAGTATCCAGTCTCACTGCCAGTGGTGCTAGGGTTTAGGAACTCTGGTCTAAGGAGGCACGGTCACATTCTATTAGAGACCCTAGAGCAGCCCTGTCCTCAAACTGATGACGAGATTAGAACGGGGAGAAAGACTTGCCTTGGCAGGACCAGAAGCAGAGTCCGGGCTCCGTATCCCAGTCCGGTATGCTTTCCGTAGCCTCACATCTGGAACTTTGCAAGTTGCGTGAGGACTTGTGTCTTGAGTCTACACACAGCAGACCATCTATGGGTTATGGTCCAATTAACTTCATTTTTTTTTTTTTTTTCCACTCTTCACCTTGAGGAGAAAGAACCAGGACATGGGAAGTTAAGTCAATGTGAATATCAACTAGACATTCAGTAAAGACAGATCAAAAGATCAGCTTTTACTGTGAGGGTAAATGCAACCCAAAGTCCCATACTACTCCATTGACCTCTACAGGCAAATGGAATGAAAGAACATGAATACTGCTGCTGGGAACCGGGGAGTTTTCAGATTTGGTTGGGGTGCACGAAATCTGAAAGTTTGCTTTGAACCTTCTTCTTTGTAGAGGAAACTGAGAACCAGAGGATTTGGTCCTGGCTCGAGTCAGAGGCAAGGCTATGACTAATCCCAAAGCCCCCAAGTCCAACATGCTTGCCATGACATGACCAGGTCCTGCCTCTGAAATCTTCCATTATGTCCGCTGTCCTTGCTAAGAGTGTCAAGTAGAACAATGCATTTCATAAAGGTTTTCTGCATCAGGGTTGGGAAATACCAGTGGAGTTCTGGTTAACTAGAAATCATCCAGAAAATTAAATTATCCACACGAACCATTCCCCAAGTGTTCTAGTTAATCTAGGTGTTATTCTGTGGGTTTTGCAAAAAGAAAACTTCTCTCCTAAGACATCTGGACTCAAATAGATGTGAGTGGTGCCTATGTGGTCCCCTAATTTATGTACTTGAGTACAATAAATTCGGCAGGGATCACAAGCGTAGACAAAGAAGTGTTAACAGCAAAAAAGACATCACCAAAAAGCCTTTGGAAGACAAACACTTCTCATCTTCAATTATAAGACAACCTGATGCAGAGAGAGAATAAATTAATTTTAAAACCTCCTGCACAAAGAAAATAATGGAAAAATACATCATAAGTAGTTATCCCTTTTGTGCTAAAAACAAGTGATTTGGAGAAAATGACTACATGGGAGTGAATGTGTTAGTCTTATTATCTTTTTCTGGTTTTAAATTCTTAGGGGAGAAACAGAGAACAAGAGAAAAGAAAAAGAAGCTTTCATTGTTTCAACAAACATTTATTGGGTATTAGTATGTTGCCAGGCACCAGGCTACACTTTCTGTGACTTTTTCTACTTTCAAAATTACTTTCAGTCAAGAACTTCTAGATGCCTCATTGCTGGATTCCAACAGTTCGAGAAAGGCCATTCTTCTAAGGTTTTTGCCAAAACCATTATGGTTCAACTTCAGAGATGCAGCTGGGAATCTCACTTTGTCCCCTCACCCCCGCATGGGAACCTGAGTTTTAGGGCTTGGTCCAACTAGGCTTAGGGGACATCCATTTGTAATGAGAGGTTTATGAGTCTCAGGTTGGCTTTTCCTGGAAGCAGACTCTGAAGCAGTGTTCAGTGCCAGGGTCTATCAGGGGATGCCCTTGAGGTCCACAGCTGTGCAAAGGAGAATAGAGAAGCAGGTTGGGCAGAGGGAGAAGCTGAACTCTAATACAGACCATGACAGCCTTGGCCAACCCTTGGGATGCTCTGGAGAAGGGGTATGGCCTTGGGGAGGCAGATCTCTGCAGCTGAGGCAGTCGTCAGAGGGACCAACAGTGCCTGCTGACAGCACTTCCGGCACCTGGGGCAACAATCCTTTGCTAAAGAGGTTCTGGCGGCACTTCACAGTATCCACTACCGTGAGGCTCCACTGCGGGCGCATCCATCCTCCCTCCCTCCCTTCCTTCTTTCCTTACTTCCATGCATCCAACAAATATTTATTGAACACCTGCCATCTGCCAGGTATAGCCTGGTAGAGAAGCTGTCATTAAACAAAATAGTGCACGTTATTTACTTAAAATTTGTCAAATGATAAAAAAGGACCATACCAGGTGAGAAAAGAGAAAAGAATTGGGGGAACCGACAGAATCGGGGTACCTTGAGCCTGAATGCTGACTTAGGATGAGAGGAAAATTGACGTTTCAGGTGGAGGGAGCTTTGAGTGGCAGGGACCGAAAGGACGGTGATGTGGCCCTGACATGTGGGATGGGAGCAGACAGACTGCAGGGGGCAAGGGCCAGACCTGGGGGATTTTATGGGCAGAGTTAAGGAGTATGCTTTTATCCTAAAGGCTATGACCAAAAAATCCACACCATGCTTGGGGATCTAGGAAGGAGATCCTTCTGGGACTAGAAAGCTGGAAATTGGCTTAAAATGTAAATGCACACTCCTGTCGGCAGAGTTCATACTGTTCCTGAGAATGGGAGGTACCTAAGATGAAAATAGCATCTTCCAACGGGCTCAAGAGGGAGCTGCACAAAGTTCCATATGGAGCCGTTTAGAGTTTTGTCTCAGCATCTGGTTCACCCTGTCCATGGTAATTTTCACAGCAGCTCATCTCAACGGAATAATCCAAGCTTTAAAATGAAATACTTAAAAGGGTCAGTTGACCACAGGATTTGAGAACTGCTGTCCATAAACCCTCTAATGAAGAAGTAGATGGCTTGAATTGCCTTGCAGTTTTTCTTTTTTTTTTTTTTAATAAGTTGGGGGTAGGAGTTTATTAATTAATTTAATTAATTAATTAATTTTGGCTGTGTTGGGTCTTCGTTTCTGTGCGAGGGCTTTCTCTAGTTGTGGCGAGCAGGGGCCACTCTTCATCGCGGTGCGCGGGCCTCTCACTGTCGCGGCCTCTCTTGTTGCGGAGCACAGGCTCTAGAGCGCAGGCTCAGTAGTTGTGGCTCACGGGCCCAGTCGCTCCGCGGCATGTGGGATCCTCCCAGACCAGGGCTCGAACCCGTGTCCCCTGATTCGGCAGGCGGACTCTCAACCACGGCGCCACCAGGGAAGCCCCTGCCTTGCAGTTTTTACAGTCACCTGGATGAAAAGATGAAAGAAAATAAGTCACGGTAACAACCAGAAGAGTCCAAATGTCTGCTGTCCGGGGTTGCGTCTTGTGAGACTCATGAAGTAAGACATTTCTCTTCTGACTACGGAGGAACAGAATTGAGATGAATTGGGATCTGATAAAATTCTGAGACTCGCATTTGGAGTCTTCCTTCTTCTCTCTCCCTCTCATTCCCTCTTCACGGAGAGAGAATGGTGGGGAAGCATTTGAAAAACAAGCCTATTTTTGGCTTAAGGAGGAGCAGACTCTACTGACGTGCGGTCTTACCCAGGATTCACTCAGAACACCGCACCCGCCGGGGCTGCTTTATTTTGTTCGGCTATCTCCGTTCTTATTTCACATAGATTTAAAGTTTGAAAAGCTTAACCTTTTCAGTCAGTAGCTGAGCTCTCACCCCGTAGAGATCAGCCAATTAAAAAAACAATTCCTGGGTCATTGTAGATGAGTCGTCTTTTATTTGATGCTTATAAAAATGGTCCACATCCGACCAGGAAGGCATCAGGAAAAAGCACTTCAAAATGTGCTGTCTTCAAAGTGTCAGAAGATAACCCTTCAGGGCTGGGAGCCTGGGAACAGAAGGTGCATATTGGTCTTTAATTAAGGAAACGGTTGAGAAGGAAGAACATTTAACATTTTAAACCACCGGTGGCTTCACAGCTACAGGAAGCGCCTGGGTGACAAAGATGGGCTTGTTGCCCCCGCTGTCCTGGTACCTGCCTTGGCCCGTGCAACTGACCCAAAGCTAAATGCTTCCCACCGAGGGGGAATTAGAAATGATCATCGACTCCCCGTGCTGCGAGAACTCAATTTTCACAAGTGGCAAAGGAAGCAAAGCTGCAGTCCCCTCCTGGGGGACGCATTTGCCACAAAACATTAACAGAGCTGGAGAAGTAATGGTTCTCTGCCCGGAAAGACCCGCAGGTGTGGGACCGTGCAAGGGCGCCGCCATACGCCGAGAGATCAGAATCTCATCATGCAGATTTCATCACAATTTCATCTGAGGGACAAAGAGCTTATAGGAGGAGGGATGGAGGAAAAAAAATCCTAAGGATTGTACTTTGATTTTATAAGCAGGTTGTTGGAAATTACTGACAGATTGAATGAAATAATACGCTTTGGAGCAGCAGGGAACTTAAAGGTGGAAATCTAATTGATTTCTACCCTAAACCTAGGAGCAGCTATATTATTAATCAGCCCTGTGGTCACTGCTTGGTGGTCTCCTGCACACCGGGAGGACATGTAGCTTCCAGTTACATACGTATGAATTTCAAATGACACCTGGTGTACCAGAGGGAAGAATTCGTGTGGCTGGGGAGTCGCAAACCCATCTCTGGACGCACTTGAGCAGAGCTACACCACCCCATAAAATGGTGGAATTACAGAGCATTGGGGGTGGGCACGGTGAGGGTGAAAAGCCCCCAGTCCCTAAGGGTCCCACCTGGTCAGCTCCCTGTTGAAGCACATGCTCTCTAACCTTTCTACAAAGCCCTTTGCCACAGCCCTGGCCTGAATAGACTTCAGATCTGCCTTGAATACGAACTACCTCTGGGTGCATTCAGCCATTTTCTACCCTGAAAGTCAGAGAGACAAAAGGCAGCTTGTGTCTGTATTTAAACGATCTTTCAGGGGTTCACTAAACGTTGAGATGAGGTGAAGGCCAGCTGGGGAAGGCTTTTCCGAATTAATATGCATTCTTTACCATCCAAGTTTGAAAGATCCTCTTCGGTTAACTTCCGGAGTTTTCCTCCGGTATTCGAACAAAAGACAAGGTGTTTGTGATAGGGTTGATTATAAGAAAGGAGGATGGTTTCCTTGAACAAGAGAGTCTTTTGCTTTCATGGAGAAGAGACCCCCCCCCCCCCAAAATCACCGGGGGTGGCCGATTTGCATATGTACAGCCACTGTGGGTCCAGCTGGTGCTGGATATCCGAGATTCCGAGACCAAGGCAGACCTGTTTCTGCTCACAGGAAGGCTCAGAATAAGATGCGTTCAACTATGTAGTGTGAGCTGGAATGCTGATTCAGCTATTCATTCATTCAACAAGGTGCCAACAAGCCAGAGTGCCTAAAATCTTCAGAGTCAGCGTCCGCGAGTCACCAGATAAAACAAAGGCTTATAGGAGGATGTGTTCAATGCTTTGGACCCAGACAAACCTGGGCTTGAGTCTGCCTCTGCTCTGAGTCTGTCTGGTTTGAGTCTCCTCTGTACCTCAGTTTTTCCTTCCATAAAATAGGGACGGTGAGAACCAGCTCTTGGGTCTCTTGCATTAAATGAGGGCCTTTCATCTCTTAGCCAGCAGCTCTGGTCTCAGAACTTGACGACACCCTAAAAATGACTGGGAACCTGAAAAGATTACAAAATGATAACAAAAATCTCTATTACAAAATGGTGATCAATATTTATCATTCTGTAAATCAACACGAAAACTTTAAAATTATGTATTAATTCATCTTAAAGTAGTAATAACAAACCCATTACGTATCTTTATATAGAAAACAGCAATATTTTCCAAACCAAGCATTTAGTGAAAAGAGGGGCATTGTTTGCCATTTTTGCACATCTCTTTCAATGTCTGTTGCAGTATCACACTCCATGTGGTCTCTGGAAAATTCCACCATGTGCTCCTAAGAGAATCTGAATGTAAAAGGCCAATAACATCTGAGTATTTCTCTGAAAATGGTGTCAAACCACTTGAAAGGGACCCCAGGTCTCACCACAGCACCACTGTGGCAAGTCCTTTGATCTTCACTATAACCCTCCAGGTAAGTACTATTTTCATTCCCATTTTACAGATGAGGAAATTGAGGCACCAAAAGGTTAAGAAACTTGCCTGAGGCCACACAGTTAATAGCAGCAGAGCTGGCATTTAAACCCAGCTGTCTGCCCCTAGGGTCTGTTTTCCTCCCTAACCCCTTCTCATTCAGAGAACCCAGAATGGAGTCAGACACAGGAAGCTCTTGGTAAATGAGAGCTGGCGGAAAAGCCAGGAAGTACTGTGACATCCTTCTGTTAGGGAAATGATCCCATCCCATCCTCCAAGGGCCAGTTCATCTTGATGCTAAGAGATAATGGATGGAGGGAGAGACGGACAGCCCATTGGAATC
The DNA here is from genome assembly GCF_963924675.1 of Phocoena phocoena. Taxonomy (NCBI): domain Eukaryota; kingdom Metazoa; phylum Chordata; class Mammalia; order Artiodactyla; family Phocoenidae; genus Phocoena; species Phocoena phocoena. The sequence continues at coordinate 83,904,563 of NC_089233.1, forward strand.
GAGATTCAAGGCTTTGAAAACAGTCCTGAAGAATCTGAGCATTCCTTAATCACTGAACTCGCATTCTAGAACATCTCCAGGGACCAGAGGTCACTCACAGAGAAGAGTCTGTCTGTCTGAGCACCCGAAAAGCTATAGAAACCCCCCGGCCATCAGAGCAGCTCTGCCTCCCTTGGCTTATGCTGTGATGGGGCCAACCCACCACATAAATTTGTGGAGAACAAACGAGACACACACATTTAAGGGACAGGGGTGAAAATGTCCCATCAGCACGGGTCTCTCATGCTTTGACCAAAAACGTGGGTAGTTGATTCAAACGACTTGCAGCTTGGGGTGGGGGTGGGGGTGGTACACCCTGAGGCCAAGCAAAAGCAGAGGAATATGTCTCACACTTAAAACAAATCCGTGGACCGTTTTTGGCTCCAAATAGGCCAAGACTTTGCAACTCACCTGTTCCCATTTGCCAGTTCAAAAGAAAAGAAGAAGAGGAAAAAACCAGCCACATTAGAATTCATGGGAGGAGATGAGACTGTATTTGAGACACTGGCAACTGGATTTCTTTGTTTTATTAGCATAAGTGAGTTATTAATTCAGCACAGAAAAAGCATAGATCTTTGTCATATAAAAAGTCACCAGTACCACAAGGGACCTTCCCAAACCAGGATGATGATAATATCTTACGTACATTTGCATAATGCTTTGCAATTTCCAAGGCCCTGCCATATACTCTGTGGGTTTAGCTTTGCTAGCTGCGTGGAATAGAGTTTTGCCCTGGGTAGAACCGCAGGACAGCAAGGGGATTTGATTTCATCACCATCAAGGCCCACATCAGGGATAAACACTCTAGATTTAATCAGAAGCGCCTGGGGGGAAAGGTCATTAATATTTAGCATTTCTTATTGCATTCCCAAACTCCATCAAACTTTTTCAGAATGTGCCTTTGAGAATCAAGGGCCACGGGCCCAGCTTTGGGGAGTGGTCCAGTCTGAGCCTTCATGAGCTCTGTCCGTTCTTTTATCCCTAACAGGATAGAGATGTTTGCCACCGTGACCAGCTTGTCCCAGTTTGCCTGGGACTTTCCCAGTTTTAGGGCTGAAAGCCCAACATCCCAGGACTCCCCTGAGTCTTGGGCAAGTGGAGTGTTGGTCACCCTACCAACAATCAGGGTTGAGAAATCCCTGATAGCATCACACACGCTGTGCCCACTATGGTCCTTTCCTTCACCTCTGCAGTTTCACTTCCGGCTGCTGCTGGCTCGGAGCTTAATGTTTCACAAATGACTTTCGTCTGGCTGGCAAGACTGGCCTCAGAAACATGTTCCTCTCCTCTCTCCCCTCCCCAGCTCTGTCGAAGCAGTGAGGGGACAGTGGGTGCCCAGCACGGGAACACCCAGTGTCTTTGTGGGGAATCCCCTGAGTAATATTCCATTTTGTGTGTGTGTGTGTGTGTGTGTGTGTGTGTGTATACACCACATCTCCTTTATCCAGTCATATGTTGATGGACACTCAGGTTGCGTCTATATCCTGGCAATCATAAATAATGCTGCTATGGACACTGGGGAGCATGGATGTTTCTGAATTAGTGTTTTTGTTTTTCTCGGATATCTACCCAGGAGTGGGGTCGCTGGGTCACACGGTAGCTCTATTTTTAGTTTTTTGAGAAACCTCCATATTGTTCTCCATAGTGGCTGCACCAATTTACATTCCCACCACAGTGCACGAAGCTTCCCTTTTCTCCACATCTGGAAACGTGTTTTCCCTGAGAAGCCAGAAGTCTGTGGACAGAGTAGCCCCAAAGACAAAGACCTTGGAAGTGCCCGTCTGCCCATGAGGCCATCTGACCTACCCTATGAAGCCGAAGGCTTAGAACACAGCAAAGCCTCCCCTTCCTGTGCAATTTTGGGAAGATCCAGAAGGTTATACTGAGGAGGATTTAGCAGCTAAAGCTGATAGAAAAAGAAAATAAATATCACTGTCCTCCAGGATGTAGCCTGAAAAAATAGCAACATAATCTTGATTTCGTAATAATTCAAACCAGATGAAGAGAACTTCGTATCTAACCCCACACCAGTTGCTCTGATTTCTAATCAATTACTGTGGAAGTAATCCATCCATCACCCACCCATCCATCCATCCGTCCACCCACCATCAGCCACCGGGAGGGGGAGGGGAGGTGCCGAGCACAGCCTCCGGAGTCAGGCAAGATTGGAGCTAAATTCCTATCTTGTTCATGCATACGATTTGGGGCAAATTACTGACTTTCCATGAGCTTCCGTTTTCTCATCTGTAAAGTGGGGGTAGTAATTGTTCCAGCTTCACAGGGTTAAAAGCACATAGAGTTCTAAATGCTCAGAGCCCGACACACACACACGGAAGGTTCTCACTCAACATGAGCTCTCTCCTCAGTTTTCACAGAACAAGCCTCAAGGCACCATCGAGTGGTGGCCGCAGAGAGCCAGGGTCAAGGTGAGTGATGGCGGAGCCCTTGAGGTCCATCCATGGTGTGGTCGTTGCCCATTTTCACTTTCAAGTAACATGTCTACTTCTATACCTTGATCCTACAAAAACACGTTGACAGGTGCCCCAAGACATTTTTTAGGAGAATGCAGTATAAATGTCCACCCACAAGTAAAAAGTTCAATAAACCATAGTACATCTGTTCAGTGCATATGCTGCAGGGTTCAAAAGAGTGAGTCGATTCACTGCAGGCTGAGCCACAGCTCAGCCTGCAGTGGAGACAGCGAGCCACTAGAAAGGGGGGGATTCTTTTGAAATAGCTCTCAGTGGAACCCAGTGGCCGAGTGGAACACCTGCAGCGTCTCTTGCATTGATTTCCCGCACTACCTTGGAAGCACCCCTCCAAAATGTCCATTGTTGATTTCCTTGTGTGCAAAAACGGGGGCAGTCATTGCCGAGTGGACTTTTTCTCCAGTTTAAGTCGATTAGCCTTTGGGTACATGTAGATACAGAGACAAAAAAAAAAATACCAGTCCTCAAAAAAAGCTCAGTTTTAGAATATGATGAGACTCAAAAGGTACAAAACACGTAAAAAGTACCTTAAAAGAAAAAGTGCAACACAAATGTAAGGTTTCTAAATAAAAGCCTGGGAATTCCCTGGTGGTCCGGTGGTTAAGACATGGGCTTTCACTGCCGTGGGCCCAGATTTAACCCCTGGTTGGAGAACTAAGATCCCACAAGCCGTTTGACGTGGTTAAAAAAAAAAAAATTAGTTAATTAAAATCGTAAATAAAAGACTGGGTGAGATGGTCTCATCTGTCTTTCCATCCCTTTTTCTCACCAGCCTGGTGACACCATCAAATATAAAAAAAGGCTGCTGTGGAGGTTTTGCTGCCTCTGAGTGGCGAGAATGAGGGCAAATCTCCATCTCTTATAAGATAGGCAATTTTTAAATAACAGGTTTTCAACCAAACCACAACATGGTTAGTACAACTCCCTAACACTCAAAGCCATTGTCTTGTTCTAGTTGAAAATCTTGGAGGGTAACAGTTTGGGAACTTGTTTCAATTCAGCAAACTATGGTTTTAACAGGAGCATGTAAGAAGTTCCCAGCCCTGCTTTTGGAGGATTCTTTAATTACAATGAATGTCCCATTGAAGTCAAGTGAGCTTTCATTTTTTTGACTGGAGAAGCAGCAGTGATGGGTACGTGTGGGATGTTCTTCTGCTCTTTGCAATTATCGGAACATTTTAATCACATTTTCCTAATCAGTGAAGAGCTCACAGCACATATAGGATCATGGGTGAAAAATGGATGCTAGGGGAAACTAATTATTTTTTAGTTTTGAGGGCAGGGGGAGGATGCTAGCTTAGCACCATGGACTTATAAATGGACCTAGGACTTACAAATGCTCCAGAGTTCAACAGATTCCCTTACAGCAGAGCCCTGATGGGCAAGCCTGCAGGGAACATTTCCAAGTGGAGTTCCGTTGAACAATGTACGTGCTTGAGCTCTAGGAGTTTTAAATTTATGCCGTGTATGAAGTGCACTTATTTTCACCATGATTTTCCAGGGAAAGTTTCGAACCCCAGGGGAATAGCGTCCAGTCCTAGAGTTAGAAGACAATGGAAAATCAAAGGGCTCCAGCCTTTTCTCTTTTTCTTTCTCCCATCCTCCATTGACAAGAAACAGAAGCTCTGCCCGTTCCAGCAGATGGTCTTAGTTGGACAAAGCACATAAAATGAACGCGTACCTGGATTTTTTTTTTCATACCCAAATTTTTGTTTGCAGATGTTAGTCCGTGTGAGCAGAGTTGGTGTGAGGGTACCAGGGATTCTCAACCCAGATGTTCCAGCCGTAGATTTTAGTTGCTAAGAGTCACTGGGTTCCCTGTTCTGCCGGAGCTGATTTGAGTTGTGTTTTGTGTTTTGTCATCTAAAGAGTCCTCCCCGGTTTCTAAACACAGAGCCCGGTCTGCAAAGGGATGCCTAGTAAGCGTTCCTGTCTGAATGACTGAAGGCTTTAAAATGTACACTCCTGTGAACGAGGGTTCCCAGCCTTGGCACATAGACACTTGGGGCCAGATGTTTCCTTGTAGGGGCTGTCCTGTGCCCTGTAGGTGTAGCAGCATCCCTGGCCTCCATCCACTAGATGCCGGTAACCAACATCGCTCCCCCAAGCAGTGACAATCAAAACTGTCTTCAGACACTGCCCAGTGTCCCCTGGGGAGCAGGCGTATCACCCCCAGTTGAGACCCACTGATGTAAACAAACCTGCAATTGGACATCTTCTATAAAAAGTACCGCATGGGTTGGATGAGAACACCAAAAACTAAACTAAAATGAGACGAGGTGAATTGACATGAAAGAAAGGTCAAGATCTCATTTCTTGTGCTCCTTCTGGTTAAGAAGAGGTTTGCCATCTTCAGGTGCCAGTGCTGAGCCCAGCCCTTTATATTCCAGAAGCTTCTGGTCTGTGTTGGAGTCATTTAATGTCTTTCCGGGCACGGCTCACATTTCCACCCTGTCTCTATCTTTCTCTCTCTTAATGATGAAGGGGTTTCATATAAGTACAAGTTTGCTTATCATCCTAATTGCACTTATTTATTTAGAACAGCGAAGTCCTCTTGAGACGACAAATGTGCTTTCCGCCAAAATTCTGCAGCTGAAGGTGTAGACCGGATCGTGTGATTAACTGGATTCCGTCGCTAGAATGCAGGCTTCCCTTTGCTTCCGTTTGCAGGCGTGAAAAGTCCCAGAACCGGCCTTGCCAGGTGAAGCTTCCATGCGTTTTAGCCTGCGGGGACGGGACCTCGTAGGCCGGCCCTGCAGGCCCTCAGTTTTTTTCATTGGCTTTTGACGTCAGGAAGATGTCCCTTTGCACACAGCCATCTCTTCCGTTGAATCTGGACAGCTTTGAACATTCATTACACCACAGAATTGGGCTCTGCTTTTTGCCAAATTGTTATTTCTCAAAGCTTATTTAGACAACATCTGGCCTCCGTTTTGGTTGATGTCAGGATTTTCTCCTGAGGCCCCTGCCTTGCTTCCCCAGCTGTCTAAGGCTACTTCTAACCATGAAATCTTATTCATAATCTACTGTGAGACAGAACAAAGGCACCACAGCTACAGAACGTCCTCAGAAGTCAAACGCATCACTACCCCTCGCCCAATCTTTCCCCACAATGCTTCTCTGTTTCCCAGAAAATGTACCGGTATTTCTGACTCTGGGGAAATGCACCCATGGCAAAAACCAAATCTGAAAGTCTCAGAGCTGACTGCACTCTTTTGCACGTCAGCCTTTAATTTCATTACCCCTGCTTTGTCTGGAATTTTTTTTTTTTTTTTTAATCCCCTGACACAACTTTCCAGAGACTTTCCGCACCTCTTTCTCATCCCAAACACACACACTTTGCAGAAGGAGGCAGGACTGCGCTCAAGAGAATACGTCAGGCAATCCAAGGAAACAATCGTATATTCCTTAATGACACGTGAAAAGGGTGAATTTAAAGTACTTTAGCCAATGCAGGAAAACAAAAACAAACAAACAAAAAACCCCAGCAAGACCCATGGACCCATATGTCAGATTTGTACATGGATTTGATCAAATCGAGGGATGACCCAGAGGTCCTGCCTGGATGAACCCATGCCAACGTACACTTAAAAACTGACTTTTCAAGGAAATCTAAGGGACTGATACAGAATAAGTATTTAAGGCAAACAAAAAAGCCGTGCACATAGGAAGTAATCTTGTTTCCTGTCCCTGGCAACTTCGTGGAGTGATTTACTCTTTAATATGTCTGAACATCAAAGGAATCCATTCATTTGAAATATTTTCCAAGATGTCATAAAATAACGTTTCTCTTCCGAACAAAGCCCGAGTTGGCACAGAAGCTTTCATTTGTATAGCTATTGGCATTTAAAATTAAAATTCCCCTCCAGAGAGAAAAACTGCTCAAAGAGAGCTTGTGTCTGTTCAAAGGCCAGGCAAGTTCAAAAATTATAATTCAAGTGACCCCAAAGCGAAGGAGGTGACACCTACCAAGGGAATCAGTCACACATCAGCCGAGATGCTTTTCCGGCTTCGAAGGGCAGGGTATGCAAGAGGAGTATTTTCTCGCCTGGGGGTGAAGAGGTCGTCCCTCCTAGGAAATCAGCACCTGTTGGAACGCTCCACCCAGAGAAACGTATTCTATGGCAACGTGGTGTGGTTTGATCGCCCCGGGCCGCAGCCGCATCTGGACAGTCTCTGCTTATCATTCTCGGAAAGCAGAAGCTAGCAATTAGTACTGGATTTAAATAAAAAAATCAAAGCCCCCCTGGCATTTGCGCCCCCCTCCTTCATTTCCATGTAACCTTTCTTCCCTGGCCTTTCTCCTGGCACTTGTTTAAAATGAGAGATTCGGAACATCGCTTTCACTTGAAACTTGCATTATGTTTCAAACCCCCGCCTCCCCGCTTCCTAAAACTGCCTTTGAAAAAACTACAGAGAAGCCCAGACATCCGTCCAGCAGTGTGGACCCACCCCATTCCAAGTGCCTCGCTTGGTGCTGGTGGTCGCCGGGCAGCATTACAGCGGCCATTAAGACAAGGATCGTATTTCAGGGTCCCCTCTCCGGGGGGGCTTCACCTCCCCTTTCAAGAGACGGTGTGGAGAATGCAGAGCAGCTCACTGCAGACCAGTTATGCTTCGCAGAGGAGCTGGGAGGAGAGAGAAATGATTTGCCCTCATTGCTCTTCCAAAGAGTCACCCTCTGCCCTTGGACTACAGGGCTCTGAAAAAAAAAAACTTACTTGGCCACTGTTGTCATCAGTAACTTTTGGGGCCGGGGGAGAGGATTCCCCCCCCCCCCGCTTTTTAATTTATTTTTTAATGGTGTAAAATATAGATAACGTGAGATTTACCATTTTAATTATATTTTAGTGTACAGTTCTGTGGCATTACGCAAAATTCACATTGTCGTTCAGCCATCACCGCCACCGTTGGACCATTTTTTTTTAATCGAAGTATAATTGGTTTACAATGTTGTGTTAGTTTCTAGTGTATAGCAAAGTGATTCCGTTTTGGATTCTCTCCAGGTTCTTTTTCAGATTCTTTTCCATTACAGGTTATATTACAAGATAGTGAAGATAGGTCCCTGTGCTGTACAGTAGGTCCTTGTTATTTATTTATTTTATATACACTAGTGTGTATCAGTTAATCCCAAGCTCCTAACGTATCCCTCCCCCACTTTCCCCTTCGGTAAGCATGTTTGTTTTCTACGTCTGTGAGTCTGTTTCCGTTTTGTAAATAAGTTCATTTGTATCATTTTTTAGATTTCACATATAAGTGATGGCATGTAATCTTTGACTTACTTCACTTAGTATAATCATCTCTATGGTAATCCATGTTGCTGCAAAAGGCGTTATTTCATTCTTTTTTATGGCTAATATTTCATTGTGTGCATATACCACACCTCCTGTAACCATTCCTCTGTCAGTGAACGTTTAGGTTACTTCCACGTCTTGGCTACTGTAAATAGCGCTGCTACAGACATAGGGGTGCAGGTAACTTTTCAAATTAGAGTCTTCTCGGGATACATGCCCAGGAGTGGGATTGCTGGGTCGTACACCACTGGAACGTTTTTCATCTTGCGAAACTGAAACTCCGTGCCCATTAAATACTAACTCCCCACTCGTTTGAGCACCGCAGCCGCAGGCACCCACCGCTCTACTTTCTGTCTCTAGGAATTAGACTCCTCTCAGCTCTTCATATAAATAGAATCTGGCACTATTTTCCTCTTGTTACTGGCTTATTTCACTTAGCAAAATGTTTTCAAGATTCATCCCTGTTGCAGCATGTGTCAGAGTTTCCCTCCTCTTTCAGGCTGAATAATGTGCCTCTGTATGCAGTATGTACCGCGTTTTATGTATCCATTCCACCATCAGTGGGCATTTGGGTTGCTTCCACTTTTTGGCTACCGTGAATAGCACTGCTATAAACATGGGTGTACAGATACCTGTTTGTGTCCCTGCTCTCAATACTTAGTTTCTGTTTTCAACAGTAGTCATCTTATTGGGTGTGAATTGATATCTCATTGTGGTTTTGATTTGCATTTCTCTAATGATTAGTGATGCTGAGCCTCTTTTCATGTGCTTATTAATTGTTTGTACTTTTTTTCCTTTGGAGAAATGTCTATTCAAGTCCTTTGCCACTTTTGAATCTGTTTCTTTGTGGTTGAGTTTTAGTATTCTCTACATGCTTTACGTATCACTTCCTTATCAGATACGTGCTTTGCAAATATTTTCTCCCATCCTGCGTGTTGCCTTTTTACTCTGTTGATAGTGTCCTTTGATGCACGAATGTTTTTAATTTTGATGAAATCCAACTTGTTTGGTTATAGTTGACATACAATATTATATTAGTTTCAGGTACACAACATAGTGATTCGATATTTTTATACATTACGAAATGATCACTGCAGTGAGACCATCTATCACCATACCAAGTTGTTACAATGTTATTGACTCCATTCCCTATGTGTCCATTACATCCCCATGGCTCATTTATTTTTTTCGCTGGGAGTTTGTACCTCTTAATCCCCTTCACCTTTTTTGTCAATCCCCCCTCCCCCTCCCCTCTGGCAACCACCAGTTCTTTCTCTGTATTATGAGTCTTCTTCTGTTTTGTTTTGTTTGTTCCTTTGTTTTGTTTTTTTGATTTCACATGTAAGTGAAATCATACTGTATTTGTTTTTTCTCTGACTTATTCCGTTTAGCATAATACCATCCAGACCCATTCATGTTGTCGCCAATGGTGAGGTTTCATTTTTTATGTCTGAATAATATTACATTGTGTATATATATATACCACATCTCTTTATCCATTCATCTCTGGATGGACACTTAGGTTGCTTCCATATCTTGGCTATTGTAAATAATGCTGCGATGAACACAGGGGTGCATGTACCTTTTTAAATTAGTGTTTTTGTTTTCTTTGAATAAATACCCAGAAGTAGAATTGCTGGATCATATGGTAGTTCTAATTTTTGGCTTTGAAATGCAAGTCAAAACCACAGTGAGAAAGCACCTCACACCTGTCAGAATGGCAATTATCAAAAACAGCAGGAAACAACAAGCGTTGGTGAGGGTGTGGAGAAAAGGGAGCCCTGGTGCACTGCTGGTGGGAATGAAAATTGGTGCAGCCACTGTGGAGAACAGTATGTTTCTTCTTTTTGTTCCTTGTGCCTTTGGCGTCATATCCAAGAAATCATTGCCAACTCCCAAGTAATGAATTTTTTCCCCTAGCTTTCTCCTAAGCGTTTTATGGTTTTAGCTCTTAGGTTTAGGTCCTTGAACAGTTTTGAGTTAAGTTTTGTATATGGTGTTAGCTAAGGGTCCAACTTTATTTTTTTATATGTGGATTTCCAATTTTCCTGGTACCGTATGTTGAAAAGACTGTCTCTTCCTCATTGAAGGACCTTGCCACCCTGGTTGAAAATCATTTGCATATATATGCAAGGGTTTTCTTCTGCACTTGCATTCATAACTTTTCCTGGGTTTATGCATTATTTGAATTTGCCGTGTTCTAACAGCATCTGTGTGATCCTGGTTTCCTACATAGTAGTTCCGCTAGATCACAAAATGCTCAACAACAGTTAAACAGGTTTTCTCAGTATATTGTTTCTTTGAGTTGCCTGGTGGCTTTCTTTTTTATTTGGGAGATTGTCCGGATCAACGTAGTCAGGTGCGCATATTGACCTAAGTGACCTGGTGGGTGGGTGTACATTGATCCCGACTTGAAACTTGACCCCCACCCGCAGGCATTTCGTAGGTGACTTATGCAGAATTCGAATGATTTTGTACCACAAGCCTTCTCCTCCAGCCAGTGAGCACCTCGGCAATACCCTGCCCATTGCTCACGTCTCAAGAAGTTTTGCTGAGTAAACAGATGAGCTGGTGGGTAAATGGTGTTGGGAATATGGGAGTGACCACGGATGTCTGGATCTGTACCCTCCCGCCCTTACCAGTGGGGAGAAGTGGCCCAGTTGGGTTGAATCACAGCTAGATTCTCTTCTCTGTCCTCTTTTCTGGATCTTCCAGCTCTAAACTTTGGATCTCCCCAGGTCTCAATCTCCAGATGTCTTCTTGGTCCACATTTATTTCCAAGATGAGCTGATCCTGAAAGCTTTACGTGCAACCCATCTGCTGACAACTCCCAAATTCAAATCTTCAGACTGTAGTTGAGTCTCCGAGCCTTTCTGCTTCTCAGTCTCGTCATCTGTAAAACAGGGATAAAATGACCTTCCTTGCTGCTGTGTATTTTCCGTATTGTGTGTCAATATGCAGCACCTAGCAGGTGCCCAGCAAGTGGCAAGCATTATTTTTAGTTTCTTTATTAAGTTTCAGCTATAGGAAGCCCCCAAGATCAATTCTAATAAGGAATACTTGGGGGGAAAATGAAAGCAAGAATTAAAATGTTGTAGATCCTAGCATCTCCTGGCTGTTCTTAAGTGATAGAGGGGTGGGTAGGAGGTCCCAGGGCTGGAGGGAGGCCCTCCCAGGACTCTGGGTTACAGAGTTGGCCTCCAAGATAACTCTTTTCTCTTTTTCACCCACAAAAACTTTTCTATAGGAAATGTGCTTTGAGTTTGAAGTAGAGATGAGGGATGGAATAAAAGAAAGAAACTAGTTGAGTGCTAAGGGAAAGGACTTTGGGGTGTGACCCTCTAATCTTGGGGTATAGGGGCTGCCCACCCCTTAGTTTCAGTTTCTGAAATGGCATCAAAAATTCTCTTCACTCAGAATTCCACGCATTCCAAAACACATCTGCATCCACTCCCTCTTCCTAAGTTTCAGGCCAAAATCCTCGAGGGCATTTTGAGTCCTTTCCCTCACTGTTCTCTTGCTTCCCAAATTCAATATCACAAAATCCAGTTGGCTCTGCCCCCAGAATATTTTCTGAACCTGATTTGACCATGATTCTTTACTGCCACCACCCTGATCTCAGATTAAGCCATCATCATCTCCTGTTTGGTCTGTTCAAGCCTCTTAACTGGGCTCCGTGCTTCAGTCCTTGAAATCAAAAATCTATTCCTTACCTGCTGCTCGTGGGCCAAGAGCCACAGAGAATTATTCTCAGGCCTGGAAACCTAATGGAAGTTGCCCTGCTGGATTTCTAACTTGCTTGGGACCAGTGACCCCTTTATTTCCCACAGTTTCTCCTTTTCGGAATGGCAGTGTCTGTCCCTATACCTGTCCCACCATTGTATTCTGGAAGCAGATAACTTGTTTCCTAGGGCACAAGTAAGCAGGTGGAAAATAATTTTACCCTGGGATAGATCATAACCAATGTCTCATCCACGCTGATTTAGATGGTGAGATGCTGGACTTTTGAGTTGTTGATATTTAGATGAGATTTGGGACTAGAGTTGATGCTGTAATGGGTTGAGATTTGTGGGGAATTGGGGTTGGGGTGAATATGTTTTGCACGTCAGATGGAGCCAGAGGCCAGTAGTGGGTTGACTGGTAATGCTCCCCAAAAGACATGTCCCCAGGGAAACTGTGAGGGTGACCTAATTTGGAAGAAGGGTTTTTGCAGATATAATTAAGAGATGAGATCATTCTGGATTAGGGCGGGCCCTGAGTCCAATGACAAGTGTCCTTTTAAGAGGCTTGATTCCACCCTTGCTGGTCTTTGCACAACTGCTTTGCTTGTGAGCAACTGGACCTGGGAAGTTGAGGGGCAGCTGGTGCCTGCAGCAACCCTCATAAGGTCTGGTGGCATTGTCATGGGGTCCTATTGATGCCACCTTGCATGTTCCCAGCCTCTGCTCCCGAGACGGTGCCCTTGGCAAGTCAGTTCTGGCTGGAGACAGGCACACAGGTCCCCAAGCCCAGGGGATTCCCGCCTTCTCCTCCAGAGGAGGGGCTGGGTTGTCTTATCTTTAACATAAACCCCAGATACCAGAGCACGTCTTGACACCAACCACTCCTTGTTCACATATTTTCAATGTCAGCTCAGTTCTGCAAACTCACCTGATGAGTTTCAGTTGGGCACCATCACCTGCCAGGTACCGTGTGATGCTGAGGCCATGAAGGTGACAATGACACGGTCCTCACACCAAGGAGCTCGCCTTCCATTAGCGGGGACATGCCAGGGCAAGACCGCTACTGCAGAGGAGGGAGTGCGAGAATCTGATGAAAAGCCTGGGTTTGGTGTCAGACAGACCTGAATTCTGGCTCCGGTGCCTCCGTTTTTTGGTTTATTTTTTTCAGCTTTCTGACCTAAGGCCAGTTACTCGATCTTTCTGTGCCTCAGTTTCCCAGATAGCAAAAAAGGGATCATATGGATATCTACCCCATGGCTGACATGAAGATTAAATGAGATGAGGTAAGGGAAGGGCTTAGCCTGGTGACTGGTACATAGTGGAGAATCAGTAAATGGTAGCTTTTAATCTTAATAATAAGTTATGATTTGTACTCAATGCGGCAGAAACCCACCTCCTGGGTTTCACATCTGGCCATGCAGAGGGTAAACTGTATCCCCTCCTGTGCTTGCATCATACTCAGTATCACTGCAGTGGAAAGCTGCTCCAGAGATGCATTTTGGGAGCAAAGAAGAATTTTGGGGTTTGAGATGGAGCTTCTGGAGTCGTCTCCAGACTGTGTCCTGTGGTGCCCCTAGGTCTCCTGGAAACAGACACGATACATCGAAGTTTTCAACTTTATAAATAATCCCTACACTTTGCAAAAGGAGTGATTCCAGGGTTGCTTTTGCACCAATGTCTGGGCGTGCCTGGCTCGGGGTTCCACTGCTACGTGGTCAGCAAGGCGCTCTCACGGGGAATCAAGGCTTCCTGGGTGATGGGAACAGAGGGTGGTGGCAGCACTTCACCCCGGCAACACCCAGGCAGCCCTTTGGAATGAACAGGGCGTGGGCCTCCCTGGCCACACCCTCACCCAGGATCAATCAGCTCCCTGTGAGGCCGGCCTGGCCTTTGCCCAGAAGGACACCGGGTGGAAATTCCCAGGGCCCATCTATCTCCGCCAGGTGCTTGGAGCTGCTCTCCCATTGGCTGCCCAGACCTGCTCATTGGCATGGCAGGGATGTCCCCTCTCCCCTGTTCTCCCCTCACCAACACTGGGCGCTTTCCCAGGAGGTCTTCTCTGATTCCTCAGACCAGTCTGGCTTGCCCTGTTCTAGCAACTTGGGCTCATCCCTTGCAGCTGTCGTCAAAGTTGTCACCTCGCTTTTGTTGGACTGATGCTTCCTGCCCCACTGAAGTCTAAACTCCGGGAGGGACGGGACAGTGTCTGAGACAAGGGAGCATTCATAGTGAGTACCAGATAAAGAAACCTTGAGCCACTCCCCCCAGCAGGCAGGCTGTGGGTCTTGGTTGTTAACACCGTCACCGTCATAATTGCAGCAAAAATAAAGCAGCTTAGAGTTGTCGAGTTATGATGAGTTATCGTTGCACATAGGGTCATCTCACTTAAAATCCTCCCGATCTTGCTGCGAGCTGGTTAGGGATCATTCTTGCCTCCGTTTCTCCAAGGACGATACAGGTCTGGTGCTCAGAGCCAACACTTTGAGCGGCATCTGAACTAGTGCTGGGATGCTGACGCCCTCGCCCACAGCTACCCTGCGGGTGTGCCCAAGTGGGGCGAGTGAGAGAGTCTTAGACGGTGCAGGGAACATGACATTGACACTAATCACCTCCTGATAAGGCCACTCCCGAGTTCTATTTCAATCCTGATTGCCTCCAAGACAGTCAGTATCTCTTTGCCCGTAGCGTAGCCTGGGCACCTCCCTAACACTTGCTCACTTCCCTCTTCTGCAGAAAGAGGGCCAGCCAGGAGCTGAGAGTCTTTGGCACACGATCAGGTCTGGTTAGATGTTACATGATGCTGTTTTGTGCTTTCGTTAGGTTTCATTTTATAGTTCCTTTCTCTTTATGGCCCATGAGACTGGTGTCTGTGTAGCTGATGCCATCTCTCTAAAGCAAAAACTTTGAGGAAAAAAAGTTACAGGGAAAAAGGAAGAGATGGAGTGACTAATGGTAGGGGAGTCCCCAGCTAGGGCGAGAATCGTGGTGGTGGAGTGTGTGCGACAGCCCTGCTGCAGGGATCACATCTGAGAACCAGCCTTGCATCTTCTGAACGCCCATCACCCACACAGACTGCGGGACACGACTTGGCCCTGATTGCATTGTGCTCGAACAATCCCCTGTCTTTTCCTTCATCTCCCTGGCAGATCACAGGCTTTTAAAGTGCAAAGACTGTGTCACACATCTGCCTGCCCCTGGGCCCCAAGCACGGCGCTCCTGAGTTGCCGGAGATTGATGGATTCATCTCTCCTGGGTTTAACAGTGATCACATGACTGTTACCTGAATTCAGCATTTGACACGAATTAATCATTTATTCATGGTATCGAGGAAAAGGCAGACAGGGCTCAGAATTTTCTTACCACCAGACTTTCCAGGCATCTCTTTCTTTCCGGAGCTATGGTAGCCACAGCAGGGAATGGGGACAGCTGGTTTACCGTAGGAAATTGGAGCTGCTGAGAAGGTTAGAGAACATGGGAGGGGATGAAACCTTTCTAGAAAACTCAGTGTGTAACCAGCTCTGGTCAAATATGTACATATTTATATCTCAGTTTCTTCTATAAAACACTAACCCCAGTAGGGATGGTGATGACTGTTGCCAGAATGCTCCATCAATTAGAAAATATTGATGTTCCAGGCAAAGACACAGACCCACCACCCTAGAACAGGAAGTCTTGGCCGTCCATGTGCAGGTCTGACTCAGGTGAGGCTGACCCAGTGCCTCAGATGATGTCACCGTGGACCTGCTTCTCTCAGTGGCCCCATCCTATCTTCCGCGGAGGTGGCTTCTCTTCCCCAGAAGCCCCAGCAGTATTGCCTGATTCATCACTGGCTCTGCTTGGGTCACGTGCCCACCCCTGAACACGTCGCCTCTCCAGAGGGTGGGGTGCCTTGGTTGGGTTTTAAAGGCAAACAGGCCTGGATTAAATCCTGACGCCCCTCTGTCCCGCAACCGTGAGACCTTTGGCAAGTCACCTCCCCACGCTGTCTCAGTTTTCTCCCCTGTGAAGTGAGGATATAACCATTCACAGATGAAATGCTGGTACCCACGTGGCAGCGCTGTCACGAGGATTAAAGGAGAGAATGCACAGAAGGTGCCGAGTGCATTTGCGGAGATGCTACTGCAGGCCCTGGAGTACATACTGAAGCCCCAGCGATGAACAGGGAGACGTGGTCCATGCCTTCCGGCAAGGCCACGGGGGCACCAGACACTCACCAGGTCATCACAGAAATGGGCATTTGGTCACAACTCTGAAGAACACTATAAGGGACAAATCGGGAGTCTCCCCAGGAGCATCAAGAACGGGAGACCCGGGCTTCCCTGGTGGCGCAGTGGTTGAGTGTCCGCCTGCCGATGCAGGGGACACGGGTTCGTGCCCCGGTCCGGGAGGATCCCACGTGCCGCGGAGCGGCTGGGCCCGCTGAGCCTGCGCGTCCGGAGCCTGTGCTCCGCAACGGGAGAGGCCATGACGGTGAGAGGCCCGCGTACCGCAAAAAAAAAAAAAAAAAAAAAAAAAGAATGGGAGACCGCACTCAGCTTAAACGGGGAGGGGAGTGAGCCGCCCTGGATCCGGGCTCAGAAGGCAGATCAGATGATACTGTGGAGAGTAACGTAACTAACAGTCTGGACCTGCTGCCCTTCCTGGAACATGCCAAGTTCATTCCCGCCGTGCTGTTCTGTCTGGAACGTTCTCCCGTGTCTTCGCGTGGCGTGGCTTTCTCCTTCAGCTCTGGGTCTCTGCTCAAATGGCACGTCCTCAGAGCAACCTCCCTCTCCACTCCGTTCGAAACGGGGCCCCTCTGATAAACCATAATGGAAAAAAATATGAAAAAGAATATATGTATATATATACACACATACATATGTATCACCGCGTCACTTTGCTGTAAGGCAGAAATTAACGCAGCATTGTAAATCAACTATACTTCAATAACATTTAAAAAATAAAAATAGTAAAAGAAACGGGGGCCCCCTCCCTACCCTCTCTGTCACTTCTACTCCTTCACCTCATGCATTTTTCTTCATAGAACTTATCCCAACCCAAATCCATATGAATTAATCATTTGTATGTTCATTGGTTATCGTCTTTCTCTGATAGCCTGCAGGCACCACGGGAGCATCCATCTCATTCAAGTCCTAACGGCAGTATCTAGAATAGTATCTGGTTCCTGACAGTTGCTTCACAAACGGTTGTTGAATGAATAAAGGAACACACTTAGGACCCTTTTAAATTCGCTTTCACTGTGACACCCGTGGACATCTCTGGGAACTAAGAGTTTAATCCTAAGGTTAGAAAAAGCAAACTGTTTCCATTTCCTCCCCCAATTCATCACCACGTCCCGGCCGGAGAGTTTGCTGCGTCTCAGAGCTCTTCATCTCTGAGAAGGTATCAGGTTAAATCCTGGCCTCTCTGGATTTCTGAACTTGAGTTATGACTTCCAGACTCAGTTCATTACTCTTTTGTTTAACTGGTGTCCAGCTGCGGCGGCTTCTCTTGTCTTTTAGAAGGAAAGCGTTTTTATAGGAGAAAATGTGGAGCTCGTTCAAAACGCGTTTGTGAAATTTCTTTCAGAAGAAGGTGCGTCCGTGCCATAACTTGAGTTCTGTGGAGTCCCTTTTTTATTCTAACTTTGGAAAGTTCCAGAATCAGGCAGCCCCTTAGGATTCTGTCGCGCCCACCCCCCCCCGCCCCGAAAACTTCCTCTTCCTCCCATTTGTTTTCATGTCCCTCTCACCCTTCGTTTCCTTACTTCTCTTGGAAGTTTGGACGGTTCCCCAGGTGTACAGGAGACTTAGATGAGGAGAAAAGTGCTTGACACACGAGGGAACTTAGGCAAATGGAATAGATCTTTTTTTTTTCTCTGGCCCTGGGAACAAAAGTTTAAAGATTTCCATCTAAGGAAGTAAAGCTAGCTGTTTGGAGGAAAAAAAACCCCAAACTTCAGTAACAGTGAATCACCTGTAGTCTGTAAATTCCTCTATTTGTAATCGCCAATTCTGATGTTTGACAACATTGGCAACTTAGGTTTGGAGCCCAAGGTCGTGTCCGACTCAGCCGACTTTTGCAGATTTCTCAGGGTCAATTTTATCTACCATTTTAGGCGTGTTGGAGGATTTAAGTTCCTGCCTGTGGTTGGTTGCTAAGGGGTCCAATTCTTCATGCCTCCCTTACCATGCCCTTGACCCTGTAACCTTGTAGTGTCCTCCCCGGTCTTGGGCTTGCCAAGGGAGTGGCTTTGGCCAATGAGATGCTCACAGATGTGGCAACAACAGAGGCTTGAGAAGGGTCAGCGCATCGGGTTTTCTCTCTCTGGAGCCCCTTCTACTGCCATAGGAAGGACGTGGCTGGGCTGGGCTGCTGGAGGGTGAGAATCACGCGAGCAGAGCTGAGTCATTTTTGTTGTCTCAGTGAGGGTCACCCTGGCCCCCCAGCGGTCAGATGACCACTGGATGGATGAGTGAGGTCGGTGCGATTGCAGACCTGCTTAGCCGATGAGCGCTTCCCGGACCGATTGCTACAGTTACTACACATACTATATTGCGTCGCTAGGCAATGAAAACGCCACCCTCAGAGGACTTCCAGTCGATCGGCAAAGGCTGCACACAGCGGTAATTATTACAGCTGCTACCACAGCTGGATAACATGTGTGAAATGCTTATTTATTTTGCGCCAGGCCCTATATTCAATGCTTTACCTATAGTCTCTCATTGAATCCATAGAGCAACCCTACTAGAGGACTACTACTTTTATCCCCATTTCAAAGATGAGGAAGCTGAGACTCAGAGAGGTGGAGTGACCTGGCCAAGGTCACACAGCCAGGCAAGGTTAGGGGGCGTCAGGATTTCAGTTAGGTGCCGTTCAGTTCCAAGACCCGCCAAGTGTTACCATTTGGCTTGACTGCAGGTCTAAATGTTTCAGCAGCTCTAAGAGATTCAGAAGGTATTCCCTTTAAACACGCAAATCAGGTAGAACTTTCTAGAAGGGGCAACATTTGGGCTTTAAAGCGGCTTTGGGCAGGATTCGTGCCGTGAGGTGAAGGGAATGGAGGAAAGTTTTGCGAATATTTTTATTCCGCATACAGATCGAGGCGTCTGACAGCTGCTGGAATCAAGCTTCCCAAATGCAGTGATTGGTTGCCTTTGGTGGACATGGGAACTTACCCCTCTGTGAGCTTTAGACGGCTACAGTTTGTGAGAAATTCCTCTGATAAAAGTCAAGGCTACTTCAAGGCAGGTAGAAGGGGCAGGTGTGTTTGTGGCATGTTGACTTAACTTGTTCAAAAGTATCTCGCCCATTAATCTGCTGGGATGCCTGAAATTCCCACCTTTAGGTAAAGCATTGGAGGTAAGTTGAGAGTGGGTATGTGAGACAGTGGTCTGGGTGGAGGCTCTTAGGAGGGGGTGGGAAAGGTATGAGTTGGAGACATTGCTGAAGGAAAACAGACACTGAAATGTAGACCAGAGATTCCCAAACTAAATCTGCTTCTGCCAAGGGCTGAGGCTGGAAAAGGTGGAGTCTCTGTGCCCTTCCATCAGGCAACGGTCTCTCTATGGTTTGATGCTTGTGACAGGCAACCACGAGGCTCTGGGCTGGCACTGCATCTGATGGTTGTATAACATGCTGCTTCACGGTTCAGCTAGCTCTCCCAGCCCCTCCTGTGTAGTTCCTGCTACCACAAGAAATGGTTTTAGAACAGGCACTCATGTCTTTCACCTGCTGGAAGTATGGAACCTCAGATGTTCTAAAAAGTTTAAAATATTTATTTTGGTAGCCCTTCTCATCCCCAGCCAAGTCAACCAGCATGACGTCTTGCTACTCTGTCTGAGGCAACCACCAGTAGCCACATCTACCGCCAGTTGCTACCCACTGATGCCTCACCCCTGCATCAGTTGTCTTGACAACTGACTCCCATTTCACAATGAGTTAAGACCAAATATATCAGTACGAATTTGACTGCCAGTGGCAGAAACCTAATTTGAACTGGCTTAAACAAAGATGGGAATGTAGTGGCTGATGTAGGTGAAAAGTCTAGTGTACCGTGTTGGATCCGGGGCTCAAGACTTAGTCTCATCTCCCTACTTCCACTTTGTACTTCTGCTCTTTCCATATTGGCTCCATTCTTGGACAGACTTTTTTTCCCTCATGGTGACAAGATGGCTGCCAGCACCTCTAAGCTTCCATCTGGCCCTTTCAGCACCTCCGTGGAAAAAGAGAAGAGTGTCCCACTCAAAGTCCCAGAACTGAATCCCATTGGCTCTGATAGGGCTGGGCTTAGCTCACGGGCTTATATCTGAACCAATCACTGTATTCAAGATTGTGTTCATTTCCTCTTGCTGTAACAAATGACCACAAACATAGTGGCTTAAAACAAAGCAAGTTTATTATCTTACAATTCTGAAGGCCTGCCTTTCTCAAATATGATGTTATGCTCTGATTGGATAATCCAGAGACACAAGCCTGGTCTTGCAGCCCCACCCAAACCGTATAGTGTGTGGAGAAGCTGTTTTCCAGGGGAAGATGTAGTCCGAACCAGAGCTGGAGGAACGGGATGGCCAAGGGACAGCAACAGCAAGCATCCATAACAGAAAACACAGGAAAGAACTCTTTTAAAACAAATTTTTTTAGACTCGCTGTCAGATTTCTTTGGGGGATCGACTAATTTCTTTTAGCCCTTGAGCACATGGAATTGGCAGGGCTGAAGTTTGGAATGCACTGTGGTAATTCTATTTCACTGAGAACTTGAGAAACAATTTATGTCGCTTTTAAAACAAGGAATTTGGAGCCTGGTATCTCCTCCAGTGGATCCCAGTGACCACAGGAAGATGGGGAGGTGCACAGCTAAGACTTGGGCAGCGTGGAAAAGCACTTAATTATCTGATTTCTGGGCAAGTTCAGGGTTTCCACTGATGAGGCCAGGCGAGAGGAAGAAACTCCAGGATAGTGGAAAACTACATAACGTATTATGTTACTCTCACTTAAATCCCCTCATTTTAAGGGAAAACAATCTTCAAAAGAGTCATAAAGCACATGAAGAGGCATCTTGAGGGGATGCTTAGCTAGATAAATCACAATATTCTTAACAGCTGGATGTCTAGTCAAAATTTAAGCGAGAGGTACAGTCTCAAAGATACATCCACACATCTACCAGCTTGGAAAATGTTAACGAAAACTAAACAGGAGGACCCTAGCCATGCAGGTGGCTGAGTCGCACAAGTGTCCTGATACATCCCTTCTCTTAGGGGGGCATTTGATGGCAGAGACAGCAAAGGGTGACTAAGGAGGGATGGAGACTCGAGAGGGGGAGAAGGACCCTTCCTCAGTGTCCTCTGCGGGGGAGGCGAGCCGTCTCCATTCCTTCCCGTGACCTTTCATCAGAGATTATGGGAATAAAGAAACAAGACAAATGGAGAAGCAATGACTCGTCGATGACACATGGAGGAAAATGGGTGTGATTATAAACACAGGGTATGAGATCTAGAAGCAGCGCTGCCTAAGGGTTAGGAACTGTGTCCCTGATATTGGATAGAACTGAATTTGAATACTGACTCTGTCACCTACCAGCTGTGTGATTGTAGAACATTCACTTTAACCTTTCTGAGCCTTCATTTTTTCATCTGTAAAATGAGGATAATGATAGTACAAATTGTGCTATCATAGGTCAAAACAATGATTAAAACCCTCACCACCAGCTTGTGAATTGTATGTTTGTTTCCTTCCCATACTGCATAGCCTGGAGCCCAGGAAGATGGGTAGTGCCCCAGCCAGGATTTTTTTTCAGGTGAAAGCGACAGAATGCGGAATCAACTTTAAAAATCTAGAAACTATGAGCTTTTACAAATGAAAAGTACAGGGAGAGTGTGGATTTCAGGCCCAGTTGGATCCAGTGGCTCAAATCAGGACACAACCCAGCTTCTCCAGCTCATCTCCATTTTTAAAACTTAATTTAGAAAGGAATTTATATTATTACCACACATGCCATAAGTGAAAGATAAATATAAATTTAAATGCAATGAAAACGATGTTACAAAGTCCTAAGTGGAACAACAAAACCCCCCAAACAATCCAATTAAAAAGTGGGCATAGGCAGGGCTTCCCTGGTGGCACAGTGTTTGAGAGTCCACCTGCCGATGCAGGGGACACGGGTTCGTGCCCCGGTCCGGGAGGATCACACATGCCACGGAGCGGCTGGGCCCGTGAGCCATGGCCGCTGAGCCTGCGCGTCCGGAGCCTGTGCTCCGCAACGGGAGAGTCCACGACAGTAAGAGGCCCGCGTACCGCAAAAAAAAAAAAAGGGCATAGGGGACTTCCCTGGAAGTCCAGTGGTTAAGAATCTGCGCTTCCACTGCAGGGGGCGCAGGTTCGACCCCTGGTAGGGGAACTAAGGTCCTGCATGCCACGTGCTGTGGCAAAAAGAAAAAAAAGAAAAAAAAGATGGGCATAGTACTTGAATGAACATTTCTCCAAAGAAGACATATACAAATAGCCAATAAGCACACAAAAAGATGCTCAACATCAATAAGCATTAGAGAAATGCAAATCAAAACTACAATGAGATACCCATTAGGATGGCTACTATTAAAAAAAAAAACAAACCCAGAAAATAGCAAATGTTGGGGAGAGTACGAAAAAATTGGAACTCCTATGCATTGTTAGTGGGAATCTAAGATGGTATAGCTACTGTGGAAAATGGTATGGTAGTTACTCAAAAAATTAAAAGTGGAATTACCTAATGACCCAGCAGTTCTACCTCTGGGTATACACCCAAAAGAACTGAAAGCAGAGTCTCAAAGAGGTATTTGTACACTCATGTTCAAAGAAGCTTTATTCACGTTGGCTAAAACATGGAAGCAACCCAAGTGTCTATTAACAGATGCATGGATAAGCAAAGTGTAGTCTATCTATATGATGGAATATTATTCAGCCTTAAAAGGGAAGGAAATTCCGACACATGGATGAATGTTGAAGACATTATATTACGTGAAATAAGCCGGTCGCAAAAGGACAAACCCCGTATGATTCCACTTACATGAGGTACTTAGGGTAGTCAAAATCAGAGACAGATTGAAGTAGAATGGTGGTTGCCAGGGGCCGGGGAGGGAAGGATGACGAGTTAATGTCTCACGGGTATAGCACTTCACTTTAACGAGATGAAAAGAGTTATGGAAATGGGTGTTAGTGATGGTTGCCCAACATTATGAGTGGATTTAATGCCACTGAACTGTGCACTGAAAAACGGTTAAGATGGTAGATTTTACATTATACATATTTTAGCACAACAGCCACAAAAAAATGAGAAAAAATCCTAGCTAGATTCTGTGGCCTGCTCGAGGCTCTAAGCACAAAAATGTTAGATTTTTAGAACGTTAAAGACACATCCAACTGAGAAGCCTCCTGGGCGCAGTCAGAAGGACTGAAGGAGTGGAAAAGGGGAGACCTTTCTCACCTGTACGTGGCTGCTGTTGAGTGTCGTGGCAGGTACACCTCCATCATGGTCCTCAGGTCGCTGGAAGGACCAGTTAAAGTTCTCACTCTTCTGACTCTCCAGCTGACCATACTCTCCTTCTCTCAGCTAGATTAGAAGACTCTGAGGACGGGCCAGTGCCATGCTGGTATTCCGTAGCTACGCGTGCCTTGCAGGCTCATCCGGGTGGGGCAGGTTTTAGTCCAAGCTGTGGAAGGCCGCAGACTCACTGAGTGGTCCAAGAGCTCTGACATCTTTTGTGTCTGAATATACCAGGAAACTGCCCTCTACCCCTTTTCTCTTTTTAGCTGGTTAGTATACTGTATTTTCTATTTCTCCAGCCATCCCCCAATCCAGGATTTTTTCATTTTGTAGGCGATGAATATTTTAAGTCCAAGGAGAGAGATGATAACAAAGCGATCCAGATTCTAGCCCGGCAGGAGCAGAAGGTAATTCTAGTCTTGGACTTTTCTAATTTTCAAAACATGCAACACAGAAAATGAGGAAGAGGCCCCTGTAGAGTATTTGTCCTGTTTGGTGACAAATGACCTTAAAAGATGTTATCTTTCCCTCTCCGCACCTTGACTTGGACTCAGGGACTGGGTAGGATGGAAGGGGGCTGGAGGTGATGGGGAAATTTAAGCCTCAGCTCAATTCTGGGGACTCGGGTACCTTTCTAGTTACTACAGCTCTATAACAAATTGCCCAAAGCAGAGTGGTGTAGAACAACCATTTCTTATGCCCATGGGCTCTGTGGGTCCGAATTCAGACAGGACACAGAGCGGAGATGGCTAGTCCTCGGTTGGAAGTCTTCAAGGCTGGGGGCTCCAGTCACCTCAAGGCTCATTCATTCACACAGTGGTTGGCATGGACTGTTGTCTGCGAGGCCTCAGTTTCTCTCTGTGGGCTTGCTTGGCCTTCCTCCCAGCATGGTAGCTGTGTCCAGAGGACCAGGATCCCAAGGGAGAGAGGCACGTGGGAGTTGTGCCACCTTTTATGACTTTGCCTCCAAAGGCACTCATGTCACTTCTGCTGCCTTCTATTTTTTCCAAGTGGGTCATTCAGGCTGAAGGGGAGTGGGGTGGTACTCGACTGTGTCTTTTGTGGGAGGAGTATCAAAGGACTGGTGGACATGTTCAAGTACCCTGCGACATGAGGAGCGACTCCAGGGCCTCAGACCTGTTTATCTTCCTCTGTGTGGCCTGTGACTCCCTGCCCTGCCTGGGGTTTTCAGGGAACGCCAACTCCAATCCAGTCCAAGCTGATGGGGTAGGCAGTGGCCAAGAGGGAAGTGCCCGATGCCACCTGGAGCACTGCCTCTCTTTGCATCCTTCCCTCTGGTCGGGGAACTCTGGCCAGGGAGGGGCTCTAAGGGCTTCTTGGTGTGCTCAGAGGTCAGCAGTCCAGGGCGGAGTCCATGGGAAGCATTTATTCATTCATTCTTTCATTCATCGACAAATCTTTCTTGAGTACTTCCTGTGCCCAGGCACAGTTCTCAGCAAAGGGGGTGTCTAACAAGGAAATTAACGGACCCTCTCTCCTGTGGTGCTCAGGGCAGGAGGCCAGTCTCAGGTGAGCTAGGAGCGCCTCCCACACGTGGGGTGGGAAGACCACGACTGGGAGAGGAACCTGCTTCTCACCGAAGCCACCTCCCCAGTGCAGGGGGCTGTGCGCAAGTCACGGACACCCCAGGACCGCTAGCTGCACTTCTTGGTTGACTTTGCCCCTGGTTGCTGCCCAAACCCACCAGCTCTAAGCTCCCGGGAGAGGCGGGCAGACGCTGCCTGTGCCCGTGAGTCACGAGTGTAAAGTACGCCCAGGGCCTTGGCAGGCAGGTCTGTGCAAGGGTAAGGTGTCATTAGGTGAACGGTGAGAAATGCTGCTTTCCAGAGCCCCAGAGATAAGAGATCGGATTCAGGCGCAGCCTTTTCTCTCTCCCACTGAGCTGCGGTGGGAGCTGCAGGGTCCGGGCAGCGACGCGGCGGGGTGGGCGCGTGAGCGTGAGTGCGCGCGTGTGTATGCGAGTGTGTGCGCGCGTGTGAGTGTGGCCTTCCGGCAGCTGTCCCGGCCCCCACCCATCGCACCCGGCCCTGCGCCTGGCCGGCTCCCCCGCGCCTGCGAGGCGACCCCCGTGCGCCCCGGGTTCAAAGGCCCTGCGCGGCAGCTCCAGCCCCTCCGGGGGGCGGGGAGGCGAGGGGGGTGGTGCGGGAAGCAGAAGAGCCGGAGCCCACAGCCGGCCAGCCCTGCGCCGGGATGGGTAGCGCGCTCTGAAGTTCGAGACCGTCGCAGCCAACTCCTGGCCGCAGCCCGGGACGCAGCCAGCCAGCGGCCGGCCTCGAAGACCGCCTAGCCGGAGGGCGAGGCCCGCCGTGCCCGGCACGAGCCCCCTTTCACGGCCACAGGCGTTCGTCCTCCGGCCCGGTGCTCCCGCGGCCGATCGGGGTTCATGGAGCCGCGGCTGTGGTTCCTTTTCGGGCTCGCAGTGACCTCTGCCGCAGGTAAGCGGGCGGGGCGGCGCGCGGCTCCTGGCGCGAGCGCACACAAAAGGACCCCGGGACGGGCGGGGCGGGGGGCGCGGGGAAGGGGGCACTGCTGGCAGAGGCCTCTGGCCCCGGCTCGCCACCCCTGCAGGCGCTCGGGGGGCGGGCTGGGGGGGGCAGAAGCTGAGGGCACGGACCCCCGGGGACTCGGGAGGTTGCAGCCCACACGCAGGCTGGAGACCCGGGGCCCGGGGCGGACTTCGTCGATATTTCGTGAAGTCGGGAACTTTTCCAAAAGTTTGCAAACGATTCAGAAACTGTGCAAAATGACTGCACAGTTTTCCGAAAGCCTGCACAATGCTTGCATGTTTTCAGCGGGCACAGATGGCTTGCGCGCTGCGCGGCGAGAAGAGCTCCCAAGCTTTTCACCAAGTGTGCACGCAACTTGCAAACTTTTCGGAAACGGCGCGCCTAGCTTTGCACACTTTTCCGAACCTCGGGCGTAGCTCGGAGACTTAACAGAAAGTGCCATTAGCTTGCAAACTTGGCAGAAAATGTGGCGCTCCCCCTCCCCTGGGTTTTGGGGGATGGTGGGTGTCCGGGGCCTGCACCCTCGGCAACTCAGGAGCCCCCTCAATCTGCCTTCTGCAGGATTGGTGCCTCGCCCCCAGCCTGGGGACGCTGGCAGGAGCGGCGAGCCCCGGGTCCCCTCTGCCGCCAGATCGGAGGGGGACGCTGAGGAGACTGCGGCCACAGCGGCAGTGCGCGGTCCAAGCCCCAGAAGCCCCGGGCAGGAGGAGGGACCTGGTCGGTTTGGGGAGCAGGCGGCCAAGGGGGGCCCTGTGCACCACCGAGCCCGGCGCTGTACATGTTTTACCTACAAGGACAAAGAGTGTGTCTACTATTGCCACCTGGACATCATCTGGATCAACACTCCTGAGTGAGTCGGCCCTGGGGGCGGGGCTCCCGGGCCAGGCCCCTCCCTTCGCACTCCGGGATGACCTGGTCCCATCCCAGCCTGCTCAGCCCAGAGCCCGCCTGGCACAGCCTTCAGCCCTTGCTAGGCTCTCCTGCCAGCCCAGGTCAGGTCTGCAGGTCAAGGGTGTGACCCGCATCCCCTCTGAGGGTCTGGCCCAGGAGAAACCCAACCCCAGAGTTTCTGATCCGGTGGAAGGGCGAGCCCTCCCTCTGAGTGAAATGAGCCGGCCAGAGGGATTAGACACCTGAGAAGTCCCTCTGGAAGGGAAGAAGCCCCGAAAGTTATCTCCTGCCCCAGGGGCTAAGTGGGCCTGGCCCCCCTTGCTGACCCTGCCAGGCTCCAAGGAGTTTCAAATTCCTTGAAATCAGCCTGCTCTCTGGGGAGCACAGGGGTGGGCTTGGCAGGGCCTCGTGGAACCCACCCCGTAGGGGTGGAATTCCATGGGCTTCAGGCTCCTTACCTCCTGTGGGGGCGAGCCCACGGGTCCTCCCCAGGCTGGCTTCTCCCGCCCACTGTCACCCCCTGCCCCGGACAGCTCCCCCTTGGCCCTTCCGGTCCCTAAGAACTCTCTTACTGCAGGACCGAGACAGTGACACCTGAGTTAGTTGTGGGGTCTCCTTGCTGTAAAGCTCACTCTCTCCCGAGGCCGTGGGCAGCAACTCAGTTCAGGAACCCCTTCTGCAGAAACATCATCCTTTAAACTGTGAAGAGGGCTTGACCTTGCTCTGGTCACCAGCCTTTGGACTTTGCCTTCCTGGTCTCTACAGTCTGGGACTTGGACCAGACGTCTCTAGATGTCTCTAGGTATTCTTGGGATCTCTTGGGCGTCCTGCTTGCACCTGACTAGGGATTCTTAGCCTTCCTGGAGCCCTTGGCCTCAAAGGCAACTTTGCCACTGTGTTTGGAGCCCCTTGATTCGTGTCCTTCAGGGGTTCCTTCATTCTGAGCCATCTAACCTCTGAGCACCCTGGGTGATATCTCGATGGGCCTCACATACCCACCTTGTTTCACCGACACCTCGAGGATGAAGTGCAAAGGAGGGTGGACCTGGGGGGCCGAATGTGTTTCAAACCAGGTCGTGAACCCTCTAAGTGCATCTGGGAGAGGTCTGGAAAGTCACCCTGTTGTCCAGCATGGCAAGCAGGGCTGGCTCCAGCGGGGAGCCTGGACACGTGCACCGGGTTCCAGCTCAGAAAGACCCTCATGGTTTAAAGTGTATTGTTGCCATCTTGAAATGCTTCATCTTTTTTTTAAAAACATCGAAGCATAGTTGACCTACAATATCGTGTTAGTTTCAGGTATGCAGCATGGCAGTGGAAATGCTTAATACTCTTTGAAGCAAGGGCTCCACGTCTGCATTTTATCTCAGGTCCCCCAAAATGAAGCTGACCCTGATTGCAGAATTTGCCTGCCGGGCTGTGTCTGATCGGCTCCTGCACATACCGTCAGCCCACAGTAGGAAGGATGGGGCCAGGTCATAACAGTGATGTGTGCTGGGGAGGGACTCTTGGACGGGCTGTCACTGATTGCCTTCTGTTCTCAGACAGTGATCAGGGTCACCTTCTCCTACCGTCCCCATCACCCTGACACTTGTCATTTCTGATTCTTATCTTCCTGGCATTGTCCTCTGACCAAATTAGCTTCACAGAACCCAGGACTGAGGGCAGACTTGGTAGGAATCCCAGGCTGTGGGTCTAGAAGGAGAAAGAAGAAAGCTAAGCAAATTTGGGGCAGGGGGGCCTTTGCAGAGGAGAGGAGGGGATATTTGGAGACCACCTTAGTTCTCTGCCTGTTGCCAAGCCCTGAGCACTGGCTGCGGGAAGCGATTGTCGCAAAGCCCTGCGACCTGGTGGGAATCCTGTCTTCCAGTTCTGAGCTGTGGTGTAGGGCCCGAGATGAAGCCATGGGTCTTTGGCTTTTTCTAGCCAACTTGCTAACGTTCCCCTCACAGCTTGATTTACCTCTTCCCCTCTTCCCTGACCCTGATTCATTTTAAACACTAGGGGGAAAGGATTAAATATGGTGTTTGGGAGTTTCGTGAGCTACTCGGGGAAACAAAAAAAAATGACAATAGCCAGGCTTGAGCGTTTTGAAGTCAGACAAGCGACATAACTTTTATACGGAAGATGTTCCTGGATGGTCTTTCTCTGTCTTCCTTTCTTTTCCTCCTCCCTCCCTCCTTCCCTCTTTCTTTCCTTCCGTCCAAAAATTCTCTGTTGATATATGGACAGGTCCACTGGCAAACTTTAAAACATATTGGATAAGATCGCGAAGTGAGGAAATGGGTTTTAGGGACTTGGACCTTTGGAGAAATGGAAGCGTCTGAAGAATGACTGGATTGAGCTAAACGGACGAGGGTAGCGCACACCGAGGGCTTTTCCAGCTTCTGCCCCCCCTGCCCCTTAGCTGTCACCCCCTCTTCTTTAGCAGACCCTCTTGCTGTCTCGAAACTTCTCCAGGGTGTGAGTTGCATCCCATCCCCACCGCTGGCTATGCTGGGAACCCGCAGGGGTCTGGAGCCTCAGGCCTAAACAGAGAGTCTTGAACTTTGGGTGGTTTTCAGCTTCTGGTGTCTTTCCTTCTTCTGCCCTCCGGTCACATGGAGGCAGAGGCAAAAATCCGGCTGTATCTCGGAAGGATGCTTGCAAGGTTGCAGGCATTCTTGGAGAATGGTTGTTTTGGCTGCGTTTAAGGACCCAAAAGCTTCAGGAGGGATGCTGTAGTTACTGTATCTCACGTGGAAAGTGAAGGCTCGAGAGACCAGCTGCTCCCAGAGGTGTTTTCTGGGTGTGAGATCCAAGTTCTCTGGTTTCTCCACATCCTTCTGCACACTTGGTTCTTCCAGACCTGCGCTCGAATAGGACCCAGCACGTAGTAGATCTCAGTAACGCTGGTGACTTCCTGTGAGGCCCTTGTCTTTGTTGTCACTGAGGTTCTATCTGCGGGTCTTTCTCCCACAAATGAGGCGTGCTGTCCCAGGGTGTGTGGGTGCTGCCAGAGGTCTCACATCCCTATAGACGTGTGCAGGAATGTGGATTTTCCCAGAGCTGTTGCCCATAACTTCCATTGTTTCTTCCAGAAGATCTGGGACCCCAAAGAGAAATGAACCAAGGGCACCCTGGGCACTGCCCTTCTCGCCCCTGGGGAGGCGGCAGAGATAGCAGCTCACCCACGGGACAAGGGATGCTCATGGCTCTCCTTGGCCACGTTAGGAAGCCCCGCCCCTACCCTCCCCCCAGCAACCCCACTGTTGCCAACAAAAACAAAAACAAAACTCCACACCAGAGAAAAACACATCCCGTCTTAAGGCCATGGAAAATTTGCTGAGAATAAGATAATAAGGAGAGAAGTAGGGACAAGTAGCCCATGTGCTTACATCCCTGTGCACTCGGGGTTGTTTTCCATGAGAATACTTCAAAACCAGGAGTGTCCTATGACATGGTGGGGGATTGTGTCTGTCAGGGTCTCCAGAGAGATGGAACTAATAGGACGTGTGTGTGCAGGTATCTATGTGTATATAAACACACCACACACACACACACACACACACATACACACACACACACACACACAGAGGAGCTGATGTTGCACTCTTCAGTCTGAGGCATCCTGGAGGCAGAATTCCCTCCCTGCTCAGGGCACCTCACTCCTGTCTGCCCTCTCCTTCACCTGATTGGATGAGGCCCACCCACGTTATGAAGGGTGATCTGCTTTACTCGACGTCTACTGATTTAAATGTTAATTGCCTCTAAAATATACCTTCCTAGCAACATCTAGACTGGCATTTGGTCACATATCTGGGTACCATGGTCCAGCCAAGTTGGCACATAAAAAATTAACCATCACAGAGCTCTCAGTGCTAATGGTACCCCATAGCAGGGCAGTCCCTCTGCACCTGCCACTGTACACCTGGCTGTGGAGTGAAGCCACTCATTCTCAGATGGCCAGTGGAGTTAGCTGCAGGGCCCCCAGCAAGGAACGCTGCTGTGTTCCTCCCCACTTTTTTCCTGAGAATTGAGGGAAATTTCCATCTGTTAAATCCCTCCAAGGACATAATGAGGGAGGCATTGTGATGCTGTGACAGTGACCATGTTTCCAAACAAAAATCCGAGCCACATGGGCTGACAAGTAGGAATGTATTTCTGGAAAGAGCAGTGCGGGATGTTTGGAATCATGGCTGTGGTGGAAAATCTGGGCTCTGTAATCTCGTGGGAAGACTCCAGACCCAGGAGCTCTGCCCTGTGTCCTGGATGTGACTCGCTGCATGGCCTGGGGGTGGTGCCACCCTCTCCCTGTGCCCCTGGGTAAGTTGCAGACATCAGTGTGGCTCTAGGATGGTGACCTAACAAGATGATCAACCTGCCCACACTGACTCAGGAATGACATTTGTCTCCCCAGAGAAGCAGAGTGAAAATAATAATAACAAAACATTTAAATTGTATTTCAATGTATTCTACCACAAAAAGGCAACAATTCCACAGACTCATCTTTGCTTCCTGTGTTGCTCAAGAGAAATATGCCAGCACGTTTCTAAGAAGGGACATTTTTGTTTTTCTGTATGCGGGCCTCTCACTGTTGTGGCCTCTCCCGTTGCGGAGCACAGGCTCCGGACGCGCAGGCTCAGCGGCCATGGCTCACGGGCCCAGCCGCTCCGCGGCGTGTGGGATCTTCCCGGACCGGGGCACGAACCCGTGTCCCCTGCATCGGCAGGCGGACTCTCAACCACTGCGCCACCAGGGAAGCCTCAGAAGGGACATTTTAAGTTTGAGAACATCCCAGAGGAATGGATGGGTCTGGTTTGCAGCCTCCCACTGATGCGGGGCCAGCTGCCCACCCACCATGTGATTTCAGAGACCCCAATGACAGTCATGTGACCCGTGAGTCAGGACTGGGAGCATCGTTGCTGGAGATGCAGCTTTTGAGGCAGAAGGATAGTCTTTCTGAGCTACGTCATGACCATGTAGACGATGGTGATGATGGTGACCGTGACTTCTATGAGTAAAGATGTGTGAGGATGACATGAGAAAGCGTGAGGGGCATTCTCAGCACAGTGTCTGGACTCTAGCAGACACTCAGTACCTCGAAGACATGACCACGCAGATAACTGTACAGCCCCTGGGGCTGCATGACCCTTCCTGCCGCCCCACCTGCCGTATCCCACTCTGTGACTGGAGAAGCCGGTGACTAGGTAGCTCAGGTCCTGCTGAGGTCGGCTTCCTTGGACCCTCCGACTGGTCTCGCGCTGCTTCCTGCAGTAACGCTGAGGAACCTGCCCCCGGGTACCTCAGTTTTTCCCTACTCTATGGCCCTCGGTGCGCGGTCTGTTAGCATCTGATTTGCATAAGGTTTACAGACCCTGGGAAAAGGTGTGTTTGGAGGACTGCTGATAGTGGCTTGATAAGCACTCTGGTGGCCAAAGGTTGTTACAGGCTTGATGAGATTTCTTTCTGCCCTTTCTGCCCCTCCTTTCTTGCTTGAGTCCTACCTACCTTGGTAAATAACTAGAATTTGGGGCAACAGGGCATGGTGTTCTCGGAAGGCACTGCCCTGGGCTCCCTTTGCTAAATGGGGAGGTGGGTACGGTTGAAGCAGGGGAGAGGGAGGGGGTCTGGCATTTCAAGATAATTCGTATGATCTGTTTAGAACTTTTTTGTTAAATGAAATCTTAGTAAGGGTGAGTCCAGCAGTATAGACACAACGTTTTGCAGTCGTTTCCCAGGCACCCAGCACCGCCGGGGACCTGAGTGTGCGCCACTAGGAAGGGATCCCAGGAAATAACTACGGAATCTGTTTACAAAAATGGTAAATAAATAAGGACACATGAGAAAAGACTGTATCAGGCGGACTAAAAGTGATCTTGAACTCAGGGTTCTGACTGATCATGGTTTGACGCTCGGAGTTGTTTCCCTCCCGTGCAACCATCTCCCCCTTGGAAATCTAGTAGATGTTTACATCCCAATTTTGAGTTTGGGTAGCAGTAGCTCAGAACATTTCACGGCGAGATGCGTCTTTCAAATTTGACGGCCTCGGGGCTAAATTTCAGAGTTTGTTGGCAAGGTCGGCTCACACAAGGTGACCTTCTGGTTGGGTTCACTTGGACTGAAAGTCCCCTTTTCTACCCCAGAGTGGCTGTGAGGAGGTGAGATATCCAGGGACAGAAATGGGTTCGTTGAAATGCAGCTGATCCTGACTGGATGAGAAAGAGGCTTGAGGCTGGAAGGCAGTTTGATTTGCCTCCAGAAAACTCGGTAGGAAGAGGTCGTGACCCTGCATGACCCTGGAGGGAGAATTTAGATTTCTGCTAGATGAAAGGGGCATTGCAGCTAGGAACTTGGCCTTAAATGTGAAGGCAGATGAAAGGCTCTGACATCTCTGGTGCGGTATATTCCTGCAAGAATTTAAAACAAAGGAAGCTGGGGAGCAAACATTGCTTTCATTAAGGGGGTCCCACGGCTGGGTCGGAACTCACAGGGCTTTGTAGCGCCAGCTCTTCATCCCGCTCCGGGTTGGCAGCATCTCAGCACGTCCAGTGGGGCTGCCTGGCTGCCTGGGGCCCCTTTCCTAGCTCCAGGTAACCCCGTGCCACTGACGCTCAGCTTTGGAGCACATAACAAATAGATCAACTGTTTAAGAGGGAAATGACCCCATCTCATTCTAAGTCATATTTCGGTGGAAACAGAGACCTCCTTAAAATGGGACACGCGTGCGCGCGCACGCACGCACACACACACACACAAACACACACACTTTCCCCCTATTTGGGATAGGAACCAATTGTATTTGGAAGGAAAATAAATCCGGGCAATGGCCACAGTGTAGATGAGCTGCTGGTCCAGACACAGTTCAGGGGGTTTCTAAAGCCCTGCTCCCCGGCCAAGTCTCCCAGGAATGGACAGCAGGCTAGGGCATCCCCTGGCCTTTCTCACGTGTCCCAGCTCAGAATCTCAGGAGAGCCAAGAGCTTTGGGAGAACTTGGCAATGTTCAGAGCCGTGGAGACACAGGTCTTCTCTTCTTTTATAGCCTCTCAGGGCTGACTTAGCAGGAGGCCTTAATAAACAGTAACACTAGAACAGGGCAGCCAGCGAACCCTGTGCACGGCCCAGTAATTTAAAAAAACAGAAACAGATTCACGCATCCATGAGAAAGCCTCGGAGGCTGATGTGGCCGACGTGTCGTGATCCTTTGTTGCTCAGTGATGGCACGAACAGCCCACAACTTGGGGAGCGGCCAGCAGCTTTGCCAAAAGTCAGAAGCAAGTTGGCAAGAGAGCAGAGGTGTCTGTAGCTTTTCTGGGTTTTTCTAAATCTGATTTCCGTGCGTTTCTTGCAGGGTGGAGAATAGGATGAGGCTCATGACCCACCCTTTCAGGTGCAAACTTGGAGATGTCAAAAAGTAAAATAAAATGTAATGCGATATTTTTAAAAAGTCAAAATTAGTGCAAAAATCACTCGTCATAATCAACCAAATATCGACATTTTTAATAAAGACAGGATCTGACCCTGTGCTTGGTTCTTGTTTGGGGATAAAGCCCGTCTCTCTAGAGGGACTCAAGTCTTCTTAGTTTGAGGTCAGCAATCAAGTGATCAGAGCTGCCACGAGGATGCAAACAATTAGATTAGGAAGAAAATGAGTGTCTTTATTTTTGTTGCCATGGCGAGCATGTCTTCGTTCAGTAGGATTTTTCCAACCGTAAGATGAAGTGTCCTGAAAATTATCAACAGTGTCTTCTCTTGCGTTCTGTGGGTTATTTAAAGGGATGTGTGATGGTGTCTGTATTTTGTTTAAATCCCTGTACGGATACCCCTCATTCTTAAAAAAGTACCTGCTCCTTATTTCACCCCTTCTGTTTCCACTACTGGGAACTATTTTGAGCCACATCTGTCTGCAGCTTTGCATAAAGCTATAACGAGGCCATGCCAGACAGACGTGGATCGCTCGTGCCTACGTTCGACCTGGAATTCGTTAGGGTCACTGGGGGTTGGGGAGAGAAACTCTAGCCTCACTCATACGGATGCATTTGGGTTGTACCAGATGGAGGGGAAACCAGCTAATCTGTTGGATTCCATAGATGGCTTGGTTCTCCAAATATTGCAGGCGTTTGTTGCCCTAACTTTTTTTTTTTTTTTTTTTTAAGCTGTCCTTCTTGGAAATCCCACCCCACACACCGAACACAGAAGGATTTTTCTGCCGTTCTCCCTTGCTTTGACCACTGGTCAAATATCCTTCATTCAGAGCCCCTGTGTCTGCATTAGGGGAGGAGGATGCCGTGTCCAGGGAGCTGATGGGATGAGACAGCCTGTGGCTTGGGGGTGATTTTTAAGCTCAGTTATGTGGCGGTAGGACGTGGGAGAGTCCTACTCTTTGGACCAAAGCTTTCTAAATACAGTTCGTGAGATCCTGGGAATCTCTCCGCTTGGGTGGGGTAGAGACCCCACATTTCATTGTGGTTTAATTGCCGGAGAGAAGGGCTGGGCCCTGCTCTAGGGTTTGTGCTGTTCGGAGATGCTCAAGTAACAGTGAGGGCATTCGGGAATCTCTCGATGGAATTTGGAGCTGGTCGGAACTTCCGGAGAGCCAGTCATTTCATTTCTCAACCCCAGAGAGAAGCCACTCACCTAGGGCCTCTCAGGGAGCTAGTCTTCAATTTGGGCCAGAAACCTGGGTCTGTCTGCCGAGGGCAGCCTCTGGTTTTGTCTCTGAGGCCTCATCCATCCGGGCAGCCTGGTTTCTTCCTCATTTGTCTGTGGAAGTTACTGTCAAGACGTGGTTCTTCCATTTCTAGTGATCTAGAGACCATATTCTCTCTAGAAGAACCTCAAAGAAGGGCCGATTGAGGACAACGATAGTGCAATCCAGTGACTCAGCCAGGAATTCTGTACATTTGCAGACTGGTCATGGCCTAGAAGAAATGGCCGATTGAGACCTCCTTCCCTCCCTCCTTTCTTCACATAGCAGACCTTTGTTATTGAGATGCTGAGGTATTATTGGGCACCCGCTCTGAGCCAGGTACTGCCTGGGCTGCCCTGGGTGCCGAGGCGAACAGGCAGAGACCAGCTGTTACCAACCCCAGGGGACAAGAAGGAAGCCACACCTGCAGCACAGGTGAGGAACGCCCCCATGCCTTGGGTCCAATTGATGGAGAGTCAGTGTTCTCTTTGAAAATGTATGTAATTCTGGTAAAATTCCCCAACAACCAAGTCCTGGATAAATTCAAAAGTCGTGGGTTGTGTTTTTTGGGGGGTGGGGTGGGGGGAATGTCTTAAAAAAATTAATCTCCAACCCACAGCACGTTGCTCGCTCTTTTGATGTTTCTAAATGCTCTGGGGCCATTGGCTATTTCTGAGGCTGCAGGAGGACTTTCCCCAGTGCCGGGTGGTGGAGGAACAATCTGCCTTGGGATCCTGCCCCTTAGAGATGCGGGGATTTTCTGCAGAAGTGAAGCTACAAATGGTCACTTCATTTTATGTTGTTCGTGAGCATGAAGTTTGTGGCGTATCCTTTAGAACCAGAAAGCGTGTGTGTGTGTTTCTGCTCGCATAACGAGGTCAATGAGGAGATGTATTCTGGCTCTTTTCCTTCCTGGAGATTGGAAGGGCACCCAGTGGCTGTCTGGCACAAGGCCTGTCCCAAGCAGACTTTCACAGGCGTTTGGTGAGTGGACAAGGAATCAAGTCACTGGAGGGTAAGCCCTGTGAGGTGGTCAGCCAAGTGTCTGGGGGCTGGGCCCTGAGCATCAGGGGGTCATCTGCTCGCTTCCACCCGCCCAAAGTGTGATCCAAACCGAACATTTCACAGTGGGCATACCCGGGAAGAAAGGATTCCAGCCAGCTCCGTTGGCTGGGTTTTGTCCTGATTCGAAACCTATTCTTTTGTGTTTGTTTCCATGAAGAAAATCTCTACTTGTCCTTGTCAACTGCAGAGACTCCGGGTCTTTCTATGAAACCCAAGAGATCATGGTTGCATCCATCAGGAGAAAGTGAGTTCCGGGGTCAGCTAGAGGTCACCGGTTGCAAGCAACAGAAACCTAGTGTTGCTAACACAGCATAGGAGTTTACTGGGAGGGCAGAGCGTGGCCCACAAACTGGGAGGGAGGGAGAAGCAGTACCAGGCTTTGAAAGGAGAGCTGCCAAGACGGGACTGGGGGTCCCAGTGGGGGCACAATGGAACAGACAAGGCAGGACAGAGCCACCTGGCAAGTAGCAGCTTCAGAGTATTTTCTGACCTTGAATTGCTTTGCTCAGGTGTCTTGGGAGGGAGAGGGTGTGATGGGCCAGCTTGGGTCACCTGTTGAGTCCTGAGGCAGGGGAAGGTGAGACTGTCAGTCAACAGTCTCTGCAGGACCTCACACAGGGAGGGAGGGATAATTCCCCAGGGGCAAGATAAGAGATTGGATTCCAGGAGACAAAAACAACCAGCGTTGATCCCAGGCTCTAGAGAATTGTGGGCTTTTAAGTCCTTCGAGAGGGCTACTCCTGTCTCAGAGCTGGTGTTTCCCTCTTGCCTCTACGTCTTTGTGCAAAGTGGCAGTGGGCGGGGGGGGGGGGGGGTGGGGGGGGTGGGGGGGGTGGGGGGGGGTGGGGGGGGGTGGGGGGGTGGGGGGGGGTGGGGGGGGTGGGGGGGGTGGGGGGGGTGGTCCACTAGATGCTTGTTGAAGTGAATGGATGCTTTTATAGACCTTTGAATATTCAGCCACTTCCTGTAGTTACTTCATCCTGTCTTACTCTTAAACAGAGTTCTTAGCTAGCAGTTTTTTCTGGCTAAGGTTACAAAGACAGTCAGTGAAGTTGATCCACACTTTCTTCCTTGCCCAAGAAGATATTTTGAAGCTTGAGAGAACAAGTGAGTGGTGTCTTCTAAGGAAGGAATTTAATAAAACCTGAAATCAAGCCCTAGTTAGAAAGCATGTTCGAGTCTCGAAGTTGATTCTCTGGGGAGTGGTGGGGGGCAGTATCTAATGACTGCTGGTGCCTGGTAGCTGGGGCTGCTGCCCCTGCCTGTCTGCCTCCCCCTGGGAAACAGTTGTTCCCCTTCCTGTCGGCTGCAGGACTGGTCATCAGAGTCATGCCTTCTGTACAGTGTGTCCCAAAGGCGATCCTGTCCTTGCTTTCCCTTTCAGCAGGAAAAATGTGAACCAGAGCATCAACTTCATGTTCTGACCATGAAGTGAAAATGTTCTGTTTGTTGGGGAGACACTCCCTAGAACCTAGGCTTTTTGAATTGATAATGACAGCACCTTTACTTGTAAAAATAGTAGCAGGTGCTAATTTTGTCACCCTGGCACGTGACCTGTCTGGCTTTGCTTTATGGGACAAGCCACTAGAGCAGGGCTTGTAAACTTACATGCCCCTGAGGGCTAGACAGGTGAGAGAAGTAAGCAAAGAAGGACAGATACAGGGACTGGGGCCAAATAGAGAGCTTGAGCCAGGCTCTGACAGTATCACTCAGCTCCAGACACCTGCTGCCATGTTAGAGTGTGGGGTTGGAGCGAGTATAACTTCCAGTTATACAAGAGAAGCTGGAAATTGTGATGTGTATATGAAATTTTCAGATTAAAGAAAAACCACCCTCTTTTGATTGGATGAAGCCCACAAAAATGCCAATTTGCTAACCCCTGTACTAGATTAAAACGGTGTGTGTACAGGGCCACTGGTCTGTCTCGTTCATGGATGTTCACCCAGAGTCTAGTCCAGGGCCCATACATTGAAAACCACTCCACAGATATTTGTTGAGTGCTATTCAGTGTTGGGGGGGGGAGGATATGAAAACTGGGTTTTCAAGGACAATTTGATAAACTTTCCTGAGAATTTAGAATTTGGCCAGTGAAGCTCCTTTTGCTGCTTCTGGGTGACCCTTGTGAATATCTGTTTCCCTCCTTTCACTTCAGGGACTGAAGCCAATTTTCCGATCAGAGAGATGGTTGATTCATTTAGGAAAAGGCAACACTGAACTTAAAAACAGATTCTTAAAAGAAACATTCAACTTTCCTTATTTAAAAACTTCTCGTAGAAAGAAAGGAAGTTCTTCCACCGTGGTGATGCAGATAAACCATGAATACAGGAGATTTGGAAGTTTTTAACACGTATTTAATATTTATGTATGACACATGGGAGAAAATGTTAAATGGTAAATATGACTCTGGCACCACCATCACTGATCAACTAATGAATGTTCTGACCACATACGTTGAGGACAATTTATTATACAAATACACACAATGCGAGACGTTGCCTGTGTGAATGTTTTGGGATGTTTTGTCTAAGAGCACTTGGACTCACCTTCTCAGCTGCTTCTCTTTTGTTTGGAGCTCTGTGTTATAACTGGAACATTAACAGGTGGGAGAGCTGACTACTTTTACAAAGAATTGTGTTCTCTAAGCCCCACCGTAAAACACAGGCTAAACCACAGGTCAGATGGTGTGCTGGTCAGAATTCTCAGCCGATTTAACTTCATTTTCCTGGTTCCATCATTAGGTCCTTCCAATTCACTGTTCAAGAAACATTCAAGAAATGATAAAGGTACCAAACCAACTAAAACATGAGTGCTTATTGGGTAGACAGTGTAGAATGATAGACCAGCCAAAAGGAAGCCTGGCAGAGAATGGCATTTCTGTGCCCTGCGACACTCTGGGTCCTTCTTACCTGTCTTTATTACTTAGGTACACATCTCAAACACAGTTCTGGTAGATGGGCTTTTTCTGCCTGGTACCCCTCACTTGAATTCCCAGACCAAAAAAGCAACAACAGCAGCCACGTTAATTTACCACTAGGAGCTCTTTGCTAAGTATTTTTCATGCAGTGCGGTGTATCATTCAGTCCGTCTGACAGCCCTTTCATAGATCAGGAAACTGTGGAGCGGGTGGAGTGCTCATCGTGTAAGTGCTTTACAACATAATAATGGGATCACCAGGTAACCTTTCTCTGTGCTCTGTGTACCTTGCACATACCTGGGCGTATTGGCTTGTCAGGTTTCCTTTACCTGTACTGTTTTCATACACCAGTAGCATGTGAACTCCTTAAGGCCTTTCTGCATCCTTATCGCACTTAGACTAATACCAGGGAGATACAGGCAGACCTTGAAAATACTGTGGATTTGGTTCCAGACAGCCTCAACAAAGTGAAAAAGCAAGTCACACGAATTTTTTGGTTTCTAATGCATATTAAAGTTATGTTTACGCTATACTGCAGTCTGTTAGGTATGCAATAGCATTATGTCTAAAAAACTGTATATCCCTTCAAAAATACTTCATTGCTAAAAAATGCTAATCATCATCTGACAATGCAGGGATGCCATGAAGCTTCAATTCATAAAATCCGTCATATCTGTGACGCACAGTCAAATGAGGTATGCCCAGATGTAGTGGATGCTTGGCAAGTGTTGGAAATTCTTCGTAATGAATTTTGTGGTTGTCGAATGTTTTAGGTTGGAGGCAATCCAGTCTTGTTGGACTAGTTTGTCTCACAATCAACAACCAGTTGCTTAATTAATAGTCTTCGTTTGCTCAGCCTTGTGCTGGGTCCACAGCAGGTGCAAAAGAAGTAGCCCTTTCTTGTACACTTGAGGAGCTGGTATCCACTCTGAGACCTAAAGACACCTAGGGGCTTCCCCGGTAGCGCAGTGGTTAAGAATCTGCCTGCCAATGCAGGGGACATGGGTTCAAGCCCTGGTCCGGGAAGATCCCACATGCCACGGAGCAACTAAGCCCATTGCGCCACAACTACCGAGCCTGCGCTCTAGAGCTCGCGAGCCACAACTACTGAAGCCCGCGCGCCTAGAGCCTGTGCTCCGCAATAAGGGAAGCCAATGCAACGAGAAGCCCGCACATCTCAACGAAGAGTAGCCCCTGCTCGCCACACCTAGAGAAAGCCTGCACGCAGCAATGAAGACCCAACGTGGCCAAAAATAAATAAGTAATTAATTTAAAAAATACATATATATAGAAAAAAGAAAGACACCTGCCCTGGCCCTGTGGCGTAGAGGGTGCCTCTGACCCTCCTCTGGCCATATCTCCCACCCCATTGCAAGGAGTCTTTGAGACTGAAAGCCATATACCCCTTCTTCTAGACCATGTTCCAGGTATTCACCATCTTGGAATCCCTCTACTCAGATGTCCCTGAGCCCACTTCCAGGGTCTGATACCCACGGACAGAACAGGGCTCCAGCACATCTCCCAAGGCCTACAGGGTGGTCAAGGGGCAGCTGCTTGTGGGATGGGGGGTAGATGGAGCTTGGGCTGCCATGTTCCGACATGGAACTCCAAGGAGCCCCAGAATCCTAAAATCAAGCTCCAACTTCCAAGGTGTTTTGAAGCTGAACTCTCTTATTTAAGCACTTATCAGATTGATTTAAAAACCTTTAAATTTTTGACCTATGGGAGGTGGGCCTTCACTGGACCTGGAACTCTTGATGGGGGGGTGGGCCATCTGTGGTCTGAACCACCTCTTAAGTCCTCTGGTTCATAGATTTCTTCATCCCCCACCGGCTTCCAGGTCAGCCAGCGGAGTGCACACCTTGAGCACCTGGGGCTTGGAGCAGGGGTTTCGTGCCTCCATAAGCATTCTTGGAAAGTTACAAGGGCTCATTTGCATACTAGCTCCTCCCACGAGGCTGCTGGGAAAGCGCTTAGCGGTTCTCTGTTACCAAATACCGTGTCGCCTGGTTTCCTCACTAAAAACACTTTGCGCGTTTGCAAAGTTGAGTGGCTCTGCGCACACAAATGCCTGATCCGCTGACAGCAATTTCAGAATTGCAGGTCTTGATGGAAAAATGGGAGCCTTGGTCGTTATTCCTTGTGTGTAATTTTCACCAAGAAATGGGGGTGTGGGTTTAACGTCAACACCTAGAGATTTAATGTGGCCCTGTTACTGGAAATCTATACCTTTAGCCAAATCCTGCCTCACCACAATGTCTGTATTGTTTTGCAACCTTACCCCCACCCCTATTTCCCATTCCTGAGAAAAGATGGGGTTTTAGCCAAGATTCAGCTCAGAAGGGGACTGGCCCCCGCTTGCTTTCTCCATCCTGTGAGCACAGACTGCTCAGTACTGGGCCTGCTTGGATCCAGGGAAGCCATACAAGGCCATTTCTCAACTCACTTGGGTGGGAGGGAGTGGGGAGAGGGGAAAAGAGAAAGAGGGTGGGGTTATGGGGTTATGTTCTTAGCTCCAGTCTCCTGCCCAGCAGGGAGCAGGTCCATTCCAAGCATTAGGTCACGATGGGGCACCCCCCCCCCACTTTGCCCTCACCACCCCAGAAAGGCTCCATGGCATGTGTTTCAAATTAAAGGAAATTCAATTTGATGCTATTTTGAAAATGCACAGAGAATGTCAGAGCCCCCTTTGAGGTGGATGATTGGTGAGACTCCATGGGGCTCACAGAAGCCAAGGT
The DNA here is from genome assembly GCF_963924675.1 of Phocoena phocoena. Taxonomy (NCBI): domain Eukaryota; kingdom Metazoa; phylum Chordata; class Mammalia; order Artiodactyla; family Phocoenidae; genus Phocoena; species Phocoena phocoena. The sequence continues at coordinate 83,946,412 of NC_089233.1, forward strand.
GGTTGATCTTGGGAACTAGCAGGAAAACCAAGACTTATTGGAAAAGTAACTTTTGGCCACATGTGTTTCCTCTAGTTATTAGTAATCTGTCCCCCAAATCCTGTTCCGTAGTGCTATGAATGAAGCATATGCTTTTAACTTTTTCCCGCTGAATTGCCAGGCAGTGGCCCCCCCATCCCTGGAGAGCAATGGTGTGGATGGACACGGGCATCAGAAACAGATGTAAACATTTATTGTTTCAAATGACACCATCACCCTCATCCCAGCTCCGACCGTAAATGAAATGGGTAAACAGTTTCATAAGAAGACTTTTCCCAAGGTCAGTTCTGTCCTCGGCTGAATCTCACAGGGCACAGAGGGTTCCCCTGACGTTTGTGGCTTTGAGGAAGCCGTGTTCAGGGGCCAGCATTTGTCTCTAACGGCCGTAATTGGATTTGTCCTATTCCAGTTAACACAGACTATAAACATGATGTGCGCACAGAAGAAATTCGGTGGCCAGCAGGGTGGGAGCCAGGGCCGGCCTTGGGCTGCGGGTCTGGAAGGCGTCTTACTGGTCTGGATGGCCAGGCTCAGGTGCCACTGGCTCAAGGATGAAAGCTGGGACCAGTGTTCAGGGCAGCGGGAATGTCAACGTCAGGGGTTTGAGTGCTGGAAGGAAAACCAGAACTGCCCTGGAAGGACCCGGGCTGGGAGGCGTGCTGGCCACAGTTGGGTCTTGAAAAGACTAAAAACGCATCCACCCGGTGTCTGCTTGCTCCCTCCGCAAGAGGGCTGGCTGCTGGGAGGATGTAGAGAGGCCATCGTCCATCTCCCCAAGGGCCTCCCCATCTTTCCATCCCGGCTGCCCCAGCCCACTGCCTGGGGAGGACGGGGTAGCGGGGAGGACGGATTCACTCCAGAGGTTTCCCAAGGCCCAAGGTGCAGGAGAGGGTGTGGATACCAGTTCTCGAACCTTTCTCTGTCCTTTGCAGACGGACTGTGCCCTATGGGCTGTCCAACTACAGAGGCAGCTTCCGGGGCAGGAGGTCGGCCGGGACCTTTCCGCGGAGCTCACAGCCGTCGAAGGGGACGCCGCGCTGCGCCTGTGCAGAGAGCGAGGACGCCGCCTGCACGCATTTCTGCACCTGGTCCCCGGCTGCCCGCGGGTACGACCCCCTCCCCGGACCCTGGCTGCCCGCGGGTATGAGCCCCCTCCCCGGACCCTGGCTGCCCGCGGGTATGAGCCCCCTCCCTGGCTTTCTGCATTTCCGGAGATCGGTTGCCCTGGGCCGTGTGGGTGCCGCAGGGCACTGCCTGTTCCACCCGATGCTGTCCTGCAGGCGGGGGTGGGTGAGTGTGGGGGCGGTGGGGGCGGGGGGCGCGGGCTGCGCACAGAGGGTGCAGCAGCCCCGTCCCTTCAATACCTCTCAAATCCAGGCCTTTAACACGGCCACGGCCACGTCTGGCCTCCAGACGTATTTCTTCTGGATCGCACAGCAATTTGCCAAAATTTGAATAAGTTGCCAACACTTTAAAACTGCAGAATCGCCCCCCTCCTCAACAAATGCATATTTTAAGCTTCTCCAAAAGTAGCCAATGGGACCATCTGGTCTCACCAGCCCACATCCCCTCTTGGCCGGAGAGGCTGGAACCAAATAAGGACCACTCAGGTTCGAGTGGGACGTGCAATGTCCATTCACCTGTGTCACTCATCATCTTACTTGGTGGCCCCCCAGGCCCCTGAGTTTGAGACCCTGTAGTCTGCTCTAACTGCTGGAGAGAAGCTTGTGAGTCAGTGTGGACTTGAATAAACAAGCAGACCCTAGGTGCGACCTGTGTAGCCACTTAAGCTGGTTTTTACTACTCATGCCCCTTGTTCCTCCTTTTCTTTTCCTTGGGCCAAGACCCATCAACGCCGCCAGGCAGAGCTGCCTTGTAAAGCCTCTTCCAAGAGCCATCGCTGGTGGGATGGGACCTCCAGGTGCTTCCTGAGCAAGTGAAACGCACAAGCAGGGGGGCTTCCCATGCAGCAGGTGCTGTGGTAGCCAGGGGCCCAGGATCTGCTGTCCAGAAGCGCCAACCACATTTCTCTTCCTGGCTCCTTAACATCTGATGAATAACTGAGTAGTGTGGGTGGAGGCTGGACTCTGGTAGGAACCCACCCACTGTGTGCTCAGCCTTCAGAAACTGTGCCTGAGATGCGGACCTGGGGGACCGCGCTCATGTTAGTGGGAAGAGGAAATCATTCCTGACTGGATGCTGAAGAACCAGCTGTGTGGAAATGTGGGCTGATTCATTCAAACCAGCTCTCTCCCCACAGGAACTCAAGGACGGCACTAACACCTGACAAAGAAGCAGGAAAGCAGGCTGGCGGTGCTGCCGGGGGCATGTGTCCGAGGAGGTGAAGCTGCTTTCTGAGTCGCTGCCGTATGGGGGGCACAGAGGACGTGTGGGGCGCATCTGGTCTGTGCGGGCCGCCAGCGGGACACCGCGTGTGGTGGGCATCCACGGGCAATGGTGCTTTTGGTAGATTACCCCTGGGGACAGAACAGCCTGAAGCTGTGGACAGCCTGCCCTGCGTCTTAGGAGCTGAGTCCTGAGCTCCCTGTAGCTTTTGAGCAGTGACGTCCAGCCCTGGATTTCACCAGGTCTGGACAAATCTCACCGATCACTGCTTCCCAGAGCCCCTGCAGGCTTATCTATCGGTGCCCATGTTGCCCCTCTGCTCCCATAACAACTGGTGGTCTCTACAAAAAGAATCATTTCTTTTCAGCAGCTGATTCTGGACAGAGGTGAATTATAGCAGCTGGGCGCCAGGCCCTCCGAGATGTCCGGTTCATTTTAGGCTTTTTTTTTTTTTTTTAAACCCACTTGTCTTTTTGTATGATCCTGAGGGTTTCCTGCAGCGCAACGGGGTTTGTCATTCAATGGATCAGAAATCGTTATTACTGAGTCGCCTACACATCTGCAAGGGGATGGTGATTGATGTTCATAGTAATGGCCTGGGGGGGGGGCGGCTTGGGGTCCTACAGGGTCTGATCAAGGGAGGATTAAACCCTGTTTAGTATCCAGGAGGCTTTCCAAATTGGTGGCAGATTGCTTTGAGTCGTCTGGAGAGGGTTCTGTCAGCATCCACAATGAAAATGCAGAGGAGAGGCAGAGACAGACCCCAGGAGAGCATGAATTAGGCCCCAGCTGGTCCCCACTTTGCCTCTTCTTCCTTTTTCTCCTCTTCCTCACCCCAAAACCAAACCCTTCTCAGCAAGGGAGGGACATGATTAAAACCACCATCCATCGTGGCATTTATTCAATTCAGCAAAGATTTGTTGAGCACCTGTGATGTGCAGGGCACCGTCCTAGATGCTGGGGACACCACAGGGAATAAGGCAGAAGGTCAGCCTTCCCGGCACTTAAATAGTGGGGGAAAAAGATAGCAAACCAATACATTAAACACAGAGTGGGGTATATGAAGGAGAGCAGGAAGCAGGCTAGGGGCAGGAAGTGTTGGGGGTGGTTGCAGCGTGGGTGGACAGGGGTGGTCTCACTGGCCAGGTGACATTGGCATAAAGAACTGGAGGAAGTGGGGAGGGGTGAGCTAGAGGGATGAGAGAGGGAAGGGGATGTCAGGCAGCGGAAGGGTAAGTGCAAAGGCCCTGTGGTAGGAATGTGCTGTGCTGGGTGTGTTCTAGGAAGGAAGCAGAGGCCAGCACAGAAAAAGCACTGGTTGCTTTTGCTGTTGGTGTTACCATTCTGTTGGATGTTCAGGAGATGAGAACGGTGGCACAGATGTCCCACTGGGGCCTGGAAAGGTGCTTCTTCTAGGTCTTTACGATGCATGTCAAGCTCCTGTAAGACGTTTTACTTGGGAAGAAAAAGTCTTTCCTTATAAGCCCGGTCCCTACTTTCTTGCAAGACTCAAGTTAGTAATCTCCAGATTGACATTCTCGGAGTGGAAGCTGCCGCCATCCTGAGCACGTGATCATCAAAGATGAGAGCAGACCGTGGGAGAGAGAACTCGCCGTGGCCACGGCAGCAGCGATGATTGTATTCACACCTTCCCAGGTGGATGGCAGGCTCTGAAATTGCCTAGAAGCGCTGGCGAGGAGGTTCCGTTCAAAACAGGGAACGGGCTAGAGAGAGGCTGGGGAGACGTCTCCTCTTTCAGCCAGCAGAGAGCTCTTCTTTTGTAACAGGCCTCTTTTTTTTTTTTTTTTTTGCCCCCCTTTTCAGAGATAGGTTAAAGTTAAGGCCGGACAAAGCGAGTAGGCTTTAGACCTCCACCATCAAATGCTTGCCCGGGGAGTGGACCTCCCCGCCTCCCGGGCTCTGCCTGCCCTTTCAGGAGCCCCCTGGGAAAGGGTCCTGCAGCAGGAAGGCCTCAGTTATGGCTCCTGCTGGGTTCACATTTCCACCTCTTTGAGGACAAGAAATGAGTTTTGCCTGGGGGAGAAAACCCACTCAAAGGGTCCTCACTTAACAATACAGCCCTTCCCCAAGAATGCCCCATCCAAAGACCCCAGTTTCCCTAATGGGTAAAACGATCCCAGCTGTGCCCTGGGGCCCGACGCCCAGGGCTCCGGTTTCATGCAGGAAATTGTTTGCGGAGAGGTATGGCACGTTGCAAAGCCACTTCTCTTGGAGAATAAGTGGACTTCAAGCTAACTCTTTGCAAATGTAAACCCTTGTCCATGTTGGAACAGATGCGGGCCCTGGCAGGAGCATGCCGACGTCTGAGCCCTCACACGGGGCAGGCATGGGGTGTGAGCCACTGAGGCCGCCGGGCATCAACTTGAGACGCGGATCACAGCTGTACAGGTTTGATGAGTTTGAGGCTTAGAGGATTTAGACAGGCATTTTCAGCTGTGCTTGGTGCCACTAAAAGAATGTATCTCCAAAAAAATAAATAAATGAAAGAAAGAAAAGAAAGAAGAAACCTTGATGTTTGTGATAAGAGAAGGAGGAAATTAACACCTGCGTGTTTTGAACCCCCTGGCGTGCCGCAGAGAGACCTCTGTGCCCTTCACAGGCAGAGGATGAGCAGTAGACCCAGTTGCCTGGAAGCCACTGTGAAGGCACCCCCCAGCTCAAGGCTATTAAGGTGATATTTGTTTTCAGGAGGAAATGTGGGTCTTTGGGGGAATGGCTTGAAAATAAGCTGCAGACACAAAGGCTTTGTAAATTACGTAAATCTCTATCTATGTAATTGGCAACAACTGGGAATTGTAACACCTGACAGTTCGCAATCTCTTTCAGCTGTGCTCTAGCGGCCACGCTGAGATTGCTGAGCGTCTGAAGCTGATGCAGTGTTTAGTCATCCACGGGGATGGGAGAGGCCGCCCCCTCCCCCGACAGCAGAGAGATAAGAGCCGGCATTTTGAGTGCCTGCCGAGGTCCTGATGTGATGGTGGATGCCGGGGTGCTAGCCTTGACCAAATGCTAAATTTTCGATGAGTATATCCTAAGCGTTACAGGTATAAAAGTGAGTGTCACAAGGAAATGGAAGGGACTGATTTGCCAGCAGGATGGGGTACAGTTTAGAGAAGCAATTATTTATTGTGAAACTGTTCTCTGTGTCAACTCCTTGTGGCGGGTGTGTTCAACGCAAAGCCTCTGTACATAGATGTTCACTCGTGTTCTGAGTCCCACTCATAGTCCTTAGGGCTTGAATCACATTTTTTAAACACCTGTGCACTGTTTGTCTCTGTGGCAAGATGATATCTCAGAGAGAAATTCATTCATTGTGCTAACACAGAAAATACTGTCAAATGCATAATAAAAAAAAATCTCAAAGTTTGCTCTGATGTGGGTTTTTCTCGCTGGTGTGATATGCATGGTTACACGTCAGTTTTCCGTGGACCTCTGGAGAGGACAGAAAAGAGTTATCGTTCGGGAAGTAGATTCATCTAAAGTCAATTATGGAGCAAGATGGGTGAGGGGGGTGCTTGAATTTTAAGGAAGGAGCGGGATCTGGAGACCACCCAAGGAAGGTAGAACATTCGGGGTGGTTGGGAAGAGATAAATCTGGGGAGAGCGTTGGCTCCTTCCCCGGGCACCATCCTGGTCACCTTTGTAGGGATGCATAGCTTTGTCTTCTGTACCCAGAGGCACGGACACGTGCTGGGCAGGATTCCAGGGAGAGGACGGTCATAGCCAACAGCCAGCAGTGGACCTTTGCAGCCTTTCCGATGGGCTCCCTCTCTCCCTCCCTCCCTCTCTCCCTTTTGAGTCAAGAATTGGAGACCATCAGAGGCAGGGAATTGGACAAAGAGACCCAGCCTAAACGCCAAGAGAAATCCAGTATTCTGGGTGGGTTTGATCACGTCTAATCTGAGAAAGCCCAAGAGACTCTTGTTTTAATTAAACACATTTTAGAGAATTTTGACTTTGATGAACTGATAGAGATGGGTACTGATTTATCCTGTAGGATGTGAAGCCACGCAGGAGGAGCTGCCAGTGTACATGGGGGGTGCTCCTCCCGGACTCTCAGCACTTTTAGCTGCTGCAGATCCAGAGAGAAGGAGGAGGGCCGAGGAGTCCCAGGAGCTGGGAGAGCAAAGCCCCAGGGTGGCGGGCGTGTCTGGCATCCGGGTGGAGGAATAGAAGGGGAGCCCGAGGAACTGTGGGTAGGATGGGCTACAGGATTTACAGGGCCCCGTGCAAAATGCAAATGCAGGACTCCTGGTGAAACCGTGGGTGATCATTAATTGAATCCATTACACCTGTACCCTGCTTTCACCATCAAGGTCATTTTAATTGTTGCTACAAAAAACGTGCTTGTCCTCCAAGGGGCACGTAGCCTAAAGAATAAGATATTTGTCCAAGTTGTTTTCCAAGAACTTGGAGTCAGCTGTGTCTAGTTCAAGCGGAGCCAGTTAAGACTGGATAAGACCACCAACCCGCCAACTGGGCATGTGTGAGCGTCTGCTCGGTGACCTTTTGACGTCAGAGGGCTCAAGTCTCCACCCTCCGATTGCGCTAAGCACCTCCATGTTTTAACGTGCAGAGGCCTGAAGCTTGGTTACATCTGTGCAGAATGACAATTACTGCACCTTTTTCCAAGCACCTTCTCCACGCTGCTCACGGCCCCCACGCCTCAGACTACCCTGCTTCTTCATCCCCAAATACCCCAAGCCCCTTGCCTTCAAGAAGGGGCGTCCGGGACTTGGTGTCGCATCTCCTCGCTTGGCTGCCACGTGAGTAAACCCTTTCTTTGCTGCAGACCTTCGAGTCTTAGCATTTTCGCTTGTGCGTCGGGCAAAATGAACCTGGTTCGGTAACGCTGGGTCAAAATTATTGAGAATTTCAAGACGGCAACAGTAGAACCAAGCTGGGGGCCTTTCTAGGCACGGGTCTATCACCTGCCCAGTTTGCAGGCCGGGGAAGCCCAGTGGAAGGGGCTGTTCCGTCTGGAGACCTGGCTTTGCCACCAAATCCCCGAGGGGAACCAACCTTAAACTGAGCCTCACTTTCCTCGTTTATAAATGGATGTGATCACTGGCCCCTGCCTACCACACAGCCTTATTGGGAGGCCAAGTGGAAAGAAACAAGTATATAGACAACTTTTTGAATCCTAAACTCACACAAGGCAAAGATACAGTCTTCAGAGTTTGCCCTGAACTAGTCCCGAGTTCCTAGTTTTACTTAGAAGTTTCTCACGGAAGCACATCTGTGAATGTTCCTCAGAGAAATAGAATTTGACTTATAGAAATTGTCAGGATAGTCAATTACCCCCATCCCCACCCCTGGAAGACATGTATTCTCAAAATCCCCAAATCCTTTTATATGAATTCTTAAGTATCTCGAAGCTTTGGTAAATCAAGCTACCTGTTATTCACACCATTATAAATCCACTTGGGTCCTTCCGTCACCTGAATATGTGATTTCTTGTCTCTTAGCTGGCAGGAAAGCTCAGAACTGTTGAGATCTGAGTGGTATTTAGTGCAGGGAAATTGTAAGAATTAATAACAGTGGGGGGCCAGAGTGAATAAACGTGAGCACCCTTCTGCCATGCGTGTCTCATTAATCCTTCCAGCGTTCCGGAATGAGGCGCTGAGTAAATGACAAGAGGTGGGCGAGAAACGGAAGAGGCAGAGGGATCAAGAATTTGTGACAGAGGGAAAGAATCCCATGGGACCGGGGCGGGGAGGAGGGGTTCGTCTGTCGAACACGAGCTTGTTGCCTCCCCTCCTTCCTTCCTCCCTTCTCCTCTCCCGTCTTTGTTTGAACAGACCTCCGTCATGGAGCTACTCTACATCAATTCCTATTTATCTACACGATTGGCAAGAACCACCAGGGTCCAGTCTGGCCAGTATTGGCTCCCCGCACAGCACCACCTGTGGGGGTGGGGTGCGGGGTGTTGCACCACCCGCAGAAACGTCAGATCTTTCTCTAGAGCTCTGTTCTCTGTTCGTTTCATGAGGGGCATTCATAGCCAAGGGTTTCCACCTCTTCCTCCACAGTGAGTCTCGTAGCAGATGTCCCCTTTGTCTATCGTGGTATTAGATGTATCTCAGCCCCAGAAAGGGGGTGGAGAGAGAACCCACCTGGACACAGCGCCACAATAGACAGCACTCCCGAGATGCTTATGTTGCAACGTATATCGGGATGAAGAAGCAGGTACTGACCCAGTCTGGGCGTGGGGAAGACTTCTTGGAGGAGATGAGAAAGCCAAGCCAGGCAATGGAGGAAGGGCACCCCAAGTGATGGGCAGAGCCGGAGCAGAGGCTTGGAGAAGGACCAGGTGGGATGCTGTGCAGGGGGAAGGCCAGGAAACTTGGGCTGTTCTAGCATCAGCTGTGCATCAGGGCACAGTCAGAGAGAGCAGATGTGGACAGACGGCAAGTGAGAGGGATGAGGAATTCATGACCAGGTCCGTGACACAAGGAACCAAAGCCAACTCTGTGACCCTTGAACTATCTCAGGGTACCAGCTCCCTGTCTGAAACATGAGATTCAAAGGGGGCTGAGTTGTCTCTGTCGAGACAGATTTCTGTTTTGCTGTTTTCAGACACACCTGTGGGCTCCACCTCCCAGAAAAGAGGGGTGGCTATCCAGCACAGCCCTTGCTAAGCTTCCGTCTGCCTGGACCAGGAACCTGCCATCCTTCCTCTTACCGTGGTTGGGTCTGGCACACACGGCGGAGGCTTAGCAAGTATATGTTGGATGAGTAGATACACATGTAAATACTGAGTCCTGTGGAGCAGGGATCAGCAAAATGTTCCTGTAAAGAACCAGAGTGTAAATATCCTTGGCTGTCTGGACTATACAGTGTCTGTGGCAGCTACTCTGCTGTTGTAACTGGAAAGCAACCCTAGATAATGTGTATATGAATATATGAACTGGCTTGGCTGCGTTCCAATAAAACTTTGTTTGCCAAAACAGTCAGTGGGCCAGTGGGCTACTGCTTGCCCTGCTACAGAGAACTCCATGAGTAGTGAATTTTCTGTGTCCTTGTCCATCTGAAATGTCTTTGTGTTGGAATTTATAGATGACAGTTTGGCTGGGGATAGAATTTAGGTTGACAGCTGTATTCCCGCAGTTGATTGAAGATGTTATGTCATTCTCTCCTGATGTCGGTTACTGCTGGGGAAAATCTTGTCTAAGACCGACTGCCCTTCCTGCCTTGGTAATTTGTCTTTTCTCTCTGGTGCTTTAGGAATTTTCTCCTTACTGCTGATGGTCTGAAGTTTCAGTAGCAAGTGTCTAAGTGGGGATTTTTTTTTTTTCCTCCAGTGTATACCAATTAGTACTTGGTATAACTTTTCAATCTGAGGATCTCTACCCCCTAACTCCTATTTTCAAAGTTTCTGGAAGACGTTATGCTCTGTCCCCAATGCTGCTGCTCTGCTGGTCTGTCTCTCTGGAGTGTCTATTAATAGAATTTCTTTTAAAAAATCTATTTTTTATTGAAGCATAGTTGATTTATAACTTTGTGTTAGTTTTAGGTGTATAGCACAGTGATTCAGTTATACATTTTATATATATATATAATATACATATTATATATATATATTCTTTTTCAGATTTTTTCCCTTAGAAGTTATTATAAAATACTGAGTAGAGTTCCCTGTGCTATACAGTAGGTCCTTGCTGGTTATCTATTTTATATATAGTACTGTGTATATGTTAATCCCAAACTCCTAATTTATCCCTCCCTCCTCTTTCCCTTTTGGTAACCTTACATATTTTTCTATGTCTGTGGTTCTGTTTCTGTTTTGTATATTAGTTCCTTTGTATCATTTCCTTTTTAGGTTCCACATATAAGTGATATCGTATGATGTTTCTCTCTGTCTGGCTGACTTCACTTAGTATGATAATCTCTAGATCCGTCCATGCTGCTGCAAATGGCATTATTTCATTCTTTTTCATGGCTGAGTAATATTCCATTGTGTGTGTGTGTGTGTGTGTGTGTGTGTGTGTGTGTGTATCACATCTTCTTTAGAATTTCAAGTACATATTTTCTTCATGTTCCCTTGCCTGCATATTTTATGTTCTTTTTCTTTCTTTCTTTGGGTCTGAGTTTAGTATTGAAAATCCAGGCCTGTCATTTGAAGACTCTCTTAGGTTTTCCAGGGAGCAAGTTTTCCCATAAAGCTTTATTCCAGTCAGTCAATCCACAGATGTTTGTAGGGGTTCTCCCTGTGCAAGATACTGTGAGGAGTCCAAAACACACATTGATTTCTCCCATTTATACAAAGTATGTGCCACCTTTTAAAATCTTCGGTATATTTAATTCCATGATATAGGTGCTTTCATTGTCCTCATCTCACAGATTCTCAAGAAAACAGAGACCCAGAGAGGTAATTAGCCCACAGTCACGTGGCTGGTACTTGGTCCTCACCTATCTGCATAGCGCTCACTTAGTTAATGGCAAGACAGTGAGAAATTAAGGCTCGTGATAATTTTACGAAGATTTTGTAAATTAAAGCATTTAACAAGTGATACTCTTACGTGATTGAGAAATTAAAACTATGAAAAAATTACATATAGGGAAGTCTTGTTCCCATCCCTGACCCTGGCCACCCTGTTCTAGGTGGTCATTTTGATTACTTTCTAGTCTACCGTTTCGCTGTTCCATTGTGAGAATATGGGCCAATCCAAACACATAGACTTGCTTCTCTCTCCTTTCTTATGTGAAAGCATCCGACACTGTGATTTTTCTTTCCGGACACCACTTCTTAGTCCAAATGCGTGGTTTCCTTCTGATACCGAATATGCGTCATTTTTCCACACCAATACTCTAATTCTGTGACACCAGCTGGGTGTCAATTCAATTCAATTTCAAGGTACCTGGAGGTAGCATCGGATCCCACAAATCAAGGGCTCGTTCCCATGAGACCAACCCCATTTCAGATACCAGCACAAGAGGGGTCCCCAGGTGATCCCCACTTCTGCCCAGCTGAGTACAATTTGGCTGTTCTCACAGTCTTGCCTCCCCCATCAGGTCTGATAACTCACTAGAATGATTTGCAGAACTCAGGAAGGCACTCTGTTTGCAACTACAGGTTGTTTGTTTTGTTTTGACAAAGAATGTAACTCAAGAACAGCCAGATGGAAGAGGGGGGCATAGAACAGGTTGTTGGGGGAGGGGGTGTCAGGCTGGCACAGAGCTTCCATGCCCTCTCTAAGCCCACCCCCTCTCCAGCACATCAGTGTATTCGCCAATCCAGAAGCTCCCAAACCCCAGTAGGGGTTTTTATCGAGACATAACTGATTAAATCTCTGGCCACTGGTGGTTGAATTCAATCTCTAGCCCCTCTCCCTTCCCTGGGGGTCATGAGATGGGGCTGAAAGTTCCAACCCTTTAATCATGGCTTCGTCCTTCTGGCGTCAGCCCCCATCCTGAAGATACCTAGGCCCCTGCACCCCGCCATGAGTTACCTCATTAGTATAGAAAAGATAGGAAATTCCAGAGGTTTTAGAAGCTTGGTGACAGAAACTGGGCACAAAGACCAAATATTTATTTTCTATTATGCCATGAACCCACACTTCTTTTGTACGTTGTTTTTTTTGCTTATTATGTCTAGGAGATGAATTTACCATGGTTTCTTCAACTGATACCTACCGATAGGCAATTGGGTCACTTTCAATATTTTTATTATATGAGAAATAATACTACGATGAATAACCCCACGATGGTCATCTCATATACGTGCACATCATTTCTAGAAGTGAGATCGGTGTGTTAAAGCGGAAAGATGTCCGTATTTTGGGTAGATACTGTCATAGTTGAGGAATGTATTGTTATTATCCCCACCTCTAGAGAAGTAATCTATCTGAGGCTTAACAAGGTGAAGAAATGTCCCCAAAGTGCACGGCTAATAAGGAGGTAAGAAGGACCAACTTATTTAAGAATTAGGGAGGCCTGATGAGCTGGGATGGAAAGTACTGTCTAGGTAAAGGGAGATACGTTTCACGAGTGATACTCGTGAAACATTAGGGAAAGCAGTGAGTGGAGTGAGGACTGGTACGCAAGGAAGTGGGAGCCACTGAAGGTTGTTGAGAACCTCTCCTGTCCCATAGTGATCCTGGGGGTGACTGATTCTTTCTGGAATTTTGATAACATCAGGAAGGGCGGTGGGAGCCATTAAAAACAGGATAAATTTGTTTCTTCCTTACTGTTGAGTGAACCCCCTCATAGGCATTTCTTTCAGACTGGACTCCTTTGTTTGGTTGTCAAGGACAGCTGCCATTGTCAGAAACACTAGGCCTTCACCCCATTTTGATAGCTTTTGCATCTTTTCACCAACACGAGCGTATTTTCCTCATGGAGAATGCAAAAGACAAGGTCCGTATCCGTGTATGCCAGACATTTTGGGGGTGTCTATAAAGCCCATTCTTTAAAACCTTAACCGCCCACCCACAGGGTAGATCTCTGTGGCAGAGTTTATACCACATGACCCCGCCACTCTGGCCATATCTGATTGGACCAGGCTTGGCCACCTGAACAAACTGTCCATTAGGAGTTTAGAAGTGGGATGGTCTGACAGCTGGATAGATGCTGGGGGTGAGGGCGCTGCAGTTGGGGGTGTCACAGCTCAGGAAGGAGCTCCCTTTTCTTTTTAAAAAGTTTTTTAATTTAATTTTTTATTGAAGTATATTGATTTACAGTGTTGTGTTAGCGGAAGGTGCTCAGTGAAGCGATTCAGTTTTACATACATGCATACATGTATATCTATTCTTTTTCAGATTCTTTTTCCTTACAGCCTATTACAAAATGTTGAGTATAGTTCCCTGTGCTCTACGGCACATCCTTACTGGTTATCTCTTATATATATAGTGTGTGTGTATGTTAATTCCAAACCTCTATTTATCCCTCCCCCCACCTTTCCCCTTTGGTAACCATAAGTTTGTTTTCTATGTCTGTGTGTCTATTTCTGTTTTGTATATAAATTCATTTGTCTCTTTCTTTTAGATTCCACATATAAGTGATATCGTATGGCATTTGTCTTTCGCTGTCTTACTTCACTTAGTATAATAATCTCTAGGTTCATCCATGTTGCTGCAAATGGCATTATTTCATTCTTTGTTATGGCTGAGTAATATTCCATTTTGTGTGTGTGTGTGTGTGTGTGTGTGTGTGTACTGCCTTAGAGCATTGAAGAAAGCCCGTCTTCAGAGATGGAGAGAGGACCAAGGAACCTACAGTCCTAGCAGAGAGACAAGACAGCATGAAGCCTGGTTCTTGGTGATGCTTTGTCTCTGGCTCAACTTCTTATAAGCACTGGGTGTACTTTACACTTGGATTCTCTGCAGCAACACGTTCTTCTCTCAGCAAAATCCAGTTCCTGAAGCTCATGTAATGGGATAAAAAGTCTAATGTGGGCACTGTCCTCTAACTTACCAGACAGAACCCAGTAATTACCAGGTCTTATGGTCTCAAGTCCAAGGGAAAAGAGAGAGCTTTGACTCAATTGCTCCTGTAAAGTCCTGCATCCATTGCAGTTGGGCCAACCTGGGTCATCTGTCCATCCCTGAACTGGTCACTGGGCCAGAGGATTGGCCTGGGCTCCGATGCTCACTCAGCTCTTGGACTGAAGGAAGCTTCGATGCCCTTCTCAGAAGATGGGGAAAATGGGAGATGGGCAGCTAAACCCATGGGGCCCTATCGCAGGTGCCTGTAACCCAAGGACGTTGATTAAGGTATCATGTCTGCCTTGAATTAAGTGAACTAAGTGCTTCCAAGAGAAACCATGGTTTTCATCAGTTTCCAGCCTGCCAACGTGAAATGCATCTTGACAGGCGTATTCAGGGACTTCTTTCCAGGCACATCTTTCTAGCATTTCTCACCAGAGAAGACCTGGTACCATCTTTATTTCTCTCCATGCCCTGTGACCCAAGAAAGAGCCTAGGGTTTTAATTGGGGGAAAGAGAAAATTCAAAGGGAAAATATGCCTTCTTTTAAAGAAAAGTGTTAGAGGAGACTGTCTCACAAATTGCAATGTAACTATGAGTCTGAGGCCAACGAGTGTGTGTGTGTGTGTGTGTGTGTGTGTGTGTGTGTGTGTGTGTGTAGCATTACAGGGATGCCCAGGAAACCATCACCCACAACCTACTCCAGTCTTACCCAGGGTCAGAGTGTCTGGATTTCCAAAATCAAATCTTTTATATTTTAAGTACTCATGTACTTAGTTGCTTGGATCAAAGACCAGGGGAAACATTTTCCTAGTGACTGATTTACTTGGGATCGAGGAGTCCTAATTACGGGTATAGGTTAGAGATAAGGAAACATCAGTATGAATCAGAATTGCATTGAATCTTCTTCGAAGTTCTTTGGCAACAGAGGGACTTCCAGCTGGCTCAGGGACTTTAAATATGGCCCTAGTTTAGATCTGGGGTGAGATGAGTTCTGAAGGCTTTGCTTTTTCTCTTGGTTTATGTAAACTGGAAGTCAGTATTGGCATGGGGTGTGGGGCAGGGGGAAGGCCAGTTCCTAAGAACGTACTATTTACCATTTACTCTTAAGATAAAGTGAGCGTAAGTCCCTCATGTGGCTGTGAGGCCATATTTGATTTGGTCCTTCCCCATCTACGATCTCATCTTTTAAATTATTTTTTAAATTGAATGCTAGTTGTTTGACAATATCGTGTTAGTTTCAGGTACACGGCTTCAG
Source organism: Phocoena phocoena (assembly GCF_963924675.1). Taxonomy (NCBI): domain Eukaryota; kingdom Metazoa; phylum Chordata; class Mammalia; order Artiodactyla; family Phocoenidae; genus Phocoena; species Phocoena phocoena. The sequence goes on from NC_089233.1 coordinate 83,961,502, forward strand.
GTTTTTTCCCTTATAGGTTATTACAAGATACTGACTATAGGTCCCTGAGCTCTACAGTAGGTTCTTGTTGTTTATCTATTACAACCTCATCTTGCCCAGTTACTACTGATGCACCAGCCACACAAGACTCCTTGCAGCTTCCTAAATTCCTGTCCTCCTGGTGACCTTCACCGTGCACACCAAGCCATCATCCACATGGTCCTGTCTTGGGAGAGAGCCGCTAAGAGGCACAATTCAGTGACGGAAAAGACTCGAGTCCTTTACTTGAATTTCCCAGAGGTGTTGAAGGGAGACCCCGCAGATCGGCAACACCTGTCAGCATCGTCCCGCACACGCACACCCGCTCATACTTCCTCCACATCTCCCACGAGGCAAGAGCCTCCTGTCCTCAGCCCTTCTCCCCAGTTCCATCTCACAGAGGGGGTTCCCCTTCAGACAGGGTAGGTGGAGGAGCCAGAGGGAGAGGTGAAGGTCAAGGCTGCAGACCTCCTTGTTAATTCACATGTAGTTCGTCCTCTGCATACTTATTTTGTCATTTTGTTTATTTCTCGTCCCCTCCATTAGTCTCCCATGCGAGGACATCCATCGTGTTTTCTGCGTGACCGCAGCACTCAGATCAGCGCTCACAGGGACTACTGCCCGGTTCCTGCCTGGAGGGCCCACTGTCCAGTGGAAAAGCAAGCCAACAGGCAGAGCGTGATCAGCCTGGGATTCTGTGACTGATACAGGAGCAAGGACCAAGCAGGCCTCCTCTCCAGGACACCTGACAGGTACCTGCCAGCCATGGGGCTCTTCCGCTGTCTCACCAAGAGTCACCACATTCGTCTGCCTATGGTGTGTTTCTTGCTTTAGATCAGTGCTAATGTCTCCTTAGCAGTTAGCCTCTCAAGATCTCACTTTTTCCATCCCAGAGCTGTTTGCAGACTTTTGCAGGCCATGGTCACCATCATTGTCCGCGGTCTCGGGCCACAATATGTTGACTACATGAAAGTACACGCACATCCACGCTAGACAATTTTGCGGGGACTGTAAAATTCTCTGAAAGGTTTATTATTTTTCTTTGGACACATTTGAAATTAGGGTCAGTTAAAGTGGAAAAGATATAACTATACGAACTTACGATTTTCAAGATTTTAAAATTTTACTCAGAAGAAATTATTCATTTGGCTTGGGTGTGTTAAATTTGACTTAGACAGTTACATGTGGATACCGCAGAGTTGCAGTTGACTAGTTGACAAAATGCTAATGTTCTGAAGGCCTTTAGTGAAGCATTTATCAATTTTATTTTGCAAGGTTTGTTTGTATTCCGGAGCCCATAGATTTCTTTTTTTTTTCAGCCCTCAAATGCGGGTCCTTGAGAGCTTTCTCAACCAAAGCCTTGTTCCTACAAGGATGTGCCTCGGGATAAAATGGCTCCGGGCTGCCGTTAGGGTTCTTTTTCTCTTTTTCTTTTTTTGCCGGTAGGGTTCTTGATGATCGTGGGTCCAAGTACTGCTTAGATTCAAATGATCAGTCTTGAGAAATGAAGCAGAATGCTTGACGTTTGGCTAGCTTCTGTCAACAGTTAGTTAGCCATTGCTTGGTAGATCATCTCAAAATTTAGTGACTTTGAAAAGATAACCATTTGTTATTTTGCGCATGGGTCTGTGGGTCGTCTGAGTGTTTATACTGACTAGGCTTGGCTGCCGTCTGCGGGTTGGCCTATAATGTGCCATCAGCTGGTGGCTTGGCTCGGGACTGGCTGGGCTGACCTGGCTCTACTCCGTGTGGTCCCTTTCTTCCCACAGGCTGGTCTCCCTGCTGGAGGCAGGAATGTGAGGGAGCAAAGGATGCAGGGTCCCTGGGGCCTCAGTTCCTCCACATCTTGCTACTGGAAGCAAGGCACAAGGCAGCCCAGATTCGAGCGGCACAGAAATAACTCCGTTTCTCGATAGCAGGGATCACAGAATCATATTGCAAAGGGCGTGGGTATATGAGAGAGGTGGAAAATTGGAGTTACAGTGGTGTGTTTATCACAGATAGACAGCAAATGCCTCATTTGTGTTTTACAGTTCAAGGAAATGTTTAGCCCTAGCAAGAAATAGAACCTCCTTGTACCCGAATTCTGTCTGTCCTATACAGTGCAATCTGTGTTTCCTGACGTGAAGTCCAGTGACAGAGACGCGAAATGCACATTCGCTGTGATGGTCTTTCCCAGCGTCAAGCTGTGTGGTGTCCAAGTGTGTGTGTTGGTCCCAGTGTCTCATCAGAGGCCTCCATCCCTTGGGCTCTGGGGTTTGTCAACTAGTTGTCTGCCTTTGAAGCAGTGAATTTATCTTCTGAGCCCCGGTTGCTTTCAAGGCTGGGGTGGCAACGTCAGCTTCCTCACAGGGCTGTCGTGTGGACTTTGTTAATATCTGCCAAGGGCTTGCCGAGCTCCTGGACACCTTGAATGTTTTCGATAAATGTGACCATTCCTGCTGTTCTTGCTGGCTGTCTAGAGCCCAGGGAAGTCTGTTGAATGAATGAATGAATGATGTGAGACCCGCTTTTTTTGTTTGTTTGTTTGTTTTTAAGATGTCGGGGGTAGGAGTTTATTAAGTAATATATTTATTTTTGCTGTGTTGCGTCCTCGTTTCTGTGCGAGGGCTTTCTCTAGTTGCGGCGAGCGGGGGCCACGCTTCATCGCGGTGCGCGGGCCTCTCACTATGGCGGCCTCTCTTGTTGCGGAGCACAGGCTCCAGACGCGCAGGCTCAGTAGTTGTGGCTCACGGGCCTAGTTGCTCCGCGGCACGTGGGATCCTCCCAGACCAGGGCTCGAACCCGTGTCCCCTGCATCAGCAGGCAGATTCTCAACCACTGCGCCACCAGGGAAACCCGAGACCCGCTTTTCAAGAGCAGAGCAATAGAACATATGCGAGGAAAAGAAGGCAAGGAGGTTTGCCCAGGCTCTTGGGGTCTCGTGAGGAACAAGATGGACCCCCGGTCCCCTGTCGTGTGTCAGATGTCTGGGCTGTTACGTAGCTAATGGGAGATCCTGAGACTTTTGAAGCACGGGAAGAGGGCTTTTTCTCGGAACTTTGAGTTGCTTCTTTTCTCTGTTAGGATAATAAAACCACGAGGACAGCAAAGGGTAACATAATGTTATTGGAGAGGTTCCAAGCTCTTTCTGAACCAGGCGTGGATGAGGGTCTGGGCAGAAGCCCGTCTTCTGATGGACAGTCCTTGCTAGAAGACAGATGGGGCCTCATTGCTGCAGGAGGTGGGGGGCATCGGTGGGAGGGGATTCAAGTGTTCTCAGGGACAGGAACGGGCTGGAAATGGCACTGGTAACATTTGAAATGGAACACTTGGGCCCCTTTGGCTCACAAAGAAGCTTCTGGGCATGGGAGTGTCTGAGCCCAGATGGTGGGAAAATCCTCAGAAAATTTTTGGATTTGGGTCCCTGCAGCTGGGCAGCAGCTGTGGGCCTGGAATTGGAGCCAACCACAAGCGGTACCCACCTGCTCTGGTTACCACATTTCTCCCAACCTCGTCAGGGGGGCCCAGCCATCTCTCACTTGAGAGTTGCAGGGAATACAGAGGAAGCTGGGAAGAGACCGTTGTGAAAGGATTAGGGAGATGGGCATTCAGCCTGGGAGCCTCTGAGAGGCTCAGGGTTAATTAGCAAAAAGGCCCAGAACAGCAGAATTTGCACTGTTTTGCACTCAGGCCTCAATGAAACCATCCTCTGATGTCATATTTTCTGCACCTGCAGAATTGCGTGGTCCACGCTTGGTAGTGTGGGCTCCATAAATTTCGAGTTTATAATTGTTCTGACAGGGAACGGATTGGATCTTCAAATTATCTATGAAATAGCAAATGAAGAGCCTAATCCTGTTGGCATGGGTCATGCCTATAGGAACAAACTCCATGTCCTTTCAGCACATCTTTTACTGTGTCGTAAATTAATAGGGTAATCACCGATGAGTCTTTTCCAGGTCTATCAGAATCCTGGTGGGCGACCTTCTCTTGGTTTTGGCTGTGCTCAGAGTCGCACACAGTAGCACTTAAGGTAGCTCATTACAACAGTTTCCTCTCTGATGCACTTAGAACACTTCACCCACGATGAAACGGAGAAGAAATTCAGGGCTCAGTTCTGGAGTCCGGAGGCCTGGGCCCCAGCCTCAGTTCTGCCACTTGCTGCCCTGGTTGGTTCCTTAATCTCTCTGAGCCTCGATTTTTCCACCTGTAAAAACGGGGGATGATAAGGCCTCCTGGCAACAGTCAGCAGCAACGTTCCTGGTTGGCAAGAGAAACCACCTTGGGGGTGGATCTTCCTGCCCACTGCCACCCATCAGAAGTCTGCATCCTGGGTCTACATCTTGACTGCAGCCTCAGGAAAGGCCCCAAGCGGGAACAACCCAGCAAGCCCTTCCTGCATTCCTGACTCACAGAAACTTTTAAGATAATTAATTGCTGTTAGCAAAACAATACTACTACAGTAGTACTGACCTGTAGGGTCATTGTGACGATGAAATGAGTCAATGCAGAGAAAGTGCTTTAGGACCATCTTAGCATAGAGTAAGAGCTCGTAAATGATAGAGGTGACAAGCTTTGCCCTGATGTGTGACGGAAAAGAGCAGATAAAACACACAGGCTTACAAAGGGGGATTGGGGTAGGGTGGCCAGATTTAGCAAACTAAGATGTGGGAAACGCAGTTCAATTTGAATTTCAGATAAGCCATACATTTTTAGTAGAAGTATATCCCATACAATCGTTGGGACATAGCCGTGCTGAGAAATCACTGGTTGTTTATCTGAAATTCAAATTGCACTGCGTGTCCTATATTTCATCTGGTAATCTGAGATCGAGGAGATTTCGTTCTGCACATTCCAGCAGATGTCTGTGTCTGGCGCGGTTCAGCCCTTTATTCCCTAATTGGAAAACAAAACAAGACGGCAGTTTCTGAGCGTGGAACTGACTTCAGCAATTACCCAACCTGGCAACAGTACAGAGGAGGTACCATTCTCATCGCCTCCTGGCAGAAGTGCAAGCTGGAATGGTCCATCTGTAAACAGTCTGTCAAAATGATGGAAGAACTTGCAAATGTTCATACCTTGAACTTTGATCACAAAGGTATTCATCACAATGTTACTTAAAATAGCAAAATACCTGGAGAAAAACAAAACAAAAACCTGTTGCTTAAATAATATTCTGAAACCTTCCCCTAAGTTTTTTAGCAAGAAGCGAGAAATCCAATGATGGCTGTCAAAGAAGTTGTCGGTGGAGTGAGAAAAAATAAACACCAAAACATAGTCTTCTGGCTGGGCTGTCATTGGCCCGGGAACGGACATTTGGAGGTGACTGTCCACGTGCAGAGGGGTTCCTTCTGCAGATGCGCTGGCCCCTCAACCATTCATCAGGGCTCACACACAGACCATCAACTCTGATTCCTTGACCCAGGGCCCGAGGTTCAGAGAGACTTGAAGTCAGAGGGTTGGATCGGTGTCTTAGGAAACATACAAAACACATGCAAAATTCCTTTCACACATAACCCGTCAGGAACACCAGCTTTGCCTAAACCGAGGCACTCCTGACAGCGTCTGGGGTGGTGTAAGGGCTCCAGACAGGCTTAGGGTCAGGCTGGCAGCCGTGCGCTGGGAGGATGCTGGTGGGGTTCCAATTCCAACACGCGTCAGGGCTCCCCGTTACAAAGGCAGACGCATGTGTTTGCTGGATCCTGGGATGTTGGTGGGCGGAAGGGCGGTGAACGGTGGCCTGGCCAAGCCGAGGCTGGAATCCATAGCCTGATGTCTGGGGAACTGATGGGTTGTGGGTTACCCTCAATGTTGACGTGCATGAAAGAGTTTGGGGCAAGGTGGTTTCCTAAAGGACAGAGACGAGAAACGGGGGGCGGTTCCGTGGCATCCCCCTTGCCTACCTTCCCGTTGCTATGTGGACTTGAGCCGCTGTCTCATGAGAAGGTGGAGTCAGCGCAGCTGTGGGCCCCCAGACCAGGGGCGCAGAGTTCGGGACCCGCCCCCCTTCCGCCGCAAGCCCGGCAGTTCAGAGCCACCTTCCCCGTTCGACTCAGTAAACACGGTGCTACGGCCCACAAGGCTTCCAGGGCGCTGTGACCATGTTGACATTTCTTCTAAAGTCGGAAGAAAAATGAACATCGGTACAATGAATATCTAATAACAGATTCAGCCTGGATTACATTCATCCTTGTACCGATGTGATTGTAAAATATGCTTTTCAGTACTTTTTAGGGAGGAAGGGGACCAGGAAGGCGAACGTGCCTGGGACCAGTGAGAGCCACGATATGGTTCTGGGTGGCAGCACCTCATCAGTGAGGTCTTTCTCCGAAGATGGGTTTTCTCCTGGAAGTTGGGAGAAAAGGAGGGCCGGTGTCCTGCTGGAGGACGTACGTGGCCCTGTATCGGCACAACTCGAGAGGCCGCCGGGGACTCCAAGGAATTCTACCCGCGCAGGTGAGGGTGGAAGCAGTGGGGCAACGGCGATGCACTGCGCTCAAAAGCTGGGGTCTGGGGTGCAGCCCCAGGCATCTGAGCGCCACCTTTATCAGCGGCATCCGGGGAGGCCTGAGTGCTCGGGACCAGAAGCCTGACCCCATACCTCTGGCCGTCTGTGGCAAGCTCTTTGACCTCCCTCCGCCTTGATTTCCCCATCTGTAAAGTGGGATAGTGAGGACGCTTTCTCACGGGGTGGTCGTGACGGCTACAGGAGCTGGTGCTCATAAACACTTAGCAGGGTATGCACGGGGCATGTGTCATCAATGAAAATCGTGAGGAAGAGGGGCCGAGGGGAGGGGCCTGTGTCTGCAGTCCCTCCATGTATCTGCCATGAAACCCTTCACCATCCAGCGGCCCCCATCGTGTGGCATGAGGAGCCCCCTCGGGCCGCTCTAAGCCTCGGCCAGGACATGATCTGGGTTATTGGAACGTGCACCCTGTCAGACTAGGACTCCCCGACTGGTCGTCTTTGCAAAGAAGCACGTGTTGAAAGAACAGCAAGGAGACAGGGGCGCTAAGTCGCAGGGTGCAGGGGTTCATCCATAAGGGGCGCTGCTCTGCTTCAGCCAGACGACATCTGCACCCAGCATGGTGAGGCTGGGGGTGCCTGCCAGGGAGCAGCTGGGGAGATGGATGGTGATGAAAAGAAAGTCTTTCAGCCCGTCCTTCAGACAGCTTGGAATCACACACGAGCCAAAGGGCCTGGTGGAAACAATTCAGAACTGACCTGCCGCCAGGCTCTGGGCTCAGCCCTGGGGCTCTGAGGCTGGTCCTTGCCTCCTGGAATCTGGTCCTCTGGGTAGAGGCATCCAGGCAGCCATCTAGAGGGCGATCAAAGGTCTAAGAGACATACTGGGGGATCCCAGGGCACTAAGTGTTCTGGAGACCGCCCGACGGCCACGGTGCCAATCCTGGCTCCCCACTTACTGGCTCTGTGACTTAGGGCAAATTGCTCAACCTCTCCGTGCTGGTGTCCTCATCTGTGGTTTTTGTGAGGGTTAAATGGGGTAATACATCTAAGTGTTTGGAAAACTGGCACAAGCTCCCTGTTATTGTTCTGCCCTGGGATTCTGGGAAGGCATCAGGAGGGCTTCCTGGAGAAGGCAGCCTTTAGTAAGGCATCAAAGACTGAGGCTCCTTGAGGAGCTATGGAGTGGGGGGGGGGAGTTAGGTTCACATTAGAAGGGGCGCTTGGGCTCCCCACAGGGTTAGGGGTCAGACAGGGCCCCAGAGACCCTGGGGCACTGGAACAACAGCCCAGCCAGGCACGAGGTGACAGAGGCCGGAGGGGCTGCTGACCCGCTCTCAGGAAAAGTCTGCTCAAGAGAGATTTATGGCCAAGATGTGATGTGTCTCCCTCCCCGCCCATCCCTCGTCGGGGGAGCTTGACTGCTGCTGAACTTGGGTGCACATGGAACACACATTCTTTCCCAGAAGACTCCAGAGCCCCGAGTTCCTTTGTCAAAGAGAGTGCCACCGGGCAGCGTGGTGACAGTGGCCGCCATCTGTCGACAGGAGCGATTGTGATTTAGGGAGGTGTCTGGGCGTCTGTGCAGATGGCCTGCTGCCCTGCCGTGTGGTGCCCTCTCATCTGGGCTGGTCACACCCGGCAGATGGATGCACTGGAGAAACGAGACGAAGACAAGACGCTCTGGAGATGTCACAGGGCGGCAGCCTCTGCTTTGCACCTGCCTGGTCCTCACTTTGCTGCAGGAGCTACACGTTCGTCTGGAAAAGCCACTTGGGCGTCTGCTCCTTGGTGATGGAGGTCTCATCATCTGCTCTGTCTCACCCGATTCTCATAACACTGTGTGGGGACCATTTTGATCTACATCCCATAGATGAGGAAACTAGGGAAGGAGAAGGATTCAGGGTAGAGGCTGACCTTGGACGTTGGACTTGAGCCACAATCCGAACCTTGCGCCAGTTCTGTAGACAGGGTTCTCAGCTCCGGTGCCGCTGATAGTTTGTGCTGGATCCTTCTCCATCGTGGGGCTGTCCTTGTGCATCGTCGTGGTGTGTTTAGCGGCATCCCTGGCCTCTACCCACGAGATGCCAGTAGACCCGCCCCCCTCCTCTTGTGACAACCAGAATGTTTCCAGACCTGCCAGATGTGCCCTGAGGAATCGGTCCCGGCTTAGAACTCATGTTTTAGGGAGAGGCTAAGATGACCTCAAAATATCTCCAGCTGCCCCCTTTCCTCCAACCCATCCCCAGCATCAACGCTGCCTGTTGGGCTGACCTGCTGAAAATGAGCTCAGACCTTGTCGCCTGCTGGGCTGTGATGTGCCTTGGTCAGGCTGCAGGCAAAGGTCTCCCAGAGATTGAAACTTCCACGTACCTTTCTCATCTGTTTTTTACTTCACTGGCGATGCCTCAGAGCCTGTGTTAGCCTTGGGACATTTACACAAGGCTTCGGCCACTTCCTGTGCCACTTTATCAAGGCACTGGTCACATTCAGGTTAAACTGTCTGCGGTGTCCGGTATGGGGCAAACTCCCAAGGGTCTTGAAAGCCATCTGCGTGTTGTAGGCAACTGTGTGAGGAGGTGGGCACCCTGATACTCCGCCGGCAGAGGCCAGAGTGGAGGCCTCCTTTCTGGAGGGTCATGGGAGGCTGAGGCCAAGAGGTGAAGTTCATGTGTTCCTGGCTCCAGTGGGTCACCTCTGGAAAGAATCCCGCGGGAGTGCAGCAGGTGTGTCTGCGGAAGGCTGTTCCTTCCAGGCGCCGTGAATAGTGAGAAGTTGAGAGCAACTCAATGCCCACTGACAGCAGATTGGGCAAAGGCGAACCCCAAGACTGCTCGGCACTGGCCACCTTTAGACGCACGATGCACGTTAATATTTAGGGACATGGTGCTCCTTGAAGAAGCGGAGAGGATGCAGACACACAGGGAAGAGGCCACGTGGAGATGGAAGCAGACACTGGAGCCATGCGGCTCTGAGCCGGGGTCACGATGGCCGGCCGCACTTGGGGGCCTGGAGGCCACAGGGGAGCAGTCTGGACTCTGAGCTGAGGGGCCCCTGCAGGGCTGGGAACAGGGGAGTGACGTCTTGGGATTTATGCTTTAGGAGGACCACTTGGGCCGGGGGGAGATGGGCTTGGAGAGGGGGGAGGGCAAGGAGGTCAGTGAAGGATATTGGGGGCTCACAGAATCGACGAGGCAGGAGAACCAGGCCTGGGGCTGGGCTGGAACCAAAGATGCTCTCGAGGCCCAGGACAGAGGGGCTGCAGGAAAGTTCTGATCAGAATCACTCCTGGAATGAGCGAATGCAGCTGTTTCCAGGCTCGGTTACCCTCTGCTGGATCATCATTGTTCCCGGAGGGAGGGTCTGATCGGCCAGCATGCTGGTGGGCCTGCTGCTCGGCTTGGGGACAGCGGCACTCGTTATTAACAGTCCTGCCTGATGACATTCAAGGGCGGGGAAGTTCCCCAAAAGGATAACGTGAGAAAGAAGAAGTGGATGCTAGAAGTCAAAAATCCAGAGAAGATAAACCAGTGACTGCTACACAGATGGTGACAGACATTGCAGAAATGACTGCGGTCCCTAACCCTCTCTGTGTCCACAGGATTAGTGACGTGACTGCCTGTCTTGTCCCCAAAAGACGTTGGTTTCCCCATCCTTTGAATTTGGGCTGGGCTGTGGCTGGCTTTGTTCACCTTAATGAGTCAGAACGGCCAGTGTGCCAGCCCAGAGCCCCAGGCAACAGGAGGTCTTCAGTGATTCTGCTCTCTAGGGACCCTGCCCAGCTGCCATGAGAATAAGCCTGTGGTGGATGAGAAGCCACAAGCAGGAGAGCCCAGTTGTCCCAGCCAAGGCCATCCTACACCAGCCAACAACCAGCCAGCCCCCAAACACATGAGAGAGCCCAGCCAAGACTAGCAGAGCTGCCCACCTAAACTGCAGAGGACCACAGAATAATTGAGTTCAGCTGAGCCCAGAAGAACCACTGGCTGATCCATAGACCCATGAACAATAGTAAAGGTTTATTGTTTCAAGCCTTTCGGTCTGGGACTTGTTTGTTATGCAGCAGATGCTAACTCACGTACAGTAAATAGACCAAGGCTCAGGGAGAAGATTGATTTGGCCAAAGTCACATGACTAGTGGGTGTTAGGTCCAGAGGGTAGACCCTGATTCCAATGGAGCCAGTCCCCATAATAACAGAACCAGAGTCAATAAGAGGTTTGTTTCAATAACCAAGAAAACTTCCCAGAGAAAGAAGGAGCCTCACGTCTTTACTGCATGTGGCCCGGAGTCTCTGCAGTGGCCCTCAGCTCCCAGGCTGAGCAGCGAGAGAACATCAGATGTGTTTGTAGCTCAGACTGTTTCTTAGCACCTCGTGGGGGCTCCTGGCTCATGGAAATGAACATATTGGCCTGCACCGAGGCGAGAGAAACACAACAGAGACAATGATTCCAAAAGCAGCGCTAACTGAAGTAACAGCAAAACTCATTTGGTGGAACCCACGGCTGGGAGGACCACACCGTTCTGGAAGGCGCGGCTCGAGGGGACGGGTGTGAATGCTCTTCCCAGTCTGCCTGGCCACTGGGAATTGGGGCTCTGCTAAGCAAACGGCGGCTGGGGAGAATGTGGGCAGGCGAGTCCTGGCCCAGACCCGGTGTCACCCTCAGGACTTCCCTGAATCCCAGCTTTCCCATCCATAACGTGGCATAGTAACTCTGCTTACCCACGAGGCAAAGATGAAAGAGAACGGTGTCCTGGAAAGATGAAAAGGCCTGTACAAAAGTGTGGCATAGACGTCATGAGCATGGACTTCAGGTCGGGTTTTGTCCTGCCTCTGGGCAGTTGTCACTTAAGTTTTCAGAGTCTCATTGTCCTCATTGTAAAAGGAAGATGATAATGACACTTGACTGTGAGAACCAGAGGACAGGCCTTTCAACCCCAAACCTCCCTCTTCCCCAACACTTAGCCTGGTTCCTGTTGTGTGTTAGGGTCCTGATGAATAGTGACTGAGCCAACAGAAAAAATACAGTAGCCATTCACTGAACACCTCCTATGTGCCAAGTGCTTTACATAACTATATCCATTGGAGACATATTGTTTCCAGGGAAACAATATATATAGATAGAGAGAGAGAGAGAGAGAGAGAGAGAGGAGAGAGAGAGAGAGAAGAGGGGAGAAACGAAGCTGGGACCTGCACCCTGATGGGTGAGAAGGAGGTAGCTAAGTCAACAGGGCAGGGAGCGTCAGCAGTGGCAACAGCAGGTGCAAAGGCCCTGTGGTCAGGGGAGCAGGGGCATGTGAAAAAGAAGAATTGAGGGAGATGCAGCCAGGCAGATCAACAAGGGCTGGACCACACAGGCCTCGGAGGCCAAGGTGAGGGGTTATTGGAGGGCACTGAGCAGAGGGTGACTTGACAGTGAAGGGGCTGCTGGAGGAGCCCGAGGGGTGGAAGGGAAGCAGGTGAGAGACAGAGGTGACCTTGGCAAGGCCTCGGGCAGTGGGATGCCAGGCTGCTTCCACACCTTGGTGCTGTCTCTGCAAAGGCGCTTTATAAATAACGTATTTTGTAGCTGCTGACATTCGGCGCAGGCCTGGAGGACCTGAAAACAGGGGCCTCTGGCCTCCCGCCCCAGCCTCCCTGGGCCCCCATCCCTTGCCCAGCTTCTTCTAAGGGGCGTGCCTTGCTGGTCAAGAAAGCTGTATCTTTAAAAATTAACTTCCAAGTAAAACCCTCCTGCAGGGGACTTGCCTCCCCTCCCCCATGCCTTCAAGACTGACGGAGATCAGATGTGTGTGGGGTAGGGAAGGACCATAGGGTGACAGGTTCAGATGTGGTTTTAGAGCCCAGCCTTTCCTAACAGAGTCTGAGTTCAAAGGCAAAACCACAGCCCCACAGAGAAAGGCGCCTTGCTACCGTTGCCTCTGAGCAGACAGAGTCCAAGGCAGTGGGACCCATAGACTCAGCCCCGTCCTCCTGCTGTTCCGTGGTCTTTTGGAAAGAAAGCCCAAAGGGTAGGTTTGAGGGGAAGGCTTTCCAGTGTCTGGGCACCAGGAAGGCCAGGTTAGCACCAAGGCCTGTATTCCCGCCTCGCCTAGCTCGCCCCCAGGGGCACGTGGCCCCTTCCGCCTTGCTCTCTGCACGCCGGAGCCCTGCAAACCTTCTCGGGGCTGATACTTTCAGTGCCAGGTGCAGCTACGATCTGATCGATGGGACGATCGGGCCAGCAAATTGTGGCCAAATCCAACCCCCACCCCCTGTTTTTGTAAGGCCTGCAAGGTAGGAACGCTTTTTGCACTTTCAAATGGTTGATTAAAGTTTAAAAAATCAAACCGATATTTCGTGACCTGAAAAATTACCTGCACTTCACCCTTCAGCGTCCACAAAGGAAGTTCTATTGGAACGCAGCCACGCCGGTTCTTTTACGGATTGCTCCAGGCTTGCTTCCTCCACTTCCTCTGCCGAGTCGTCCCTCCCCAAATCTACAATATTTACTATGTGACCTTTTACAGAAAATGTTTTCTGACGCCTGGTTGGAATTATGAAATCCCTCCCTGCCGGTTGTTGAACCGCGGCTGCCCTGAGCGCCCCTCCCCAGGAACCTTCGGGACCTCTCCCAATCCATCAACAAAGGAGTGACAGCTGGGCCATCAGGAGGGGTCCAGACCCCTGCGACAACCCGGGTCTTCTCTCATGATGGCTCCCACCATGCTACCGGTGCTTCATGGTTTAAATCCCGCCCCTGGTCCTGTTGCTGCTCCTTCAGCCAACTGTGCTTCCTTTTGCCGCAGAGTCTTAGCTCACTCTGTTCCCTGTGCCCGGATGCTCTTCCCCTCATCCCCACCACCCACACAAACTCAGCTGGTCCCTCTCCCGCTCAGGTCTCGGCTAAAGTGTCAGCGGAGCCTCCTCTGTGCCAGGGTTAGGTGAGATCCCCGGTTCCGTGCTGCTGTGGCCGTGAACTTCTCACGATGCAGCCCATCGTGATCCCGTGAATATTTGTAATTATATCCTCATCTCCTGCTCTGCTTACCGTCCTGCTCAGTGCGGGGACCCTGCTGTCATTCTCAGGGCTGAATGGTGGGCACCTGGGAGGCACCGGGCTCCTGGCAGGACTCTGTGAAAAGATGGTTGACTGACTGCGTTCCCGTGGCTTCTGTAACAAATGACTACGACCCCGGGGGGCGGAGGGGGGGCGGCTAAAACCGCAGAGATGTATCCTGTTACAGCTCTGGAGGTGGAAGTCTAAAATGTAGGTGGCTTCAGGACCACGCTCCCTGCAGAGGCTGGAGGGGAGGATCCTTCCTGCCACTTCCAGCTTCTGGTGGCCCCAGGTGTTCCGTGGCAGGTGGCCGCATCCCTCCCATCTCTACTTGCATCGTCAGGTGGCCTCCTCCTCTTCTGTTCCTCTCCTCTGTCTCGCTCTTATGAGAACACTTGTCATGGATTATGGGTCCACCCAGATAATCCAGGGTAATCTCCGGACCCTTAGTCACATCTGCGAAGATGCGTTTTCCGAACAAAGGCACATTTAGAGCTTCCAGGGATTAGGACCCCATATCTTTGGGGGGCCATGTTTTAGTATACTGCAGTTTCCTGATTATAGAGTCAGTGGAGATGAAGCCCTTTTTAACAAATGAACTGTTTATTTTAGAGCAGTTTCAGGTTTATACACTTACTGTGAAGAATGTGTACAGTGTTCCCCTGTACCCCACACCTAGTTCCCCTACTAACGTTTTAGATCAGTGTGGTATGTTGTCACAACTAAGGGAGCAATAGAGTCCGTACTTTGTGTGGGTTTTCTTAGTCCTTTCCCTAATGTCCTTTTTTTCCTCTGCCGCGCTGTGAGGCTTATGGCTTATGGGATCTTAATCCCCTGACCAGGGATTGAACCTGTGCCCACGGCAGTGAACGCACAGAGTCCTAACCACTGGACCGCCAGGAAGTTCCCCCTAATGTCCTTCATCTTTTTTTAAATTGGAGTATAATTGCTTTACAATGTTGCGTTATTTTCTGCTGTACAGCAAAGTGGATCAGCTACACGTGTACATATATCCCCTGTTTTTTGGATTTCCTTCCCATTTAGGTCTCTAATGTCCTTTTTCTGTCCCAGGATCCCACCCAGGACCCGACATGACATCTGATAGTCACGTTTCCCTAGGCTCCTCTTGGCTGTGGAGGTTTTCCAGACTTTCCTTGTCAGGTATTTGTAGAATTTGGGTTTGTCTGATGCTCTTCTGCTGGTTAGACTAGGGTTAAAGGCTTTGGGGAGGAAGAGTCGAAGGGCACCCTTCTCATCACATCGTATCAGGAGTCCACGCACTCAACCTGACTTATCACTGTTGATGTTGACTTTGACCACCTGGCTGAGGTCGTGTTTATCGGCTTTTTCTACTGTAAGGTTACTCTTTTCCCCCCCCCTCCCTTTGCATCCCATCCCCTTTGGAAGGAGTCACAGTGCCCCGCCCACACTTGAGGGCAGGGGTCGCGCTCCGCCTCCTTGAGGCTGGAGGATACATCATCTGTTTGGGATTATCCTTCATGGGAGACTTCTCTCTTCTCCCCAGTTTATTTATTTATTCAATCATTTATTTAGTCAGTGTGGTCTCATGGATATTTGCTTTAGCTTTGAGTCTTAATCCAGTATTACATTTTTATTTTTCTTGCATAAATTGTCCGGCTTTGACCACTCGGGGTTCTTCCGTTGGCTCCTGTGTCTCTTTGACTTACCCCCAATCATTGTGGGTGGTTATTATTATTATTATTAAGCATTTCCTGACTTTCTGGCGCTGTAAGAGGCCCCAGGTTCATCTTGCATATTCCTGTCCAGAATAAGCGACTTCTCTAAGGAGCTCTGGTTGCTTTTATTGGAGAATGGTATTAGAAACCAAGATCTGGGTGCTGGGTGTGTTCACTGCTTCTGGGGTGTTGTTGCTTCTAGGTGTGCTCGGCCGGCAGGGTGACGAGATGGGTGTGTGCACTCTAAGCCAGGCACTACGTGTATCAACACGTATTTTCACATGCAACCACTTGTGTCTATATTAAGGTCAACACTGAGTTCATACTGGTATCTCCGAGTGTAACGCACTACTTCATGGGTCATTTTCACCTCACCTCTTTGCTTATGGCACTTGAACAGCGAGAAACCTGCAGTCCAGAGAACCTCAGCTTCCCCTTCTGTAAAACACAGGGCTGAGAAGAAGGGGCCATCAGTGCTGCTTCCAGCACTAACCCCCTAGGACACCAAGATGAAACAAACACGAAGAAGCAGTTCATTAACCCAGATCCTATTTTTCCATTTGAACACAGCAGGGTTTTCCTAATGGGTCTTAAACATATACTTTGGAAGGGCCTTTTACCTTTTCCAGGGATTATGGTGTAATCTAAACAAATATGTAAGGAACAGAAAACAGCCATGATGACATGAACATTTAGTGTAGCCTGCCGGAGGCCCTGGGCTGTTTGTCACTGTCTTTGTGGATATCACAGCCTCACTATGGGGTCATCACGCACCTCTCCTCTCCTCCCCCAAAGATCTTTGTCCAAACAGGCCCCCTTTAATGGGGGAATCATTTAATGAACCAGAAAAACTATGATCTGTGCTTCAGTGGGCCACCCAGGAGGCAGCCCAGCTCTTAAAGATGTCAGCTAGGGCTTCCCTGGTGGCGCAGTGGTTGAGAGTCCGCCTGCCGATGCAGGGGACATGGGTTCGTGCCCCAGTCCGGGAAGATGCAGGGGACATGGGTTCGTGCTCCCGGTCGCGGAGCAGCTGGGCCCATGAGCCATGGCCGTTGAGCCTGCACGTCCGGAGCCTGTGCTCCGCAACGGGAGAGGCCACAACAGTGAGAGGCCTGTGTACCGCAAAAAAAAAAAAAAAAAAAAAAAAGTCAGCTGAGACGGGGAGACCTAGGGGCAAGTTCAGAGTTGCCTTCAGTTCTTTTACAGGAATTCCTCACCACCGCCAGCCCATCCAAGGGTTGATAGTGTTGGCAAATGTGCTGGGCCAGGGTCGCTATCCAAGTAACCCTGAGCCAATCAGAACAAACAATCACTATGAAAGTTGAATCCAGAACTGTCTTCATCCCTGCCCCCCGCCGCCCCCCACCCGCCGCCATGTGGAGTCCCTCTCTGACCCTTTCGGTGCCTCCTGCTTTGCTTCCCCCATACCCTTACCCAGTGGCCGCCAGAGGACAAGTTAGCCACGAGCCTACCACCTTCCCCACCTAGACTTCAGCACCAGGGCACGGGAACTGTGTGTGTCTCATCAACAGGTAGGCTGAGGATGTGGGCTCTGGGGCAGGTGACCAGGAGGTAGCCTCTGTGGAACCTGGGTTCTCTAAGCCTCAGCCTTCTCATCTGTGAAATGGAGGCAGTAATACCCCCAACTCAGAGGTAGGGTTACTATGTCCATTTTAGGGATGAGGACTCTCTCTGCACACTGCAATTTGATGAGCGTTGCTTTAATTATTGGCAAGTCTTCCTTGCTTCCTTGCTTCCTTCCATCTATCCATCCAATTATCACTTAGTACCTCCGTGACGTGAGGCTCTGTATGAAGTCCTGAGGAGTACACAGTGATCTTTCTGGAAGTCCTTCGCTCATCGTGGTGGGGAAAGAGAATCAAATAAATACCTACGTTTTGGCCCAGTTAGTTGAAGGCTGGTAACAGAGGCAATGGGGACCCAGGGGAGGGAGGGCCCGTTTTCCTGCAGGTAGGGTGGGTGACAGGGGCAGAGGGAGATGGGCGGGAGAAGCACATTGGGGTGGGCTTGTGTGCCAGCTTGCTGAGTTGGGACCCAACCTGCCAGCAGGAAACTCTGGTGCATGCCTTAGCAAGTGAAACTAAATTTGAAGAGTGGAAAAAAAACAAAAGAAAAATGGCTTTCTCTCCCTCCGAAACTGTGGCCGCGTTTCATAACCTGAGGGCTTGGAATAGGTTAAACTTGCTTTCCCTAATGGAGTGTGGCAGCAACAATGCAGCGCTTATCTGGAGATCTTTCATCTGAGGACAGGCAGATGCTGTACTCCTTCCTCTCCAAGGCAGAAGTTACTTATCCACCTGAACCTTGACGTCAGTATTGAATCGTTCAAGGAATTCAGAGCTGGTACCACTGGAATGATCTGGGTAATTAATAATTTGTTCCCAGGAGATGGCAGGGCCGATAGGATCTCACGTGGTGCCGAGATTTCTCCTTCCCTTCTCCTAGAACACGCCTCCCGCTGCCCCTCACTCTGGCCCACTGGATTCGGGATGGTTCTGTTTTTTCAGTCACGGTTCTGGGGGTCTCCTCGGGTGACTCTGTTCTCTGCTCCTCACAAGGACTGGCCTCCCCAGATAGTGTTAACTGGTCATTTCTTTAAACAGTCATTCAGGCCGGATTTCCTATTTTTCCTTCCCCCTTTTCTGGCAGCTCGCAGGCCCGGCAGCACCCCCTGGCCTCCTGCCAGGTGTGTGCTCCACGGGCCCAGATGGGAGTCACCTGCTGGAGCTTCCCTCCTCCCATGAAAGCAGGTCCCCTGTGAACTGGCCACGGGAAATCCGCAGGTTCCCCACAAAACCCAGGCACCTGGGTTCTCCTGAGGAACCGGGTGATCTGGGCATCCACATCTGGCAACAGTGGGCTGGAGCTGGGGGCCGTCGCTGCCTTCAGGGGGGCTTGTTTTTCCTGCCTGCTTGAAGCTGAGTGAAGGAAGGGGGCCCTCACCTCCCTGGTTTCCATCCATGCTGGACCCACTGCATCCCAGGCCTCGCGGGTCACTGACATGGAGCAGAAGATGTGCACACGTCGGGTGCACGTCTGGGTCAGATTGAGACGATCCCGCCCTCCCCACCGGATCATGGCTGTTTGCAGAACTAAGGCTGGGGGTCCTGCAGGAACTGTGGAGAGTGCGGGCAGGGGGCGATTTGGCAGAGACAGAGGAAAAGCTGGAGCTTGTGGAAGGGCACTCTTCCTCACTCGGGGCCTAGGACAGGCCGGAGGAGGGAGGTCTGAGCTCACACGGGTTCCCCAACGTGATCTCGTCGGCTGGGGCAGTGTGGGCACCTTTGCGGATGGTGGACCAGCCAGAGGCATCTCTCCTCACTCTGGAGGCTGTTCAGACCTCAGCACGCCCTAGGGAGCCCCATGGTGCCCTCCAGCTGACAGGAGAGGCCCACGGCAGTGAATTCCAGTGATGGGGAGACTAAGAAACACGGCCCCTCTGAGTTGTGGCCTGAGATTCTCACTGGCTCCACGGGACCCTGGAGCCCCGGGCAGGAGGGGACTTTCTCCTGCTCTGTGTGGCCTGCAGGCTCTGGATCGGCATCCTTCTGGGCGGGGGGCCATTGCCTGATTCACCAACTGGGGCAGTAGCAATTTCGCGTTTCATTCTGAACCCCGTCCCCGAGACAGATGAGGACGCTGGTCTCAGAGGCCCCCCCAGGTCACCCACTAGGACTCGGACCCCAGGTCAAGCCAGGCCTGAATCTCACCGGCTCCCAGTTGGCCACTGCTATGACCATTTGTTCCATCTTGTGTGCACAGAGCAGAAGCTGGTCATCCCCGTGTCCTTAGCCAGTGCCTGGCCGGGCCCGTCTGAGAGTCACACGTGTTCTTCTCTCTGCCTGCAACGCCCTCCCCCACCCACTCACCTGGCCGGCTCTTCTTGTCTCAGCCTAAATACCCCCATCCCTGCCCTCTTAGGCCTTTTGTTTTGCTTTTTAAATAAATGGAATTTTTAAAATGAAAAAGCAAAATCAGAATTATGCCTTTTGTGATAAAAGCCATTTCCCCCTCAATTAAGTATAATTACACAAATGTATAGTATTACCTGATAAGGCTGAGATTGGATATAAACAGTCTGGATTTGGACCTCTATAATTGCCCAGCACCAGGCCCTGTGGGCCATCACAGGCCTTTGTTTCAGGTGTGTCCACTCTAGCCGGGGAGGCAGGCCTGTCTGGGGGACCCTTTCTAAGAGGATAGACTCGTCCACTGCATGTCTAGTCACTGAGTCAAATGAATGAAGTAAAGGGAACAGCGAGCGAGGTCATGGGCTCAGTCCTGCTGCTCCAGCTGAATGACCTTGGGCAGTCGGCCGCTGGACTCCTGACGCCTTAGTTTGCTCATCTGAAAAATGGGCGTGACCACAGCGCCTCTCCCATGGGGCTGATACGAGTGTCCGGTGGGATCACAGCCACGCCGGGCATGGCAAGGGCTCAGGAAGCAGCTATTCTGAATATCCTCGGGGTTGTTATAATTAATAGTGCACGTGGGGAAGGAGGAAGCAGGCCTCAGGGGAGCCCCCATTGTCACGGGTTTATCACCGGGCTGCAGGGCCTCGGGGATGGCCCCAAGGGAACCACAGGGACATTTGCCAAGGGGCTCCTGGGGGTCCAGGAAAGCAGAAGGGAAATGCTGCCTTGGCCTTTTTGACCTCTGCGCGTCTCCCCCTCCCCACTCAGCTCCATCGAAGTCGGGGCCAGGCTTCCTCTGCTGTGCTTTCCATTGTCTTTAGGACCGCTGCCACCCTCTCTCTGTGTGTCTGTCTCTCTCTGTGTCCCCACCTGCTCACCGGGACCAGGGCCCACCCTCTAAGAAACAAAAGGGTGTGATGAAATACCAGGAGTTTTCTCCAGCAGGTGGAGGTGACCCCTGCCTCTACCTGGTGGGGCCCCGTGTGGGCTCTCAGCTGGTCTGGGGAGATGCAGGGCACCCACTGTCTGGGGTTTCAGTGTGGCCCAGCCTTGGACCCCCTCTGGGTGCTCCCCCAAGGCCATGGCCCGGATATGGCTGGAGCTGGGGGTGAGGTCATCCGTGGTGTATTTCATGCTGACCGGATGCGGGCCGGACCTCAGCGGGAAGGAAGGAAACTGTAACTGAGCCTGGCCGTGCCCAGCCCTGGCTTCTACACACTGCAGCCCAGTGCCTCCCACCCCCATCCGTGGAGGAAGGAGGGTGGTCAAGGCCATCGCCGCTCAGGTCAGACGTGGCCACTTTCAAATCCCAGCTGCACCGCTCAGCGGCAGCGTGGCCTTGGCCATTCCTGGGTTCTTTGAGTCTCAGTTTCCTCCTGGGGTGGCGGGGGCAGAGCTAGAACTTGCTGCATTGGTTGCTGGGATGACGAACAGGGATGCAGCACAGACAGGGTTTAGGAGGCAGCCTGGCACTGGCCACGCAGGAGCTGTCCCATCCCCGCTGGGGGAATAAGGAAACGGAGGCACAGAGAGTTTGAGGGGTGAAGGCGGCCTGTGCTGGGCAATGGGTGGGGAAGGCTTCCGAGGATGAGCTCCGCTCAGTGTGAGCAAAGGCGCGTGGGAAACAGAGATGGAAACCCAGCACTGAGGTCACGCAGCTCCAGCCTCAAGAAGCTGGTAACAGTCTGCGGGCTCCTTGGCCGTCTCCCCTTGCCTTCAAACCCTGCCTGTTCACACGTCCCAGGCTCCATTTGGTTTCCAGCACCGTGGAGGAGGGGGGTCCATTCCCGAGTGCCCACCACGCCTGGGAAGCCTGCCCCTTCCGTGTGGACGGGCTTTCCCGTGTGATGGTTCACCGCCAGGTCCCCAGACCCAGCATGGTACTCAGCCCTCATCAGGAGCTTCAGACGGGCTGAGACTGAATGAGTGAATGAGTGAATGAACGAGCGAACAAGCTCACACAGCAGAACCTTTCTGTCCTTCCTTATGGGACGTGAGCTTGTCGAAGCCAAATCCACGTCAGAGCCTCGCGGAAACAATAAATTAGTTCACCTGGAGAACATTTGTTGTGGGAACAAGACAAGGAACAGAAACGGTGCCCGTGTGGACAGAGCAGGCTGAGCGAGGGGAGAAGGCAGCCCAGAAGCCTTGGCAAGGTTTGGGCATTTTCAAAGGACAGCGGGATGTTCCTCCTGGGGGCGCACGCGTCTGGACGCGAGCCGGGGTGTCCTCTCGCAGTTAGAAAGTCACCTGCCTCTTTCTACCCATCAGCCACAGCTTTGGGGGAGCGTGACCTTCCTTCCACGGCAGGGCCCACGAGGGTGTCTTCATTCTGCCTCCAGACGAACCCCGGGAGAGGGAGGAGGAGGGGAGACCGTATGTGATCTCCTATTGATTCCCTCGCTAAAGACCCATTTACAAAAAGGTGTTAAAAATTAACGTACAAAACCTTAAGCTGCCAGCTTGGCAGCTGAAGGACACATGCTGATGCACTCTGTCACGGTGACAGATTCAGGGGCGTTCATTTCTTACGGGGAGAACATCATTTGAACTAGGACAGCAGCCGTCAGTTAAATAAACAGTCATGTAGTTTCAAGGACCAGCCGGGCTTAGAACACCACCTGGCCGCTCTCTCCCGGGCTTTGCTGGCATCTGAACTTCGATGTGTGTGCGGTTCCCTCAGAGGCCAGGAGGTGGGGGGCCATCCCTGGAGGGAGGAGGAATTCCGTCTCGTCGGCAGACTTCCGAGCTGGTCATGGAAGTTTTCAAATTCAAACTCTTTTTAAAACAATTATAAAATATGTGTTCATGATAGTGCAAAAGCAAATTAATCATGATGGGAGGAAATACAGTTTAAGAGAAAAAATGTTCCCCCCTCCTTCACCCTGATGTTACATTTTTCTGGAACTTTTCCATATATATTCACCCGTGTACGTGTCTATCTTATATTTCAACAACTACAGTGGAGCCTCTTGTGTGCTGGTTGCCACTAGCTTTTCTCCTCTGGATTAACTGGGATCTCTTCCCATATGAGCCCAGGGAGGCGGAGGCCCTATCTTGGTCACCGGCCCGGCACCTGGCTTGAAGTAGCCCCCAGGAAATATTTGCATCGAGTGGAGGAATACAGGTGAGCCTCCCTGTTGGCCGGCTGTGGGGTTCTCATGGTGTGACACCCCCTCATGGGTCTCAGGGACCTAGGAGCCGGAGGTGAGGGCTGTAAGAAATCCTGCTCTGAAAGCCCCTTGCTTCTTAGACGCATGAACCAATGGATCAGGAGGGTAAATTCCTGGAAGTGGAGTCCCCAAATCAGAGGGGCCAAGTGGTTAACTCTGAAGGATATTGTCAAATTGCTGACCCGTCCAAGGAGATAGCTGGTCCTTGACTCTGGGCACGGTTCTGGGTTTTTCCGGAAGTCTTGTACGTTCTTTCCACCTGACACTTTCAGGCCCAGAGACACAGCGCGGTGGAGATGGAGGCCTCTGGAGCCGCTGCTACCGCCGACCGTGCCCCTGTACTAACTTCAAGGATTGTTTTGAGGCCCCATGGGCAGCTGCTAAGTGAGGCCACCCCTCCCGATGGTCCACTCCTCTTTGAAGTGGTTTCAAGTCCCAGAGATGAGGTGATCTGATCAATTATAGGCAAACAGCGGCCCAGAGAGGCAAAGCGACTTGCCCAAGGTCACACAACTCGTCAGTTTCCCAGGGGGAGCTCCACCACTTCTGCTTTTTGCTTTAAGCCCAAAATATCTTTGTTTCTTCCTATATAAAATAAGGACCATGTTATGGCTCTGGAGCCAGACAGCCTGGGTTTGAATCCTCACCTGCTGACTCTGGGTAAGCCCCTTTACCTGTGTGTGCCTGCAGAGGTCACAGGGGAGGGGCCTAATGGGGTGAGCTCCTCCTTGGGCCGACGCAAGGGAGACTGCTGCTGGGTGGCTGTGGCCCGGGCCCCGGCTTGGGGCTGAGCTGGGTCAGCGCTTCCTGCAGCTGCTGGCCCTTCCTCCAGATCCGGCACCAAGGGTGCCCAGGTGACGGAGGAGAGCTGATGCTCCGTGGGAGCTACAGGTCAATCCAGGCCCCGACGCGGTGCCGACCACAAAGGCCTTGGTGTTGAGCGACGTGATCACCGTCTTGTAACTCACCCACTACGTCTGACCTTTGGATTCGAAGGATAATTAACGGGGCACTTGGGACGGGGCTTGGAGTGTCAAGCTTTTAATTAATACACTGGCAGCGTGCATATATTTAGCTGGGCCATTCTGCCTGGTCCATCCAATTACCCAGACTCATTATACAACTTGATTGCGTTTTCCATTACTCAGTGATCTTGCTAAATGGGTGGCCAGGCTGCAGACGGGCAGCCAGCACCAGTATTGATTGGAGGACACAGTTTATTACCCAATGGAGGCGATGCTCGGGGCCGTAAATCTTGGGCAGGACACAGCTTCTCTGCAGCCTCCAGGTGGGGATGGAATTGTGTTCGGATGAAGCATTTCAGCCATTGACCCTCCTTTCAAACTTCCCGGGCGTCCTGCCTTTTGTTTAATTGAATCGCCTTTCCGCTGCCAACTCTCCCCGTAAATACAACCAGGGACCCCTCCTGCTTTAATAGCAGAAATGGATACAGGGCATTCTTCATCTGTCCCTGGGCTCCAGAATGACACAAAGCGTTAAGCTTGCCAGGAGCGCCTGGGGGATCAGCCACAGGAGGATGCAGAGCCTCCTTTTATTCTCAGCAGCTTAAGGACGGGTCCTGCACCAGCCCCGCCATCTCCTGCCTTGCGTGGCCCTGGGGAGAAGGTGGGCTCTCACCCTTGGTGTGGGAGAAGCAGCAGTGCGTTCAGCTGGCGGCCCCAGGAACTTGTTCCTGAGGTTGTGATTGCAATCCCAAGGGGAGAAACACGCTTCCCTCCGTAGAATCAAGAGTATTCTTTCATAGACCATAAGCTTCTTTAATTTATATCACCCCTTCAGAGCTGGATCAATCTGTTTTCCTAATCTGAAACAGAGTACAGCAGGGGAGAAAAGGAAAAAAAAAAGAAGATGAAGCAATGTTTGGGCTGTTTCTTTCTTCTACATAAAAGATAGTGAATGCCGGGTACATGCCAAGCACCTCACATTTGTCATCTCCAGTCCTCAGACAACCTAGGAAGTTAGTGCTTGGGTCAAATTTTTTTACTTTTACTTTTTGGATGAATGGAGACTTACAGAAGAGTTGCAAAAATAGTATTCCTGTAGACCCTTCAGCCAGCTTTCCCTTGTGTTGACGGCAAAAGGCGTTTTTAATTAGCAATCTCTAAGAGAAAGCAGAGGCCCAGAGAGGTTAAGGAACCTGCAATAGGTCACACAGCAATGGTGGGATATGAGCTGCCTGTAAGTGTGAACAACCGAAGGGCTTAAAAAGAAGGAGCAGGGGCTTGTCGTGCAACTACAGAATCCAGGAGCAGAACTGTAGGTCTCTGCAAAAGGCTACGTCTGATGCCTGAGAGCCGAAATGAAGACAGAGCTTCATTTATATCCGAGACGCACTTTGCTTTGCAAAGGCCTGGAGGAGACTCGAATTCCTACAGGGTAGGAGGGATAACAAGCACCACACGGACCAGTGGCCAGGGTCCTCCCTCCCTTATTTGGACTTTATCTTGTTCTGTGGACCCCCAACTCTCCCCAAGGCTCTGCTTCCTGGCCACCTCGCGGGAGCCAATCAACAACCAGAACATCTAACTGGGCTTGTGTTGACACTTCTTTTGACAATCCAATGGTACAATTAGCAACAATTAACCTTGAGAATAAATGAACCACCACAAAAGAAAAAGTTTCTCTTTTGCCAAGCACAGCAGACACCCTTTCAACAAACACCATTCTGATTTTCTGGACACTCCTAATGAGAAAAAGAGCTGCCGGTGGTTTAAATAAATAGACCGATGGGTCAAAAATAAATCCCATTAGTAAACACAGTAACGGATGCCAGGCTTGGCACTCAGCGCTCCACGTTGACTTAGCTCTCTGAATCCCCTCTAAAATCTGGTAAAATCGACAGTTATGCCCTTAAGGAAAAAAATTTTTCTAAAAAAATTGATTTCATTGAAGTATAGTCGATTTCCAATGTTAATTTCTGCCATGCAGCAAAGTGATTCAGTTATACATCTATTTCATATTCTTTTGCAGTATGGTTTACTACAGGATATTGACGATAGCTCCCTGTGCTATACATTAGGACCTTGTTGTTTATGAAAAACAACTTTTTAATTTTGAAATAGACAGGAAATCCAAACAAAGAACAGAGAGGTCTCATGTACCCTTCACCCAGCTTGATGACATCTTATGTGACCATAGCACAGTATCAAAAGCAGGAATATTGACACTGGTTCCATCTGCAACCCTTACTCAGAGATCACTGGTTTTGCATGCACCATCTGTGTGTGTGTGTGTGTGTGTGTGTGTGTGTGTGTGTGTAGTTCTATTCAGTTTTGTCACTCTGATCTCCTTTTCGTAGATGAGGAAACCAAACTGTAGAGGGGCTGAAGGGACTGGCCCAAGATGACAAGGCTTGTAAGTGGCCAAGCCAGGCAGCATCAAGGTCAGATGCCTGCACACCCCACCTGTCCCTCTAGACTTTCCAGTACCCCACTCTCTGGGAACATGATTAATATGTGGAAACTTGACTTGCGGATGAAGTTAGCCCTTGAATAACCGACACAGCTGGTGGTAGAAATGTCTTCTTACCAGTTTATCTCCTCTAAAGATGATACGCGATGAGTAGAGATTAAAAAAAAAAAAAAGTGTGGTGCAAGTATCTTCACGTCTGGGCATGGCCTTGACGTGAGTGAACAGGTGGAGAGTCGCGGAGAAGGGGCGGTTTGACAAGGTGTCTCCAGTCTGGTGGTGTGGACAAAAGTGACCAGGGACAGCCAGGGTTGGGGGAGACCTACTGGCAAATGGAAACCCACCTCCCACGAGAGGGGGGCAGGCGAGGCCCCAACACACACACCAGAGGGAAGGTATCTGCTCACATCCAAGGAACACAAATTAATAACAAATTGCAAAACTAACGTGCCCTAGCAACTTGCCTTTGTTCTTGGAGCTGTTAGGAATTTAAAAGGTCATGGAGCTACAATAAATAATGACACCCCTCCCCCAAAAAAGCTTATTTTGTGCTTGAGAGATAGGCTTTTATTTTGGAGGGTGGTGGGGGGTGTTTTAATGGCTCTGGGGAGGGGGTTTGAAATCATCTCCTTCCCTCTGGGAGGCAGTGCGAGTGGAAACTTACGGCAGGTTAAATTAAAAAAAAAAATCAATGGCGTTTCAGGTGATTGTGAATTAAGGGCTATTGACTGAGGCTTAAAGGGGATTAAGGTTAAAGCCTGTGGATGAGCAATGGGCCATTACTGCTGTGCTGGAGGGAGGGGGCAGCAGGCTGCAGCCTTGGGGGCAGGGGCTGCCAGAGGGGAGGGGGCAGCTCTGACTGCACCCCTTTGAACATCAAAAGTATGCGATGCATCGGCTCGCGTCAGACTAGAGGAACCAGGGCTCCAGTGCGTGAGGGAAGCGGTTTGCTGGTTCACTGGCCCCACGAAGACGCCCACGCTTCGCCCTCCCGGACCTCACCCACCAGGGAGAAAATGAGACCCACTCTCCATCCCGATCTTGCGCAGACAAAGCCAGAGGTGCGGCCCCGAGGCCGCCTCCATGCCAATCAATCCTGGGGCTGTAATAACTACAATTTTCTGATTTGAAGGCAAAACCAAATAACCCACAGGGGTAATTCGGGCCCCGTGGGGCCCTCTTCCTGAGAAGGAGTACAGATTGATTTTTCTTTCTTGAGCCCAATTTTATGCGGCTCATCGTCCCCCCTCCATCATTTCTGAGCTCTTTTCTTTCTTTCTGCTCAGGACACAATTAACAGAGGCTCAGAAAGTTTCTTGCTTCTGACTTCTCCCCTTTGTTGACACAGCTTCACTTTTGTGCAGAGGAAAGGCCGAGAAGCCAGCAGCCCCTGGCCTGTCTTGGGAGAGTCGCCGACCCTTCAGGGTCTCAGTTCGCCCGTGTCCACCACCGAGGGGCCAGAGCCTGTAGAGGGGTCCACCTCTGCCTGAGCACCGAACTCTACAGAAACACTGACAGCCCGGCTCTGCCCGGGGGCCCTGACTCAGCATTTCCAGCGGTCAGTGCCTCTCTGGCCCCCACGTCTGTTCTTTACCCAGTGAACTTTAAAGTATAAACCGTGGCTCAGAACTCAGCAGCAGCTCCCAACTTACTGAGAGTGAAACCCACAGGAGTTGGGACTGTGGCCCCAGGGTCCCCCCCACTGTTGTCTCTGCCTGCACCTGTGCCACTCTTTCCCTCTTTATTCTGTTAAGCCATTCTGGGCTGCATTCAGTTGGTGGTTCTCTCCAAAGTGGTTCTCACCGCAGGGCCTTTGCACATGCCGTTTCCTTTGCCCGGAATGCTCTGATCTGCCCATGGCCCACCCATCATGTTCTTCAATCCTCAGCTCAGTGGTCACTTCCCCAGGTCACACCGTCTACCTTCCTGTAGCATCGCCCCGTATCGTGGCCCGGAATTCTGTTCCGTTTACCTGCTCGTGTGTCTCCTGCCTCAATAGAACGTGCCCTTTCATCCTTGCATCGGCACGCCTGGCCCCTTGTCTGGCACATAGTAGGTGTTCAGAAACGTCAGTGGAGTGCATGAGTGAATGATGCATTCTGTGATCAGACGAGTTTCGGAGGCCCCGGGACACAGCCAAAGGCTCATTACAGGCCTTTTTCAGCTGTGACATTTCATGAGTCTGAGCTCATCTTTCCTGAGCTCATTTTACACACGAGGGAGCAGAGGTTCCCAGTAGGTTGATCGTCCTGGGAGGGTTCCCCCCGCAGCTATTAGTGGGGTCCTCAGGTAGTCCCCTCTCCACCCTGGGGGTACCCTCCAGGCGGTTTTGGGTTTGGAAAGAAGGTAGATGGTGCCACGTGGCCTCTGAGCCTGGCAAAAAGGCCCTCGGGGTCAATGGGACCACCTGGCCTTGTCAGTGACCGAGGCCCCTCACTTCCAGTGAGGAGTTGAAACTGCACCAAGAGCTCAGTTCCGGCGAGAGGCTTGCGGCTCCCAAGATAGAAAGAGACAGAGTCGTTTTGAGGCCACTGACATCTGCCAGGTGCTTCCCCGGCTCTTAATCCTTCATAAAGAGCTGCCCATCAGCTCGCCTCTGCGCACTGAAAATAGTGTAGGATCGCTTATCCCCTCTGGCGGGAGCCGTGCCCGGGAGGGCTCCAGGCTGGAAACTGAGCCCAACCTTCCCTCCTCCAGGCCCGGAGCGGGGTCTGGGGAGTCTGCTGGCTGGCAGAGTGTTTCCTGCAAGTCGGAGGCAGCCCATTCTAGCGTAACACCTAGGTCCACCGGAGGTGGTCTGTTGTGGTCTCCGTAAATCTCCCCTTCTCTTCCCCGACCGGCAGGAACAGCGGACTGAGAAAAAGGCCAGACGTGGACGCTGACACTTGGATTTATGCCCTCGCTTTCTCGCGTTCCAAGCTTTCCCTCTGTTTAGCTGCAGAGGTGGCCACGGAGCCAGGGTGTCCCCATTTTGGGCCTAGGAGTGCTTTCTCCAAGCTTCCAGCCAGCCACAAGCTTGTCCCCTCAGCCCCAAGTGGGGAGAGGCTCATGTCAGAGGGTATTTGGGGGCAAAGCCAGAGACCCAGCCCTTCACCCGCCCCTCCCCTGCCTGCGGGAGGATGCAAACAGGAACTACCATCAGCGCTCAACCAGCAGGCAGTGCCCAGCCTGGCGGAAGCACGCCGGCCACCCATTAGTCGTTATGGAAACTCATTACCCCGAGAGGTCATTCGGCTGAAAATATAAACAATTTCCAAAAGGTTTTAGCGAAATTCATGGGTGACAGCCATAATGGCATTATTTAGAGAGTAGGACGCACCACTTCTGGAGCCGTGGGCGAGACCTACCTCCGGTCGGGTGGGGACCTGCTCACCTGTACGTTTCTGCGGCCATCCCCTCGCCACCACGGCAGCCAGAGGCCGGGCACATGGCAGGCCCTCCTAGAAGCCTCTGAGTCCAACAGTCCAAGGGCTACTCCACTGCTCTCAGCCAGGGCTCAGTAGGGAGAGAAAAGAGATGAGGCCGTGGTACCCTCTGGACTCCCCAGCAGATACCTCCTGCAAAGCGGTACAGAAAAGCATCACCTGTAATGAATGATGGTACTATATGACAACAATAATAGCTAGGTGCCAATAATGTAGCATTCAGCGTGATTGTTGTTGCTGTATCGTGTTGTTTAATTGTGTTATTAATGATCAATTGCTATCGACCTTAATTACTAATAGTAACACAGAGTACCAGTGTGTGCCACTAGTGTTTTCAGAGCTCTAACCCTGATCACAGCCCTGCAAGGCAGGCACCGTTATCATCCTCATTGTACAGATGGGCAAACGGTTATGCCCTCTAACCTTTCATTGCATTAAAAATATGCCTCGGGCCCTGTACCATGCAAGATCGTCAAGTTCCCTAAAGCACCATCTCACTCTCTCTCACTTTTACCCAACATTCATTGAACAAGGATTTATGGAGCTCCTACTGCATGTTACATCTTGTTCTAGACGCTGGGGAGGAAGGGCAGGGCCTTTGCTTGGACTTTGTTTTCTACTTGTTCATTGCTACTCACTGCCCAGAACCTACAGAGCATTTCTCCCAGGAAGGCTTTATCCTGAACGTGCCAGCCAGAGGCAGGAGCCTCTTTGATGCCCCCCTAGATTCTGTGCTTCCCCGACCCCAGCATTTAGAGGTCTGGGGCAACTGCCCATTTTGTATCAGTCTTTCCTGTTTAAGGGCCGGGGACAGAATAGGCAGTCACTGAATATTTGTTGGATTTTATCACTAGGAAATGAGCTCCAGAAAAACTGGGTCTGTATTGTTCATCACCGTATCTCATAGAACCGTGTCTGATCCCGAGTGAGTACAAGATATATTTGTTGGTTGGATGGATGGATGGGTGGATGGATAGGTAGATGAGTGGACAGGTAGATGGTTCTCCAGTGGTGTTTGAATAGATGGTTGGTTATTCGATGGATGGAAGGAAGGACAAACAGTCAAACAAGTGGTTGGATGGATGGTCAGAGAGATGTTTGAATGGATGAATGTCTGGATACTTGAGTTTATAGATAAACAAAATGTTGGTTATTAGGCTAGAGAGTTGGATGATTAAATGGCTGACTCAGAATCTAAGCAGTGATGAACAGAATGCTTTCCACTGGCTTGTTTCTTGAAAGAAAGGGGAAGAGAGAGATGGATGGGTGGAGGAGAAGAGAGACCCCACCTTCCCTCACACACTGCAACCCCGGTCCCCTCTCGCTGACCTTTCCCATGCTTGTTTCCAGTCCCGATGTTGACAAGCCAAACCACAGAGAAAGCAGGCTCCCCTGGCTCCCGTCCTGGGCCCAGTCCTCTACCCTCCGGTGTGCAGACAGCTCGACAGTGAATTCTGACCTCTGCCTGGATTTCCTCAGCTGGCTGGACATGAACTTGTCCTCAGAGCTGTGAAACTTGACATACGTTATCCGGAGAATTTCAACTCCCAAGTTTGCTCGGCCAAAACAAGCCATCTTTGTTTAGTCTTTGGGGTTCTTTCCCATGGAAACGGCTGCTGCAACCATGGCCATTTCTACAGGCCTGGAGCCCACAGGGCTTCCCCCATCCCCCGACCCCCACCATCACCACCAACGTCCCCAAGTCCCCTTGTAGTCCCAAAGGGAGCGTCTCTTCTGCTGCCATTTCAGCAGCATTTTTGGAAATCAAAAATAGGTGGTGATGAAGGGACAGACATCAAGGGTTGAGGGACCCAGAGTGGCCTCTTGGCAGTTCAGTTTCCTCAGTAGAAACGGAATAGCCCTGCCCGGGGGACAGCAGCCTCGAGGGGCAGAGGCTGATAAGTTGCTACTTGCCCCCACGTCCTCAGCTTAGTTTCCTGGGAAATGGTACGCAACGCAACGTGGCTGCCCCAGGTGTTGGCGGGGGTGGGGTGGGTAGTCTTGACGGGCAGGGTCAGGGAGGGAGGGGAAGTCAGAGACTCTCTACATGCAAACGCGCGCAGTGGACCCTCTAAGGCTGCAGCTTCCAGAAGGGACAAGGACTCCGAGCGGTGGACAGGAAGAGTGTTCTGTTGGTTGTGTGAACCGTTAGGAGAACATTCGTTCACATGGAGCACTGGGCTGGGCTTGGGGGCTCCCCTGGCCCTCTGAGCCCCTGATGTGCCTGCACTGCCATCCCTACCCCCATCCCATCTCTGACCCCCTTCCCTCCCACCCGAGCCCCTCGCTGCTGTGGCTCCTCCTATGCAGGGGGCCCCCTACTCTTTCTACCCATCCCCCCACTCCCTCTGAGTACCTAGGACTCCTTCTACATCGTTGCTTAAAATCCCTCTCCGCCGTCAGCCTCCGAGACGCCTGAAGACAGGGACTTGGTCTTGGGCACAGCTGAGTCTCGGGTGCCATGCATGCAGTTGGAGCTTAATAAATGTTGACGGAGTGGATGAGTGCCGAGCAGAAGGCAGAATCAGCTCCCTGCCCTCGTGGGCTTTATAGCACAGCAGGGAGACAGGCCTTAACCAGATATACAAAAAAATAAATGTCCAACTAAAAATTATGACAAATGCTCCGCAGAGGAAGGGGTGGGGCGTCCCGAGGGAGGGTGTCCGGTTAGTGAGGTCTGCTGAGGCCTCTCCAGGCATGTGGCATTTGGATGGACGCTGAGTGGTGAGAGCGAGCCCGTCTTTCTTTTTTTTAAGCTTTTAAAAAGTCAACATTTATTCCTTTTAAAATGCTCAAGAGACTTTTAAAAGGTCCAAAGGTCTAAAGATAGCCAGGTTTCAGGTAAGATGAGAGGCAGGTGCTGAGTGTTACTATCTCTGTTGCTTAAGCCTAAATTTCCACCTGTTCAATTCTGTACCTCCACGATCCTTCCGCCTCACCTGGGGAGTGGCGAGCCCCTCTGGCTCTTGGCAGACTGCATCCGAAAGTACCACTCCGACAGCAATGAGAAAAGTACTGGCCGTAGCGATCACTGTCACGGCAAGGGAGAACGTTTTGTGATCCAGAGAGAAAGCTGCCATAGCAATTTCCAAAATCAAAATGATTCATCCAGTAAAGAATAAAAAGAATCATCTGTGGACTCTGTATGAACACTTGCCTTGCATTCCCCGCAGCACACATACCCGGCCTGTGGCCCAAATCCATGCCAGGTACAAATTCCTAGGTCCACCCAAACTCACGTACTAAATATTCACAACAGCATTTTCCCCAAGAGCTCGGGCCTGGAGCCGCCCAAGGGCCGGTCACCAGACATGGGACGGATGCGTGGTGGTCCATCCACGTGACGGAATCCTGCGTAAGTCGCCATCGGCAACCTCTGTGACCTGGACGGATCCCACAGACACGGGGGTGAGAGAAGACAGATATTAAAAGAGTCTTCTCTGAAAGGGGACACTCTTGCACTGCTGGTGGGAATGTGAATTGGTTCAGCCACTGTGGAGAACAGTATGGAGGTTCCTTAAAAAACTACAAATAGAATTACCATATGACCCAGCAATCCCACTACTTGGCATATACCCTGAGAAAACCAAAATTCAAAAAGAGTCATGTACCAAAATGTTCATTGCAGCTCTATTTACAATAGCCAGGACATGGAAACAACCTAAGCGCCCATCATTGGATGAATGGATAAAGAAGATGTGCCACATATACACAATGGAATATTACTCAGCCTTAAAAAGAAATGAAATTGAGCTATTTGTAATGAGATGGATAGACCTAGAGTCTGTCATACAGAGTGAAGTAAGTCAGAAAGAAAAAGACAAATACCGTATGCTAACACATATATATGGAATTTAAGGGGAAAAAATGTCATGAAGAACCTAGGGGTAAGATAGGAATAAAGACGCAGACCTACTGGAGAACGGACTTGAGGATATGGGGAGGGGGAAGGGTGAGTTTTGACAGGGCGAGAGAGAGGCATGGACATATACACACTAACAAACGTAGTAAGGTAGATAGCTGGGGGGAAGCAGCCGCAAGGCACAGGGATATTAGCTCGGTGCTTTGTGACAGCCTGGAAGTGTGGGATGGGGAGAGTGGGAGGGAGGGAGACGCAAGAGGGAAGACATATGGGAACATATGTATATGTATAGCTGATTCACTTTGTTATAAAGCAGAAACTAACACACCATTGTAAAGCAATTATACCCCAATAAAGATGTTTAAAAAAAAAAAAAAAAAGAGTCTTCTCTGAATTGTACCACTTAACAGTCTGTTCTGTGGAGCAGGGGAAGTAAGGTGATGCTGGTGGGAGTCAGGGTCACGGCTGCCCTTCCAAAGTGGGTGGTGACTGCAGGGCAGCGACGTGGGCCTTCTGAGATCTCGGTGGCAAGGTGTCACCACCTGGTGTGTGCCTCTAGGGAGCTGTGCCCCTCCCTGTACAGTTATACGAGAGGTTTGAAGATGCAAGCCCCCGCTGCTACTCTGAGGAAAGCGGAGAGGTCACCAGGAGGCACCGAGAGGTTGTCCTGCGAGGCCAGAGCTGCGCTGCTTCTCCTGGACCCCCTGCTCAGGATCAGGCACCCTCCCCTGCAGGGCTCCCTCCCTCCTGGGCTGGCCTTCCACTTCTCCGCCCAAAGCCCCCCCATCCCGACTGGCCACTGATAAATCCGACCCCTCTACAGCCAGGCCAGTCAGGGCAGGGATGGGGGACTCCGCAGAAACCCGGCATCTGCTTGGATGGAGCATCTCTGACCTCGAGAGGCAGAGGCGAGCGCGACTGCCGACACGTGTGCGTTCCATATAGATTTAAGGCCCTGGCGAATGGGGAAGAAATTCAAATTGCAGTTACTGAAGAAGTCATTTTGGCTTCCAAGGAGCCTCTCGGGCTAATTTCTGAGCAAGAAGCAGCCACCTGGAGCTGCAGAAGGCCCGGCCCATCTGCTCCGGCCCCTTGGGTACATTTGGGGGGGCAGCCGCATCGCCACCCTGGGGAGCACTTGTTAGCGTGGGACTGGAGCCTCATTAAATTCCCAATTAGGTGTTCCGCCACCCAGCAGGTGTCTCCTGTTCAAACCCAGAGGGGCCCCAGAAGCTGACGTTATTATAGTCAGTTTCTCATTTAGTGTTTACATTATCTCTCCATTGGGGTGTCATCAATTAGCATGTTGAAGGCTTTCTGGAATCTGAAAGTCCTTCCAGCAGGCGGGGGTGGGAGGATGGGGGGGCGGGAGAACGGCTGTCTCATGCCCCCAGTTTCACCGGGTCCCACTTTGCTCACAGCCTTCCCTTGCTCTTTCCTTCCGTGCATTTGAATGTAGGTTTGTATTTAGGGTGGAAGAAAGAAAGAAAAATTTTGAAAGAAAAGTTAGCATCAGTTTGAATTGCGAATATCAGGAACCCAATGTCCTCTTTCGATCTGTTATTGACGTTGGCTGCTGGATGGGCACGTTCCTGTTGGCCCCCCGTGGCCGCTGCAGCCCCGGGTGATGGCAAGAGAGCGGCCAGATGGTTTTCAGCTGGACCAACCAAGGCTGAACTGGACGGGGCGGGGCTGGGCTGGGCTGCGGCTCACCTGGGCTATGGATTAGATGGAAGTTGGGACTGGAGCCACGGATGGAGCAGGGTTTGGTGTCCACAAAGCAGGTTTATTTCCCGTTCGAAGGGCAGCCCCACCAGGGTCCCTGAAGCATACGAATATTTTAAAAGGCTAAGAAAGAAAAAGTATAATCAAAACCCCCGCAGGGCTGAGGAAATGGGAAGAGGGCACTGAGACAAAGGCAAAGAAGTGGACATAACAGCAAATGAGAATCAATGGGCCAGAGCACAGAGACAGGGTAGGAAACGCTTCTCGGTGTCTGGGGGTGCCCAGGGTGGGTTCACCCCTACCCGTGCAGACGGCCACACCTTTCTGGGACACCACCTGTTGTCCAAGGTCAGCATAAAGACCCATATGTCCTTCAGCAGCCCTCTGCCCCAGAACTTCACAACCCTAAGGTCCTGCCGGAAGCTTTCTTCCCAGGCGTCAGGACAAGGGGAGAAATCCGGCGCCACCTGCCTCTGCCCTCTCCCCGCACATTCCTAGCTGACATCCAGGAAGCCACGCTAGAGTGATCAAGATGTTTCGCTGCCGCATTTTTACTTGGGTAACACATTTTATTGTTTAAATCCGGGGTTGAAAACAGTCGGGTAGGTCGATGAAGGCGAAATGACCTTGTGGTTGAGAAAAAAAAACGTCCGGGGCTTCCCTGGTGGCGCAGTGGTTGGGGGTCCGCCTGCCGATGCAGGGGACGCGGGTTAGTGCCCCGGTCCGGGAGGATCCCACATGCCGCGGAGCGTCTGGGCCCGTGAGCCATGGCCGCTGAGCCTGCGCGTCCGGAGCCTGTGCTCCGCAACGGGAGAGGCCACAGCAGTGAGGGGCCCGCGTACCGAAAAAAAAAAAAAAAGAACTCCGTATCTCAACCCCCTTCAGTAGCTGCCTTCACCTAAATGCTGATAATCATACTTTTAATTGATTTATGCAAGCTCTCCCCGGTGTGTTTGCATTGCGTGG
This sequence comes from Phocoena phocoena, assembly GCF_963924675.1. Classification (NCBI taxonomy): domain Eukaryota; kingdom Metazoa; phylum Chordata; class Mammalia; order Artiodactyla; family Phocoenidae; genus Phocoena; species Phocoena phocoena. The sequence continues at coordinate 83,997,218 of NC_089233.1, forward strand.
GGTGTTTGACATTTCACAGCCTCACCTCTCCAGCATGGGATCGAGGCTTAGCAAGCGTGCTTCCGGAACAGACACTAAGCATTATTTAGAGTTTGATCTTTAGCTGACACAGCGGGCTCACACAGCATCCTTAATTGATGGAGTAAAAATCGAATCCGGAAGAGTGCATGCCCCAGGAGACTCCTAAAACAGATTGCCAATGGGATGCGGGCCAGTCAATGGATCAATCGGTAGTACTGAGCATCCGTCCGCCCCCTCTGCCTCCCTCACATCAGTTCAGCCCTGAATCCCATGCTGTGAAGACCTCAGACGAGGACCAGCTGTCCAAAGAGGCGAGGCTCTCCCCCGTGTTGTGAGAGGCGCCCACTTTCAGTGGTAAACCATCCAGGAGGTTAAGCCAGTTTGGAATGCAGGGAGGCAGCGAATGAGAATCTGGGTAGCCCCTGTGAGCAGAGACCCCTGGAGGGATGGAGGCTTTGTGGAGTCAGAGAGTGTGGGCCGGGGGCAATGCGGTGTGTGGTAGTGACAGGCTGGGGACCTGGCTCTGCCGCTCTCCACCGTGTGCACTTGGCAGGTTCCTGCGGGACCACTCGGAAGCCTCCCATCTTCTTCCCCACAAAAGGGAGCTTCTTTGGAATCGTCGGCAAGGCGGACACGCAAGAGTTCGGGGGCAGAATGAGTAACCGTTCAGAAATAGAGATGTGAGGTCATGTCAAGACCAAATGTAACTACTCCCCGGGGCTGTTTGTATCTAGAGGCCCAGCCCAGCTGGGTGCAGCTAGCACCTCAGTTTTGTGAGCCAGTAAGCCAGTAATTTCAGCAATCACCTGAGAGCTGATCCCACCCATCAGCCCACCAGGCGGGTCCAGCGTACCTGGCTCCCCATAAACAAAATTCTGTCGCTTATTACACAGACCCTCCTGGGCCTCGACAGGTCGCTCTGGCAGGAATTCCAAGGCCGAGAAATGGCACACATAACTTTCTCCTTATTAGGCAAGAAAATACCCAGAAGCGTTCATCTACACAGAACGATTCCTTACGTGTTCACCACAGTGTCAAAATAGCTCTGAACTATTCTCGGCTTCCTTTGTGCCCCCAGCTGCTTAAGGGATGCTCTTTTCAAGTGCGTGCCTTTGGAGCCCAGGAGGATCCCCGCCGCTAGGGTCTTGGGCATGCAGAGTTAGTACAGATCAAAGGTTTGAAACATTGATGAAGGATCGGGGCTAGAAATCTGGCCTTGGGAAATGTGGCTCTTTTCCCCCCATGTTTTCGGTTTGAGGTATATTTACGTTCGGTAAAATGCTTCCATCTTAAGTTTACAGTTTTGTAAACTCTACCACGTGTACACCCATGCGGCCAGCATCCTGACCAAGACATAAGGCATTTCCTTCAACCCAGAAAGTCCCACTCTCTCCTTCCAGGTGACTACCCCACACCCCTCAACCTTGGCGACCCAAAGGCACCCAATGTTCTGATTGCTGGTACCACAGATTAATTCCGCCTGTTCTTGAACTTCATATAATCGGGCTGATACAGACATACGCAGTCACATCTGGCCTCTTTCACTCAAGCATAATGCTTTTGAGAATCGGCTATGGTGTTGTCTACCTCGGCAATCTGTTATTTTTATTCTTGTATGAATATATTTCATTGTGTGGCTATACCTCAATCTGTTTACTCTTATCTACCGTTGAGAGATAGTTGGGTTGTTTCCAATTTGGGGGCTGTCATCCATAAAGCTGCTTTAAACACTCTTGTACATGTGCTTTCATTCCTTTGGGGTCAATTCCTAGGAGTGGAATTGCTGTGTCATGTGATACCTCCTTGTTAAACTCTATCAGGAACTTTCCAAAAGTCCCAAAGTAGTCGCGCCTTTTCCCACCACCGTCGGTGGTTTCTGAGAATTCCTGTTGCTCTACATCCTTGACTTGGTTTTGATGGACTTTTAAATGTTTGTTGTTCTCATGCACGTGGAATGGTATCTCACTGAGCTTTAATTTGCAGAGAAAAAGGTGAGTTTGTAATTAGGCTTGGTTGCTTCCACCTGGGGTACTCCCTGGGAAAAGTTAAAAAAAAATTGGGGCTTCCCCGGTGGCACAGCGGTTGAGGGTCCGCCTGCCGATGCAGGGGACACGGGTTCATGCCCCGGTCCGGGAAGATCCCACGTGCCGCGGAGCGGCTGGGCCCATGAGCCATGGCCACTGAGCCTGCGCGTCCGGAGCCTGTGCTCCGCAATGGGAGAGGCCACAACAGTGAGAGGCCCGCGTACCGCAAAAAAAAAAAAAATTGATGGTCTCTGAGTTGGAATGAATGGAGAGTTGTGGGCATGATTTTCTCAGTAAACACAGCAGAAGTCCCTCTAGGACGGTAAGGGCCCTCAGGTGGCAGAGAGGAATGGCACGGCCAGATGCCACCTGGAGCAAACCCCCCCCCCCGCCCGGGGGCAGGCATTCTTCCAAAGCCCTCAGATTCAGGATTATGCAGAGGATAAGGATCCCATGGGGACAGGTCCTCCGTACTTGAATGGCACCTCCTTCTCTTCAATGGCCTGTGTGTCAGGTTGCCCTGCCCACAGGGTCCAGGGCCAGATCCCCAGCCCAACTCCTGAGGATCTGAAGGCTGGAGTCATCACTCATGTACTCATTGGGTGGACATATTAATGGAAACAGGCTGCCATGGACCACGACGGTGGCCCTGGGCCCTGAAGGATCCGGCAGGCGCAGGGAAAGGTTACCGTGATTGATGCCAGTCCAGCAGCATCGATTCGCGCCCCCCACAAATGCCAGCTCCATCCTGACAGCCCCAGCCAACCTGGGGCCTTTGCAAACCCTGAGGCACAGGGAAAGGTCAGCCTGCTGATCTCGCCTTGCTCAGGGCAGCCCCTTGGCACGGCTGCGGAGCTCGGCAAACCGGACTTGCACAAGGGACGTGTGAAGCTGTATCCGTACATTTAAAAATGATGATGACGTTGAGGAGGGTGGTGATGATGACAACCTCTTCTTGATTGCTTGCTACAATGCTCAACTCACTCCCTGTTAATTTTCACAACCAGCAGGTGGGAAGATCCGTGTCCTGGGAGGGAGAGCTGAGCTGTGGTTGAGGAACTTGCCCGACAGCCCAGGAGGTTTAGGACTTGAACCTTGCAGAGCCTGTCCCATCCTGCCTTGCAGGGAAGCAGCGGGTCCCAGCTTTGCCCAAGCCCCACGTGCTTGTGCTTGCAGGGGTCAGAGAAACACAGCATTTTAATTAAGCATCGCTGGGGGTGGAACAGGTGAGGGAGGGGGTATGTTCTCACTGTATAGGCCAGGAAGGCCACCGGGAGGGGGAGGGAGTCAGCCCTGAAGGCGGGTTGGAGTTGCGCAGGGAAGGCGAGAGGTGTCTGGGGTCTCAGCACGAGCACATGGAGAGATCTAGAGGTAGAACACGGCGCATGTGTCTGACGGGCTGCAGGCTGAAACGCTGGGGAAGGGAGCTGGGGGAGAGCATGACATTGGGGCAGTCTGGCCTGGCTAGGAGGTGCTGAGTGCTAGGCACAGGGGCCTGGACCACAGTGGACCGACAGGGGGAGCGCTCTTAGAGGTTCTGGAGCACAAACACGCAGAATGGTTTAAGGAGAAAAGGAAGACATTTCTCATGTGCTGTCATCATTAATTCCTTCGGCAGGTGTCGGGCGAGCTCTAACGGGCACAAGACTCTGGGGATACTGTCATGATGGGCAATGCCGGTTCCCTGGCCTCTTGGAGATTATGTCCTAGGGGGTGTAGGTGGTGCATAATTACACAAATGAGACAGAGAAGACTGGGTGGGGAGGGGCTGCTTGGCTGCTGTGGCCGAGGGAGATGTGTTTGAGAAAATGGCATTTGAGTTGGGACGGGGCTGTTGAGGAAGAGCCAGGCTCAAGAAGAGCTGAGAGAAGGTGCCCCTGGCCGGGGGACAGCAGAGGCCACGGCCCCGCAGTGGGAAGAGCGCCAGCTCGCTGGGAGGTCTGGAACACGCCCCTTGTCCCCCTTCATGTGACAGTCCTTAGGATTCTCTCCAGACAGCAAAACCCCCAATCCTATGTGTTCGAGTCTTGGGGATGCCGAGACAAAGATCTAGAAGATTCTGAACACTGAGTGGGTTTGAGGGAAGCTGTGAGTCGTGAGTCGATGAGAAGGGGGATGGGAGGTGATCCGAGTTGGAGGAGCAGGGGAGGACGTGCTGGTGTCATACAAGCGAGCATGGAGTGTGGACAGGAGGTCCCGGGGGAGCTCGCAGGCTGCAAGGGGAGGGGAGGCGTCTGTGGAGCTGCTGAGATCCTGTGCCCCGTGGCCCAGATCTACTTGTTCTGCTCTGACCTTTAAAAACAAACTCACGTCCAACACTCAGTGCAGAAGAGAAAGTCCCCTCCTCGTGTGGGTTCCAAGGGGCATCTGGAAAGCCACCACCTCCCAGTAAGACACGAGCCACACCCCCATCTTGGTGGCCTTAGGAGCCAGGATCCTCCCCATTCTACAGATGAGGAAACCAAGTCCTAGACACCAGGACGTGTAGCGGTGCAGCTGGCCATTAAGCCGGGTCTGCCTGACTCTAAAGGCCATGATCAACTTTGCTCTGTTATGTAACATCAGTTCGCGCATAAACGTGCTAGGTGAGAGATGCTCGCACCTGAAAAACTCCAAAGGACAACAGAAAGTACGAAGGAAGATCAGTCTCCATCCCCTCCCGGTTCCCCTCCCAGTTCTCCAGTCCCCCCTCCTCGAAGCAACAACAGGTAACAATTTCTTGGACATCCTTCTGTGCATATTCCATGCAGATTTCTGCATGATGACCTTCTTTTTACTTTTTACGCAGACAGCTGCAGCTGACGTGCACTTTTCTGTGCCTCGCTTTTCTCAATTAACAGGCTATCTGGGGGACAGTTCTGCGTCAGTGCAGACGGACTTGACTCATTCTTGGGGTGGCTTATACAGTGGTGTGGATGAGCCGTAGTTTACAGAGCCATCCTGTGTGCCCGTGTGTGTGTATGCGTAGAGCCGTGCATCATCGCGGTACATCTGTAGTTTCCGGCGTGTGAGAATGTCTTTCGGGCAAATTCCTAGAAGGGAGTTGCTGAGTCAAAGGGTGTGTCCATCTTTCATCTGAATGGATATCGCCCATGGTTGGGTTCAAGGGTGTCAGGTGTGCCCAGGCCAAGGAATTGCAGGATGTTGCCAGATTTTGTGATTTGGCCAATCTGATGGCTGCCACATTAGCTTTTTTCTTTTTTTTTTTTTTTTTTTTTTTTAGCTTTTTTCTTGTTATGAGTGGGGCTGGGCAGTTTTTCACGTACTTTCAAAGCCAACAGCAATTTCCTTCCCTGTGGCTTCTCTGTTCAGGACTTTCAAGGCACACCCTTGGCATTATCCTACCCTGCCCGTCAGACCCCTTGCATGGGACGATGAGGGGTGGTCTGGGGTCAGGGGCTGGGCGAGGGGTGCCTGGGTCTCGGACTCTAAGACGAACACTGCATCCAGTTCTCTGTGTGGTCTTGCAAAATACGTGTGCCCACCTACGAATGCGGTTTCCTCCAGGAAGAAGGGTTTGGATCAGATAATCCTAAAAAGTCTATGAATCTCTGGTTATTGCACAGATGGCTGTGGCTGGTAGTTTGCTATCTACTCAGAAGGAAATGGATCTAAGCCTCAGGAGAGAGAATTTAATTTAGATACTGTGGAAAACTTCCTGATGTTGCAGGATATTAAACTCTGGAATGAATGATGATGGTCTGGGACAGAATATTTCTGTAATACCGAGAACTTCAAAAACAAGATGACTCATTGGGCCTCGTGGGAAAAGTTTCGCTCGGCCTCTGAGATGGCCGTCTGGGGCAGCGCGAGGGTCATTTCAGGTCTCGGTGTGCGGTGGGTTTCATGTTTTCAGAGCCAGGTGCCACGCCGATCAGCAGTGTTCAGCCAATTACCTGTTTTTCCCTGGAGTTTGTGCATCACCCAATTTCATGACTTAGCTCGTTACACATGTTAGAAGCAGACACACTCTTAGGCCTCACTTAATCAATTCCTAAAATTAGCATTATTGAAAAAACGAGCTGCGAGGGAAGCTGCTGATTTTAATCGATAGTTCAAGCGAGCGTGGGGGAAGAATGCCCGAACTCAGCAAAACCATCTAGAAGTTTGGCAACATCACCCCTGGCCTGGCGTTTTTGGGGGGACAGGGGTGGGGCACAGTGTTCCGGATAAGTGAGCTTTTGGTTAAGGGGGGGCCGAAATCATTCCAAGCACCCAAACTCCTTCCTTGTCTACTCCTTTTTTTTTAAATAAATTTATTTATTTATCTTTGCCTGCGTTGGGTCTTCGTCGCTGCGTGCGGGCTTTCTCTAGTTGCGTTGAGCCGGGGCTACTCTTCCTTGCGGTGCGCGGGCTTCTCATTGCGGTGGCTTCTCTTGTTGCAGAGCACGGGCTCTAGGGTGCATGGACTTCAGTAGTTGTGGCTCGTGGGCTCAGTAGTTGTGGCTCGCAGATTCTAGACTGAAGGCTCAGTAGTTGTGGCGCACGGGCTTAGTTGCTCCGCGGCATGTGGGATCTTCCCGGACCAGGGCTCGAACCCATGTTCCCTGCACTGGCAGGCGGATTCTTAACCACTGTGCCACCAGGGAAGTCCCCCTTCTGTCTACTCCTAATGGATGTCATTACCCATCCTTTGCATGGGCTCCTGCCTTAGTTAACAGAACATACCCAGCATCATTTAATCTCTTCTTAATGACTCAGGGTCCTGTTTGTTTATAACATCCATTACTAATGCAAACAGCTGACGTCACATTCTGCAGAAATCTAAAATATTAGTATTTTTACAAGCCTCTTGGGGGCTTGTCTACTATGACCTCCTTCTCATGGGAGCACCTTTCAGTATCCCCAAGAGGAGCCTCCACAGCCTCCACCAGGGGCCCCCGGCGTCTGGGAAACTCGCGCAAGTCCTCCCTTCTCCTTCCCTTTTTCCCCTAATATTTACCAAATGGCTCCCTCCCCCCAGGCACTGTTCTTTGACCTCAGGAATCAGTGGCAAAGAAGGCAGATAGGGTCCCTACCCTCAGGGAGCTTGACATCTATTGCGGTGACAGATATTGAACAGGTTCCAGCACAGCTAAACATACAAGGACAGATTGTCACAAGTGCCACCACGGAAACGCACAGGCCCAGGGTGAAGGCAACCAGCCAACGGGGACGCAGGAACCAGGGGACCAACAGCAAGGTGGGTAGTCAGGAGGATGGGGGAGATGTTCTGATGGAGGGATCAGAGAGTTCCAGAGAAGACATTTTCCAGGCCACAGGAGGTAGTTGCATTTATTAAGCGCCTACTGTGTGCCAGTGCTCGGCCAAGGATTTCACACGCATCACCAACTTGGGTTAGGTCCACACACCGCTGTGAGAGATTTCTGATGGAACGCCAGTGGAGACCTTTCGTTTTCATTACTCTGGGTTTATTGATCTTAGCAGGTATTAGAAAATGTTTCTGGGTCCTCCTATCTGGGATTTCATGGAGAGTACTGCTTAGGAGTAGGTTAAGTTTTTTTTGTTTTTTTTTTAAATATTTATTTATTTGGTTGCATGGGGTCCTAGTTACAGCAGGCGGGCTCCTTAATTGCGGCTCTCAGTCTCCTTAGTTGCAGCACGTGGGTTCCTTCGTTGTGGCATGGGAACTCTTAGCTGAGGCATGCACGTGGGATCTAGTTCCCTGACCAGGGATCGAACCTGGGCCCCATGCTCTGGGAGCACGGGGTCTTACCCACTGTGCCACCAGGGAAGTCCCAGGAATAGGTTAAGTTTTAAAAAGTCAGTTCATCTACAGTTGATTTAAAGAAAAAATCCTATAAATGGTAGTGTGGGTGGGCTGAGGCAAGGGCTAAGGCCACAGAGGCCAGTGCATCAGGAGTGGCCGAGGGCTCAGCAGGTGCAGAGTATATGGCTGCTAAGAGGCTGCCGCTTTCTGGCTGATTCAGAGCCGGAGCTGGGGGTCCCTGTGTCCCTGAGTCCCTCAGTCCCTGGGCTTTCTTCCTTCTCAGGGTGTCGGTACCAGTGCTCAGTTGAGACATGGCCAGCCCCTCCTCTGTGCCTCGGCGCCCCCCCCCCCCCCGGCCCTCTGTCACCCCTCTCCGCTCCCTGGGCACTCCACCCATGGCCGAGACAAGGGACCCCATGGGGACACACCCAGGAAGCACGAATGGCAGCAGGCAGGTGGGACACGGTAGGGAGCCCGGGCTCTGGGCTGAGATCTCAGACTCGCTCCCCCCTAACCAAGGGGTCTCTGGCCAGGCCTGCCCCAGTCCTGAGCTCCAGGCTTGAGCTCTGTGAGACGGGAGGTCACGTCTACCCCGCCTGATCCCTGGCAGCTTCGGGGTCACTCTGTGACCTGAGCACCCATATGTCCACCCGGTCAGGGAATACCCTTTCCTCACCAATCACAGTCATCCCCTCCTGGCCCGCGGGCCCCTCTCTTACTTGGCTGAGGACCTGGAAACTGGACGTGGCTGGGTTTCTAGCCGGTCCTTTGGTTTTGGCCTGGGTCCATTGCTAGAAAGACATTCCTGGGACAGGCGAAGGGCCTCTGAGGAAGGGCTCACAACAGGGTGACAACCTGGGCACAGAGCCGTGAGTGGGATGGACATCCAAGAACGAGGGTGCCAGACACTCAGGGCACACGCTCCCCCTGCCAACCTCTGCTCCCTGGTACCCGCTCTGTCCTGTGTACGGCAGATCAGAGGGATGCTCGGTGGACCAGGGTCACCGCCACCTCGTCTCTGCTCCACCCCAGGTCCTGTCAGCTCAGGATGGCACCCTTTCTGGGAAGACAGCCAGCTAATAGCCAAGCTCAATAAAGAGGCAATTATCCAGTTGAGTGATGGAGCCACTTTTCACAGCAGGCACCCGCAAGCCCGCGATCACGGCATTGGGCTTGTACCTTTCCATGGTACATAATTTGTTCTTGCAAGGAAAAAAAAAAAAAATATATATATATATATATAAATAAAGGGTGGTTAAAATGTAGCTCAAGCAGAGGTCTGAGATGGTGGCAAAGCACAGACATTCAATTTCCTGCACGCTCGCTTTGGCTTTGAAATCTGGGGCTGCATTCTCGGTCCGCGTGGGCAAGAAACAGACTGTTCTGGGAAACCACGTTCTCTGTGATTTATTGGGAACCAAATTAATTGCTAAATGTTCTATCAAGTAACTGGCCTTCAGCGCTGAAGTACCGAGCCCAGGGCGGTCAGGGCTCTGACGGTCCTTTCCGGAGGCAGAGTCCACGCTCCGGGGACTGACCAGTAGGCCAGGAGCCCAGGCTGCAGAAGGCAGTGGTTTCTGGAGGGAGCAGGGGGTCTGGGCTGGCCTTGCTGCTTTCCTCATCTCCCTGCTCTGGGGTCCCTCGGGATGGCTGTGCTGGGCTGTGAGTCTGCGTGTGCTTGTCCGTCTGCCCTCCGGGCGGAGCTTGGCTTGAGACTGAGGCAGGTTTGAGAATCTGACCCGACCACTGCAGGGGTCTGTACAGCCTCTTGTGCCCCCGACGTGTGCGGACAGACCGAGAGGTGCATGCGGGTCCTCTGAGGCTGGAGCGGGGTGCCGTCTGAATGCCGGATCTTGTCTCCAATGTGAAGACCACAACGGTCATCCTTGTGTCCCTGCTCAGCCCACCCTCGAGGCCACACACGCTCCATCCAGCGTCCAGGCCTCTTCCTCGGGCTGCTCCCACCGTTTAGGATGTCACTTCATCCTAAATGCACAGGACCCAGCTCCAGGCCCGCCTCCTCCAGGGGAGGCTGTGAGGGGGGAGGAGGGGGGAGAGGCGGGAGGGTGAAATCCCGACTCCTTAGGCATCCTCCGTCCATGGGCCACGGGGACTAACAGCTGCGAGGGGGGGAGTGTCCTCAGTGCCCAGAAGAAGGGCTTTGCTCCCTTGATCTGTGTGAGCAGCGTGTCGCTGACGCGGCAGGAGGACCTGGTCGAGCGTGAGCACACCGCACGCTCTGCTCCACTGAACGTCTCCAACACCAGCTCAGGCCCCGCGCCGCTTCGCACGCCGAGGAGCTGGGCAGGCTTCCCTGTCGGGTGCCCGAGGCGGACAGGGCTGCACCCTCCAGCGTGGCTCCAGCCCTGCCGCAACGGAACGTGTAGCTGGCGTGGGCAGCAGGAAACCCACAGTTCACGCCTGCTCTGCTCTCCCCTGTGTCCCTGGGCGATCCTGAACACCTGAGCCTCTGTTTCCCCAACTGGAGATGGAGGATGGGGCTCCTCCTTGGGCCACAGGGAGGAGTCTGGCAAGGTCGTCACAGGCGGCCAGGCTCACTGCCCTGAAGGCCGCCTGCCTGGAGCTCCTGGGCTCTGTGTGTCTGTGGCTCTGGGCTGCTCTGGAACCAAGGGCTGCCTCCCTCTCTGGAAGGGCCTGTGTTGACACAGGAAGGAGGGCCAGGGGCCAGTTCCCAGGGCAGCTACAGACAAAACCCAAAGAGATGGGCAGTTTTTCCTCCAAGGCCAGCAGTCATTGCCCTTCCCGTGTGACCGGCGCTGACCTCACCTGCCCAGCGCCTGGCTGTGAGGTTCCTCTCTTGTTTCAGCCACCCTGTGTCCCTTCTTCCTGAACCCCACCAGCAGACCCCACCCTTACCTTTGGACACGTGTGGCAGCTACTTTAAAAATCTCGCCCTGTTCGCCCATCCTTTAACTTCACATGCTTGTCCCAAACCTTGAACTGTTTTCCAAGCCACATAGACCCGAGACTCAGGAGGAAGCCAGGTGGCCCAGGTCCTGCATTTGTGGACACGCTCACCACGCCGACCTCACCAGATGCAAATGGTACCACTTTCATCAACCCGCCCCCTTTGACTCCCACTGACGTCCCTTTCCGATATACGTTTCTAAATCAGTTCACCTTAAAAAAAAATGTAATAGATTTCTTTACAAAGGGTTGAAAGTGGAAAATCATTCTTCCTTGCCATAATAAATAGATGGGAACCATGAAAAGAAAGGCAACGGAAATGAAACATTATGAGATCTGCCAGGAGACCTTGCCCAAAGATTCTGAGCCAGAGCCCTGCTTTGTTTGACAGGGAAGTTCTTTGAGGGTTTGGGGGCGGCAGATACATTAGATTGAGATTCTTCTTGATGTAATGAGAAAATGTCAAAGACTTGGACGGGAAATAAGATTTTCCTTACTCAATCTGTCCTTGCGACACCACACTTCATCAAACGTGCACCGAGGGCAGCCCTTCAAACCCCAGGGGGGGAAACTGAGGCATCAAGTGGAGAGAACAGAGACCCCAGGTCAGAGGGGGAGTTCACGGCCTCGGTAGATGAGGCATCAGAGAAGGAGCCCATCCTCAGCTCCACGCTGGACCCGGGCGCCCCCCTGGTCTCTTCCTTTGCCTACGTTGACTCTCTCCACGTGGCTTTCAAAGAAACTGACAGCAATCCTGTCCCCAGACTGAGGTTGGTGGAAAAGGCACATGCAAATTCCACCAATTCCTCCTGGAAAACCAAAGGGGATGTTTAAACTGCAGCTGAACCGGGAGATGGAGGGCGTGGCTGCCAGCAGGGATGTAAGCTTCCTTCCTCCTGATCAAACATCTCCCGGGGCTTCTTGGCTGCGTGGACAGTTTTCTTTTTTCTCTCTTTCTCTCCCGACTGTCCTCACATTTGGTGAGTGTTTGAGTGCCAGCGTGGGAGGGGAAGACAGAGCACCGCCTGGCTGTCCATCACCGCAGAGGGGCTAGCAAAGAAGCTGCTGGATCAGGAGTCCATGACTCACCCCTCGCCCGGCCCCCCGGACACTGCGGGGAAGGTCCTGGGTGCCTTCGTGCTTCTTCAAAGAGAGCTTAGCATCTTGGGACGCGGCGAGGGACACACCCCAGGGAAGTGTTGAATCACCAGGCAAGAGTTCCCTATATTGGCACAAGAGGGGCCAAAAACAAGGGCAGGTGAACCCAGCTGGTGCAGATGAGGGGGAAGGAAGTTTCCTTCTTTCCTCAGGAAGAAATACATCCGTCTCCCTCCTGTCTCTCCAGGAATGCTTCTCAGTTTTCCCCCAGCCACTCGGTTGCCTTAATGGGTCTTGGCTGTGGGGATGGGAAGGTGAGGAGGGAGAGGTTAGTGGGAAAAGATGAATTGCCCCAAAGTTATTAATGCCATGGAAGTTAGGTCATAGGACTTCCCTCTTTTTCTTTCTCTCGCGGGAGACTCGGAGGTGGAAAGATACAGCGAATCCTTTAAGAACTTCATCAAAGGGAGTGGGAAGCATGAAGCAACCAGTCCTCAGCTGAAATATTACACGAAGAACAAATTCAGTTGGGCGTACCGTCTTGGTGGTCACAGGAAGACCGTGGGTTACCCAGAAAGGACATCGGCCAGCGTCAAGAAGTGACTGTCTTTCTCCCCAAGGGACATTGCGCGAGGCCAGGGGAGATCCATCGCCTGGGTTTGATGAAGTGGGTCGAAAGCAGCGGCGCTGCCAGGATCGTTACTTCTGGAATATGATTGGCAGGATGAAAGTGACCTCAGCAAGGAGGGAAGTAAATTATACTTTGGTTTCAGGATTTCTGGAGAGCTGTCCCACAAACACAAAGCAGACGCAGGGGAAGGTCACCTCCATGGTGGGCATCGTCATCAGGGGCTGCTCAGGGCCACCAGGAGCCGACAGCCTTTGCCCAGGTACCCGTCCCCTGCCTCTGGCTGGCCCAGAACAGGTGCCCAACCCTACAGAACCAGCTGTGGGATGGGAACGTCAAAGCCTGCCTCCCTGGGGTGTGGCTGTGCCTCTAGGACTGACTCAAAGATGTCGGGAGCAGCGGGGGCACCCGAGGCCTTTCCAGGTTCATCGCTGGACAGTCCGCTCCCAGCCCAGCCCCGGTCTGCATCCTGCATAACACCCAGGAGCCCTTTAAAGATGAAGATTGGCCTTGTTGCTCCTTTGCTGGAAGTCTCTCGGTTGGTGGCTCATGGGCTCCTCCGAGGTGTGAAGTCCAGTCTGCTGAATGAGATGTAAGCCCAGTACCGGACCCTTATCCCAGAAGTCAGGGTGGCAGTGTCTCCCCCAAGACAGGTGTATTCTTTTCCCGGGGTTGTGTTAACAAACGAGCACAAACTGGATGGATTGAAACAACAGATATTTATTCACTCCTGGCTCTGGACACATCAGTAGGGCCGTGCTCCCTCTGGAAACTGTTGGGGAGGTTCCTTCCTCGCCCCTCCCAGCTCCCAGGGGCTCCAGCTGCTGCTCCGCTCCAAGCGTCGCCCCGATCTCTGCTTCCGTCTTCACGTGACTTTCCACTCTCCTGTGTGTGTCAAATCTCCCTCTGCCTCCCTCTTTTTTTTTACATCTTTATCGGAGTATAATTGCTTTACAATGTTGTGTTAGTTTCTGCTGTACAACAAAGTGAATCAGCTGTACGTATACATATGTCCCCATATCCCCTCCCTCTTGCATCTCCCTCCCTCCCATCCTCCCTATCCCACCCTTCTAGGTGGTCACAAAGCCCCCAGCTGATCTCCCTGTGCTGTGAGGCTGCTTCCCACTAGCTATCGATTTTGCATTTGGTAGTGTATATGTCCATGCTGCACTTGTCATTGTGTTTAGGGTCCACACGGCTAATCCAGGGTGATCTCGTTTCAAGACACTTGGCTTAATCATACCTTCAAAGACCCTTTTCCCAAATAAGGTTACGTTCACAGATTCTGGGGTTTCAGATGTGGATGTATCCTTTGGGGACACCGTTCAGTCCCCCACAGAGGGTATAATGGTCTCTGGTTGTTTAATGCTGGGACCACCCAGAAGCAGAGCTGGAGACAAGCAGCTGGATTGGGAGGCGACCCCAGGAGGCACCCCTAGGAGAGAGAGGAAGCCAGGCAGATGACAGAGGGAAGCAGAGCATGAAGGTCGTGGCCACGAGCAACAGAGGCTGTTTCTCGGGAGATGAGCCACTGCTCGTGGTGTGGAGCAGGCCCTCGGAGCTGTCGCCACAGAGGGAGAAGGAAACGGGGGATTTTATCCACCAACTCCCACCATCTTTGGCTGAGAACTGCTTCTGGGCGTGAGAACTCCTTAGCACTCCCGGTCGGGAGAAAAGGTTCAGTGTTCACAGAAGAACGCTTCTGGAATGTTCTGGAACAAGTGCTGGGGGGATACGGGCGGGCACAGCAGCATCTCCCCCACTGGTCTCCAGGGAAGTGGCATTGCCTGATCCTTGAGCTGAGTAGGGCAAGCCCGTCTCTGTTCCTCCCAGGCGGCGGAAGCACTGAGCTTCATTAATATTTGTTGACCGAGGGAATGAGTAGCCACCCATTTTCAGGAAACTTCCCTCAGTCACGTCAGCCAATTCTAATATCTCCTTTCTCTGGATCAGTTTATTATTCTTAATAGTAACCTCTTGGGAGACACAACTTACTCAACATATATGATTTTTCGAGGTTTAGCATTTGATTTTATTGGGCCGTGAATTGTCATCTATTTTCTGTCCGTCTCCTGCCCCAAACTGATGCGAACACCCCAAACTGTGGGACCACATGCCATCCTCATGGGATTGTCAGGTTAAGGAGGCCAGGCTTAAGAGTCGCATTTTGCTTCTTTAGCCTTCTATATTGTTAATTAACAAGTGTTGAATTCCACCATGAGCCTGGCATCGTTCTAATTATTTTTATTAAGAGTCTTTCAGTCGCCCGTGAAAAGAAAAATTAAAACCGGCTCAAGCCCGGTCCAGATATCATTGGCTGATGTATCTGAATGGGCCAAGGGTTATTCCAGCTTCAGGCACGGCTGGATCCTGCAGCTCCAGGGGCATCACAGGACTCTGAGACCTCTCCTGGCTCTGCTTGTCCATGTGCTGGTGCCAAGACTCTGTTCCTGTAGCTCCTGGTGGGAAAGGACATTTTCCAGTCACTCCGGCAAAAATCTCAGAATTCGCTCTGATTGGACAATCCGGGTCACTATGGTTACAATGATGTTGGCTGATTTAGGGCTGAGTTGCGTGACCCCTTTCCCAAAGATCTTCAGTAGTCAGCCCCACTCAAACCACGTGGACTGAGAAAAGGGAATGCATCCCTCCAGGAACCTCAGGATATAGTTACTAGAAGAAAGGGAGGAGACTTCCCTGGCGGTCCAGTGGTTAGGACTCCGAGCTTTCACTGCAGGGGGGTCAGGTTCGATCCCTGGTCAGGGAACTAAGATCCCACACGTCTCGGTGAGGCCAAATAAATAAATAAGAAAGGGAAACAGATGCTGAGTCATCTAAAGGAATATTTGTCCTCTGTGGTCCTTTTCATGCAAATCCTAACACCACCTTCAGGAGGAAGGTCCTATTATGACGCATTTTGCAGAGGAGGAGGTGAGGCACAGAGAGGTTTCTTGGATAAGTTGATAAATTGTAAGAAGACTCCAGCCCAGCTGCAAGGTTCCTTGTGATGACCCCCAGAAGTGTCTGTGCTGTCGTTGGTTCTCTGATCTCCTCTGTTTGTGGCTCCCCAACACCAGCACAGAGCCAGGCACACAGAAGGCCTGAAAAGACTGCCCGGTTGTATCTGTGAATGTCTGCTTCTGGTGTTTGTGCGATTGTTTATGCTTCAGAATTTCCAAAGACTACAGGATGTGCCCAATGGCAAAACACATCACTTTTTACTGCAAATTATTTTTTTAATAAATGATGTATAAGTTTATACATCCTAATTAAGCAAAAATTATTTATTGCAGCAAATTAAAACGAAGTCACGGAAATGACTGCAATTCTAAGTTCTTGACAAAGTGATAAAGTCCATTAATGCTTTGCTGCATTGCTGGGGCTCCTTGAAACCCTGCCAGCAGCCAGCTGTCCTGCCCCCCACAGAGCTTACAAGGAACAGATTCAGAGGGTCTATGGATCTGGGTCCCCTGGAGAACTAACTCCAGGCTGGAGGTTGCTCCAGACCCTCAGAGAGCTGGCAGTCAGCATCTTCTGATTTGGTTATATCAGGGAGGGAATTATAAATCACTAGACCTCTCCATCCAGACCCAGAGATGGGAGAGGAATTACATGCCCCTCACTTTTGGAGCACCCAAAAGTGACAGGTTCTTTTTGCCTCTAATCTCACTGCCCTTGCCTTATCCCATGACTTGCTGAGACCCACTTGAAATGTCCCCGTTTCCTCCCATGCCAACATTTATTCATCCACCCATCCATCCATCCATCCATCCATCCATCATCCATCCATCTATCCATCCACCCACCCAATCCTCCATTCCCAACATCCCTCTCTCCATCCATCCATCCATCACCCATCCATCTATCCATCCATCTATCCATCCACCCAATCTTCCCTCCCTCCCTCCATCCACCCATCCATCCCTCCATCCCTCCATCCATCCATCCACCAATCCTCCATCCCTCCATCCATCCATCCACCGGCCGACTCCTCCATCCCTCCATCCCTCCTTCCATCCCTCCATCCAGCCAACAATCCATCCATCCATCCATCCATCCATCCACCAATCCTCCATCCTCCATCCCTCCATCCATCCATCTCTTCATCCATCTATCCAGCCATCCAATCAATCCATCTATCCCCAAAATATTTACTGACAACAGAATACCAGCAATTATTTTCCTGGACATAGGTGCACATGGTCTTTTGGATCAAACCAACTCCTATTTATTGAGCACCTACTGTGTGCAAGGCAGGTCCTCCTTTTCCCCTAGACAAACCTGCCCATTTTTCTGGGCTTCCTCATCTCTTCCACCTGGCTGCCTTTGCCCACTTCAGCATCTGTCAGTGTCTCACTCTTTCAAATCCTGAACTCCACCTGCTCCTAGAGGTGGGACCGCACCACATAGTACCTGCTACTTCTCTCATTTTATAGATACTGGCCTTGCTTCCTCTTCTAGATGGTGCCTAGGGAAGGAATCTCTTGACACGTCTTCTCTTGTCCTGATGCTTAAAAAGCCTGGGAAGCTTGGATGCACCCAGCAACCACGAAGCCTGTGTCATTCATTCATTCATTCATTCAAGTAGAAACACTCATAGGGCACCTTCCTAGTGCCAGGTACTCGGGGTTAAGAAAAACTAGGATGTGAGACTCACCCTTCTCATCTGTGAAACTGGAGATGCAACCAGGAACTTGGACTCTGTGGACGGCAGGGCATAGACTTCGGCGAGACGCCCTCAATATCCAAGTTAAAAAGTGCTCTGCGAGTCACAGAAAACACATCTGTGAGCCAAATGCAGCCCAAGGGCTGTCAATTTGCAAACTCTCATCCTTGGAGGATTGTTCAAAGGATCAACTGGAATAACATGATTAAAGGGGGATGGATGTGTCCAGAGGAACGGCGGCCGAGGTCGGAGCAGAGGAGTGGCCGTTAGGGCGACTCTCAGGGCAGAGGTCATTCCCCGTGCTCACTGGTCTGTCCTCCTGGTCCCCAAGCCCCCTCTTCTCAGTATCTCTCTTTGTGACCTGCCCCCTCCCTACCTCATCTATTGCAGAGATCTCTGCATCTACACATGACCCCGACCACTCCTAAATTCCACCCTCATTGGCAGTGGAATAAAAAAACTGGTAGTTTTTTTTCAAGGGCAATTCCTTAGAGGCCATGTTGAGACTCGGGTTTTGGGATGAGATAGACTTGAACGTGAACTTGAGGATTAACTCTTCGAGTACTCTTAGCAGGGTGCCTGTGGGAGCCTTTGCGTCCATCCACCGAGAAATGGGTTTAGTGATTGGACCTCGAAGAGCTGTAGAAAATGCTCCCCAAATGCCAGCTATTATTTTAGAACCAGTAGCCACGAGCAAGGTTATTTATGCCACAAGAGGATCCATCCTAGGCCCTTCAAGCGCCCTTGGAATTCTTCTAACACGGGGTTCATCTGTGGAAATTTGGATTGGTTTGCAGATTTTTTCCAGCCCTTATCTTCTGAGGAAAGAGAGGTCAGAACAAGGTCGCTTGCTCCCCTAAAAAGTGCATAAGAAATTTTACAAGGATGAGATCTCCAATGCCAGCTTGTTATTTGTTTCAAACGATGCATCCATCTGCAGTTTTTCAGAATGGCAACGTTAATCTACTATAAAAATGTGTTGGTCAAAATTCTCATGGTTGCAGGTGATGGATGAATTAACTAACTCCAAGTGACTCAGATAGCAGGGTTGACTAATCTCGTATAACTAGCAGCCTAGAGATGGACAGTAACTCAGCAACATCAGCTAAGACTCACTCCTCCCATCTTTCTGCTTTGCCGTCTTCATGGTGACAGTATGGTTGCCATCGCTCCAAGCATCACATCTTTATACAATGACATCCCAAACAAGAAAGAAGGGGATACAAGCCAAAGAACCTTCTCTTTAGGACTCTCTCTTTATTCTGGGGGGATAATCTCTTCCAGAGAGTAGGTTTTCTCTTGCATTTCATTGTCTAAGAGTAGGTTATATGCCCATCTCTATGTCAGTCAACACAAAAGAGAATAAGATTTCAGTGGCTTAGACAAATCAGCCGTCTTTCCGTGGAGTTGGGCATATTGTCGCACAAAATCAGGGCTCTATTCACAAAAACAAAGGGAAAATGACTGTTGGGTGGGTGGTCAGTATTTCTGCAACTCGTAATAGTAATGCAGGTGAAAAGAGCCTCTGTTTCTTGAGCCCAGTCACTGAGTTGAATCCTCCCAGCAGCCCCTCTCCAACCTCATCACAACCCGACAAGCCGCAGTGCTTGTCTCCATCTTATGGGGGAAGCAGGAGAGCACTTGGGGCCACCCCAGAGGTTAGCCCTGGGTTCACAGACTGAGTTCCGTCAGTCAGCAAGGCTGTAATGAAAACCACAGACCCTAGCAGCGGCCCCACCTCAAATTCCACGCATCCTGGCTCAGGTCTGGTCAAGGATAGACCCGCCCTCCCCTGTTCCCCCAGAGCGGCTGGAGGAGGGATCGTGGGCAGGGGCTCTGCCCCCTCAGTTACATATTCCCCTGGGGGTAGCAGCATACTGGCACTTGGACCTGTTTCTGACCCATGAAAGGGAAGCTTGGGTGTCAGGAGGGGGACACGGCCCTGAGCTGCCCAGGTCTGGTCATCTGGTCCTGTCCCTCACCTGCCGGCAGCTCTCCTCTGGATCTGAAGTCTGTCTATTTCTCTGTCTCTGTCTCTCAGTCACACATGAGCGCACTCTGCATTTCTCAATTATATAGTAGAAAATTCTGTGTGGGTGTGTGCACGCACGCACATGTACACAAGCGTCTCTCTGGACAGCGAGGGTCTCTCCTTCCTCCCCTCTCTCTGGGTAGGGCACACCAATTTTGTTATTGTTGTAATTGATTTGCATATGGACACACTTTTTGGTTTATGTTTGTTTATTTTAATTTTTAAATTGAAGTATAGTTGATATCTATTATCTAAGTTACAAGTGTACAATATAGTGATTCAGTTTTTAAAGGTTATACTCCATTTATAGTTATTATAAAATTTTGGCTATATTCCCCGTGTTGGACAATATATCCTTATCACCTATTTTATATATAATCATTAGAAGACAGCAATTTTTAAGGCAGCATTTGAGGAAATGCCACATACCCCGATCCCGCCGGCCCCAGGGGGAGGGTGTGGGTGTACATGCGTGCCTGCATAGGTGAGGATCTCACGCGTGGGTAGGAAGGACCCTCCCAGGACAGAATGGTCTCCATTTCTCTTGCTGAGTATCTACGAGCTGAAATGCAAAATCAACGCCATCCGTTTTTCAGCACATAGGGAAGCGTGCAGGTCCCTGGTGAAATGCTCCCCGCCCCGCCCCCGCAAAAGCCTCTCTCTGAAGCGCCTATCTCCCAGCAACGATCCACGAGCCCCCCACCAACTCCCCCATCCGAGGTTTCAGTTACCCACGGTCAACGTTGGCTAGAAAATATGAAATGGAAGATTCCAGAAATAATTCATAAGGTGTCCTTTTGTTTGTTTGGTTTGGGTTTGTTTTGGATTTAATTAACCTTTTTCTTGAAGTCTAGTTGATTTACAGTGTTGTGTTAGTTTCAGGTGTACAGCACAGTGATTCCGTTATGTGTCTATTCTTTGTCAGATTCTTTTCCCTTAGAGGTTATTATAAAATATCGAGTATAGTTCCCTGTGCTATACAGTAGGTCCTTGTTGTTTATTTTATATGTAGTAGTGTGTATGTGTTAATCCAAACTCCTTATTTATACCTCTCCCACCTTTTCCCCTTTGGTAACCATAGGTTTGTTTTCTATGCCCGTGAGTCTATTTCTGTTTTGTAAATAAGTTCACTGCATGCTGTTCTGAGGAGTGGGGTTAAATTTTGTGCCGTCCTGGAGCTGCCCCGTCCTGCTCCCCCAGGAATCGGCCCGCTGATGCCCGTGCTACCTACCCGCTGGTACAGGAAAAGCCCGGAACACAGAGGGCTCGGTACTGTCCGTGCTTTCAGCATCCACTGGTCGGGGAGGGGGATTGGGACGTATCCCCTGTGAACATGGGGCAACCACTGTACATCCTTCTCCCTAAGAAAGTGCAAATGAGAGAGAAATACTCAGAGAAGTACTTCTGCCTGTGATCTTTTTTTCCATGGAAGCTGAAAAATATATCTGTGCTTTCTTTTCAGGAAGAAAAAAAAATCTGTCTCTCTCCCACTCAATGACTTTCTGTCTCTTTCTGTCTCTCTGTCTCTGTGTCTGTGTCTGTCTCAAACACACACACAAAACACGCTCACACACTCAGGCAGAAAGTTCTCTCTATTGGATTTAAAGCTGGACAGAAATTACTCCCCTTATTTAGGGAAGAATCATTTGAGGAAAACACTCTATTTCTCTGCATACAGAAAAGTGTGTGTGTGTATTAGGTAAAAATTATTCTCTCTCAGAGTCTCCTTCTAAAGCTCATTCTCACTGGGCAGAGATGCTGGCTGCCTTGAGAAAACACATACCAGGGAGAAAAACATACACATAAATGCTCTGTCCCAGAAGAAAACTGTGTGTGTGTGTGTGTGTGCACGCATGTACATGTGTGTGTATCAGATACACGTCTTTCTGGGTTGATTTATCTCTCCCTGCAATGAGGGGGAAATATGCCCTTTTTTTTTTTTTGAAAAAAACGTACCCCTTCTGTCTCACACACACACAAGTGCCTTCCCCTCCCTCACTGAGTCTCTCTCATTGGCAAGACAGACTCTCTCCTCCCAGGATGTGGGGTAACGTGTGTGTGTCTGAAGAGGGGGAGCTAGAAGGGACCCTCTCTCTCTCATTTTTTTAAATCTTTTTTTCTTTTTTCTCTTTCCTCTTTTTTTTCTGTTTTTTTCTTTTTAAAAATAATTGTCTTTCTCTGTTTCTCTCTCTGTTGGTCTCTTTCTGTTTCAGAAAAGTCTCTCTCTAAAGGTACACACGCACACACACTGACACTAAGAAAGCGCACACGGAAGAGAAATGCTTAGTCTCACTCTGACAGCAGGAAGAAAAGTGCATGTGTGTGTGGGTGTGGGCGTGTGTGTGAACGTGTGTGCTGGCAACGAGCCTCTGTCCACGGACTGCTGGTCTCTCCCCACAGGCAGGAACATCTATGCATGTCTTCTCTCCAGGCAGAAAAATCTGGGACACACATACACACAGACACACACACACACACACACACACACACACACACTCTCTGTCTCTCTCTCTCTCTCTCTCTCAGGCAAAAAATTCTCTCTATTCATTGTTAAAACTAGACAGAAATTACTTGTCTTCTTTAGGGATTCATCACCTGAGAAATAAACACTCTGTCTCCCAGCTTGCGGGAGAGTACATACATGCGTGTGTGTATGTGTGTGTGTGTTTTAGGCACAAATTATTCTCTCTGAGTCTCATCCTGTAGCTGGTTCTCACTGAGCAGAGGTGCAGGCTCCCTTGAGAAAATATGTACCAGAGAGAAAAAAACATGTAAATTCTCTGTCTGGGCAAGAAGAAAATTGTGTGTGTTCGTGTATGTGTGCGCGCACGTGCTGTGCAGGGACAAACGGACAAAACAAAACGAATGGAAACTTCTTTCTGTCGGCCTGAGTCTCCCTACAGACTTGGGGATGGGGGCAGGGGAATGGACGCGCCATCCTCTGGGCAGAAAAAGCCGTCTCAGACACTCACACACGCACCAGACACACACTCACCCAGACACACACTCATTTGGCAGCAAGGCCTCACTGTGTGCCCCCAGAAAAGCGAGCCCTTCCCACCAGGAAGGTCATGTGTGTGCTTTACCACACACAACACACGGCAGGTACCGGGCAGGCTCCCTGCAGGCTCGGAAAGACGTGTTTTTTTCCAGATACAAAAACAAAAGAAAACAGAAAAAAAAAAAACAGCAATTGTCTTTGCAACACACACACACACACACACACACACACACACACACAGCAAGAAGGGATGCATCTGCACGGGTGCTGGGGGCACAAGCAGAAAATGTCTTTCTGTTGTTTATCTAGTTCCCTTCCTGCAAGCAGACCTATCTCACACACACACACCTCTCTCCTCCCACTAAGCATTCAGCCGCTGAACGCTGATTTTTAGCTCATGGAAAATTTTGTGTGTCTGTTTACGAGCAGAAAATGATCTCTCGTGCTCAAAATGCATGTCCAGCAGCTGCCCTACCCTCGCACTGGAGAAAAGCTTCTCATTGTGTGTGTGTGTGTGTGTGTGTGTGTCCACACACAATCCATCTCCCTCAACACACACACACACACACGTGTCCCTTCCTCTCCCTAAGTTTTCATCATCTGAAAAACCAACATCTTTCTCTGGAATTCTTGGTTCTCAAGAAATCATGAACACTCTTGTTCGCTGAGAAGGGCTGAGAGCTCTCTGTCACCAGGCGGGACCCTCCTCCACACACACACACACACACACACACACGCAGTCGGGCACATGGAAACTCACAGCAGGAAGAACATGGTGCGTGTTTCCACACACCCCTGTTACCCTCTCTACACACCCACATGCACACACATACACTCGGGCAGAAACATGCCCCTCCCACCAAGTGTGCACTGCGTGACAGTCAAGGCTCCTCCCTTCTCAGGCTCGGCTCACAAAAACCTGTCTGCAGATGAAAAATGCCTTCTTCCTCTGAGAAGCCTTTCTCCAAAGCACGTTATCACTGGAGACAAATGACCCCCTGTCAAAGGGAGGGCCCTTGACAGGAAACTCACACCCGCTCTCACCCCCTTTCCGTATCTGGAAATTGTGTGTGTATACACGTGTGTGCAGAATCACTGCTTTGGGTCTGTCTTCTTGCAAGCCCCCAAATACGTATCTTTCTCCAGACAGTAAAACTCTCTGTCTCTGTGTCTCTGGATCTGTGTCTGTTTCTCTCTCTCTCTCACACATACACACAAACACAGCAAGAAGAGATCCGTGTGTGTCCATGAGTGTGGATATAAGCAGAAAAAGTCTCTCTGGGGCTGAGCCAACTCCCTGAAAGCAGAAAAAGAAATGTTCTTTTTCCAGAAAGAAAAAATAATACTCCCAACAAACACACACACACACACACACAGAAATGTGGCTCTCCGCTGTGTTTGTACTATCTGGAAAATGAACAGGCAAACATTCTGTTTCTCAGCTCATAGAAAATTATATCTGTGCTTGTCTCCAGGCAAAAAAAAAAAAGTCTCTATTTCCACTTCGAAAAGTCACTTTTTAAAAATCACTGGACAGAAATGCACCCTTCCCCATAAAGACCACCGCAGATAAAAACACACGTGCTTAGACTCAGAAACCTCTGTGTCTGTGTGTGCCTGTGTGTATGTAGGGGAAAAAACCCTTTAATTTATTAGACTGTCTCTTCCTGTGGGCCAAAAAAACACACGTTTTTCCATGCAGCAAAACGTGGATGTCAGGCTCACGCGCGTGTACACACACACACACGTTTGGGCAGAAGGTCTTCCCTTCCTCACTAAGTATGCATCACCTGAATTGCCAGCACTGTGTAATTCTCAGCTCACCGAAACGTGTGTCTCCGGGCAGAAAATGTTCTTTTTTCTCTCTCCCCTCTAAAGCTTTTCATCACCGGGCCAAAATCACTCCCCTCTCCCCAAGAAATCACAGATGAGCTAGAAAGAGTGCACACTGGGAAAGAAGAAAACTCTGTGTGTGTGCCTGTGTGTGTTCACATGTGTGTGGCTCCAGAGTGTCTCTCTCTGTGGATTTCCTGATTTTTGTTGATTCCCTGCAAGCAGAGAAATATATGTGCTGTTTTTCCAAACGTATATTAGAAGATCCTCTCTGTCTGTCTGTCTGTCTGTCTTTCTAACACACACATACACACAGAAGCATAAAGATCCCTTTGCTGGCCCCGCTCCTGGGCACATCTGTCTCCCACCC
Organism: Phocoena phocoena; assembly: GCF_963924675.1. NCBI lineage: Eukaryota > Metazoa > Chordata > Mammalia > Artiodactyla > Phocoenidae > Phocoena > Phocoena phocoena. The sequence continues at coordinate 84,021,529 of NC_089233.1, forward strand.
CATCACTCAGGCTTCCCCACCTGAGAAGCAAACACTACTTCGTAGCTTGCAGAAAATTCCGTGTGTGCGTGTGGGCAGCAGGCGCCCTCCTCTCCTTTGCCCTCCTCCCTTTCCCTCTCTCATCCCCTCTTGGAAACATCTCTGCGGCAGCCAAGAAACACAGGGCGCTAGGAAACACTCGTCCCCCTCCAAACGGGACCCTCCAGGGGCCCTGTCTGTCGCTCTGTCTCTCCTGCTCACGGAAACACGTGTGCGTGCGCGCGTGTTTTCTCTGGGAAGAAGAAAATCAATCTCTCTCTCTCTCTCTCTCTCTCCCTCTCCCTCTGCTGGAAAAATCATTGTTTGTTGCTCTGGACCACCCTGGAAAGGTCTCCCTCCTTTAACCCCCACGAGGCCTGCAAACCCCATCACCCCGTCCTCCCTGCGGCCGAGAGCCTGGCTCTACCTCAGCCTCCGTGAGAACCAAGGGCACCCATCCTCCTTATGGATGTAGAGTGTGACTGTGTCTCTCTCTACTTAGGCCCCGTCTTTCCGTCTGTCTGTCACACACACACACACACACCCTTTCCCTAGGCTGAAAAGTGTGCTTGTGTCACTGTCCAGGCCCAAAGGCTCTGTGGTTCATCCAGCACCCTGGCCCACCAGACGGTGACCTTGGCCCTTTCGCCCAGCGCCCCCATCCCTCGCTCCCAAGGCCTCTCCTGGGGTCCCCTTCCCATCTGCAGCACCCGGGCCAGGCTGCGCCGCCCCCCTCCAGAGCAAGCGGGGTACTCGGTGTCCCAGATGGGTACCTTCCTGCACACGCCCCCTGCCATGCCCACCTCCCCGGCACTTCACTGTACCAGCCCGCGCTGGGCGTCCTGAGGACACCGCCGCAATTAGGACGCCCCCAGGCCGGGAGGGCGGGCTCTTGGCCCCGAGCAAGCCGGTCCCGGCCCAGTCACCCCGAGGCGTCCCATCTCCAGCCCCTCTCTCCGGGGTCTGCCTCCCGGATCCCATCTCATCTGGGCTCCATCAAGGGGAGGCCTGCCACTCGCGGGGGGCGATGCCACAACCGGGACCTCGCCCCGTGACTCGGGAGGGGGACATGGGCCCGAGTAAAGGGAAGGGACCGCCGGCCTCCCCCCGCCCCCCCGCACCCCCGCACCCAACCGCACGGCTCCGCAAACCCGAGAAGTCCCCGCGCCGCCGCCACCCCCAACGCGCTGCGCTCACTCGCTACACAACAGCGTGCCCACGCGGCCGCAGGCGGAACTGCAGGCGGCCGCCGTGAGCCTCTCTGCGCAATGTTTTCTTGGAGGCTCAGTTCCTTCTAGAAGCTTCCACCAGTCTTTCCCCGTCCTAGAGGCCCTGACTCGGGACCTAAGAAGAGGGGCTTGTCTCCAATCTCCTCTCCTTGATTTTACGTATTTCAGGTGGTGCTCTCTATTCATGATGTAATGCATTTGTGCCTGAAAAAACCCGCACTCCCCCCAAAAATAAATAAATAAAAGATTCCAGGTGGCCGATCCATGCCGTTTCACTAGAGGGAACACAGACAGGATGAGATCATAGACAAGTTCAACTCTCTGCCCTTTCACTTGCTGACTAGGGGAACTTGGCAAGTCACACGGCCTTTCTGAGCCTGTTTCCCCATCTGGAAACACACAGCCCTGGTGGAGTTGCTGGCGGGATCACAGGGTGGGTGAAGCCTGGAGACCGGGGTGGGCAGCGGGTGGGCTCCCAGGACACGGTGGTTCCTCCCGTGGAGGTGCCCTTGTGATTATTCGCAAACACAGCTCCCAGACTGTGGGGGAACGTGGGGTCCCAGGGCCACCAGCCACCCCGATGGATGCCTCTGTGTTAGTCAAGTCGGGGTGTTCCTGGGGAGTCTGGGCTCCTGCGGGGGTGGGAAGGTAAAGAGGTGTGCTCACGTGTCCCAGGGAAGAAGTTCTAGGCCAAGGGTAATCTCTCCTAATGATACCCTTGTCTCCTATCAACAAGGATTAGCTCAGCCCTGTAGACCGACTATAAAATATGTCATCCCAGTGAGGTCCTCACTGGGTCACTAATGGACCCACACTGGGTTGGGTCCACCGGGGATTCTCAATCACGTTTGGGAGGTGAGGCAGAGCCGCCATCTTCCTCCCCCCCCACACCGCCCCCCCCCCCGGCTGCATCCGCACAGCTGGTTATGCTCATAGCATCATCTTTATCTGCGCTCTGACCATGCGTGTTTGTGCAACTCAAGAGCCCTTCCCCGTGTCTTATCCCATTTCTCTTCCCAAATCTGCCTGCTTTAGAAGATTAAAGAGAACGCCATTTCTTTGACAGTTGTTTATTGAGGTCCTGCTATCTTTCAGGAACTGTGCCAGCTACTGGGGATATGGCATAAACAAGGCAAGTCCCCGTTTTCTCAAGGAGCTTACCTTCTAGTGGGGGAGAAGACAACAAATGAGTAAATTAACAAGTAAACAAGATGATTGCAGATGATAAAGCCTGCAAATGAAGTAAGATAGGATAGAGAGTAATCAGGAGCGGCTTCTTTAAACATGGGGGTCAGGGAAGGCTTCTCGGAATAGTGAGAAGGTGCCAGCCATGTGCAGAATAGCAGTAACAGTGTTCTTGGTAGCGAGAATAGAACGTGCAAAGGCCCTGGGGTGAGGATGCGGAGGTGAGATCGGGGAAGCAGGCAGGACCCACCTGTGCTAGATGTGAAGACAAGGTGAGGGACTGGGATTTTAGTCTAAGTTTGGGAGAAGCCAGTAGATTTCAAGCAGGGAATGACAGAATCTGATTACTGGTCATAAGGTCCCTCTGGGACTGTGTGGAAGGATGAGGGCTGGGGAGCAGTTGTGGACCCAGGACGTAAGTCACATTTGCTGAGGTCCAGGTAGGAAACAATAGTTGGAGGTGCTGGAGGTGGAGAAATGTGTTCCAATTTGGGAGGTAAAGGCAATAGAATTATTCCATATCTCAGATATTTAGGCTGAAGTACAAAGAAGTGCAGCTGGGAAGGAATCCCACTTCCTACTGTAGGGAGGGTTCTTACCTCTTCAGCCCTAACTGTCTGCCATCTTATCTACCAATGCTTTGAAAAACATATATGGCTAATGCTGTTGACTTTCTCCCAGGCTTCTGTCTTGCTATCTACCCGATTAAGGAGCTTCCTTGAGGAAAGAGCTAGTAACTCACTTTTTCCTTCCTCCCATCCCTTGTAAGGTCTTACCCACAGCAACTTTCCTGAGTAGCTACTGAGATGTCTGCTCTGTTCACAGCTGTATCCCCTCTGCCTAGGATAGCACATGCCATGTAGTTGTCCATATATATTTGTTGAATGAATGAATGCATAATTTGATCTAGCTGTGGATGGTTGACCAGAGGGCCAACAGTTTGCCAAGTGAGTGTGCCCCTCCTATTGTCTTTCCCTTAGTGGCGTTGGCTCTCCAAGACCTCTTGCTTTGGGCTTTCCTTCAGGACCTCTCTTGCTGCTCCTCTGAGGGCTGGGTTGAACCCCGAGAAACCATTTCCTTGTGGGCATGGCTGTTGTTTTTTCAACATTCTTACATGTTGACCTCAAGTTCTTCAACTGCCTTACAATGCGTCTGAGGGAGAGGCGCTAGACCCACAGTATGGACTGCTGGCTCCAACTTTGAAATAAAATGTTTAAACAGCCCGGCTCATGATATTGAAAACAATAGTCTAAAATGTGTTCTGTAATAGTCATTGATACAAATATATCATTCCCAAATTACCGCGTTTCAGAGTTCACAAGAAAGAACGATGGTTATGGAACAGCCGCCAACGCCAACATTTCCTGGATGGCCCAGAACAATCGTTTTCTCTCAATTTCACTTAGAATCTCTTTCAAGGAGGAGATTTTTCAATTTGCCATAAATCCTACAGTGTTTATTTTTAGATGTTCCAGTTCCATAATAATTTGCAAAGGAGACATGCTTTGAACCCAGGTTAGACTTGGCTGAAACTCCCCAGAGGAGACTTGATAGCATTCAGTGAAAGGGAAACCAAAGTGGAATTTTGGAAAACACCAACCTCCTTGTTAAGAATCCTCCCACAGTGTACGTCCCCTAATTGTGGACCCTTATCTGCAACGTTCACCTACTGGAAATGAAATTATGTTAACCCTTCACACTTTAGTTAGAATAGGAGCACTTATTTCAGCTCTCCACCATGAATCCATGTGACCCCCCCCCCAACATGAGATCCCTTTTTCATCCCAGTTTCACTGTGACCAGTGAAGGAGTGGGGGGCTTGGGGTTACTAAGGCCTGAAGATGGCCTTGGAGGCAAGACGTGCTCTGGATCACGAGGGTCTTCCAAGGTTTCTGAGTGTCCTTGAGAAGTCCACACTTGGGGTTCTGGAAAGCCATCCAGTGCAGTGCAGGGGTCTGTCCCCACAGGCGAGACCCCCCCCCCCCGCCAAAGTAGAAAAAAAAAGAGCTGCTTAGGAAGCCAAGGCCTTAAACTGGAGTCTTCGCTCTTCCTTTCACTAACCATGTGACCTCAGCCAAGTTCTAGGCCCACAGAGTTATCTTGTCTGAGCCTCCATGTAAACCCAGAGGAATCTTCTTCCTTACAGTTGTGTGAGTAGAACAAGCCTTCTCTCTAGTCCAAAGCCATGTGTCCTCCGAGAGAGCTGGAGAAAGGGTTTCCTAGAGCAGTGGTGAACCTCCCCAGCTGATTTTTTCTGAAATGAGGAAACAGTCGGGAACCTGCAACAAAACGCTGGTCTTGCATTGGCCCTTCAGAGCCTCGTACCTGGATATAAGATTTCCCTGGAGGTATGGCTCCCCCTGGTTGCCACAATCCAAAAACAACTGAAAAAACTTTAGCATCTTCTCTCCATGATGAGAAATAAGGGTATAAGGAAAATAAAGAACTGAAAGGAAAGGAGAAAAGAACTGAGTTGACTTGGATCAAGTTGAGTTGAATCCATTTAAGCCCCAAAATGAGGGAGGACTTTCCATGAGAGTCAGATTCTTTTGGCCTCTTGTCCAACGTTCAAGCAGTTATTGAGCGCTTACTGGGTACTAGGTGCTGTGCTACATCCCAAGGTTATAAGGAGTAGCGACGCCTGGCCTACGTCCTCAGAGAGGCCCTGGGTTCCCATGTGACAACCATACTCAGATTATGGAAAGAATGGGAAACAAGTTCTCCTTTGCGCCCCTGTTTTTGCCTTTCCTTCTCTTTTCCTCTTTCTTCCCTCCTCCTTTTACCTGGCTCTGTCTGTGCGTCTCACTTTTTCCTTCCTGACTCTGCTCTCTCTGTCTCTCTTTGGCCCCAGTGAGCAAGTATGTTTTTATTCATCAAACGTGTTGTGTTGAGTTGGTCTCAGACGTTCTTTAATCTAGAAGTGAATGATTCTGCAGTGCACTGAACCTCTCTCTCCATGCACAGCATTCATTTGCTTTCTGGCATACGGGAGTCTTGATGGAAAAAATTCTTGTCTTCGAATAGAGGCATGTGCCCATTGTGCCCCCCAGAATAAGACTGAAATTTCCATCGGCCACATTTATAGTATTAAACATGGAGGCTCAGAAAACTACCTAGAAGATAGGTGTTTTTTCAGGAATCTTGGGAGAGAGCTAGGGTGAGAACACAATTTAGATGCAGGGACGTGACGGCACCCGGACCGTTCACTTCATGAATGAATGAATGATGTAGAGTGACAGCTCCTGGCTAAAGCCTCTGTTGATTGGAAAAGGTCTGTTAGCTTTACCTTTCCCAAGTGGCATAAAATATTCTTGGCAAGTCTGATTTCCTGTTGACGCAGACCCATCTCTTGGCTGTCAATGAGAACACAGCCAAAAAGATCACGATTTTTCATTGTCAACAAGAAACAATGAGTGAATGTATTAGGGCTGCAGCTGGAACAAGAGAAGCTAGAGCAGGACTCTCATCTCCCCGTGTTGCTTCCTGGCCCCCGGTGGGCCGGTTGGTCCCCACTCTTCCAGAGACGAAGCCTCCACAATGTCTCTGTGATCTTCAGGTATCGTTTCATTGCACCTCCCTTGCAAGGGGGGAGCAGAGGAAGAAGAGTCAAGACAGAAGGGGGAAGTGGACCCCCATTCAGAAGTGGAAAAGTGGAACCCCGTTCGCCTGCGGAGCCCACCCGGCGCCCCGCCATCTACATCTCTTGATTGGGTTCCCTTGACACACGTCTGTCGCTTGAACTGGAATGTTTGTCATGCTCGTGACATGCTCCAAAAATGATGGACCTTTGAAGATGGTGATCCAGGAAGTTCATTCACACATGAGCAACCGTATATTTTGTGGTTGAATTTTACGCCACTTTCCATCATTCAGGTGGCAAGCAGGAATGGCCCGAAGCGTGTCAACGTCCAGGTACACAGAGTCCGGGTCCTCGTTAGCACAGAAATCCCGTGAGCACCGGGCAGAACCTTTTAAGGTGATACATATCATTGAGAGGATCCAACAGGCTTGGGAGGAAATGAGAAATGGGCACGTTATCTTTTCTCATTGTGAGAAACGAGAAGATCAACCAGGTGATGAATTAGGAAAGAAAAGACCTGACAGGTGATAATTACAAAATGAATCCAGAAAGGAGGGACTTTGGGGGTCATAACCCCCAAAGGGCATCTTTATGAAAGGTTGTTTCCTTTTTTTTCATAAAAAACAGTCTCTCACTATTCAAATACAGTCGTTATTAAAAAAAAAAAAACAGCAAGTTGGCATCTGTTTTCAAGCCCTTTCAATGAGGTTATTGCAGAAAAAATGAGAGCGCAGAGAAAGAGTCTGAAAAGCAGACTTAGCAGGAAGTTGTTTAAGAGACCATGAGAGCGTCCATCAAGAGTGATGTAGAAAATATTGCCAGGAGAATTCATGTTGGCTCAGCAAATAAACTACCCCTGAAGAAGCCGATGAATGTTTATTTACATCCACCCGAACGTTCGGGCTCCAGTGACCGCAGCAGGCCAGCTGAGATCATCACACGGGACGCACTCATTAAGGGCCATCATCGTCCCCGGCTATCACTTTATTACCCCCGGTTCATTTATTCGCTTTGAAATTATGATGGGGAATTGACGCCTCAAAGTGTGTGCCTTGTCACAACTGACTTCTCCTTGTTTGTGGAGAAATCAGGTGCACATCCACCGTTGCCCGGAACGAGGGCCCCTGTTTGGGTCCCGGCCCTGGGGCCGGAGCCACACCAGCTGCTGTCAGCTCCCCTCCACCTCCACCTTCCATCACCTGGGAACACGGCCAGGGCTGCTGGATCCTCGGACTTTTCAAGAGAAGGTGTATATCACCAACTGTGGCTGCATCTGGGGCCTCAGAGTTCAGAGGCTACACTGGATCACCACATGGGCACTAAATGCTACCACCGTCTCCTGGCACGGCCCACAGAACTCTCTGCCCACCGACGGTATTTACCAAACACATGGATGACACCTCACTGGCCCAGCCAAGGAGTCTTCTCCCCCCTCCCCTCCCTCACCTCCTCAAGGCCCAGGGCGCATCTGGCCTCCCGGGCCCGTCTCCAGCTGCCCTTTTGGACGCTTCCAGTCAAGGGACTTTCCGGACCCATCATCACCAACTTTGCCTCTTCCAGGGGCCTGTAGAAAATGGTCTGATGTTTCCAATCTGGGAGGATTTTGTTTCTGAGAGGGTTATTACAAAGGGAGGGGCTGTTGCTCTTCTGGTGACGAAGGCTCTGCAAACAGCCACTGAGCGCCCTTGGGTGGAGGCTGCCTGGTCGCCCCCTGGTTAAGGACACTCGGTGTTTCGGCAGTTCCGTCTTCCAGGCCCTGGGAGAAGCCCAGGGAACAGCATCGCCGGATGTAAATGAGCAAAGGGAGAGAAAACAGCCCCAGCTCAAAGCCCCCATCCGATACTCCAAAACCTAGCGTCTGCCAAGGAGGGGACCCAGGGCAATGAGGAAGTGGCTGCGTGGTGGCACCATCAGCGGCTCCGGGGGCAGTTGAGGTGAGGGAGCTCCCAGCCCCCTGGGAAAGTGCGATACCCCCTCAAGGAGCCAGGGGAGCACACAGGCAGGGTTTCACGTGGAGTCTAGTCTGCTCCCAATTCCGAGGGCTTTTTTTAAGCCAACGCTTGCCCCCCGAGGCACTACTGTGAAGGCTTGGTACACAGTTACTCGCTGAACCCCCACGGTGGCCTTTGAGGTAGGACAGGGGTGTCTGGCAATGTCCAGAGATATTTCCGGTTGTCACAACTGGGTGAGGGGCAGACTGACCTCTAGTGGGTAGAGGCCAGGGAGGCTGCCAAACCCTCGAAGGGCCCAGGACAGCCCCCCTCGCTCAGCATGGCCCCAGCTGACCGCAGGGAGTATCCCTGAGGCAGGGCTGTATCATCAGCTCCATTTTCCAGGTGAGAAAAACACACAGAGAGGGGAAGTGACTTGTCCAAGGGCACACAGCTCAGAGACGGGCTGTGTGTCGGTGCAGGAAACCCCGGACCAGGCCGCTTCTCAGTTCCCACGAGGAAAGGCCACCGTTCATCCTGCCTGGAGTGCCTGCACCTCTCTACCGCCACGAACCCTGTTTCTGCCCTCAGGCCAGAGACCACCCTGGAATCAGGAGCCCTCCCTGAAGAGGCTGGCGGTCCAGCAGGTGGAGTGGAGACCTCTCGGCTCCTTGAATTAAGAGACTTGGAAAACCATCAGAAGCAGCGTTCAGAGAAAACCCCACCCTGCAGAGTTAACGTCAAGGGAGTTTGTACCAAAGCTCACTGAAGGCTTTTTGCCTAAACCTCACATTCTTGGATCATAAAAAGAGCAACCTCTGCATTTTCATATATCTTAGCATTAATAATCCAAGAAGTCTGAATAATAAACATTTGGATAGGGCAAAGCTCTTCCCTCCCTCTTCCCCCGTCAGACGGGGCCTGGGCTGATGGTGGGATCTTTCTGGGGACCTCCTGCCAGGGGTGCGGACGCCAGCCAGGAGCCCAGCTGGGCATCGAGCTGGTCCACAGGTGTGACGCCCTGAGGGCAGATGTCACGCTGGGTTACCGAGGGGACTGTAGGTTTTATAAGTGCAAGGGTCCGTTTTATTTTTCTTTGATTCCACTAAGCCGGACAGTGACCACAGTCTGTTAAAAACCTTGCAGAAAGTAAAGCCTCCCCAACAGCTGGGCTGTTCTGTACATTTAATCTCAGCCCGGAAGGAGGAGAGAGAAATGGTCTTGCTAGTAAACACCGGCTGCCGCTGACACATCCTGCAGTGTCTGGACCCACATCCCTCTTCCTGGAGTCCCCGCTCCCAAAGCCTGGGAATTATCCTTCTTTGAGAGAGATAGCGATTTTATTTCATCGTTAGAGTTCAGGATGAAAGGGTCTGGGAACAAGAATGAAGGGATTACTCTTTCCTTGCCCCATTTTGCTGACTTTCTGACACGTGTGAGGACAGACCCCGTAAAAGAAGGAGAAAATGGGGTCCCCTTCATTCAGGAAAGATCTGGGGCCACAATCCCCCCCCCCCCTTTTCAGCACTTTGCTCACACCCTAAACCTTGAAAAACAGTTCTGCCCTCAAAACCCAGGTGAGAGTGGCATCTGTCCTATAGCTCTGATCCCTGGCAGCCTGAGAAAGCGTTCCAGGGCCACCTTGAGCTGCCCGGCTGGAAAGCAGCCAAACCACCCAGAAACTTCTGGCCCCATTTACAAGAGCTGTTGCCCAAAGCATCAAACTGTTCTCTGTCTCCTGGTTTCCAGCCTCTTGCCTTCTGCTCCTCTTGGAATTCCCAGGTGACCCACTGACCCCACGTCAAAGGGAACGATCCCAGGCCTTCAAAGGTGGCGTCTGAGCCAAGCCAGCCACATTTGGTGCCTCCCCGACCCTGGCTGGGGACCCAGGGGCTGACCCTGTCCAGCAAAGAGGGAGCCCACCTCGAGGCCTGGCTCCAGGCCTGGCCTCTTGGAGCCTTCAGATGTCACTCAGCAGCGATTAGGTGATTGGGAAGGTAGATTTGCTGACAATCAGTCCGAGGTTGGTAGTAAGAGGGAAATCGTCAGGAAGAGACTTCTTGTTTAGAAAGCCGTCTCTTCCCAGCCCTGTTTTCCTTCCAACTAATCAGCCACCCAGCACTCTCCCTCCAGAGTGCCAACTGGGAACCATCAAAGTCCCACGGGTCCGTCACACTGGGCAGGCCCAGCCTCTCCAGGGAGCTCAGGTTTCCAGTCCCGAGGCTGGTTTCTGTCTAACTCAGGTGGTTCCATTTAACACGGACAGAAGGACAGAAGGGCCCCAGGGCCGCGGGGGCCTCCCCTGCCTGCTCTGCATCAGCGTCCGGCCCTGTGGGGTCTCAGCCCAGGCACCCTGGTCCCTTTAGAGGCCGGCACAGTCTCACCCTCGCCCCCTGCACGCACGGCACAACCAGGGGGCTTAGAAATGTCCTCTAAGATGGTACCTGGTGAGCCCCTTAAAGCTTTCCTCAAAGGGAACAGCCTCATCTGCGCCTGGAAGAAAGCGAGTGTTTCTACAGCTGCTATGGTTAGCCTTGGATGGAGGGTTGGTTTGTTTGGCTTTGTTTTCTTTGACTTCATTTTGTGTGGGATTTATTAAACGGTTTTAATATTGAAGTATGATACTCAGATGGCAGTGATTCTCAACCAAGGGTGGCTTTGCCTTCTAGGGAACGCTTGGCAATGTCTGGAGTCATTTTGGGTGTCACATCTGAGGATGGGGGGTGATGCTGTTGGCATCTCGAGGATAGAGTCTCAGGAGGCTGCCGTGCACAGGGCAGTCCCCGCTACAGCGAGTAAGCCGGCGTCAAGCATCAGCAGTGCTGAGGTTGAGGTCTGGCCTGATGTATAGCCAAGTGTGTAAATCTTAAGTGTACAAATCTTAAGGGTATCGGTCTTAAGACACATCCGTGAATTTTCCTATATAGACATAACTGTATTAGTTTCTTAACGCTGCTGTAACAAATTACCACAAACTTAGTAGTTTAAAACAACACACATTTATTATTTTACAGTTCTAGAGGTCAGAGGTCCTAAAATCAAGGTGTCAGCAGGACTGCATTCCTTCTGGCAGCTTTAGGAGAGAATTCCTTGTCCTTTCCAGTTTCCAGAAGCTGCCTGCATCCCTTGGCTTGTGGCTACCCCCTCTAAAGCCAGTAACATAGCATCTTCCAACCTCTCTTTCTGTCTCTGACCATCCTGTGTGCCTCTTAAAAGGACCCTTCTGATGACACTGGGCCACCAGGATAATCTCCTCACTTCACGGTCCTTAACTTCATTCCACCTGCAAAGTCCCCTTTGCCGTGAAAGATATCATACTCACAGATTCTGGGAATGAGGAGGTATCCTCTTTGGGGGTCGTTATTCACCCTCCCACCTATACTCAGGTCCAAATGGAAACCACCCCCATGACCCAGAAGGCTCCCATGTGCCCCTTCTCCTCAATGCCCACCCCCAGTACTATTCCAGCTTCTATCCCCGCTTTTTCTTAGGGTTAACGACTTTTAGAGAAAATCCCTCTTTATTAAAGACTACGCATAAAATGTTAACACAGTTATGAAGAAACCCTAATGTTTGGATCCCTAGAAAACTGCAGGCAAATTCTCAGCTGAGCGTTCAAACCCAGCTTAGAAAGAACCAGAACTTAATTAGAGTGGGAAGCGGTTATTTTACAGACAGAGATCCACATGCATTGTGAACAAGGGGGGCAGGGGGCAGAGGAGCAGGGGAATGGGGGGCAAGTGCCAGTAATTAAATATATTCACGGGGCTTCCCTGGTGACGCAGTGGTTGAGAGTCCGCCTGCCGATGCAGGGGACGCGGGTTCGTGCCCCGATCTGGGAGGATCCCACGTGCCGCGGAGCTGCTGGGCCCGTGAGCCATGGCCGCTGAGCCTGCGCGTCCAGAGCCCGTGCCCCGCAACGGGAGAAGCCACGATGGTGAGAGGCCAGCGTACCGCAAAAATATATACATATATATATTTTCACAGCAGAGGAAATGGTAGTGGAATTTTTAAGATACTTAATATAGTTTTTTAAGCTCCTAGCACTAATATACACATAGTCCTCCTGGATGGGGGCGGGGGGTGTGTGTCGCTGGTCCCGAAGGTCTAGGACTACAGGCTTAAGGATGGCAAGTTGCAAACATTCACACTTTTTCTCATTTATCCAACAGTCCTGGAGTCAGACTTTTAAGTCTAAGATAAAAAGAGGTTAGTGGTAGCCAGGAGGCGTGAGGTCATCGAATGAGCAAAGTGTTTGCCAACCAAAGGCTCGAACCCATGCCCAGTTCTAGAGGGGGCAGCAGCATGACGTGTCACATGGTCCTGGTCTAGTGGGTGGCCCCAAAGGCAGGTTGAATTTCCCAGGGGACAGTGGCTCCCCACCTTCATGGGCTGGAGCTGATGCTCAGAAGAAATGTCTCCATTTTCTTATGTCAAACAGCTCTCGAGACCTCCATGTTTGGAAGTTGCTCCTGGGGGTGGGGGGCAGATAGTGAGTGCTCAACCGAGGGTCCTTGTCCTTCCGCCCCCATAAGACCCACGTGCTGCAGCCATCCTGAGCCCTGATTGCTGGTTTCCCTGCTGACATGTCCAGCTGGCCGCCTGCCTTTATGAACTCACCCTGAAATACACGTATATTGTGTGCAGTCTTTCAAATGTTTTTTTCTTATCGAAACAATAATAGTTGCACTACGAAACTAATAATCTGGCAGTAAATTCTTCCAGGAAATTTACTGCTAAGGTTGTATTTGAGAAATTGGTCAACGCTATCCAATGAAGGGGGTACAATTAGACATTTAAGAGTAAAAGTCACAAAGGATTTAGATGGCGCCTCTTGGACGAAGGTTTCAAAGACTGTCTATCCTTTTCCCATCAAATGCTCTACAGATGGTTTCAGAGGCTGAGAAATGGCAGAGCTAAGTCTAAGGTCAACCATGAAGTCATCTGCAGCAAGAACTTATCTCATTGTTTCCTCGGCTGTTCCTTGTGGCGTTTGCTGCTGCCGGGTTTGTGTTTGGGAAGGTGTTTATCCATTCTAGGGCCTGTGAGCCAGCTGAGTTCCTAAAGGTGGTTTGACCTTGACCTGCAGCTTCCATCAAGGTCAAGGTATTGCCAGACCAGCAGGGAATTAGGGAACGAATAGAAAAAGAAGGGGAGCTCTTGAGGACAGACATAAGGAAGAAAGTGAGAAAATGAGGTGAAAAAAATGACGGTATAGAGAATCCCATTTGCAGAAACCCGGGATGAAGATGCCCAAAGAGGGAAAAGTAAGAAATGGGTCCTGGAGAAAAAGTCCAAGGTGGTGGCCAGGGTGAAATCAGTCATAAGTGCAAGGTGGGTCTCCACCCTGGGGGATCTGTCCACGTGTTTGGGGACCGGGTATCGTGCACACACAGAGTAATCCATCCCCAAGAGAGGAGCTGGACAACACCGCTTGTGGAATTCAGGGGAGAGAGACAGGGTTGGCACTGGTTTGGTCCAGTGCTGGAGAGCGGGGGGAGAGTCCTAAGGAGGGGAGATGTTTCCAGTAAGTCAGTGGAGGGTGGTCTGGGGGCTTCAAGTTTAGGTGGATGATAGGGGGATCTTGAAAGCCAACGGGAAAATGCCATTTACTCAACCCTTCCATCCGTATCTATAGAGCTCCCAAGCTCTGTGCGGAGGAGAGAGCAGGCCCTGCTCTGGGCAGGTGGGAGCCACGCAAAGCCGATGGGCGAGGAAGTGTGTGTAGCAATCTGGGGTTTTAGAAGGAAGCTTGGGGACACTTTTCTCCTTTCACCACCCACGGCTGTGTTTCCTACCATCCCTCCGGGTGCTGTCCGTGGGGCAGAGCTCCTAGTCTCACTGTCCCTGGATTCTGACCGTGACAGCGTCAACTCCTACCACGGCAGGCACCACCCAGGAGCCATGTTCAGGCTCACTGCTGCTTTTATTCTTTCATTCCCGGGCCAGCCGGCTGCTCACAACGGCGTCCGAGATGGATACTGCTCAGATTCTTGTGCTGTCGTTGGGGAAATTGAAGACTCATGAGCGGCAGTAGGTGATATTTGCCCAAGGCCAGCCAGCCAGCGTCACAGCCCCAGGAGTCAAGCCCAGGATCAGCCCATCAGGGGCCCTGTACCCGCTCGACCGGAGTGTTCTCACGTGCCGAGGGAAACCTCTCTTCTGAGCTCCGTGACTGTCTTCTGCCCTTTGAAAGGACGTGGGACGGCCCTGCAGATGGAATGAAAATATCCGGCCTCACACGTCACCAGATTGCCTATCAAGCCTAGAGATGAAACAGCAGAAGATATAAGCAGCAGAACCCAGAAAAAGAGAGGCGGGCTTATCTGTATCACCTCTCTTTCTGCCCTACCCCATTCCTCTCTCTGCTCTTGGGCCAAGTCCAAGCCTGTATCTGGGTACATTCTATCTCCTGGGTGAGAAAACCGGAGTCTGGAATGAAAATCAAGTTTATATCTGCCGTGCATGGGCTTTTCATCCTGGCCTGTCTGATCCATCCATGTGGACCAGCTGCAGAGGGGGCAGGACGAGGGGAGGCAGGCCTAGGCTTCTAGGAGGGGCTGCTTGCAGTAACGGGAAAGGAGCTTTGACAGTCCGTCCATCGAGGCCGTGAGGTGTCCCAGTTTCCCGCTGTTCTAACATCAGGTTGTGGTTTTCCTTGTAGTGACGCCACCTGGGTCTTTCTGAAGATCGGCTGCCCCTGTGGCCTGGACCGTGTGTCCAGGATCCTTGGAAGAAGCTGGTTGGATCAGCTCCAAGGAAAGGGAGATAGATGCCAGGCTTTCTGTGCACCTGGTGACCTCCGAGCAGCCCCACTTCTTCCAAATGCCTTCAGAGCGGCTAGAAAGCCCACAGGAAACGCCCCCTCTAGTCTGTTGGGAGGCCTGGCATTCTATAAGAGGATTTAAAAATTTTTGTTTGTTTTTTGAATCTTAGGGGGAAATATGTCAAATGATGCTCACAAAGGGGCTGGGAAGTTGCCTGGCTGCACAGCTGGCCGGGACCCTGAAATAAGTGAAAAAGTAACAAGGAGAAACGATGGGAGATGATTGCAAAAACATTCTCTCCAAACTGAGGAGGAGGGATGGGGAGAAGAGAAAATGTAAGTCACTGGATGTTGGGGAAAGGGCAGGACGTGCCCTCACAAACGTCTTGCAAGAAAGCAAAGGAAGGAGTGTCCTTCTTGCACCCGCCAAAGATCGCGCACTCAACAAGCTCCAGGGATATGGCCCAGTGGAATTTGGAGAGGACTCCGGATTCTACGGGCATCTGGTGCGGCAGGAGCTGACAACGAACGAGCACACGCCCTACAATGGAGCAGATGGGGCTTTGCGGGAGGAGAGAGCTGCTGCTTACGCTCCGTTTCAGAGGTTTTGTAGGGTAATGGTAATAACATCTTCCTTTCTGCTTTTCCCAAAGCGCCCCGTCTTTGTAAATAGGTCAGCAGCGTGCGGATCCTCAGGCCCCACTTTGCAGATGGGAAACTCCAGGCTCAGCCCATGAGGCTGAAAGACTCACCCGGGTGGACAGAGGGAGAAGCAAGGGCAGAACCAGCGGATTCCGAGTTCCCTAGAAGAAAAGCCTTCTAGGCTTTTCTGTGCCACGATTGCTTGTCCCTGTTCTCCCCTAGAGGTTGGAAACTCTGGCCAGATGTGTTCCAGGACGCGTCTGAGGGGTCCCTCCCTCCTTCCCCTCCTTCCTTCCTCCCGTCCTTCCATCAATTACTTGCATTTGAAAACCGGGCACATTCCTGTTGCGGTCCAGATACACAGCTTCTCTTGAAGAGTCAAAAGGTCTGGCAGCAGTGGCCGTGCTCCCCTGCGGTGCTGACCCTCAGACGGGGCCGTCATCCTCAGCCCATTATCCCTGTTTAGGATCTAGCCTCTGGTCTGCCCTCTCTTGGTGCCTGGGTGTGACCTCTGTGCTCTGCCAGGACCCACCTCTTTGGGGCAAGCACTCTCCCACACCTTCAAGGGAGACAAAGAAAGGAGATTGAGAGAAGCGTCTGGGTAATTAGAGGGGAACATTTTAGTTCTTGCACGAATTTGGGGGGCACTAGGCAAAGATGGCTCCACGGGGGCACAAGCCAATCAGGTTGCCACCATCCCCTCCGAGGTTTGAATTCACACGGAACAATTCAAGAGCTCACGAATGGCTCAGCTCCAGCTAGACTGTGTCAGCTCCAGCTAACCTGTTGGATCATGGGTTTGGTCTTTAAAAAAAACCACAAAACGTTCATGGAAATCTCAGTGCCTATCAGCAGAAGATTGGCTAAATAAAATGGGGCAGTGCACATGTCCGAACTCGAGAGAGCAGTTAAAACGAAGGAACTACAGCTCGGTGGACATATAGTTAAATAGACACACAACATAGCAGTGTATAACAGGACTTGGTGAAGTGCCACCCACCACCTGTTTTTGTAAATAAAAAACCAAACCCATGCATGCTCGTTTGTTCACATATCGCCTGGGGCTGCTTTCACACCGTAGCGGCAAGGCTGAGTAGCTGCAACGCAGGCCATATGGTCCACCACGCCGAAATGTTTATTAGCAGACCATTTCCAGGAAAAGTTAGCTCTACATTATTTGGGGACATATATAAATATAAATGCACATATCTCAAATATTTCCTATAGACATATAGGCAATATATAGACATTTGGTTGAAAAGATATTTAAGTTCATGGTAGAGGTTGCCTCTAAGTGGGAGTCCAAAGACAGAGAATAAATACACAAAATTTTCTCCATCCTAAATTTCCATTTCTTTAGTTAAAAAAAATATCTGGGGCAATATGAAGAAATGTTCGCAACTGTCAGATTTCAGTGGAGGGTTCACAGGTGTTTGTTTTATTAGTCTTTGAACTTTTCTGCCTTTGAAATGTTTAAAATAAAAATTATTTCATAAAAGAACAAAACAAGTTTTAGGAATGGAGTAATTCCATCTACATAATAAAAATCCTAGAGTGATTGTAATTATATGTTTACAATGATCTACCATAGCTCTCTTCTTAAATACTCAATGTACGATCCTCAGGTTTTAGTCTAAACTATTTGGGAAGAAAGGACTTCAGTTTCAGGTTTTCTTACGCTTGTATATTTTACGAATTCCCTTCTATAGCTTTATAAATAGTTTCTAGGTACAACCGACAAATTCACTTAGTCCAGGCACTAATTTTCCCCTCCTGGTCCTGTTTTATTTTCCCTCAATACAGAAGCAACGTATAGACCCATCCAAGAGGAACAGCTCAATTATGTAACCAGTGCCTTCCAACATGTAAATACCCCGTCTAGGAATCCAGGAAAAATAACCAGGCTTGTCCCAGTTACTCAAATCACACGGACAATTTACGTCCGTGAATTGGAATTTCGATCTGATCTCAGAGTTTACATGTAGAGGCCAAGGCACATTACAGGGGGGAGAGAGAGGGGGGCTGACCAAGTTGAGAATTGAAATTAAAGGAATGGGAAATGGACACAGACCGACGGATGCCAAGCGAAAGCCAGGTGCTGGCTTCGGGCAGGTGGCCCAGGAAGCCTGGCTCCCGCCCCTGGGGCAGGCTGTGAACAACGTGAGGGACCGTGGGTGGGCGGCATGATTTGGGGTCTCTGATTGTTCCATCTCTGGCCGTCTTCGCCCAAGGGGTTGATCGTGGGGTCTGGAAATTTCAGCGGAATACGTCCTCTCCCGCACCTGAAGGAGGGGTGCAGAGCAGCCAAGTGGGCGTCTTTTGAAAACAGACTTCTGGAATTTCCCAGACTTCTTGCAAATAATCCACACGACTTTGTCAGGGTGGAAAAACCTGAAATTCTTCCTCCTCTGTCTGGAATATATACAGTAAAGTCTTTGTGACTTGGCAGGGCGTGCCTGGCCGGGAAGACCTCTGTTCTTGGCTGGGCCGTGCAGCAGTGAACTCGGTCACCTCAAGGAGATCAGGCGCCTCTGGGGGCCTCTGCCTGCTGGGCCGTGGGGTCGGGGGGCCGGGGGAGGGCTGGGGGGCCCAGCCTTTGTCCTTAGATTTCCCGAAAGTCAGATGACCTTGGATGTGGCCCGTGATCACTGCAGATGTGGCAGGTGGCTGGGTGGGCGGCCAGCTGCTGCAAGGCCTGGAGAGAAAGCAAAGGAGGGTCGGAGAGGCTGAGTAACAGGCTTGGAGTCGGGGCGGGAAGGGCCCCTTCCCGTGGAGAGTGTGGCCTGTAGCCTCTCCCAAGACTCTGTGGCCCCACAGCGCCAGGGCCTCACAGCTGTCTGGCTGGGCTGCAAACGGGGTCTGTGCCCGGCTGGACCCGCCCTTCCCCCAGCCTGAAATGTCCACCCCTGGTTCCAACCTGTCTGCGACCTCCCAGACCCCAGCTCCCCACACCGTCTCCCTGGCCGATCTCGTTTGATCCCCCCGAGAAGCCTTTAGGAGAATGAACGTGGGCATAAACCCAGGCTCGGTTCCCATCTCTGCCTCTCGCTAGCTCTGCAAACTTCTGAAGTTTCTACCTACCTTCTCCAAGGCTCCGGCTCCTCGTACGGGAAACAGGGATGATCACAGTGTCCTCGGTGCAGGGACCTGGCAAAGACTGGGGACACCAGGACCAGAGCTGTGAAGGGGAGGGGGGGGACTGTCGCCAGCCTTCCCCTGCCGACCGCAGGCCGAGGTCCTGCCTTTCTCCTCCTAAAGCCCCTGCCTCTTCGGCTTCTCTCTGGCTCTGGTCACTGTGCACCCCGTCACCCCTCACCCTGGCACCGACCTTGAAGACACAAAGCGGGGCCGCCACACCCTGCAGTAACTCCGTTCACTCATACAGGGAGCACCTCCTCGGCCCCAGCGCCGTTCTCACTCAGGGAAAATGGCCTTGACCAAGGAGACAAGCGCCTTACGGAGGTTGCGTGTCAGTGGGGAAGGCAGTGGAAGAACTGCAAAGAAAGTACAGGCAGTGATCCAGGCCTGGACTGCAAGGACACCGGATGGTGGGTGGGGGTGATGAACAGGTGCTCTCAGCAGGCCACCCGAGGAGGACATAGCTTTGGAGTTGAGACCTGGCCGACCAGAGGGTGACAGGTGGCCGTCAGAAGAGAGATGTTTCTGGCTGGTGGAGGGAACAGCTGGTGCAAAGGCCCGGTGGCAGGAGGGAGCGGGGCAGTCTGAACACTGACCGCAGGTCTGGAGGGAGAGAGAGGGGTGAGGAAGAAGGGGGGGTGGGCAGTAGGGGTCGAACTGAAGCATGCTGGGTACCATTTGGGAAGTCCGAGTTCCGGCTTAGAAACAGCATCGCTGCTTCGGGATGGAAAAGGAGCTGAGGGACAGGGCGACAGGGAATGAGTCTTTTCTCCACCTCCGCTGCCCTGTACTGGGGAGAATGGGGACCATTTTCTAATTTAAGTTCCAGCTAAATTGAACTAATTTGGCTTACGGAACCTAAGCATTAACGGTCAGTCCAATGACCCCAACGCAGCGAAATATGGAGGAACCAGAAAGCCCTCGCACAGAGGAGATTATGGAAAATGCTTATGGGTTCAGACGTGCTCAGCTTCAGCTGGGTTTTAATAGAATAAACACATTGGGGAACTCTTTCATATTTCCCTTTCTCAAAACAAAACAAAAAAACCCCTGAAATGTGCCACCCGGTTCCTGTTGAGAAGTGCACGGGCTTCCAGAGCTGTTCTGAAGGCCTGTTACTGCGTTATCGGGGTTTCTCATAAATCCCTCCCGAACAAAGCTATAGCTCTGTAGGGGAAGGTTGACCGTAATTTAATTATTGAGAATTACTTTAAGACTCATGTTTTTCCTCATATTACTGGAAAGTAATCATTGTAATAATGAAGACCGCATGTGTCTTGGATCTAATTATTAAATCGTTATATTGTTTTATAATTCCTATTAGCTACTTCGGCTAAAGGGTCAGATGAAAAAAGGCAGAAGGATTTTTTTTTGGTTTCTTTTTCGCTCTGACGTTTTAATTTCTCTCCATACCCTTCGCTCCAGCCCGAGGAATGGCAGAGTGAGGACCAAACTGGCACATCCAGGGGCCTGGGCTTGGCCTTCGTGGTTGTAGGGGCCTGGAAGGACACAGCTGGGACCCCTGACAGCTGGCAACAGGTCAAGGGTCGCCAGCATTGGCCCTGACCACTGGTGAGAGGCACTCCCAGAGCCAAGTCTAGGTGCCTTTTCTTTTCTTTTTTTTTTTTAACATTCTTTTTCAATTTTTTTTAAAAAAACGTATTCTTTTTAATTGAAGTATAGTTGTTTTACAATGTTGGCTTAGTTTTAGGTGTACAGCCAAGTGACTCAGTTATATACATATATTTTTTTTCAGATTCTTTTCCCACATAGGTCATTACAACATACAGAGTATAGTTTCCCGTGCTCTACGGTAAGTGCTGGGCACGGTTTCTGACGGGCCCTTCTTGTCTGGGTCTTATCATTGGATCTGCCTGTGAACACTCAGGCCCCGCAGGTCCCCCCCTTAGGCCTACCTGCTTTCCGCAAAGTCCTCTAAAAGGTCAAAACAAAGCAGTAACAGTGGACTACATAAATGTTTGACTCCATAGCATTTCAGCCAGGGGGCTGCAAGTTGCTTCACTCGTAATACAGTTGAAGTTACCAGATCAGGATGAATAAGACCCGTGTGCCTCAAAATACAAAATGAAACATCACAAGAAAATTGTAAAGACAAATTAAGGTAATCTGCGACTTTTTGTGAGTCAAATTCCAAATCGTTGTAAAAGCCAGATTATCAACTTCTTTCCAAAACTTTTTTTTTTTTTTTTTTTTTTTTTTTTGCGGTACGCGGGCCTCTCACTGTTGTGGCCTCTCCCGTTGCGGAGCACAGGCTCCGGACGCGCAGGCTCAGCGGCCATGGCTCACGGGCCCAGCCGCTCCACGGCATGTGGGATCCTCCCGGACCGGGGCACGAACCCGCGTCCCCTGCATCGGCAGGCGGACTCTCAACCACTGCGCCACCAGGGAAGCCCCCAAAACTTTTTGCAGCCAAAAAATCTCCTGGGTGGCGATGTGTGCTGTGCTGGGGCTCAGGGTGGTACTTGTCCCCCTGGGCCAGAGCTCTGGGCTCAGAGCGGTTGGTCGGGAAACCCTCCCCGTGTATTGCTGACGGGGCCTGAGTGTTTCCCTGGAGCGATGTATTGTCAGCCTCCAAACGGGGGTGGGGGGGGGAGGTCACTCAGTTGTGGCCCCCCCGAGCGGAGCCCGGCTGCTGCCCCACCCACTGTGTCTACAGGACCTGGAGGGGATGTTTGAACCTCTGCTGGTTCAAAACCCAGGATCACACTCAGCTTTGCCATTTCTTCAGACCCGTGCACTGCCCTTCACTGAGCATTCAAACAGTAGGTGCTTAATAAGTGCTTCTGGCCCCAAATGACTGCAGTTCTGTCTGGGTCCTGCTCCTTCCACACATTTCCGTCCTCTTGAGTCAGGCAACGTTGAGTATCCCCCAGGGAAAGCAGCCATCATCTTTGGAGTTGAGAACTTCAACTCTTCCCTGTTTTTTCAGGAATCCTTTGGAACCAAGAGGGATCAAACCATGAAGGAATGCTGAAGAACCTTAAAGTTATTTTCCCTCTACAGACTACACCTCTTGCAAGCCCCTAATTATCATTAAACACTGTAATCCTTGCATCTGGAGCCCTTTCCCAAAGTGACTCAGTTATACATATATATATACATTGTTTTTCATATTCTTTTCCATTGTGGTTTATCCCAGGATATTGCGTATAGTTCCCTGTGCTATACAGTAGGACCTTGGTGTTTATGCATCCTATTTATAACAGCTTGCATCTGCTAATCCCAAGACTCACTCGGATTTTTAGAAAGCAGCTACACATGTCCCTCAGATTTATAGGTGCTGGGTGATGTGGAACAAGATAGGTCCCTGCTGTCATGGAACCCACAGCCCACAGGGAAGTTGCCAGTGCTGAGCGAGGTGGGCACGGGGGCGAGGGGGTCCTGGCTGTGTGCTAGCATTGCAGCACCAGATCTCCCGGCAGAAGGAGACCACCAGGCAAGAGGAACGAGGTTGGAGGGAATGAAGGGAAATGATCCAGGCCGGGGGGACAGCATGGGTGGCAGCCAGGAGGCTGGAGGTGCTTTTGAGCACCTGAGAGAAGCAGTGAGATGAGAGTAAGGGCGGGAGGCCGTGGTATGTGGGCACCTGGCTGCGGCTGCACGGCTCTGGCAGCTGGAGCCGCCTCTCCTGCTCCAACAGGCAAGCGTGGGCCAAACCCTCCCTTAAGTT
Organism: Phocoena phocoena; assembly: GCF_963924675.1. NCBI lineage: Eukaryota > Metazoa > Chordata > Mammalia > Artiodactyla > Phocoenidae > Phocoena > Phocoena phocoena. The sequence continues at coordinate 84,043,709 of NC_089233.1, forward strand.
CCAGAGAGTTCCAAGCCCTGGAGGAGCTGAAAGTGTGTCATTAGTTGTGTCTGGGGACCCCTGGGAGAATGCTGCTGTGAGGACAAAAGAGGGGGTCGAGGAGACCCTGTGGAGAAGGCAGGCTCCCAGGCCCCCATGTGGTACCCTCGCCGTGTCCTGCCCGAGGCAGGGGCCCTGCAGACCTGCCCCTCCGGGAAAGCAACATGTCTGCAGCAGGTCCCAGGAGGATTCTGGAGACACTTATGGGAAAGCTGCGCGCAGGGAATCTGATTCTAAAGCCAGTGGCTTCCGTGCGTCACGCAGAAGCACCTGGGCTGAGCTAGGCCCCAGCACGAGTCAGAAACTCAGTCCCAGATGCCAGCCTCTCCTGTCCCACCCTCCCCAGCTACAGGCCTCAGCAGAGACAGACCTCTGCGGGCCCTCGAAAGGGTGAATTTGCCTTGAATAGGGGCACAAATTATAGCCACGATTAACCATGGCAACGAGAGATTCTATTAGGCTGAAATTAGGAAGGGAAGGAGAAAAAAGGAACACCTAAGAAATCCAGCAGTCCCTTCTTGGCCATGGGGACAGATTACAGACAGGGCCACCTTCTCCAGCAAGACCAGGGCCCCAGGCTCCGACAAACTGCGGTTTAATGCTGGGCTGTCACCATCTTGCAGTTCTTCACAGCTGTTGAAGGAGAGTCCGCAATCTCACTGCCTTGAGCCCCACAGACTGTGTAGCTGAGCCTGGTCATGGAATTTGGCAGCCATACCTGCCATACCTCCAGGCCTCCTTTTAAATATTCTTCTCTCCACCGTATACAATATAGTCCACCCCTATTTCTCAGGGAGGTGAGTTTGTGGTGGCATTTCCTTTTTCTCTTGATTACTATTTACCTGGACTTTTAAATTAAGGTATAACATGCAAACAACAAAGCTCAAAAATCGTAATGGTTTTTTGTATATGGATGGATCCTTGTAAGGTTCTCTGACGTTGCCTTCCGATCGGGTACCACCCAGCTATCGCCATCCTGATCGCTAGCATTATAGCTATGTTTGTAGCAGTATTTTATCTCAGAAAGATTTTCTTATTTCATTTCCCAAATTCTCTTGGAGATTATTCAGATCCTTGGGAATCCTGAAAATCTTATGGGGAGAAATAAAAGATACTATTTTAAATAGCTCTGGCTGTGGCAAAAAACACCCCAAGTCGAAAGAATATCTGAGTCCTTCAAATAGTGTAAGACATTATTCTATTTTGATGGGCCATTTCTGCAATGAAATTCTTGGGTCTTTTAGAAGATGCTTTCAGGGATCCGGAATCGTATATTTTTGAAATGATGTATTATCTTAAATGGTCTTAATTGTTTCATTAATGTGAACTTGACATAAAGTAGCCTCTCGAAGTGCATTGCTCAGGAGGGAAAGGAGATTAATAACCTAATCGAGCATTTAGAAACAATTGAGATGCCTCATGGAAAGGGTACTCTAAAAATTTCATTTAAAAATGTAATTATACTGATTAGAAAGACGTATTCCTTTGTTTCAGAGAGAGGATCTTATAGTTTGAGAGCATTTAGCTGAATGGATAGGATTATATTTAAAATGTTATCTTCTTAATTGTGTAAAATGTCACTTCCAGGCTTTTACTTCAGAAAGAGATGAGTTTCTGGAGTCTTCTGCTGTTTTAATGTTGATTTGGGGGTGACCACTGGTGTTAGTGGGAATGGGAAACATAAAAATGAGAGAAACATAAAATATGTAATTTAAGATATTTTAATGTCAGAACCCACCTTGCTCTAGGTAAGGTGGCCGTGGATTTGCAGGTGGGACACAGGTGTGTAGAAGTGAGCATGTATGGGCAATAAGAAGGTTCCCCCGGGGGGGTTCCCTAAAAAATGGGCCCCCAAATCCAGGTCCCAGGGAGTCTGAGCCTCCTTCTTTGGATGTAGCCTTCCCTTTGGGGCACAGAGAACTTGGCACAATTTTGAAAATCTTTGTAGTGTCATATTTACATTCTTTGAGGGAGGGCTGGATTTCTTGAAATAAGTCACTGGAGCCAAGATCGGTTAGTGATAAGCTGGGAAGATAACGCTCTGAGATAAAATTTTGGACAGCGAAGCCAATTCCCAAGGTCCTGAGGCTGATTTCCTTGTGTGCTTTCAAAAGCTCGCGTCCTTTGATCCTGGGGGGTCCTCTTTCTCCTGGTTATTTATCTGAAGGAAAAAATACATTAGAGGGAAAAAATGCTGCATGTGTAAAGACGTTCAAGCACAGGAGGATAATAGCTGAATAAACAAACAAGCAAGCAAACTGAAAACAACCTAAGTGCCTCTGGCCGGTGCTATCAGAGCTCCTGTGATCGGAACCCCCCGCCCCACCCCACCCCCAACATCATAAAGGCTGCCCAGACATACGGAAACATTTATGAGATCATATGGGGAAAAACCCAGGAATCAGAAGTTGTAGGTACCCTCTGCAGTGGGAAAAAGGAAAATGCCTATCGTGTCAGGATCGTGCGATTCTGAGGGAAGGACTTCTCCCCTTGTTTGGGCTTGAAACTGCACCTTTCTGACAAATAGAAATGTGGAGAACGAAGAAGAGAGGCCAAGTAAAGCAGGTGCCTCTTGTAGCAGGATTCTGAAGGAGAAGCGACAGCCTTTCAAGCAATGATCTGTCTCTAGATTGTGTAATAACCTCTTCAGGTAAATGAGCAGAAGGGGGTCATGGCTGTTTGGAAGTAGATGTTTTTTACATTGCTAACAATAATAACCAACATTTGGAAAGTTTACAGAAAAACGTTCATGTAAAAGTACTCACTTTGCTCAGTCCAAGCCGGTGAGGGTATCGCTATAGACAAGAAGGAAACTGGGCCTAAGGAGACCATCAGTGGTGACCTTGCCAGGCTTCAAGGCAACAGGATGAGGCTTCAAAAGAGGAACCCTGTCTCCTGGTCTGAGGCCTCATCCAAGAGAAATGGACTTGAGGACACGGCAGTCGGTTCTGTCCTCTGAGATAAGGAAGCTCTTCCATCCACATGCCCCACCGGCTTTCCAATTTCGCCCAAAATTGATGTACTGGGTCCCGATGGCATCCCTCAAGATACCTGCTGCCTGTATGATCTGATTGTCCTTGGAGGCGGAAGATGAATTCTCATTCTAGGCCCCGAGATCACAGGCTCAAACTCCCTCGGAGGCCAGAGCTGGGGGTGAGGAGTCTTTGCTGCTGTTTGTGAAATGAACAGGAAACCCTCTTCCTTCCTTCATAGAAATGTGTTTTCTTTCATTTCTTGCTTGAAACATGGAGTGCCCTTGATTCATCTGTACCCATTTTTGATGGAGTCTATGTTCAAGGGAAGTATTTCTCTACTTTGAGGAAAACACCCTGCAACGAAATGATAATTGGCAAGGAAAATAGCCTCGGGGAAACCACAGGGCATGGTGGAGGATGTGGAAAAACCCAGAACTTTCCATCCCAAGGGGGCCCCGTTACAGCTCCTTGCTGCCATGCTTAGCAGCGGGGTCCCATGCTGTTATTTGTTCTTATTTTCAAAGGGAAGCCAGAGACCTGAATATTTATGTAGAAACTTCCCATCAACGTATTTTAACATTTAAAGAGAAAGAGTGACTTTCATTTTAAAGAATTTCAAGAAATCGCATCAGTTAAGGGTCTTGGTTTGGGTTCCGCCAGGAGCAGTCTCAGAGACAAGGGTTCGAGGGCAAGTAGTTTTGGGGGGAGGGAGTCCCAGAAAATACCTAGAGAAGAGCAGGAAGGGAGAGTTGGAGGGTCGATGCTTATCGGGGGGATAAACAGCCCTTGCATCAATGGTACCTTGCCTGCTCATGAGCAGCTATGGGCTTCCTCCCTTCCCGGTCTCCTTCTCATCCTCTTTCAGTGTTTCCTGGAATCACCTTCCAAATCAACTACTTGCATTCGATTCCCCATGTCAGGGTCTGCTTCAGGCAGACGCCGACATGAGCGAGACATGGCATGAGAGCTGGCATGGGTCCGCGGGGCACCCAGCCAGGGCTGCTCAGCCCGTTGTGCAGGTGGGTGTGGCCACGTCACACACGGTGATATGTGTCACCTTGGGGTCATAGCATCTCAGAAGCAGGTGTGCCTCCTCCTAGCGTTCACCTCTGCCCCCGTGGGCCAGAAGGGAAACGACCAGGCTGACGCTGGAATCCAAGTGTCGTGGGCGGCACGGGCAGCGCCAGCCTGGGAATAAAACCATCCCGCAAATGACTCACCTGCGCAGACAGGCCCGTTATCGAGGGAGGAGCGAGTTCTGGTGGATTGACGTCACTCTGTCTTGCTGGGTCTCCGTCCCAGGTCGAGCCCTCCCTCCGGAAGCGGACGCTGAAATGGAATTGAAGTGCGAGGTGTCCATCAGGGACCAATACCTGTGAAAGGAGGAGCCAGTGCTGAGCAAAGGGGAAGTGGCATCAGGACCCAGATGGAGGCCCCCCAAGTCCAGCAGGAGTGTGAGAAGAGGCTGTGCCCATCAGGCCGAAATCGCCAGGCCTCTGCGTCCTCCCCTTGCCACCGCTGGATGTTGGCTGTCCCAGGAAAGGAGGGACGCTGCCGAAGCAGCGGAGGCCGCCCCTGAAGGAACGAAAAGCTCCAGGCTGCCCACCTTTCCTGGAGCTGTGAGCCAGTGCTTCCCTGAAGGGGGCCCTGGGGGCTTCCATCATTAAGTGGAAGGGGCACAGCTAATGGTGGGTGCACGGACTTGCTTGGGCCCTCTGGTCCCGCCTGTGCCATTTCCGTGTTATGGCGGCTGCTCTGGGGCCAGCTCCACCCCGTGGCTTGGTGGGGACACAGATCCTGACGGGTAGTCGTGACCTCGTGGTCACGTGATGTCCCGCTGTTAGCCATTCCTTCTCTGCCAGGAATGGAATTTTTTTTAACACACTATAAACCATTCCGTTTCATTAATTAATGTATATTACATTCACACGTAGTCTAAAGAAAGCCTTAAAAACTCTACTGTACAATCCTTGATCAAAATACAGGTTAGAGCATTCAAGAATCATTCTTATTCTTCTGATATAATGACCTGAGAGCTGTGCTTTCTATGGTGTTCAAAACTGAGGCTAGCTAGTTAGTAGAGACAGACGTGCATTGATTTTGTGACATCTTAGGTGTACCAGGGCACCCCAGGAGCTGGTTTCCACCAGGTATAGGATCCTCCAGTGTATTCTTTCCCCACCACTGACGCCTCCAACTCCATGGCACCCGCTTGATTGTGTGGACCTGCTCTGAGCCCACTTGCAGCTAGCCGCTGCACGTCACCCCGCATACGGATGCAAAGTACCCAGGTGTGACCCACCAGGAGTTGTGCTTCTTTCATGGTTGCGGCAGAGAGGTCAAATTCAACACTGTCTTCTGCTTTAGGGAGAGTGTCTTGGTGTGCCTCTGACCACGGGGGCCCTTAAGGTGTAACAGGCCCCCGCCTCTTCGCAGGGCCTGTCTAAGCCCCCTGAAGCACGTGTGTCTTCTCAAGGCCTCTGGCGTGCTGGCCACTTTTGCACTTTTGGGCTGATCAACATAATATCATCACCGTCATGGACCAAAGTGATGCTGCCCGGATATCCAGAGGGTCCAGATTTCATCACGAGAGAGGGCGAGGGAGGTCACTCGGCCTGGGACAAACCTGCAAACCTATCTTTTCCACTCCAGATCCATTTCTGGAGTCCTGCAGACCATCTCTGGACCTCTCTTCTGATTGGGATGGAATAGAGCTCAAATATCTGATCCGTAGCTGTGGACCTCGGGCAAGTTAGTTTGTGAGGATAACACACCCAGTACAGAAACTGATCAGGGATCCTCACTAATGGTCACCCACAGTCACCCCCCCAGGACTCCTCCTGTTTCTTCGAGGACCAGATAGATGAATCACACAGTGATATGATGGGGACCTCATCCCTGGATCTTTCAGCTCTTTTAAGAATGATGCTGACCGCCACCCGCTCCTGGGATGTGATACGTGGGTTGGAGGGGATGAAGTGTAACCTTACACCTGACCTTCTCCACTGAGATGGCTCTTACCTCACAGAACAAGGACCAGCTGCCCAGCACGGCAGTCCTAAATATGCATCCGGGAATCAGGGCGATGACCCCGGTGGGCGGGGGGCAGTCTATGGGTCCATTGGGCCCACGATAAACCAGTGTTTGGCCAGGACTCCATCTGTGATCAGGGACTCATCTCCCCTCTCTGATCAGGAGGAAACCATGATGAGGCTTCTGTGGTTTCTGATCATTGACAACTTGAATGTTGATAAAACGGAATAACTGAAGTGTTTTCTACGGCATCACTGACCATTGCCACGTGCAGGGAAAACTGACAAAATAAGTAGCCTGTCGAGAAGCAGGTGCCTAGGCTGGTGGATAAAATTAGCACTTCGTGCTCTCTCTGTGCCATGCTGTGCTAGATTCTCCCCACCGACGTCCGTCTCTGGACGTCTGCCTCCTGACTCTGGGCAGTATTCTATGCTGGTGGGCTAAAATCTAACCAGCAAGTTTGAAACAAGGGGTGGTGTAGTCAGGGCTTGAAAAATTGGAGACAAAGGTATTTTCCTACCCCAGAAGGAAAAGGGACCTGGCCAGCCAGGTGGGATGAGGACAGAGGCATGGGGAGAGGTGACCACTGACTGGAAGGTGCGGGTAGTGGGGTTGGTGGGCGAGAGGGTGTCCCTGAGCAAAGGGGCTCCCAGGACGTTGTGGAAGATACGATGTCAAGAGGCAGAGAAATCTCTTTTCTCAGACAGTGAACACCTGCCTGTTCAGGGCTATTAAATCCAGTATTTCTCTCCCTGCATGAAAGACACATGAAATTGTTTCTGTGATCCTCTCTGAAGGGAAATGTGAGAGCAAAGCTTGACAACCGGAAGGCCCTTCAAATGGGGCTGTGGCTACAGGCGCGTGAGACGCCTGTGACGGGCCTTCAGGGGAGCTGCTCTTCCCCAGGTCGGCTGTTTGGTAGCAGAGTCGGGCTGTGGGAACGAACCAGACGGTTATGATCGCTGGAAGACCAGCTCTCAGCATGACGGCTCGCACACTCCAGGTGTATTTGACAAAGCGTATTATTTAGATAAACCAAGCCTCCCTACTGTCCTGGTTCTTCCACCGAGCCCTCCACTGCCTGGGGTGAAGCCCTCGTGATTTTATAATTAACCAGGAGATAAGCACATCGGAAGTGACAGCCCAAGGTGGGTGTTTTGGGGGCTTTTTCTGCTCTGCATTTCCCCGTGGAGTTCCGTCTTCCTCTGCCGTCAGCATGGAGCTCACATGAGGAGTTTCACTGGTGCGTCCCCAACTCCCTGTTCTCTGAAAGGTGGGACTACTTTCTTTCTCCAGGCAAGCTTCCAGGGACACTTGGCATTTACCATTCTTAAAAGAAATGGAAATCCACAGACGTTTCATTTTCGTTTGTCCCGCAATCTGGTTAAGTGGCCTGCCCGTCAAAGGCCCCAGCAGTGGCCCCAGCCGACAAAAGCCACCCCACCTGAACACAGGGCCGTTCTGCAGCGACTCACGCAGCTGTCTCGTGTCTGATCTCCGTGCCACCCCCCCACGTGCCCCTTCCCTTCACTCGTGTGTCATTGCATGTCAGAATATATTACCATGCTCGACCGTTGAGCTAAGCTGTTCTTTTTCAGTTTAATTACCAAGCTCAAATCGCTGACCCCCCGTCTGTTTTATTAAGATGTTGCTGTCGATAATGAATAATTTGAGAGGGGAGAAATTCCAATTTCCCGTTGAGCTGCCTTCGCATGAGGTGCTCTCCAGGATGGCAACCACGCTGCCGTGGATCTTGTACTCAGCCCATCGGACGGACTCAGCCCAGGCTGAGCCTCACCTCCTGTTTTGTGGGCTACAACAAAGCACCGCGCTGGCAAGACATTTATTAGTTCCATAAAAACACTAAGAAAACAACTGGAACCAAGTCACCTGCTCTAAGGATCAAAAACTGTCACAACAGCTCCTTGGAAAATGGGGTCGTCCCAGCCCCAGAGGCTTAGAAATAGAAACTAACTGGTTCTGCGCAGTTTTAGAAAGGAGGGTAATTCCTCCGTGGGCTCTGGGGAGAGTTTCTGTCCGCCTCAGGACACCTGCTCCCCGTGGGATCCATGCTTCCATCGTGAGGATGATTTTATAACCACCCAACCTTCTTCCTGACCCCCAGATCCAAGGAGGGCGCGCTGGACACGGCAACCCCTTTTCACGTGATCGTACATCCCTCGCCGGGCACTTGGGCTCCATTTTGACACTAATAAAGTTAGTGAGTAGAAATCCGATTACGAGAAGGAACAAATGAGTTGTGTTTCATGAGGTGAGTCTGTGATGGTCCATTTCAGCCGGGAGTAATTGCATCTCCCGGTGCATCTTCAGAGAGTTTACCAAAATGTATTCATTTACACAGAAAGCAGAAGGCAGGCATCATTGCTTTTATTTTTCCAGTTAAGAAACTGGAAAACCTGGTGCGGGGCTCTTGGGACCTCGTGCACTGTAGATGTTTGTCTTCGTTTGGGGGCCGGGAAGCAGGTAGGAAAAAGAAGGACTCGAAGGAAGGAAATTGAATAGACAGGCACACTTCTGAGTCTCATTGACCTTTCTACCCCACGTGACTGCAGAGAATTTTCTCCGGGGCTTTGCAGTTGTTGTACCTGGCGGGGAACCTAGCATCCTTGGGGTTTTCTGGTTCTGCAGGGAATCTCCTGACCCCGCGCCTCTCCCTCCCCGACTCTCATCACCTGGTCTCTCTGAGCCCCATCGCTCTTAGCTGCTCACCGGCCTCCGTCTGACACCCTCCTTTGTACTTTGCCTGCACCTGTTCTCTCCCCATCCTCTCCTTGCACTCCACAGTGACCCCGTGGTGGCCAGCAGCGTAGACGCTCAATAAAAATCCATCCCATGGAGCTGAATTGTTACAGCAAGAATGGCTAGCAGCTTTTGGCCCAGTGGCCAGCCGCATCTGGAGGAGCAGCAACTACAGCCGGCTCTCCCCTGATCCATTTCAATACAGCTTGCCTAAGGCTGGGGCTTCAACTGCCAGTAAAAACATAAATTGCGGGCTTCCCTGATGGGGAAGAGAGTGGTTGAGAGTCCGCCTGCCCATGCAGGGGACACGGGTTCGTGCCCCGGTCCGGGAAGATCCCGCATGCCGCGGAGCGGCTGGGCCGGTGAGCCACGGCCGCTGAGCCTGCGCGTCCGGAGCCTGTGCTCCGCAACGGGAGAGGCCACGACAGTGAGAGGCCCGCGTACCGCAAAAAAAGCATAAATTGCTTGTTTGGTGGCCTAAAATAGAGCCCAGAGACACTCACTAATGAACCCTTGGTAGGAAGAATCCTCCCTCCTGCAAAGAGGGAACGAAGCTAAGACACCCAGCTTCACTGTTCAGCAAAACCGTACTCTCAGTGCCTGGGACCTGCCCTCCCCTCCTCACTATGTTTCTAGTGTGTTATTTTATTTATTATGATTTGCTAGGTATGGCTGAGTGGGAAAATGGTGTCCACAGGAAGCCATAAAGCAACATTTTTCAAGCTTGGGCCAGATCTGTCACCATGGAGGGGGTCCCGAGCATTAAGCAACACCTCTGGCCTCCACACGTTAGATCCCGATAGCATCCTTCCCATCACCCCACCCCCCCCCCCGCCCCGGTTGTGACAACAAAAAATATCTGCAGACATCGTCAGATGTGCCCCAGGCTGGGGGTGAGGGCAAAATCACCCCAGTCAAGAAGCACTTAATAGACACAGCTAAAATGCCAAGGAGTTAAACCTTCAAATTAATTTGGGCTGCTCACTTAGGGTTGACAAATGTCCACAGACAGCAAAGCACATTCATTGTGCTTTGCCTTTGTGTTTCTAGTATCAGGACCAATGATCTATGTAATTAAACCTTTCTGGCTTCATCAGACTCACAGGTGACACCAAAGTTTTGACGAAACCGTGACAACCTGGGCGTGAGATGTGAGGCCGGGGACCCTCTGCCAGGCCGGGAGACTGAGCCCACACTCCACTCACTAGCAGCTCTTTGATGCCTGCAGGAGAAGACGGCTCGATGGAAAACGTGTCTACGTGAGCAGATGCATCCAAGTTCTGCTTCTGGTCCAAGCGAGAAAAGAGCACGGGGCAGGGAGGTGGGACCTCACACTCAGCAAACACCATTCACCCGGCAGGTCCCCCCACCATCCCAACTTCAATCCCCTTGCCCCCCAGGTGGGGACATCACTATGCCTTTCTGTTTTCCCCACGTGGCTATGACCAGACTCTCTGGGGGTTATTTACACAGAAGCACCTTGAGGAATAGAACACTTGGAGCAAATCAAAGGTTTTTTCTTCTTCTGTGTCTGGGTCCCATCTTTGTAAACCCTGGAAGGATACCAGACTTTGCAGATGGCGTTTCCTGTTTAATCAGCGCGCACTCTGTTTCAGATAGCTTAATGGCCTGTTGGTATAAGGAAGGTGTCGCATTGCAGAAGAGGGTTTATCATGTACCACTGCTGACATGTAACAGAGGAGGGACTGGAGAAACATTGCCGAATGCAGATCTTCAGAGCTGGATTTGAAAGGGATTTTTATGCATTGGGCTTTTTGGCCTGGTTTAGAGAAAGGCAATGTGGAGCTTAAGATTTGTATTTATTTCAATAATGCAATTCTTGGAAAAATGAGTTCACTTGTGCCCTTTGAAAGACAGGCACCGAACCTAGTTAAGTTTGAATTAGTTGTATGTGAGAGCAAGGATATGTCTCCTTAAATCTTGACGGGACTAATTGCCCTAAGATGCAGTAGTGTGGAGGGTCTCAAGCTTGAGCATGAGTCAGAACTCTCTGGAAGGCTTGTCAGAATCCACACGGCTGGGCCTCACCCCCAGAGTTTCTAATTCAAGAGGTCTGGGATGAGGCCAGATAAATTGCATTTCTAAACAAGTTCCCAGGGCAAGCTGATGCTGCCCACCTGGGTACCACACTCTGAGGACCGTGGCAATGAAGCGAAGATGAAGCAAAAAGCCTTCCAGGTAGCAGCTGACATTGGCATCCCGTCCACGTCCCCTTCACACTCACCTCTACACCTGAAGGCTGTCACAGTGTCCCCTGCCACTCTCCACTGCAGGGACGCACTGGGCCTGCAGAGGGTCCGTGAACCGCTGGACAGTTAATGCCCTTGGAAGCAGCCCTTAATCAATTGCGGGCAAGACAGTGGTGGATAAATACACCAGGTTCCCTAGCCCTCGGATGGGGTCATTCTGAGCTGTGGTCTGCACCAGTCCGCCGACTCCAAGTGTGGTCCCGGCACCGGTGCTGGCTGGTTTCCTGAGCTGTTTTGTTACTGATCTGTGATGGGCCAAGTACTAAAATTGAGCGTGACCAGTTAGAAACTTCTACAGCAATCTGATACTTTAATTTCATGACCGTTGACGCGAATAATAAGAAAAGTAGGGCTTGGATTTTGTATGTCTTTGTTCTCCATTTTATTATGTTTTACAAAAACATAAGTCCTCCTTAGCTTGGCAAGACAAGTGAATTCTGCACAGCAGAAAGTGTGAAGGGCACTGTCCTGTACCATCTCGGAGCAAGCCAGCAGGGCGGAGCCTCTGCTGCCCGCAGAGGCCACCTGTTCTTCAGTGGACCCGCTCGTGGCTGCTTCCCTTCCCCGTCTCCCTTCCCACTCTTCCCCGGGTGTTTCCTGGGACTCCCTCCCAACTAAACTGCTTGCCCTCGAATCCTCATCTCAGGCTTTGCTCCCGGGGGAACCCAAACCAAGACACTCAACTGATGGGGTTGAGGGCTGCTTCTGGGGGCATTAACTCTGGTCCTTCTGTGGTCTCTGTGCGGAGGTTGCTCCCGTTACTTGGGTAGCAGCCCTGGGTGCGTGGAGGTGAGGGCCGGGAGAAACATGCAACGTCAGCCTCAAACGCTCCTGGTACAGAGGACAGGCCAGCATCACTTACTGAACATTGCTCTTCAAGGCAATTCACTTAAAATATGTAAACAGATTGACTTTTGAAAGACATCGGCGCCCCTTCTCTCCTTCCTTCCTTCCACACCACTGTCCCCCAGGCCCCGTGCTAATCACCTGGGATTAACGGTGAAAAAGGCTCAGGCGCCCTAGATTTCTGTTTGGTGCCGAATAACAGACAGATTGGAGTGAATGGTGAATTCGTAGACCCGGGAGGATACTGATGACCTTTCTTTTAATTTTTTTTTCTCTTTTTTGCGGTACGTGGGCCTCTCACTGCTGTGGTGGCCTCTCCCGTTGCGGAGCACAGGCTCCGGACGCGCAGGCTCAGCGGCCACGGCTCACGAGCGCAGCCGCTCCGCGGCATGTGGGATCTTCCCGGACCGGGGCATGAACCCGTGTCCCCTGCATCGGCAGGCGGACCCCCAACCACTGTGCCACCAGGGAAGCCCTCTTTTAATTTTTTTAAATACCCATTCTATTTTAGGTTTTTTTGTTTGTTTTTTAACTTTATTAAAGGATAGTTGATTTACAACGTTGTGTTAATTTCTGCTGTACAGCAAAGTGACAGTTATACATATGTATTCTTTTTCATATTCTTTTTTATTATGGTTTATCATAGGATATTGAAAAGAGTTCCCTGTGCTATATAGTAGGACCTTGTTGTTTATCCATCCTATATATAGTAGTTTGCATCTGCTGACCCCAAACTCCCACTCCATCCCTCCCCCACCCTCCTCCCCCTTGGCCCCACAAGTCTGTTCTCTATGTCTGTGAGTCTGTTTCTCTTTTGTAGATATGCTCATTTGTGTCGTATTTTAGATTCCACATATAAGTGATGTCATATGGTATTTGTCTCTCTGACTTACTTCACTCAGTACGATAATCTCTGGGTCCATCTTTGTTGCTGCAAATGGCACTATTTCATTCTTTTTTTATGGCTGAGTAATATTCCATTGTGTGTGTATGCATATATATACACACACACCACATCTTCTTTATTCATTCATCTGTCGATGGACATTTAAGTTCTTTCCATGTCTTGGCTATTGTAAATAGTGCTGCTATGGACATAGGGGTGCATATATCTTTTCGAATTATAGTCTGTCCAGGTATATGCCCAGGAGTGGGATTGCTGGATCATATGATAGCTCTATTTTTAGTTTTTTGAGGAACCTCTATACTGTTTTCCATAGTGGCTGCACTGTGGAAAACTTACAATTTACATCCCATTTTATTTTGAAACAAGGCATCTCCAAATATTGTTTTTTTGCAATTGATCCAGAAATTCGCGCACATGTGAGTGGGAATCACTTGCCCCTGTTCACATACTTCTGCGTGCATGCGTGGGTGGGTGCGTGGGCGGGGATGCACGGACACTTTGGTTCCGGGGAACCCTGTGTATCACAGGGAAATGGGGGGGGGTGATTTTCTCTGCCTTTCAAGAGACCTTCTGCCTCTCGAATGCAAACAGAGCCGATCTATCTCTCCTCCGTCTTTAATAACAGTTTTGTGAAAACCCCGGGGACTCTTTCCCTTGCCTAGCCTTCAAACCAGATTTACAAGTCAAGGAATGTTCGAAATGAATTAATTACCTCACTAAATACAAGCGGGATGCAAGTGCACATGAAAGGAAGAGAGAGGTTCTTAGCTCCCACACAGAAAAGGTTACCAGAGAAATGCTCGTGAATTATTCTTCCTTCCATCTCCTCTTGCACCTACTTGCACGCTGTATGCACCAACTCATTTACATATTTTCTAAAAAAGACTTCCGTCCTCTGCCGTTTTTCTCCTACAGATGCACACACAGCCCTAACGAAATACCTTCCTCTCCATCGTGTTAAAAGCTATACAGGGAAAGCCCCTATCTTTCTGTTCGGTGATGGGCTTTTAATGGCCTTTTTGATGCAGAGGTGAAAGCGGCTACGTATTTTATCTCTCAGACCTCCTTTCATTTGACTTGACTGAGATTTCACCCCCTCCATCGGAACCATCTCTGGAAACTTCTCAGGGAAATCGATTAAAAAAAAAAAAGAAAAAAGAAATTCTCTGGCGGTCCAGTGGTTAGGACTCCACGCTTTCACTGCTGAGGGCTCAGGTTCGATCCCTGGTCGGGGAACTAAGATCCCACAAACGGTGCAGTGCAACCAAAACAAAACAAAACAAAACAAGAATAACAACCATCTTTTTACTGTCCATCTCCCTGTGAACTGGCCTAGCTTGGGTTGGGGTGCCTTGATTTCAAGGGAGGCCTGTGGGGATGAAAAAAAGAAAAAAAAAGAAATCCCTCTCTTTTCAAGGATTTGACTGAAATTACATGATAGAAAAAAGAAACATTTGAAAGACACACATGCGGAGAAATTGGTACCAAATCTTTTCCACATCAAACTGAACTTTTAAAGTTTTCTGGCAAATAAACGCTAGAAAAAGTTCAGAGCTCAGGGCAGTATTATGACAATCCTGTAGACGCTGCCACCTTCGAATGAAAGTTTCAAGCTGTAACCAAAAAAAAGTCTCTGGAGCCACAGTTTATCCAATATATTGAATCCAGATTTCGTAAACCACAAAAATGTCATCCCAGAGATGATATGCAGAAACATGTTTTCTTCAGAACTTTTAAAGTGGAAATCAAATATACGACGAAGACAATTAGATGAAATTTGGAAAAAGCCAAACCCAGGAGATCTAGGGCGACTACAGCCTGGGGTCAGTGTGCGGAGGGAACGCATGCTTCCCAGACACGGGTTGGGGGTAGGGGTCCCAAGTGAAGGGCTGCAGCTCCCAGGGCTGAAGAAACCCGAGGATTTGAATCATCTGAGTGAGAGACAGCAGGACTTTTTTTTTTTTTTTTTTATCTGCAGTGTTGCAGTGTTGCTTTGTCGGGTTTTATTTCACCTAATCTGGGTAACTCCATGGCGGGTGATAGTTGTCTCTGCTGTGTGCTTTGCCACTGTGCCAAATTCAGTCCTGGTGAATGTTTGCAGTCAGAAGGGGAAGGGCAGTTCCCAAAGTTTGTTCTGGACACAGATTAGCAGGGAGGCCTTTCGTGAGCTCGAGCTGAGAAATGCATGCAGCCCGGGAGCGGGGGAGGTGGGCATGGGGAAGCAGCCACCGTCCACCGGGGGCCCTGGAGGTCTGGCTCCAGACCCCACCATCAGAGCGGAAAGTTGCCTCGTTAACAGGGCGCATCTTCGCATCTCCTGAAGCCATCCCTCCCCAACGGAGCTGCATTAGTGGCAGGACACTGTGCTGTCTACAAGCGGGAAAGAGACACCCCATTGCCTGGTTCACCAACGTGCTTGGCAAAGCCCGCTATTTACGTGCCCCCGAAAGACAAAAGCCCATAAAAAGTATGCGTGTGGCCGGATGCAAACTCCTCCACTGACTTTCCAACCTACAGCTCTAGCCCTACACAGACAACACTTTCCTAATTAGCTCAGCTATTCCCTTCTGACAAGACAAGGCAGTCTCAGAGACTGGAAGGAACTCTTTTCCTGCCAGACTAGAAGGAAAGCAGATGTCTTGAAAGAGCTACTCTTGTCTTTCATGGTCTAAGCGGACGTGTGTCTGTCTCACCATCTGAAAGAAGCCTCTGGCCTCAGCTTTTCCATCCTCAAGGCCTCACATGTCTCCTTGTCGCAGCCAAATTAAATATGACAATGATAAGGAGAATAAGAATTTACAGTGTGTGCCTATTGTTTGTAAAAGGCTGGGAGTACGGCTGGGCCAACCCTAATTTCTCAAGTCTGTAGCACAGGTACCTCGGAGGTGGTGTGGAAACCGCCCAGGAGGTACAGCGTGAGATGGGAGCTCAGATGGACCTGAATTCAAAATCCCAGCTCTGCCAGTTTTCAGCCGTGGGACTTTGGGTGATGCACTCAGCCTCTAAGCCTCAGATTCCGCATTTGTAAAATGGGAATAATAATGCCATTCTTAAGCCTGGTTGGGAGAATTCTTAAGTGTGCAATATGAGCGCTTAATAAATGCTGGCTCTTGTTATCACTGTTAATGGCAATGATGTCCTGGCCTATAGTTGCCACGGGGCTCAAAGGCAGAGGCCTAAAAAGATGGTTTTTCTTCAGGAGAGCAGTTTATTTTCTGGAACTTTCTCACCAGTGTTGACATTTCAGATTCTGGTCTTAACCTCGGAGCAGAGCTCTCTGCAAACTGTCGGGGTGGGGGGGAGACCCCACCTGGGAATTGGGCCCGTTGTGTCTCCTGCTTGACAGGGTTTTGTAGGGAGTAGGGGGCCGACCCTGTTTTCTTCCTGGAAATGCAGCCCTCACCCAGGAGTCGGGCAGATGGGAGAACCCCAGACTCTGGAGAGCATTCCTGGCCTTTTCCGGAAGGCGGAAGTGTGCAAGTCAGTTGGTGACCCCGGAGCTCAGAATTCTCGGACTCTTATCCTCCTGCTGATAAGATGTCAATGGATGTAAAAAAAAAATTTCTAGAGATAAGGGTTAAGAAGGATTCCCACGCAGAAAACTTTCTCTCCCAAATGCCGGAGCCTATAGGACTTAGAAGGTAAAATAACCTTGACTGTCCTCTTCCCCGGGTTAAATTTCTTCCATCTTTGGACCCGTTTCTACCTTGCTTCTCAGCTCACATATGTTTGCATGGGTTTAGTTAGGATGTAACCTGCAAGATTCACCACACTCTTTGGCAAAGGAGGAAAGTGAGCACAGAAATCAGGGAAGACAGGAAGTTGCAGGCAAATCCCCATCACCTGGGAATCATGGTAAATCTGTTTCCCCCAGGCTCCCACCTGGCCTCCAGGGAATGGGCGTCGTGGTCGTGACAGGCACTTCCCTGCTTTAGGAAGAGCTTCAGTGCGGTGACCGTGGATAATAGTAGTTTATTGTACACTAGGGACTTGCTCAGAGAGTGGGTCTTAAATGTTCTCAACACACCCGCACACACACACACACACACACACACACACACACACACAAGGTAACTATGCGAGGTGATGGGTGGGTCAGTTAGCTCGACTGGGGGATCGTTTCACCGTGTACGGATGGATCAAAGCATCACACTGGACCCTTGCGTAGGTGCATGTTTACCTATCAGTCGTGCCTCGATGAAGCCGGGAGACCAGCAAAACTCCCACACTCACTGCAGGCGTCCCCCACTTCCATCCTGCTGACCCATAGACTCCTTTTGCAAGAAGGAAAACGCCATTAAAAACACTTCCAGAAACCCATCTAATGGACCAAACGATTGAATTCAGCCACGTGTCTCTTTAGCTCAGCTGTCTTGTCAAAACATGGCATAACGAGCGTTCGCCTCTTATTGTAAATGAAATATTTTCCAGGCTTCTCTAATTTGGAGGACATGATTGATTATGAGCTTTTCCACTTAGCCAGGCGTGGGGCGGGAGGGGGCTATGTGACAACGGGGTAACTCGCCAAGCAACGTGTCCAGTGGGTCACAGAGCCATGGAGAGCCGACCCAGAGCCTGGTTTGAAAGAGAGGAGATGCCATCCGAATTTCTAAACGACAACACTGGAAGGTAGGCTTTGGACGTTACCGTTTTCCCAACCAGATCCTTTTCTTCCCTTGGAGTTAGAACGTTTTTACAGGATTCTGAAATTAATCGAGGCATACTATTAGAATGATAGAGTTTACAGGAAATGGGCACTCACGCTTCTCTTTGAGTTTGAGGGAAAGATCACCTCGGTGCTTCTTATTATTCATTCTTGAGTCTTTGGACTGGACCTAACAGTTTTCCCATCCCCTCCTGTGGATAAAGAACCCCATGCATCTGGGTGAAGCTGCAGTGGTGGAATCCAGGCTTGGAACCCCAGGGGTGTGTTCACTGGGGCACCTCCTTCCCAGGGAAGATGGCTCATGGCAAAGCCATTCTTGGACGCTGAGCCAAAGCTGTTGAGATGTGAAAACGTTCCCAGGTAAACAGATGCAACCCAGGCATCAAGTCCCTGCTTGACCACCATGATGTAGAGCCCGTAGTGTCTGGAATGGGCAGTGGTTACCAAGACTGCGGATGCCATTTCGAATATGTCTGATGCAAATGGACAGAAAGTCTAATGGAGCTAAGACTGCATCTGTCCTTCTGACTCCAGACAAACTGACTGCTAGATCCACAGGGTGGGTTTTTCTTCTTTTCCTTCCTTTCCTCCCTCTCTCCCTCCCTCCCTCTCTCCCTTCCTTCCTTCCTTCCTTCTCACCCGTTCCCCCTTCCTTTCTCCCTCCATCCCTCCTTCCCTCCATCCATCACCTTTTCCCTCCTTCCTTCATTTCTTTCCTGGAACATTCCAGTTCAGTAGTTTACAGAGCTGAAATCAACTGGCGAATTGTCAGTTTTTCTCTCTGCTTTGTAATAGGCAGTGTCTCACCTGAGCCAAATGCTTAGTCATGCAAGATAATGAGAAATACAGAAATACAGAAAGCCACAGAAGCATTTAGGAGACAAAGAGTTAGGAAATTGCCTCTCAGGAACTAATTGAAAATCATTTCCGAAAGGTTCTTTCTTCTTTCTCTTCACACCCAGCTGCCACTCCCTCCTTAAAATTCCCAGCGCTACATGCAAAATGGGAATATTTCAAAGGTCAGGTCCATGAGTCTCACTTGGAGCCTCAATTACTTTCTCATGAAAGGAAAAGAGGATGGGGGCGGGGGGGAAAAAAGGCACCAAGGACTTCAGGGGGAATTTTAATTAGGTACCAAAAGGCAAATGCAAATCTCAGATTTTTCCAAAAGCTAACATGAAATTGTTTACCCAGGATACCTGTTGCTGATAAAAAGTACTGAGGTGAGTGGCTGGGTGGTGCATATGAAGAGACACCTCTTTGGCATAAGTCCGTGTGCATAAAAATGCTATTATATAGGAGCCAAAGATACATTCAAAAGATTTTTGTAACCAAATGGAAAGAAAAAAATGTGTTATTTTCATGTCATGTTAATGTGGTTTTTTTTCCTGCCACTAATTTTGCTATTTCAAGAAAATAATTGGAATTGGCTAGAAGAAATTAAGAATAGAAACTTGCAAATTATATAACCTAATGAATGTAACTTTTGGTAATGAACTTAGTTGTTACTTAACACGCATCACTGGAGCTTGCATTAAACAGAGGCGCCTCCTAATTCTTTTAATTCAACTGAACCGTTCTTAATAATTCATAATTAAGTCTGGCTCAGAAATGATAGTCTCCATGGCAATATTGATTTCTTTGCTTTTTATGTCTCTGCCAAATGTTGAAAATGACAGAAGCCCGAGTCTCAGAAGGCGAGCGCCATCAACAAAGATCACAGAAGCAGAGCCATAACAAAGGGCTTTACCAAAAGTCTTTTCTCTCTTGACTTGCAAGAAAGATGAGATCGAAAATGGAAGAAAATGGAAAGTGGGGCTTATGGGCTCCCCGGCCAGGTTTGAGCACACACTAACAGCAACGTGTAGGCACTGGTGCTGGAAAAATACTGTCTGTGATATGAGAGCAAAGGTCTTCTGGCGGCTGGAGAGGAGAACGGCCCCCGCTCACTGGATCCCCAGCTTATTTTCTGCTTGAAAGACCATCCAGGTCTGCACTTACAGAGAAAATGAGTTGAATGAGACAAATTCCAAAAAAATGCCCTATTTGGTTTTCATCGTCTTCTCCTTGGGTCCTCTAATTGAATACACTATAGACTTGAGAATTTATGCTGTTAACATAGATTTAAAAAAACCCCAATCGCCCCCACTCGTCGTGCCTGCGCTTCATAAAAATGTCGTTCTGCTGGGGCTGAAACACTCCCCGAAGACCCATCATCTGAACCCTGAACTCCGACCCCAAAGGAAATGAAGTCAGCTCCAATGCACAGATCACAGCACAGCACTATTATTTTTAGACCACGTGGTAATGAAAACAGTAATACTTATAATAAAAGTAATAGATGCAATTAAAGTCTATGTTCAGAGCTATAAACGGGAGTCAAACACTGCGTAAGCATCGTATTTTAAAAGTCCAATTAAGAGCCTGCCTTTAAGGGAGCTGCAAAAGGGAACCTGGGGTTAGAGCGTGCTTTTGCTTGAACGCTCTGCGTCTTGGTGTGCTGTGTCCAAAAGTCAGGCCTTCGTTAACTCTTTTTTTTTTTTTATTTAATTTATTTTTTTTTGGCTGCATTAAGTCTTTGTTGCTGCGCGCGGGCTTTTCTCTAGTTGCAGCGAGCGGGGGCTACTCTTGTTGCGGAGCACGGGCTCTAGGCGCACGGGCTTCAGTAGTTGTGGCACGTGGGCACAGTAGTTGTGGCTCGCAGGCTCTAGAGCGCAGGTTCAAGAGTTGTGGCGCACGGGCTTAGTTGCTCCACAGCATGTGGGATCCTCCTGGACCAGGGCTCGAACCCGTGTCCCCTGCCTTGGCAGGCGGATTCTTAACCACTGTGCCACCAGGGAAGCCCCCTTCGTTAACACTTGAGGATCTTCTGTTTGTGATTTACTGTGTTTTTCCTTTAATCTCTTCCAGCCAGTTGGGCAATAACGTTTTATTGAATGGGAGTAAGGTGTGTGTTGAATCCTGTACTAGAGACTCTTAAAGATGGCTTAAAATAGCCCAAGGCCAGCAACATTTTCCAAATGAAATCGCTGAAGCATCATACGGACAGACTGAGGTTTCCCTTTAGGTGAGGCTGTCACCTTTAAGAGGCTGGTTTGGATCACACACATGAACCCACACACACACTGCACACCTGTGCCCCGCAGCGTGACCCCGGCGCTGAGCAAGCTTGGCAAAGAAGCAGACAGACCCGGCTTTGAACCCGACTCTGTCACCAATGCTGTGTGACCTTGGCCAAAGTCGTTGCACCTCTCTGAACCTCCATTTCTTCAGCTGTAACATGGGGACGACCACCCCTGCTATACCTGCTCTCCAGGTCGTTGAGGAATTCAAAGGATGTGGGAGATGTGAAAATAAAGAGTAGAGTATAAAGCAGATTGCAAACATAGAGTCCCAGCTCTTCTTCCCTGTACCGGCTGTGTGACCTTTAACAAGTTACTTAACCTCTCTGTGCCTCAGATTCCTTATTTATAAAATGAAGACAATAGTAATATCAATCTCATAGGATTGTAGTGAGTATTAAGTGAGGTGCTTATAACAGTGTTCCTTGTTACTGCTATTAACGGTGCTCTGTTGTAAAGGGAAGTGAAAAACGGATTTTGTCCTTTTCTCTCTGAGAGGGACACGACTTATGTCCGCAAAGTCATGGGACCTTTACGGAGCTTCCTGAAATGAATCCTGAAGGACAACAAGGCCATGAAAAATTGTGTCGATGATGTAATTTTAAAAACAACATGTCAGGACTTCCCTGGCGATCCAGTGGTTAAGACTTCGCCTTCCGATGCACGGGGTGTGGGTTCGATTCCTAGTCAAAGGTCCCACGTGCCTCAGGGCCAAAAAACGAAAACATAAAACAGAAGCAATATTGTAACAAACTCAAAAGACTTTAAAAATGGTCCACGTCAAAAAACTTTGAAAAATTACTTAGAGACAATGTGTCATTCCCACACAAATTGGAACAAACGAGATTTTACTCTCAAATAAATGGACGGTGTCGTACACAACTATCTCTGCAGGGTCACACCGTGAAGAGACCAGCAGCAAACCCTTGTTCGTTCATTCAGAAGTCAACATCTGTTGGGCTCCTACTGGGTGTGACACCCTTGCTAAACGAGGGGACAGTGACAGGGATGCCCTGGGTCTTCATGGAGCTCACAACTGAGCATATGGAGAGTGATGACAAAGCAACGTGCATTTGTCAGGAGAGGAATAAACAGGGCCAGGGCCCCAAAGGCGGGGTGATGGGCTTCTTGAGTGCAGGGCCGGAGGGTGGGGAAACTCGGAGCTGGAGGAGGAGTTTGGATCAGATAGAGAAGGCTCAGCCCATCCGGCAGAGCACAGAGCCCAAAGGCATCGCCAGCCCGGGGCGAGGAGCTGACTCCTACGAGCCCAGACGTGGGAGAGAAGGGGGAGTTGGAACCCGGAAAAGCGTACTGAGCACCTGGGATCTCGCGCTGTGTCCGTGAGCGGTCCTGGAGGCTCTAAAGTGGGGCAGGATGTGAGCGAGTCTCACTGTTGAGCGCTCACTCCAGGTGGTGTGAAGTTTGGACCGGGAAGGGAGAGATGAGGCCGGAGGCCCTGAGCAGGCGTTAGAGGTTTCGGCAAGAGACCGCTGGATTGGCTGCCCCCGTCTCCCGACTTGAGCACGTGCACCCTCTGATGAGAGCACAGAAGGGCAGTTTGGGGAAGGGGCTTCTCCCCGTCATCAGCATCATCTGTGCTGGGCTGGGAAGTTTAAGGAAAAAGCAGAAAGTGTGGACAAAGGACCATGAGGCTTATGCCGTGGAAGGAGGCTGAGGGACGGGACAGGGTCTGTAGCCCCTTCCTTCCCTCCCCTGGGCTGGACTTTCTGCATTCAAGAGGCCCGGGTGTGAATTCCCCGGGACGAGGTGCAAGATGAAGTGGTACCCCTTGCAGGACCAGCCTGGATGGTCCTAGGAAAATCATTTCCTCGCCCTGGGTAGCGTGGCTACGTGTAATGAACACCGCTCTATTCAATTCACACCGAACGAACTGATTGACAGAGGAGCGTATGGAGAGATGCATAAATTCCGCATTGATATGCATCACTGAAAATAAGGAACTCATATGGAAAAAGATTGTGTGAACATCGTCAGTAACCCCGTGGTAGTCAGAGAACCTCAAACGAATCCACAGGCAGCCTTGGGAAACAGCCCCGATCCCCGTTCCTCTGGCTGCCGCTGCTGCTTTTACTTGAATTTTTAAAACTATGAATGGCGTGGTTCAGAGATCCCTGTTTCTCCACTCAAACAGCTTTCCGGAAGTTTGGAAAATAGAAAATATTCCCCTGAGGTGGAAAGAACACACACTTTAAGAACGAGTAGCCTGGCAAAGGGAAATTAAAAAGTTGGCCGTGGGTGACAGAGTTGTCAGACACGAGTGTTTGATTATCAAGGTTCTTAAAACTAAGCTCTAAGTAAAGGTTCCTTCCACCAGGGTACCAGGGGGACTGTTAGCTCACTGTCAGACTCAGGTTTTTTGCACTCCCCAAACATCGCTCCAGCACCTGCTCGGCTTAATATCTGATAGTTTCGCATTCTCCCTCTCTCTCTCCCCCCCCACCCCGCCCCACCGCTCCCTCTTTTTGAACAACCAAAGCCCAGTGCATACTTGCCATTTCTCCTCTGACATAGCTAAGATTTCAAGTGACAACAAAATCTGAAATACAAAGCAAATCAGTTACCCCCGACGCAACAATAACAGCAAAGCTGCTATGAGTTACCAAGGGCAGCCGTTTGTCACCGATCGTGGGACCCTGGGGCATCCCATCACGGTCCAGCCCCGGGACACACCCACCCAAGAGGATGGGCTACACCAAAGCTGAAGATGCCAGATGATGGAGTGACACTTAGAAGTTGAGCATTTTTCAGATTTCATAGGAGATGATGATTACTACTGGCATGGAGACATTTGGATCCCCTTTCTATCCCGAGGACACAGTTGTGCTCAGACAGAGTTGGAATAAACATTCAGCTGGGGAGGGAAGGGATGAATTTATGGCTTTGCCTCATACGAGATGGGAAGCGTTTGCACACAGGCAGTTAGCACTGGGCTCCCCCACGGATGTGGAGGTTCACCCCCTGGTGGCCAGAAAACTTAGAAAAGGCAGCTGAATGTGGAGCCGGAAGGCTCAGGTGGGAAAAGGCTGTTTACCGGTTTTACTACTCAGAGGCCAAGCTAAGCCACCTTTAGGTCTCAGTTTCCTCGTTTATAAAATGGGTTAACACTGCTCACAGATGCTATGAGGATCACACGGGAGGATGGAGGAGGAAAACCTCGGCACCATGTCCAGCCTGCCTGTCTGTCCCCACCTCTCTCTCCCTTATCTGTTCACTCGTTCACTCATTCATTCATTCATTCATCTGTCCTAACATCCGTTAGGGTTGGGGTTAGCGTTAGGGTTAGAGTTAGAACCTAACTAACCCTGTTACGGACCAGGTACCACGCAGGCACTGGGCATGAGCCGTGAACAAGAGAGAAAGGTTCTGTCCGTGGGACACTCATGGCCTGAAAAGGAGCAAGAAAAAATTCAGACTCTATTAAACTGCTGGGAAGAGAACGTAGCTGTGATGCCTTAAGGAGGCTGGGCCAGGAGAGGATGGTCAAGGCCAGCGCCCTGGGGCTGGGCTAACACCAAGGGATATCAAGGCAGTCTTTTTTATTATTGTCATTATTATTATTATTTTTTTTTTTGGCTGCATTGGGTCTTCGTTGCTGCGCTGGGCTTTCTCTAGTTGCGGCCAGCGGGGCTACTCTTCGTCGTGGTGCGCGGGCTTCTCATTGCAGTGGCTTCTTTTTGCGGAGCGCGGGCTCTAGGTGCACAGGCTTCAGCAGTTGTGGCTCACGGGCTCCAGAGCGCAGGCTCAGTAGTTGCGGCGCACGGGCTTAGCTGCTCCGCGGCATGTGGGATCTTCCCGGACCAGGGCTCGAACCCGTGTCCCCTGCCTTGGCAGGCGGATTCTTAACCACTGTGCCACCAGGGAAGTCTGAGTCGGTTTTGAGCACTGCCTCTGTGCCAGGCACTGTGCAAGGCACAGGGGTCACCACTGCAGAACGCCCACTCCCTTGGGAGGTTACGGTCAGGCAGGGTGGGCGGGGGAGGAGGATGGAAGAACCACACAAGCAGATACAAAATGACGAGAGGGGCAGGGTGCCAAGAAAGCTTTGGGTGAGGGGGGCGTGCCCTGGTCCAGGAGGTCTGGGCAGGCTGCCTGGGGCAGTAATGCAGGAGTTGAGCCCGGAAGGCAGAGCCGGCAAGGAGAGTGAGGAGAGAGGAGGGACCAGCCCGGGCGGCACCTGCCAGCCCCGGTGGGGCAGCTCAGGTCCGAGGGGGCCGAGGGGAGGGCACCGGGCACAGGAGGAGCAGGTGGAAGGAGAGCGCGCAGGGGAGGCGCGCCATGCGGGACCAGGCCAGGTTATCCACTGCAGCCTCTGTCTTGGGACTGGAGGGGCAGGATGGAGCGCGGGGCCGCCAGCGTGAGCCCTGCACGATAGCCCTGCAGGAGACGCATCTGCCTCAGGACGCAGGCCGTCTAGTCCCCCCTGGTCCTTCTTGCTTCCCTTTCGGACCCTTCTCATCCTCCTTGGATCGGGAAGGACCAAAAGGGGTCCAGCATGTTGGGAGGTGGCTGACCCCCTGATTTCCCTGCCCCAAGGAAGCCATTTTCTTGTATCGTCTTCCAGAGGTATCTTATTATCAGTACAGACGTGTGTTCTAACTTCTTTCTTTTTGCCCAAGTGGGACCTCATCATACACATATCAGTTATATTCACCCATGGCAGACTAACCTAGGTATGAAAGTACTTTTTGAGCAATGTTTATAACAGCAAAATATTTGGAGCAGTATGAATGTCCATCACTAGGGAGCGGGTTGAGTAGTTTACGGCTGGGTTTCTCGACCCTGGAATATTGACGCTCAGGACCAGATGGTTCTCTGCTATGGGGTGTCCGATGGGTTGTAGGGTGTTTAACAGCATCCCTGTCCTCTGCCCACTGGATGCCAGTAGCCCCTCTCCCTGGCTGTGACAACCAGAAGGTCTGCAGATGTTGTCAAATGTCCCCTGGAGAGAAAACTTGCTCCCCCCGGGGTTGAGAACCCCTGGATCCTGGTGCATGTATGCTATGTCATATAATACAGCTCCCCAAAGAAGGGAGAAGGCCTTTCCTGATTTGGAACTCAAGCAGGCCCAGAAGGACCCCCCCCCCCCTCCCTTGAAGTCAGCAGCTCCATGGGAAGAATCCCAGGCAGGCCTGGTGGGGTCTGAGGGGCAGAGGAGGTGACCACCTGCGGGATCGCCAGCAGGGAGCAGAGACGGAGGCCACCCGGGGACAGGGGCCCCCTGCTGGTTGGCTCCGCAGCTGCAGGGAGCATCCAGAAAGCTGATGAAGTGAGGAGAAGCTTCCAGAACAGCTGTGTTTCCTGGATCCCTTTCAGCTGTGCTGAGCAGAGCCTGCAGTGACCCTCTGGGAACCCGGGAGGCCACAGGGCTGAGAACGTCTCAGCTGCCTCCTCGTCCACCTCGCTGGGCTCCAGCGTGTGGGCCAAGGCTCCCTGAGGACCAGCCCTGCTTGGGGTCGAGCAAGCACCCCTGGCAAGATGTCAAGTCAATTAGAAACAGTGCCCCCCACCCCAGCCATCGCAAGGGTCACCTGAAGCCCCCCAGCATTTCGGTATGCTCAGTAAATTGCAGTCGGCCTCGGATGAACAAGTTTTCCCTAACAACGTTCAGTGTTTGCCAGTGGTCCTCATTGGTTCTGTTGACAAAAACTCAGAGTGGCCCCAAGAAATGGACTAGATGTGCTGACAGAACAGTCCACGTTGGAAAAAAAGTCCGCTTTTGTGGACATT
Organism: Phocoena phocoena; assembly: GCF_963924675.1. NCBI lineage: Eukaryota > Metazoa > Chordata > Mammalia > Artiodactyla > Phocoenidae > Phocoena > Phocoena phocoena. The sequence continues at coordinate 84,070,075 of NC_089233.1, forward strand.
GAGTTGACGTATGCTTTTCCATAAACCCAGGCGTGGGAGGAATCGTGCTCACGGCTGCCTTGTCCATTTTCCATCCCGTGTGCTCTCTCTGTTTTTAACGCATAAATGCGCAAAGAAAACACATCTTTCGCCTCCTGTCTTCCCCTGCCCTGATGGACGGGCTGCTTTTTGCTGGCTCAGCGGACGCTGGGGGCCCAGGCCTAGGCCTCCTTTCCAGCACTCCAGGGTAAACCAGGCGGCCTGAGCCCAGCTTCCTCACTTCTGTTCTTCCCTCCCTGAAAAATAGGGAAAGGGTCCCTCTTAGGTCATAAAAATGTGGCTTAAAAACCAAGAACATCTGGCTGGAGCTGATGGTCTAATGGAAACTTCTCCAGGGGTTCTGTGCGTGCCAGACCCCCTCCAGGGCAGCTGGGACGTGAAGAGACTGCAGACAGCCGGGAGAGGGAGGACGAACCAGGACCCACACTTCCAGACCCAGCCACTGCCACATCCCCAAGTGGGGAGTTCAGACAGATGCTGCCCCAAGCAGAAAGGGGCAAAGCAGTCGGGGAGCAGACATGCCATTCTGAAGCCTGAGGCCCGGCTGCCACACGGCCCCCAGATAACAGAAGGGAAGAGCGTCGTCCTGGAGCCGCAAAGACCCAGGTCCAAATGCCACTCTCTGGCCTGGACGCCCTGGAGCCTGGGCACGTGACAGACCACTCTGAGGTTCTGCAGTGCGGAGACCATCCTATACACCCCACCGGGGTGACTGTGGGAGTCCAGGAAATGTCTGGAAAGCTTAGCGCAGGGCCAAGTTTTGCTATGTTGTGACACATTGTAAAAGTATGTGATACCTCGTGGTGCGGGGATGCGTTGGGCTACGTTCCCAAGCTCTGATAACTCTCCTCCCCTCTCCCTAGCCTGTGAGGGTCCGGAGGGGGGGGCCCTCCCCGGCCAGCAGGAGAAAGGCCCAGGCTGTCAGAACTCGGGCCCTGTGCCAGCTGCCCGCAGATAGAAACTTCTGGGAGTCCTCGGACCCCAGAGAGCGATTTCTGCCAGCAGCCGCTTTGGGAAGCTCATTTGTGAGGCAACAGCGCCCCCTCGCGTCGGAGAGTGGTATTTCCTCTAGAACTTCGGGTTTCAGAGCACCTGCACCCCGAGATTAAGAGAGCGTGCTGAGTTCCTGCAAGGAGATAAAGGCGGCCTCGTGGTCATGGCCCCCATCCCTCTCACCCGTGCCTCGGGCTCTCGCCCCTGAACTCGGATGATGCGGAGGGACGGTGGAGGCAGAAGGGTCTGCACCTGAAGGTGTCCGCCGCTCACCCTCCTGGTCCCCTCCCCCACCCCTCCCCCCCACACCCCCCCGCTCCCGGGACCGGCACTGACTGAACACAACCTCATTCGGGCTTGTTCTGCCGTCCCAGGGGCCGCCTGAACCCCAGCTGGCACTGACAACCCCCCACCAACACACACCCCAACCGTGGAAACGTGTGTGCTGTTTGCTTTGGAAAATTCCAGAGATCCAGGCTCTCCTGGGGTCTGTTTATGTGTCAGAGACTCTCCGGGCGATGTCTGAAGAACAGGAAAGACTGAGGTCCTCCCCCCGACCACCCTGGGCCAGCAGTGTTTTCAGTGGCCTCCTAGACAGTCTCTAGAAGGGGCAGCAGAGTGGCGGGACGTGGCCTCAGTTGGAGTCTGGCTCTGGGCCTTTCTCCCAGACTCCGTGGGGCTCGGAGACGCAGCGGGAAGGAGAGCTCGGCGGCCCCTGCCGGGCTTGCTCCCTTTTCCCCCCCCGCCGGCAGAGCCCCTCCAGCCACTTTGCTCTGACCCCTCACTCTCAAGCTCCCTGTGACTCCACGTGGAGTAGAGAAAGCGGTAACCTGAATCTTGTGAATGAAGGTGATGGCGGTCCAGTCTCTAGGGCCCCAAACAGGACCCATAAACATGCGAGAGGCAAAACCCATCACTCAGCACGCAGCTAGCACCTCCATCCTCACCCCGTCCAGGCCCTGTCTGAAAACCCACTGGCCGCTCACTACAGCCCGAGGGAAGTACTAACATCGTCTCTATCTCACAGTTTGGAAAACGGAGGTTCAGAGAGGGTGGGCAATTTGTCACCATCACACAGCAACTGGGATTGAATTTAAGCAGCGGGCTCTGAGTCCCAGCTCAAACCTCTGTGCTTTATGAAGATAATCACTGTTTCTCAAAGTGTCTATCAAAGGACTAGGCAGGGTGCTTTGAATACACTGTCTTTCCTAATCATCCCTGCAAGGAGGAGGGGGTTTCCTGCCCATTTTACAGATACAGAAACCGAGACACAGAGAAATGTGCGCCTCCGCTTGACGTGGCAGAGGTGGTTTTCAAACCGAGGCTCGATTGTCCTGTATCTTGTATGTAGCTGCTGCGTGATCCTCCTCTCTGTGGGCAGGTGACGTCCATCCAGAGGTGAAAACCACACACGCTTGTGCAGGGTCCGCACGTGCCATGGCACTTCCCGTGCATCACCCAACGCTCACCGGGCTGTTTGCGCTCGGTTCATTTATTATCCCCACTTCACGGATGAGGAAATGGAGGATCAGAGGAGCTGAGAGCCTTTGCCAGAAGGTCCCACGGTGGGCGAGTAGCTGAGCCAGGACTGACGCTGCAGCTCCAGAGTCTGGGCTCTTAACCATCCCTCTTTGTGAGTTACCGGGATGGATGTGACCACACAATCTGGCCTGTTTAAGAATTGCTTCAGCCGGAAAACGTGTTCTGGACGCTTCTTCCTCCGGGATGGAGAAGGGGTGCTAAGCAGGTCCTACTTTCTCACTGGTCTCTGCTCTGAGAGAGGGGACCGGCTGGACCCATGACTGCCCGGGGCTGGGGTCCAGGGAAGTGATCAGCTTGGGGGAACTGGACCTAGAAAATCCAAGTGTATTCCTGCTGCCTTCCCCTGGCTGCTGGGAGCCAGGCCCATCTCTCTTCATACCTCTGTACCATTTGAATCTCAGCCTCCCACCCACTCCTCCAGTAGTACTCCCCCAAAGGACAGAGGCATTTTCATCGGTGGAGAGACCCCAGTGTTTTCTTGTCTGGTCAGCATCTTGTCCCCCTTCTGAAGGCAGCAACTCACCTCCCCCAGGAGAGGAGCTCCGCTCGGAGTCCTGGCCCATAGGGCTTGGATGGGGTTTATCCTTCTCCCTGCCTGACCCAAGGGGTGAGCACATGCCTCGGCCTGGCCAATCAGAGCCAGAAATAATTTGGTCAGTGATGGGCATGTGACCCAATCCAGCCAATGAGATCAGGTCGTGGAATTTTGCCGGGATTATTGAGAAAGTTGTGTTTTTCTTCTGCTGGGATTACAGCCTGGGATTGCTTTTCCACACGACTTGGGAAAGAAGCTGTGGCTGCCAGCCTTCCAAGTGTCCTCAGTGATTCTCACCTCCTGGGATTCCTGCCCTGAGGTAGTCCCCTTTTGCCTTGGTAATGCTGACTTGTGGTTCCAGTGGAAGATTGCACAAACAATGGAGTGTGACATCAAGGTTAGGTCATTAAAGACATTGCAGCCCCTCCTGGATCCCTTGGATCACTCACTCGTCAGCCATGTTGTGAGGACACTCAAGCAGGTCCACGTGGCAAGAGACAGTGGCCTCCTGCCTACAGCCGTGGGAGTGCCCCATCTTGGAAGCAGCTCCTCCAGCCCTGGTCCAGCCTTCAGATGACTGCAGCCCCAACCGATGTCTTGATTTCACCCTCGTGAGAGACCACAAAGCACGACACAGCTTCTGAATTGCTCACCCCTGTGTGAGATAACAAATGTGTATTATTTTGGGCAGATAAATCCTGGGATAATTTGTTACACAGCAATAGTTAGCGAATATAGATGCAAACACAGAGGAATGCAGCGCTGAGAGATGGAGAATGTCAGATTCCTTATGACGTATTTTGACCACCTAGATCCAGCCATGCCTGAAGCCAGACCTTTCAATTTCTCAGTTAATGAGTCAGCCAATCCTTCTTTTGTTCAAGCCAGCGTGGACTAGATTCCCTTGTGACTGAAGAGCCCTCGTCAATATAGGAGTTTTAACAGAAATATATGCATCAGGAACCCAGGAAAAGGTCAACCGTCAGATCCCCTGGGCTGAAACCACAGGACAGAGTTTGGAAGTAGACACAGTGGGTGGTGGATGCGCTTCATACTTCCATCCATCAGAGCGCCCTCTGGCTTCTCCTTGGGTCTAAGCTGATCGGAGCCCCAGCGGGAGGCCAGCCAGATGCAGGTGGAGGAGGAAGAGGTCGGGTTTTATTCCCCCAGTGCCTCCATCACGTCTGAAGAACTGAGAGTACGGGAGGCTGTTTGTAGAGATGATGAAGGCATCAGGGCATCCTCCCCTACCCTCAAGTCTTCAGATTCCAGCAAGCACACCTTCCCTTTGCCCATCAGGCTGGGATGGCCATGTCCCCCCACTGGCCCTGGGCATCATGCCATCCCTGTACCCACCCAGCCCACACCTGTCTCCAAGTCCCTCTACTGGCACAGTCTGTCTCCTGCCCGTACCCTGACAGATACCGCGGCAGATTGTCATTGTCATCCCTGTCTTGCGGAGGATTGAGCTAAGGCACAGAGAGGTGAAGTGACTGGCCCAGGGTCACACAGCAGCAAAGTGGCAGAGCTGAAATTTGAACTCAGTGGGTGAGTCCAGAGCTCGTGTTCTTGGGCCTTATTCTGAAGGTAACTCAGGAACACAGATTTAATCTGCCATTTGGAATGAGGGTCAGACAAACGCACAGAGCTGGGCCGGGGCGGGGAGACCTGGGGCCTGGAGTTGAGGCTGTTTGTGGAGATGATGGAGGTGGGGTGGGGAGGGAGAGAAGTGGACACAGCATTGATAGGATGTGCGGAGGGGAGGCCTCCAGGACGGTGCCTGAGTCTCTGTGGATGGCACCGTCCTCCCCGGGGATGGGTACAGGGTGGAGGAGAAGAGTGGCTCTGGCTCTGACACTATAAGGAAATCGTGGAGTCAGCCTGGCCTCAGCTCCCGGGAAACAGAGCGCAGAGCCCCTGGCCAAGGACCTTCATCCTCCACCCCTCCGGCGGCCGCAGCTTGAGACTCAGCCCCCTTCCCACTTGAGCTGCCTCTTATCTGGAAAGCCGATCACTAGCCTGCCCTCCGCCTCCAAATGTACCTGGCTTTGCATGACACCGAAACACCATCAGTGGGGGCTCCACACGAGCCCTGCTGGAGCCTTCCTGGCTTCCGGCTAACCAAGCCTCACACGTGTTGAAAATAGCCTGTGTCGTTACCGCTGGCCCACAAGTCGATTTCACAGACATGGAGTCGGCTTCATCTCCCAGCACAGGTGAGAAGAGGCCGGATGCCCATTAAAAGAAACAACAGGGTGTCAGCACATGTGCAGTGGCCGGAACCCCCGAGGAGGCCGGATCTGTGCTGCCGGAGCCCATCAAACGCTCACAATCACCCACCTCCCCAAGTCTCCAGGCCTGGGGTTCACCTGCACGGAAGAGCAGACGGGTCCCCACTCCCACATGCTGAGCCAGGCACTGCCCCAAGCCCTTCTCCTTGGCCGTCTCCCTGTCCTCTGGAAGCATCCAGGAACTGGGATGGTGGCTCTCACATCCCCTCCCCACAGCTGAATACATGGTAGCTCGGGAGGTGGGGCTACCCCAGCCAGATAGCATCGAGAATATTCCTTGAGTACCTACTGCGTGCGGGGACCACACGAGGAGCTTGTGCTACAACTGTGTCCAAGACAGAGGTGTTCCTGCCCACATGCCAGCAGGACACAAGACTACACCAAAACAACAAAGAAGAAAACATCCACGGAGTGTCAATGCTTTGGGGAAAAAAAGATAAAACAAGTCAATGTGATATTAAAAATCACCAGGAAGGAGGAGGGCTAAATGGCGGTGGGGGGGGCGGTGTGTGTCAAAGAAGGCCTGAGACCAAATGAGAGCAGCAGCTGGGAAAGGATCTGCAGGGGGAGGGGCGTCTCTCGAGAGGAGGCTGGAGCAGGTGCAAATGCCCTAGGGCAGGAACAGACCCTGCGGGTTCCCGCCCTGGCCTTCCAGGCCACGTGGGAAGGGAGGGAAGCCACCTGCAGAGACCCAGAGAGAGCTGAGGGCCCGAAAAGCAACTCCAAAGCCAGCACCAGGGCTGTGGCCTCTGTTCCACCATGTGGTCCTGGCCTGAGCCAAGGGGCCGTCACTCAGGGCCGCTGTGTGGCCTTCTGCATGGGAGACACAGGCTCAGGAGCGGGCCTTGGACCAGGTGGAGCTGGCAAAACCAGGAGGTGTTTGTGACATCTCCAGATGAAACGGTGACTAATGGCCTTTCCAGGCCCGGGGGACACAAGGCAGGCCCAGCACGGCAGATGTACCTGATGATGAGGGAATCGAGGTGGAGGCCCCAGAGCCCGTGCCTCTGCACCCACGACAGGCTGGGCCAGCGCACAGAGGATGCAGCGGGAAGACGGCCGGACTTGCGCTCGGTCAGTCCACAGAGAGGCCGCCCGTCTGCGCCCCATTAACGACACAGCCTTGCTCTGTTGTTGTAGTAAACTCAACCGAAAAGTCATCTTTTTTTCCTTAAAATGAAGTTAGTAGTGTTTAAAGTCACCATATGTTGACTTGGGTTAGATCCCTTGGCACTAGTTTCTGTAACCCCAAGTTTGAGGGCCGAGCCCGCAAAGTGCCTGTGTCAGCCTGAGAGATGTGTGTGTCCGAAGAAGGGGGTCCCGAAAGGAGAATGGAGGTGCCGTTCCCTGCAGAAGGGGCCACAGGCTCCGTGGCAGCGCTTCCGGGCGTGCATCCTTTAGCATCACCTCGGGAGATTTTTACATCCAGATCCCCAGGCCGCGGGGCTCTCCAACTTGGCGGCACTTTGGAATCATGGGGGAGTTGGAACAAGGCAGACGGCGCTGCCACCCGGGGCTCTCCTGGTCCTGCTGTGGCCTGGGGATCTGGGTGTAAAAATCTCCCCAGGTGATGCTAATAAGCCTCCAAGTTGGTGAACTGCAGCCCTGCCTCCGAGAGAGGCGGGGAGGGTAAAAGTGCTTACAAATTCTGCTGTTCTCGTAATCGTAATAGCAATTACTACTACTGTTTGAGCGGAGAAAATTGGGGCTCGGAGAAGTCACCTGGTCCAGCCAATCTGGGCTGAGCACCTGGGTTTCTGTGAGTCCAAAGCCCATGCCATGATGGAAGCTATTTTAGCTTAGCCAAAGGAAGAAAATGTGTATTATTTCTGTTCTAGCCCGTAATCAGCAATCACTTTACATTTTCTGTTTTCCAAGCAGTAGGCAGTTTGCAGGGTTAAAAGAATTGGGAGGGGAATTAGAAACTTTCTCCCTGAATTGTGCCCCAATTCCAGATTCTGGAGCAATTCAGTGGAGCCTGGAGTCTGTGAAGCAGTGTTGGAACAGAAAGTTCTGGACCTGGGGGCTGAGGGGACCCTGCCCTGCATACAGCTGCAGAATTAGGGGCCTGGAGACAGGGACAGAGGCAGGAGCCTGACGGAGCTTTAATCTCTCCGAGGTGGCAGGTGAGTGCTCCTGGGTCAGGGAGGGAAGACCCTGGAAGCTTTCGGCCACGTGCAAGCCCTTGCATGACAAGCAGCAGCCTTGGGCTCTGACAGGCATGCGGGACGGGGCGGACGCTCAAGTCCGGGCTCCTGGAAGTGAGAGGTGGGGGCCCAGGACTCAGGAGTCGGTCCTGGAGGCTTAGTAACTAGCTTTCATTTATCCACCTTTTTACCTCTTGCCCCTGTCCCTTGTCATCTTATATCTGTGGTTGGGCATGCATCTAAGTCACAAGGAGAGCTTATCAAAACACAGATTGCTGGCCCCATCCCCGAGGTTCTGCTTTAGAAGATCCAGGGCGGGGGAGAACTTGCCGCTCTAACACATGCCCAGGTGATGCTGGTCCAGAGACCACATTTTGAAGACCGCTGCCTTGATTGACGTTCACAACAGGTTGTGAGGGACCGAGGACGGAAGTTCAGGGGCAAAGGCAACTTCCCAGAGGCCGTACAGCTAGAAACTAACAGAGGCGGGATTGGAACCCAGGCCCGGCTGATCCTGGGACCCAGTGAGCAGAGACAGGTACCATGCTTCCTACTCCCAGGTTCATCCTCAGACAGGGGTCCTGAGTCAAGGTAGCCTCTGAGGGGACAGGGCCTCAGACCTGACTGCACAGTGAACCCCCTGGCAAGCTTTGACATTTTTTGATGCCGGGGCTACCACCAGACCAATTCAGTCCAAACCCCTGGGGTGGCACTGGCTGGCAGGTGATCACGGTGCAGGCACACTGGAGACCTGGACTGCAGGAGGGGTGCAGGCAGCCGACCACCACCCAGCACAGGGCAGGTCTTGTGTGGTCAGCTGTGCCCTGGACGGGGCCCCGTGGGAGGCCAGGGCCCCATGGCGACCAGGGTGATAGAGGAAAGGGTGACTTGCCCAGATGGTGACAGTGGGCAGAGGTCCCGCTGGGGTTGTCAGATAAAATACGGAATTTCCAGGTAGATTTGAATTTCAAAGAAACAGCATTTTAGAAAATAGAAGTATGTCCCAAACATTACATGAGGCGATCTTCTAAGAAAACATTATTTGTTGTTTATCTGAAATTCAAATTGAGCTGGGTGTTCTGGACTTTTATTCGCTAAATGGGGCAGCTCTACACAGGACCCCACTCAGAGGAGGGGCCCCAGGCCTAGCAGGTAACTCTGCAAGGGCAGGGGTCCCAGTCCCCAGAACAGCACCCGGCTGTGGGTACTTCCCACCTGGGGTCAGAACTCAGCGGTGAGTGAATGAATGAATGAGTGAGCAAGCATATTCATTGATTTGATTCAGCGCCACGAGCACTGGCATACAGGCGGGGAAGGTGATGCTCTTGGTGTGATACCCAGGGCTCTGCTCAGCAGGGTGGGGACCACAGTGACAGGGCAGGTAAGCCCCCAGGTGCATACAAAAGACACTCATTCTTAGGGATCCCTTCTCAAGCTCGGTGCCGGGGCGCTTACCTCGCTTACCCTAGTTCCAGCCCTGCTGAGACGATGTATTTCCTTCCAGCTTTCTCTGATTTTGGCCTTGTGAGACCAAGCAGAGGACCCTGAGCCCACAGACTTCTTACCTATGGAAACAGTGAGAAAGTAAGGTCATACCTTGTGAAGTCCCTCAGACTGTGCTAATTTGTTCCAGCAGCAGAGAAAATTAATAAATGCTTCAATCTCTCCTGCCACGTCTCTCACTCCAGCCAGAGAAAGTTCTTGGGTTATATTTAGGGCTCATGGGATGACATTGGATCCACCCGGATAATTCAGGATAACCCACGCCCCCCCCCCCCCACTTCAAGACCTGTCACCTCAATCACATCTGAAAAGCCCCTTTTGCCGGGTCACCCAGCGTATCCACAGGTCTCAGAGATTAGGCTGTGGCCATCCTGCAGGTCATGAGCCTACACAGCACAGTGTAGAAATCTTCGTGCACAACTCAATGAATGTGTCCACGCTGACACACGCACCGCTGCCCAGATCAGCATATACACCTGCCCGGGGTCCCAGCAGGCTCCCCTCGCCCTCGCCTATTCCTCTCTACTCCTCCCACCCACAAAGGCACCCACTATTCTAAACTGTATTAACTTTTTGAATTTTTTTTAACACGGAATCATCTTGTCTGCACCTTTGTCTCTCTTTTCTTCCACTTAACATTATGTCTGAGATGCATCCATATTACTGCGTGTAGCAGCCATTCATTATTTTTCATTGCTGTGTAATATTCCATCGCATGAATAAACCAAAATGTATCCATTCTGCATGGACAGTGGGGTTGTGGATCTGAGGCCCTTGTGAAGCGTGCAGACACAAACATTCTTTGTTACAAAGAGTTTGAAGGTGACTTCTGTTGAGTGTCGTGTGAGCTGGCGGTACACGGGCCCGAGGGCTGAGAACGCAGCCCTGTCTCGGATTGCTTGCATCCTAGTGTTTGCTTTTCTGCTCAGTAACTGCGTGGCCTTGGGTTGTCATATGCCTTCTCTGTGCCTGTTTCTCTTTATAAAAGATAATAATATTCCCCACTTCAGAGGTGAGGGTAAATCAGTTGAGTGCCAACTGGCTATGATTAGTAGGAGGCCCAGCAGGAAAACAGAACTGAAAACAGGTGGGGAACAAAAAACAGGGAGGAAAGAACAAGGGTAGGGACCCACGGTGGGCTCAGGAGTGGGTCTCGTGCATGGAATATACCCATGTGCTTGCTGTCCCCTCCTGGTGCAGCACCTGGGGCCCCCTGCAGGTGGGGCTGGGTCACCACAGACCTTGGTGGAAAAGTCAGTTGCGTGCTCCCTGGTGGCCACTAGAGGGCAGTTTCATGAGTTCCAAAGCTTCTTAGGCTCCCAAAGAAAAAAGCAAAACAGTTGTAATTACTCATTTTCCTGATTTTTTCCTAACGCTGCTATTGTCTGAGTTCCGTGTCATGCCGGAGGCTGTGTCGCCCTTCCTATACTCCTCTTACTGATTCTCTTCCCTTTGGACCCCTGCATGGTGGAACTGTGTCCCCGAGGAGCACCCCCAGAGAATTCAGCTGTGTTGTGTCTTTCACTGCAGCCCAGATGTGTGTGTCAGGGTGTGTGTGTGTGTGTGCGCGCACAGGAAGTGCCCATGAGTGCTTAGGTACAAGGGCTGGTATGAGGCCGGCCCCCTGCACTGTGATGGTGGTGCTGGCCGCCCCAGGAAATGAGCAGAATCCCTCCACTAGCTGTGGGACCCCATGGAAACCCACCATCTTTGGGGCCTGTGTGTCCTCAGTCAAGTCAGAGTCACACACAATCCCCTTCAGTGTGAGCCGTTCACAGAGCGCCTGCCTGACCCGTGATAGGGGCTCTGTTAATGGGAGCTGATTCTAATCAGATCACCATTGTTAGGTGTGTATTCATACCTTCCCCCGGCAAAGGAGGCTCACAATGGCCCCTCAATCAGAGCCATGGGGCAGAGGTTCAGAGTGGGTGAGAGAGTTGAACTAGAGAAATTGACCCGGGAGTGGGCCCAGGCGGGGCTGGGTGGGCCCAAGTTGGGCCCCAAAACCTCAGGGACCCCTGACCATGTGCCTGGGTCTATGTGACAACCTGGGGCATCTTGTAATGTGACAGTGTGAAAATAAAAGATTTTATATTTTTTAATTTTATATTTTTAAAAGTTTTACTGTATTCGAAAGTAAAAGGTAAATTTCCCATGAATTTTGTTTATTTATTTTAGTAAATTTATTTTGCTTATTTATTTACTTATTTTTGGCTGCACTGGGTCTTTGTTGCTGCATACGGGCTTTCTCTAGTTGCCGTGAGCGGGGGCTACTCTTTATTGAGCGGGCTTCTCACTGCGGTGGCTTCTCTTGTTGCAGAGCGTGGGCTCTAGGTGCACGGGCTTTAGTAGTTGTGGCTCGTGGGCTCTAGAGCGCAGGCTCAGTAGTTGTGGTTCACAGGCTCAGTAGTTGTGACTCGTGGACTCAGTAGTTGTGGCTCGCGGACTCTAGAGCTCAGGCTCAGTAGTTGTAGTGCACAGACTCACTAGTTGTGGCACACAGGCTCAGTAGTTGTGGCTCTCAGGCTCAGTAGTTGTGGCACACGGGCTCAGTAGTTGCGGCGCAGGGCTTAGTTGCTCCACGCGGTATGTGGGCTCTTCCTGGACCAGGGCTCAAACCTGTGTCCCCTGCGCTGGCAGGCGATTCCTAACCACTGCGCCACCAGGGAAGCCCTCCCATAAATTTTATTAGAAATTCCCCAGAAATGTGATAGACAAAGCAAAAGAATTCAGGGTAGTTGAGGCACTGCCTCCCACCCCTTGTCTTGAGCAGAGAGGCTCAGCCCGGGCCCCAGGGCCCACCCAGCCAAGGGAGTCTGGCCCCCGGGCTGCAATCCTCCCAGCAGCCACTAGAGGGACACTTGGCCGCTCCCAGTGTCCAGGAGGCAAAAGGAAACCTTTGCTCAGGTGTAGAACCTGATTATGTCTTGCTGTAATAATACTTTTTCTACCTCCTACCCTCTCTCCTCGGATTGACCAGTCTGAGCACCATTTCTTGAGCTTGGTTCCTTCCAAGTCCCTGCTGCAGCATCAAATCTCCTGTGAATATGTTCAGAGAACAGCCACCTGCCTGCAGGAGTCGGCAATGAGCCTACCTGAGTGCACCTCGGGCTTAAATGCTGAGTTTCTGGGGTACATGCTGTCCTGCAGAGTCTAGATATGGCCCGAGTGAGCATGGCCCTTGGGGCAGCCAGAGACATGCCTTTGGGGATTGCCATCCAGGCTCAGGGCATAGCCCCATCTTCCCTTTGAAATAGCCAGACTTTTTTTTCACATCTTTATTGGAGTATAATTGCTTTACAATGGTGTGTTAGTTTCTGCTGTATAACAAAGTGAATCAGTTATACGTATACATATGTTCCCGTATCTCTTCACTCTTACATCTCCCTCCCACCCACCCTCCCTATCCCACCCCTCCAGGCGGTCACAAAGCACCGAGTTGATCTCCCTGTGCTATGCGGCTCCTTCCCACTAGCTATCTACCTTACGTTTGGTAGTGTATATATGTCCATGCCTCTCTCTCCCTTTGTCACAGCTTACCCTTCCCCCTCCCCATATCCTCAAGTCCATTCTCTAGTAGGTCTGTGTCTTTATTCCTGTCTTACCCCTAGGTTCTTCATGACATTTTTTTTTCTTAAATTCCATATATATGTGTTAGCATACGGTATTTGTCTCTCTCTTTCTGACTTACTTCACTCTGTATGACAGACCCTAGGTCCTGTTACTCAACCATAAAAAGAAATGAAATTGCGCTATTTGTAATGAGGTGGATGGACCTAGAGTATTTTAAGAGAATACAAGGTACTTCATGAAGAAACTGTGAAAGTAGTTGCCAGGGGCTGGGGAGTGGGTGTAAGAACTTTCAGCTGTAAGATGACGAAGGTCTGAGGATCTAATGTACAACGTGGTGACTAGTTGATAACTCTGTTATAACTGAAATATCCTAAGAGTGTAGAACTTAAACGTTCTCACACACACACACAAAGATAAACATATGCTGTGATGGATGTTAATTAACTCGATAGGAGGAATCCTTTCACAGCGTATAGGTATACCAAAGCATCACCACGTACCCTTTAAACAGCTTACAATTTCATTTGTCAATTACACTTCAATTGTCAAACCCCATTAGGCTGCTTTCTCTAGCTTCCTACAAGAGCTGCTTAGGAAAGGCTCTTCAGAAATGTCCAGGAATTTCGTAAACTGCTGACTAACAATAAAAATTAAAAATGTCACGCTTATAATTAAACTATATAAAAAACAAAGCAAACAATTGCTTTAAAACCATCGCTTACTTTTTGACTACATTTTATGATGCTCTGTGTTTGTGGGTTATTTGTGTCTGTTGCACCTGTTCGGTAGAAACACTGTGTAAAGGTGCGCATCTCTGCTCAGCTCTGTGTCAGCAACGTTAGTTTATAGCTTGAAATCATCTATGGTGCGAGTATTTACACTATGGAAATCAGCCCTTGTTATATAGTTCTGTTGATTGTCTAGACTTAAGCAAGTGATGGGCAAATGTTAATAATGCAAATTAACGTCAAATCTGTGCCTTGTCTATAGCTCTTGTATTGTGAATGGCACAAAAATGTGGAGGAAATATTCTATCGGTATTTGAAAACTATTATCTCATTCAGTGAGGAAGTTATTCCCATCACTGTTGAGTGAGTGAAGTTTTGACATCTGTCTTTCTTATTTCACTTTTGGATTACTCATTAACGTAAATGAAAATATCAACCAACCTTCAGGTCAGAACTATAGCTGTCTGTCAATGATGCGAGCCAGGCTCTTTGCTGAATCAGATCTCAATCAAGCATTCCTTCACCGCCTGCTAACCTGCCTCTTTTGTTGGCAATCGAATTTTGAAAGCTGATGATGGATTTTGCAAGAAATCCAAGTTATACTGAAGTTAGAGTTGTATGGAATTTACAATAGAGCCTTGTAACTTATCATTTGTGGGTTGTTTGCTACACACCCTTTATGTCAGTAAAATTTATAACAAACATAAACATATGTACGTACACATGTGCACCTATTTTTCTTTTCTGGAAAGCCAGTTGTTAAGCATTGGCCAGCATGTTACGGGTCCTGCCCCGCTCCAGAGCCCACAGACAGCCATCCCTTCTGGTAATTCTAGAAAGGTGTAGAAACTTGGACGAGCACAGCTCCGAGACCCGGGGGTGCCCCTGAAGGACAATGGCTGCCTTTCTCAATCAGCCTCGACTAATGGGAAGTCCTTGGGGGTCTAAGGTGACCAGTGTGCCTCGGGCTTTCCTGATTTTAGCTTGGAATGTCCCATGTCCTTTGTGTTTGTTTCCTACAACGACTGTAACTAGTTGCACACTTAGTGACTTCCAACACCACAAATGTATTCCTTTAGCATTCCGGAGATCACAGATCCTCAAATCAGTCTCGCAGAGCTAAAATCATAGTTTCAGCGGCGCTGCATTCCTTCTGGAGGCTTTAGGGGAGAATTCATTCTTGCCTTTCAAGCTTTCGGAACTGCCTTCGTGCCGTATCTCTTGGCCCTTCTCCCATCTTCAGAGCATCTTCCACGCTCTCTTTCTCTCTCTCTGACTCGGTCCCTCCTGCCTCCCTCTCCCAGGAACATCCGTCATTCCTTTGGGCCACCTGAATAACCTGGGACAGTCTCCCCATCTCAAGATCATTAACTCAATCATGTTTGCAAAGTCCCTTTTGCCGTATAAGGTAACAGAGCCACAAATTCCAGGGATTAGGATGTGGACATTTGGGGGAGCCCTTATTCAGCCACTTCCCCCAGGAAACCCCCCAATTCTGGATAAACCAGTACGGTTGGCCATCTGTCAGGCAATCTCCCCACCAGCCCCCCATCCCCTCTATTCCGTCACAGCCATCTTCCCCGTGGGCCCGGATGCAGGATGTAGCCCACCTCCCTGCTCCCTGGATAGCCCGGAGCCCTGGATCCCAGGAGACAAGTGGGGACAAACGATTTACCACCCAAACCTGGGCGACGCCTGTGTCTTTCCAGCCTGGATATGGCCAGAATGATTCATTTCCACCTGGTGCTGTGACCTTGTGAAAATTAATTAACCTTTTGGGGCCATGATGGCCTCCGTCAAATAAGAGTAATAAACCTTCACCTTTCCGTTGGTGTGGGATAGAGTAGGGGAGGGTGTGATGTCCCTCGCGAGAGACCTGCAGCCTCCGGAACATGGGGCTTGTATTTTAATCAAATCCCCATGGTTATGGGCTTATTCACACACTCCTTTCCTTTCAGAAAGGGCTCCTTGGGCTGACAGTGGCTCATAAATTAGAGCGGCAGGGCCAGGACTGTGGTTTGGAGCAGAAGGAAAGGGGCTGCCCAGGGAAGGAGCACAGGGCCAGGACAGGAAACAGGCGTGGCGTGGGGCTGGCACCCAGGAGGTCCTGTTGGTCCCCACTTGTCCCCAGGGGCTTGGGCCACATGCTGGGCTCTGAGCCTGCACCGCCTGGGTCCCCATCTCTGTGTCCACGTGCTGGAGGTCACGTAAAGCCGCAGGACAGACCCAGGCACCTTTTCATTAAGAGCCTGGATGCGAAAGATCTGTTTATATTGACAGGTGCCACCTTGTGGACATCAGGCTTCATGACTTAAGCCAGTCACAAAAAGACAAATCCTGTATGATTCCGCTTACAGGGGGTGCCAAGAGGAGTCAGATTCATAGAAAGTAGAAGCGTGCTTGTCAGGGGCCAGAGGGAGGGGGAAACGAAGGATGGTTGTCTGGTGGGGACAGAGTTTCAGTTTGGGAAGATGAAAAAGTTCTGCATGATGGTGGTGATGGCTCACAGCAATGTGAATGCATGTAATGCCATTGAGCTGTACCCTTATGATGGTTAAAATGGTAAATTTTTTTTTTTTTTTTTTTTTTTTTTTTGCGGTACGCGGGCCTCTCCCTGCTGTGGCCTCTCCCGTTGCGGAGCACAGGCTCCGGACGTGCAGGCTCAGCGGCCATGGCTCACCGGCCCAGCCGCTCCGCGGCACGTGGGATCTTCCCGGACCGGGGCACGAACCCGTGTCCCCTGCATCGGCAGGCGGACTCCCAACCACTGCGCCACCAGGGAAGCCCCTTGCATCAGTTTTAATAATGTATGGCTTTTTAAAAAAGTTTGTCCATTATCAAAATTTTCAAGCTTCTTGGCATAAAGTTTTTTATAACATTCTCTCATCTTCTTAATGTCGACAACAAAAATGTCCTATTTTTCATTCCTGATGTTGGATATTTGTGCTTTCACTTTTCCTCTCCCTCTCTCTCTTCCCTGTGTTGTTTTTTTATTTGAATCAATGAATGAATGGATTTTTTCCCCTCTGCTCTTATTTTCACCTCTACTACTTCTCAGTTCTATGTCTGAGGGTAGTTTACATAAATTCTTTGAGCACATGGATCAGTGCTGTAAAACGTGGGCAGTGATGTCTACCTGAGAACACTGTCTTGAGAATGTGATAGAGTGGAGGGACCAGCCCAGAACAGTGCTGTCAGGAAAGCTAAGCCATTATTGTTTCAAAGCTGGCTTTAAATGGTCATACAGAAGTATAAAATAGAGCGACAAAAAAATTAGAAGTAGGTAATAAAGAAAATTTAAAATGAGGCAAACTAGGAATGAGAAATGTATACTTGCTAGAAGGGACCACTGATTTGTTTCTAAACACATTCTTGTCAAGCTGGGGGTTGTCCTGCAAGGAGCACTGACCAAGTGCCAAGGGCTGGGGAAGCCGCGGGATGAGGTACATCTTCCGAGAACACCGGGATCCTAACAGTTACGCACCATGCTCACTCCGTCCAGCACAATTCCACGTATGTTACATGGATTATGTCTTTCCATCCTAACAGCGGTCCTGCGATATAGATCCAACTATCATTCTTATATTACCAATGTGGCTAGACTGAGACACAATGAAGCTAAGGGTCTTTCCTTAAGGCTTTAAACGTAGAACTAATGAAAGGCAGAGCTACGATTTGGTACCCTGACACGCATCTCCCTGACCAGTGCTTTTAACCTGTACGTACCCTGCTGCCTTATGTCTACTGAGAATTTATTTTATATGAAATCTTATAAAAAACACATTTTCGGGCTTCCCTGGTGGCACAGTGGTTGGGAGTCCGCCTGCCGATGCGGAGGACGCAGGTTCGTGCCCCGGTCCCGGAAGATCCCACGTGCCGCGGAGCGGCTGGGCCCGTGAGCCATGGCCGCTGAGCCTGCGCGTCCGGAGCCTGTGCTCCGCAACGGGAGAGGCCACAGCAGTGAGAGGCCCGCGTACCGCAGAAAAAAACAAACAAAAAAACCCACATTTTCCATTTAAAGAAAAACAGTTGTATTGTTTAGTGGAATACAAACTTTGAATGCATTTTGAAGAAATCACGAAAATATCGTGACTTTGCATCCCTCCCCCCGCCCCCACCGCCGTGTCAAGTTCCCCCAGCCCATCCCAGACCTCCTGGGGGAACTTGGTTTCTCCACCTTGTGCCTCTGGGACACACTGGTAGAGGATCTGGAAGTGCAAAGCTGTCCATTTTCTTTCAGTCATTATGGTGAAATTTGATCAGTTCCATCAGTATTTCTGAAACTCGAGCCAATTTTCTTTCAGAGGCAAAGAAGTTGCATAGAGCTTTCAATGTGTTTGAAGACCCCAGGCTGAAATCTACTGGTTTAAGAATCTCAAGTTTTGGAGGATGCAAAATGCCTTTCAATTGTAAATAAACTATTCAACAGAGCAGATTTCATTCAACTTGTTAAAAACAAAAAGAAACTGTTAAAAGATTACTGCTGAAAAGAAACCAGAAAATGACACAGGATGTCATGGAATGCCCCGTAGGGCGCACAGCTCCAGGGTCTGCGAAACACTGAGACACAGTGCTGACCGTGCCCTTCAGAGTAAAGCAAATCTGATGCTCAAGAAGAATAAATACAGTGGCCCTCGTCAAGGTTGATGGTGTTAATCCAACCTCTTCCCTGGCGATTCCTTTGGCTGAGTTGATTGGATGCTGTGAGTCTATTTAGATCAGCGTCGCTACTGAAGGTGGAAGGGCTGCCACCCCCTCCTCACCTGCTCTTGGCAGACATCACTAATCAATCACACCCCAGCTCGCCGCAGGCCTGAGGAAACCCACCATCCTCTGTCGTGTGCTCCCTGTAGACGGAGCCTGCTGTTCTCTCTCCCTACATGATGGACACAGATTTCTACCCTGGTCCCTGTCTGACAGCTGGCAAGATTGTCTGGATCAAGTTCAACTCCACCAGCCACATGACCTCATGTAAATGAATTAAGCTTTCTGATGTCTGGGTTCTCTCTCAAATGAGGATGGACAACCCCAGTGAGTTCTGGGGGCTCAGTGAGAAGCCCTCGCACTCTTCCTGCACCTGACAGGTTCCCCAAGAATGGGAGCTCCTGGTGTAAAGGGGGTGGGGGCCTGGAAGCTAACCATGGACGTGAACTCGAAACGTGGCCCCAGGGGGAGTTAGGAACACAGATCACACCCCCCAGCCACCCCACCATCTCAGGGCAGGTCCCTGCCATAGGGAGGAGGGTCACCTGGGCTGTGAGCCTGTGCTTTGAGGACAAAGACCTCTTACCCTTGGGTTACTTGGCCCAGGGCTGGGGTGGTATAAAGCCCCAGGACAAAGCTGGTACCTCTTCTAACTTGAAACTCTGAAGATTAAAAAAATGCCATTATTTTATACCCAAAGAAACATGCCCATATTTGGGCGTAAAAGCTGAAATTTCCATTCATTTTAAAGCTCAAGGGGAAGAATGAAGGACACTGAATGCTTTCAGGCTATCACTCCAGAACCCGGCAGTGGAGACGCTGAATTCTACTTGTTCAACTCGGGAGGACTTCGATGGGAAAACTGGTGAAGCTTCGCTCTAGTCCTTCTTGCAGCCTTTAGAAACATAATCACGTCCAGGATTCACAGCACCCGGGGATGCAAAGCACAGCGATCACACGGAAGCCTGACTGTTCGGGATGGTTTTGATATGAGAATTGCTGCCGGTTTCCTCCCCCTCGTCCTCACGTCAGTTGGGTGCCAGCGCCCTGCTTCCTCCCTCCCGGATTCCATGCTTCTGTGAGGTGGGGTCTCCTGGTTTCTGGTGCCAGAGGGGGCCGACTTCCACCTGTGTCCTGCAAAAGCTGGCTGCCTGGCAGGCGCCCGTGAGCTGGGTTTGGAGACACGCTCGTGCTGAGTTTCACCCCCGCAGAGCCCAGCTGAGGTGGACAAGGGGGCCGAACGTGGAACGGTCCACAGGTTGTCAGGTCGGGCTGGAGTGAGGGAATGGCTCCCACTCCTGGACCAGACAGCCAGCATTGCCCCCCTTCCCTGTGAGCCAGAAGAACACATCTTATGTCAATACTCCGCTCCCGGCAGCCGTCACCAGGGGCCACAGCCACAGGCACCATGCCTCCCCCTCACGAGGGGAGTGATTTGCCAATCCAGGCATGCCCATCCGTCCATGAACTGAAATTGGACCCAGGGAGGCTCCAACTCAGGACCACTGCCTTCACCCAAATATTCGGTCAGGGGAAGTCATTTTATTCCCCTGGAAATCTGGATGAAACCCAAAGTGAGCCTAGTCCTGGGGCGTCCCTGTGCTGGGGACCATGGGCCAGACTGGCCTCATCCCAGCAGCTGCTGGGATGCATGGAGACATCACTTAACCCGTCCCTAGCTTTCAGGGGCTTAGGGACCCGGCTCAAAGCAAACCCCTACCCTGAGGGAGGCAGCTCCAGGTCTTCAAACCCCTGCCCACTCAGAGGCTCCTGCGGAGGGGCCCTGGGGTGCTCTCCGTGTCTGCGCCCGCCTCTTCCTCTCACTTCCCTCAGTCCGGCCCCGCCTCACTTCACGCCCGGCTCTGGACCCGCCTCCAGCTCATCGGAACAGCGCTATCCTTTGCCTCCTCTTCAGACCCACGTGGGGCCTGGGTTAGGAGTGGGGATACGTCCGCCAACCGCACAGACACACAAACCCCTTCCTCCACTTCTGCCCCGGGCTCACCCCCCGCTCAGCCCAGCAGCCCCGCCAACTGGGCTGATTTCTCGGGGCGGGGCTCCTACCTCCCCGCACATTTAGCCACGTGATTTCGTGTTCCGGGGAAAACAGTGCCTTTCCCTCCGTGCTGAGGACGGCTGACCTTCGCTGTTGGACCTCCTGCCTCCCTGACACTCTTCTGGAGTTACCTGCTTCCACCCACCCAGCGGTCCCTCGTCCTCATCGTACCCAAGGGGGGCTGACGCTCAGTGACCAAGGCACCGGCTCCGGCCTCGAAGCCAGGCCCCCCCAGCGTCCCCCAGACTGCAGCCCTTCAGTGTCTGGGTGGAAATTTTGTTCAAGGATTTAAAGAAATTCTTTTCACGTGAGTGCAAATACAGTTGTAACATTGTGTAGAACACCAGATTCGAATGCATTTTCCTTTGGGAGAACAAAAGTCTTCCCACGGGAAAAATGGAGTGTTTGCATTCAGAGCCCTTCGGTCTCTCCTCCGCCCTCCCCACCTGCCGTGTCCTCACCAGCGGGGACCCTTTGGCCACCTCTGACCCAGGGAGTCTTGGGGGAAGAACTGGGAAAGGGCCGCCTCAGCTCTGCCCGCTGGAGAAGTTAGGATGAAAATAAAGCCCAGGGGTGTCCCAGGCAATCAGGGGCCAGGCGCTGTCCCAGCTCTGGGTGCTGAAATCCCACAAGGCACAAGACAGCACCCATATAAGTATCTACCCCAAATGTCAAGGTGGTCAAGATTGAGAAGCAGCCCTGCACTGCAAGCTTTACGTATTGTATAAGGTTCCTGCAGCTGCCGTAACAAACATCACAAACCGGTGGGGGTGGGGTGCTAGGGGGCCCTTAACACAACAGAAATTGATCCTCTCACGGTTCTGGAGGCCTGAGGTCTGGAACGCCAGTGTCAGCAGGGCTTCATCCCTCTGCAGGTTGGAAGGCAGAATCTGCTCCTTGCCTCTCAGTTCCTGGTGGTTGCAGATTACCTGGGCTTGTGGCCCCATCGTCAGGCCGGTCTTCAAGGCCAGCATCTTCAGAGCACTCCCTGCTCTGTCTCTGCATCCCCTTCTCCTCTGCGTGCACCGAAATTCCCCCTGCCTCCTCCTTATAAGGACATATGTGGCTGCGTTCAGGTCCCACCTGGATCATCCAGGGGAATCTCCCCATCTCAGGATTCTCAACTGAATTACATCTGCGAATAGGCTGTTTTCCGTGTGAGGTCACATTCACAGGCGCCCAGGATTGGGACGTGGGTGTATATGGAGGGCTGTTATTCAGCCAATCACACATATATTAATAAATTCGATCCTCACAAGCACACTAGGAGACAGGCTACTGCTTGGTTTTTGTTTTTGTTTTTTTCCCACACAGCATGTGGGATTTTAGTTGCCCGACCAGGGATCGAACCCGCACCCCCTGCATTGGAAGCGTGGAGTCTTAACCACCGGACTCCCAGGGAAGTCCCGTGACAGGCCACTGTTAATAGCCCCACTTGACAGATGGGACAACTGAGGCATAGAAAGATTAAGGAACGCACTGAGGGACGGAGCAGGGACTGATCCAGGCCACCCACCCCAAAACCCATCTTCTTGGCCACTACCAAGGTGCTTCTCCAGCCCTAGACCACCTCAAGGAAACCCACAGGTGACACCTGAACGCCTCAGATCTGAGAAACTTAACCTCCAAAGAAAATAACCCTTAAAATCCTCAGGACATATCAGAAGACTCCAGTTTTTAAAATCTCCATTTAAGAAGCAAAAGTATTAAATCGTGAAGGATATCTTTCCACTGGGATTTTGCAGGATAATTTTGCTTTTATGTTTGGTAAGATAATTTAAAACAGCGCTGATACAGATTTTTTTAATGTGTGATTTGTTGGGAATTTTCCCCCAGAATACTATGCATACTGCCACGGGTCTAAAGATGTATTTATCTTCTGGGGCTGCTGTAACAAAGTGTCACAAACAGGGCAGCTTAGAACAAGAGGATTTGATTATTTCACGGTCTGGAGGCCAGAAGTCCACGGTCAAGGTGGCAGCAGGGTTGGTTCCTCCTGAGGGTGTGAGGAAGAGTTTGGTTCAGTCCCCTCCCTCCCAGATTCTGGCAGCCTGGGGCGTTCCTTGGGTCGTGGATGGATGTCTGCATGTTTACCTGACGTTCTCCCTATATCTTCACCTCGTCCACCCTCTGTATGTGTAGAGCCTAAGTTTCCCCCTTTTAAAGGCCACTACTTATTTTTTTAAAGTTTTACTTATTATTTATTTATCTTATTTATTTTTGGCTGTGTCGGGTCTTAGTTGCGGCATGTGGGATCTTCGTTGAGGCATGCGAGATTTTTCGTTGCGGTGTGAGGGTTCTCTCTAGTTGTGGCATGCGGGTTCCAGAGCACGTGGGCTCTGTAGTTTGCAGCACGCAGGCTCTCTAGTTGAGGCGCACAAGCTCAGTAGTTGCAGCACAAGGGCCTAGTTGCGGCGTGGCATGCGGGATCTTAGTTGGATCAGGGATCTTAGTGGACCAGGGATCGAACCCACGTCCCCTTCATTGTAAGGCGGATTCTTTACCACTGGACCACGAGGAAAGTCCCAAAAGGGAGGCTAATTATTAATTAGGGGCCCACTCTACTCTTGTACAGCCTCATCTTAACTAATGACACCTGCAATGATCCTAGTTCCAAATTGAGGTCACATTCTGAGGTGCTGGAGGTTTTAGGACTGCAACATGTAGATGTTGGGGGAACACTATTCAACCCATAACAGAAGACCCCTAGCTCAGTAATTCTGGAGACAAGTTTTACTATGTCCATAGAATGGAAGAAAAAATGTTTTTGGAGAAATGTGACCTCTTCATGTGTGCTATTCTTATTCTTATTAATATTTCCATTACTTGTTTTTAAATACTTTTTTATTGAAGTATAGTTGATTTACAATGTTGTGTTAGTTGCAGGTGTACAGCAAAGTGATTCAGTTATATATGTGTGTGTGTGTGTGTGTGTGTGTATATATATATATATATATATATACTTTTTCAGATTCTTTTCCCTTATAGGTTATTGCAAAATATTGAGTCTAGCTCCCCATGCTATACAGTAGGTTAGTTATCTATTTTATATATAGTGGTGGGTATATGTTAATCCCAAATGCCTAATTTATCCCTCCCCTGCTTTCCCCTTTGGTAACCATAAGTTTGTTTTCTATGTCCGTGGGTTTATTTCTGTTTTGTAAAAATGTTCACATGTATCATTTTTTTAGATTCCACATATAAGTGCTGTCATATGATGTTTGTCTTTCTCTGACTTACGTCATTTAGTATGATATTTTCTAGGTCCATCCATGTTGCTGCAAATGGCATTATTTAATTTTTAATGGCTGAGTAGTATTCCATTGTATATATGTACCACATCTTCATCCATTCATCTGTCGATGGACACTTAGGTTGCTTCCATGTGTTGGCTATTGTACATAGCGCTGCAGTGAACACTGAGTGCGTGTATCTTTTTGAATTATGGTTTTCTCTATCCATTACTTATTATTTTGTCATCAGCCTCCCTTTGGTCCTGGCTGCCGTGCCGGCCTCAGCCTCTGTGGTGCTCAGGTCCGGGCTGCGGGTCAGCACTTAGAACAGGCCACTGAAGCCTGTGTTCGTGTCCCTCAGCCAGAGACCCTGGGAACTTGCCCGTCCTTGAACAAGTTGTGGTTGGGTGGCTCAGTAAAGGGCAATAGGAAAACCTATAAGGCAGTTAGGTGCCTAGGGCTGGTGGGGGGCAAGGTAGTGGCGGGGTCTTGGGGTCGGCGGGTGGGATGGGAGTAATTACCCTCCAAAGCTCTGCCCCAAATATGAAGTGTCTGAGGTCAGAACGATGCTGGATCAATGACACGGGGCAGCTGCCCGACCGCTTGTAAATTAGTTAAACTTCCTGGCCACAGTGTCCTCTGTCAAATGAGCTAAGCGTCTGCTCTGTAGGACTGAGCATGGGGCAGGGGGGCGGGGAGGGGTGCCTTGCACAGACCCCGGCACACGCTAGCCACCCCTGAACGGGGTTCACAATCAAATCACCACAGCTGCCCGTTTAGTCACACACCCTCTTGTCTCTGGGCGGGTTTCAGAGGGTCGTGATGGCACAAAGATCAGAGCAGGACATGTGTGAGGGGTGGTCAGGTCATGAAATAGCCCCGGGGGAGGCCTCAGCACACCCAGCCGGCACCCAGGCCTGGGCACACGCCTGGCAGGCGGGCTGCACTTGGCTGGAAGCCCAGGCTGTGGTGGCTGACCCTCAGGAGTCCTTGCCCAGGTGCCTGAAGTCAAAGGGCACAGCTGATGCTCCTTGTATCATCCAATTAGAGGATTAAAAATGCAATCACTTTTCTGATCACAAACATCTCTAGGTTGTGGAAGCTAAGACGTGAGGTTTTCATGGATTTCGAAAGATAAAGCAAAATAAATCAAAGACGTTTAGGCAGTGCACCAAATGCCTTGATTCGAGAGGGCCAACCTCTGCAGGGTACCTGGGGAGCTTCTTCTGCAAGGAGTGATGGACCAAGAAGCTGGAAAAGCCAGCAGCAATCCCTGTAGCATCCACCAGAGGGCCATGCAATCGCATCCCAGGACTGACCATTACCTGTGAGTAAAAACCAAACTATTGTCCAGCAGAAACACCATTTCTGTTTGTATTTTTTGTCCTTTTTTTGGGTCTTTTTTTTTTGTTTTCTTCCTGTTTTATTGAGATATAATTGACATACAGCACTGTATCAGTTTAAGGTGTACAGCATCATGATTTGACTTGGATACATCATGAAATGATTTCACAATAAGTTTAGTGAACATACATCATCGCATTTAGATACAAAATTAAAGAAATAGAAAAATATTTTTCCTTGTGATGAAAACTCTCAGGATTTACGCTCTTAACAAATTTCATAGGTAATGTATAGCCGTGTTAATTATATTTATCATATTGTACATTACATCCCTAATACTTATTGATAATACTTATATATCTAAGTTTCCACCTTTTGACCACCTTCATCCAATTCCCCTCCCCACCCCACTTCCGGTAGCCACAGATCTGATCTCTTTTTCTATGACTCTGTGTGTGTGTTTGTTTGTTTTTAAAGTATAACTGACCTACAACACTATGTTAGTTCCTATTACACAACATAATTATTTGATATTTCTATACATTTCAAAATGATCACGATAAGTCTAGTTACCATCTGTCACCATGGAAAGATATCACATAATTATTGGCTATATTCCCCACACTGTACATTTCATACTTGTGACTCATTTATTTTGTAACTGGGAGTTTGTACCTCTTAATCTTCCTCACCGATTTCTTTCCTGTTTACATTTTAATTGTTAATATCATCACTGTTGTTTTCCTTTTCAACTCCATTATTTGGGTACCATTCCTGCCCTGGCTGGTCTTTACAGTTAGCCAGGCCACTTCAAAGTTAGCCAGTGCCGAGGAGATCCGTTTCTGCTTATGTTACCAAGTCCGAGCTCGTACTGTTTGCCACATGACAGGCCAAAATACATTAACAGACAAGTTGTCGGGGCAAGGAATAGTGACTTTATTCAGAAAGCTGGCAGACCGAGAAGAGGGTGGACTCGTGTCCCAAAGAACCATCTTGCCTGAGTTAGAATCTAGGCTTCTTTTATACTAAAAGGGGTGGGTTTTGCAAACTACTTGGTACAGGAATCCTTTGTTCTTACAGCTGTCCACCTAGGTCTGGTCATGAAGTTCCTATAAACCTCCAAGACAGATGTTATTCTCCGTTCTGCAACTTTTTATCTCCATATAAATGAGAAGTGTTATATTTTTTTAAAGGTCATCCCTGGTAGGCAGAGCCTTGGGAAAGGGCTATCCTGTATATTTCAGGCAATAGGCAACATTGTTTTACAAAAGGTGCAGAGTCAGCATGACTTACCGCAGGCAACGGGGCACTAAGGTTAGAGGTAAAGGAACCATCCAAGGTGGAGTCAGGTTTGTTCTTCTCTGTTACACTTAGGCTGTAAAAAAAAAAAGCCACCGTCAAAAAAAAGCACAACCTAAAAGTTGAGAATTGTATCTTACTAGGCGAACTTGCTGAGGCCTTAAACCTGGGAAACAGCCTCTCAGCTAGCTCCGAGGGACTTCTCCACAGAGGTAAGAGAGGAGCCAGGATGTAGAGGGGTTTTTGCAACAAAAGCCAGGTAGTCAGAACATCAAAAGATTACTGTTAATTAAAGAAAACCAGACATCTCAAGTTAGTGAATTTAGCACTTTTCTATGTATGGGAAGATGCAAGAGTCTGGGCTCATTGAAATCATTCCTTTGATGTGTACCTTAACCATCTAGGGCCAGTATCCTGCTGCTCTCATCCTGAATCCCCTCAGGGTTCACAGTTGGGGGCGGCTGCGGTGGCTGAGGGCTTGATGACTGCAACATCTTTTGTTTACTGACATGGCAGGCGACATACTTTGTCCACAGAACCCTAAGATTATAAAATGAGCCCCAAATCACCAAAAATGCAGAGGGGTTCAACCTAGA
Source organism: Phocoena phocoena (assembly GCF_963924675.1). Taxonomy (NCBI): domain Eukaryota; kingdom Metazoa; phylum Chordata; class Mammalia; order Artiodactyla; family Phocoenidae; genus Phocoena; species Phocoena phocoena. The sequence continues at coordinate 84,096,658 of NC_089233.1, forward strand.
CATTGCTGTGTTGCCCTGCTCTCTTACAGAAATGTATTCAGAAGTGACACTTTCAATGTTCAGGGAAATGCAGTTGTAGTGTTTGGTAGGACACACATCTTAAGGCAGTTTTAAGCGAAACTTAAATGCCCTTTTACGAGAAAGCAAGAGGCCTCAAAAGGCCATGCCCAGGGTGGTTTCCTCAGACCCCCTCAGGGGTCCCTGCAGTCTCCTGGACCCCTGGGAAGACTTCCAGGAAACATGTCAGAGACTCAAAGTACACTCAGCCCTCCGTATCCACGGGTGCGTCATCCTCGGATTCAACCAACCGCGGATCGAAAATATTCGGAAAAAAATCCAGGGTGTTCCAAAAACCAGAACTTGAATTTGCCGGCTCGCAACTATTTACCTTGCATTAAGAGAGTATTTGCAACTATTTACCGAGCATTTACATTGTATTAGGTCACGTAAGTACCCTAGAGATGATTTAAAGTGCATGGGAGGATAAGCTTAGGTTATATGCAAATACTTGCCCATTTTAGAGAAGGTTCTTGAGCATCCATGGATTTTGGTATCTTCTGGGGTCCTGGAATAAATCCCTCTATAGATCCCGGATACAGAGGGATGACCATAATTTTAATTTTAAACCTTAAAATTTTAGACTTTGAATTACGCTTTTACGTTGCAGCGACAGACTGGTATTTTTCTGTCTGGTAAAGTATAAGTTTTTAAAAATCCCTTGTGAAATCTCCACATTCTGCATGTCCACGGGTCTGCGGACAGCCATTGGGAAACACTGGGCTACAAATTCAAGGAAGATAAAAGCAGAAGAAGCAAACAAAAGTGTAGGAGAAGTACCCCCTCCCAGATCAATGTCACTTTGGCAGCGCTATTGTTGCTTCTGTTGTTGGTTCACTATTTGCTTCAGGCCACACCTTTGCGCTGTCTGGCCCTCATGGATAGGACAGTGTATGCCCCCTCAAACCAGATTTGCAGACATGTCCACCTGCCCTGCCCTTCTCCGTCTCTTGCCTTTGTCAGACATCACCAATTAATCGCTGTCTTCCCTCCTAGGGGGCAGCCTCACCATTCCCAGATGAGCACTCCCCACTGCCTGGCTGTCTCCCTTCTGTCTGACCCCACCGGAAGTGTCACAGCACAAACGCACAGGCGTGTGATCCGTGTAAGTTCATTATCCTTTCTGGCTTCCATGTCCGCTATCAAACCAGAGTCCTGCTTATGTCGTTGGTGTGAGGTTGAATGCGAGGGTGCAAAGACCTCTCACAGTCCTGGCGAATAGGAGCCCCGGTGCGATACAAGCTCCTGTCTAATCAGATCACCTTTGTTGTGATGTTCCAGGCTCCCTCGTTATTCAACGAGGGCTTCAGAGGCCCACAATGTATGTAAATTAGAGCAGCACATGGAGATCTGGAGAGAGTAAGGAAGGGGAGGAAAAGGAGTGAGAACGAAGGTCAGGATGTGAAATGGGCCCCCGGAGAGGCTGGAACGCAGATCACCCCCCAGGAGGCCGGGAGTACACTCAGCGGTGGGACACACGAGGGCTTCCAGCTCCAGCCTTGGGAACTGGGGCACGTGTTCTGGGCTTCAGTCAAGTCCAGAGAAACCTGACACACATTTTACATCAAAGCTCTTAAAATAATATTGAAAAATCTGTCTATCTATCTATCTATCTGTCTGTCTATTTACCTACCTAGCACTTTTGGTATTAAAAGGATCGTCCCTATAGTAGGGAGTACAATGTGAGAGTCTTTTAAAATTTAAAACAAAATAAAAACAACTGTTGGAAAGCTGATGCTTGCATCCCACTCTTGATGGGTCCTCTGAGGGTTCCTGGTGAGTTTGCTCTGTCCGCCTTAGCTGGACTGAAGGGAGCGGGGATTGGAAATCGGAGGAGCCCTGCTGTGACCTTGCTCACAGGTTCTGCTCCCTGGAGGCTTGGTGGCCACTGGTCCAGCACAGCTGTTCCTGGTTAACTTGCATGAATTTTGTTGTTTCTATCATCTGGCGACTCTTTCTTCTGCTCAGCCACTCCACCAGCATGGGTGCCACCTTGCGCCCTAGGCCCCCTGGCCACCCAAGCTCTGTTCCAGCCTCCAGGAGATGAGCAATGGTTCTTTCCTCTAGGAAACCATGGTGCCACCTTGAGTGCCTATTAGATGTGTACGGTATGTGGTAGGTGGAATCTTTTAAATATACTGATGCTCAGTTATTCTAATTTAATTGTTCTGATGTTAACCAGCCATCTACATTTTCTAAAAAAACCAACCCAGTTGATTGTAATTGAAAGCCTGAGTTGAGAGCTACTATCCCAGGCCGAAATGTACAAATGAGCAGCTCACATACCAGCATCCCCATCACCTCCTGTCAGACGGAGATCTCCAAGCCATCGCTGTGATAGGCAAACTCTAAAGTGGTCCCATGGCCTCTGTCATTGGGTGTTAAGCCCTGCATAATCCCCTCCCTGCGCAGATCCCACCCCACTCCAGTGCAGACCTGTCATTTAGTTATCGGAATGACTCACGTTCTGGATTTGTGCAGTAACTTAAACTTTTGCTGTGTAGTTTGTATGGATAGGTATCTAATCCAGAAGTATCGATAGATTCAGCTTCAGCGTATGAGGCAAGCACTTTGCACAGGTGGGCCCAGAGCCAAGGGGCACGTGTTTTTTTTATCTCACTTTTGTGATGGTGAACGAGCATGGAATTGTCTCCTGATGGAACCAGTAGATTCGTTCCCACTGATATCACACTTCCTGGTTTCAGTGTCCCTTGATAACTATTACCTTGTCCCATTACTATGAGAGGGTCCAAAGAGTGCTTTTTAAAACTGTGTCATTCCCCCGAATTTATATTAGCTAGCATTTTCCTCCCAAGAAGAACCCCTCATCACCTATGTGATGGCCCTGCCATACAGTCCAGTCCATACGAGATTGTCGAGATAATTGCTCTATCCTTTCCAGTTGTGTATCAGTTTTTAAGAATAACAAGATGGAGTTAGTGTTTAGGGACTAAAATCTGCATACTAGGGGTGTTCGTTTTTAAATACTACTGGGTTGTAGTCTTCTAAATCTTTTTAGGAGACAGAAAATATTTTATAAAGAAAACGTGTTTATACCAATATTTTCAATTTTACATCAAGATTACAGGGAGTTGCTTCTATTTTTATATATTGGAATGTAGTTGATACAATGTTGTGGTAGTTGCAGGTGTACGGCAAAGTGATCAGTTATATATACACATGTATCTATTCTTTTTCGGGAGTTGCTTCGTTGACTTAAAATTTTTCTCTAAGGCTGAAAACCGTGGCTGCCAACGACAATAACATTAACATAATTGTGTACTTTATCTTACGATCTCTCTGTAATAGTTTCAAAATAGCCATCCCAGTAATGAAGCCAGGCTGACATTTCTTTGAGTGTTTTTCCGCAGAATACATCCTATTAGGACTATATAGCTAAAAGTGTGTTTTAAAGTCAGTTGAGCCAATGACTTTCTCTGTGTGGTGATGCTACCAGTCTGATAGAATTTTAGGCTTGTTTCCTTTCCAAAAAAATTTTTGTGTTGTTAAGTATTTTTGTTTATTTATTTAGTCATTTATTTATTTTAAAATTTTATATTGGACTATAGTCGATCTATAATGTTGTGTTAGTTTCAGGTGTACAGCAAAGCGATTCGGTTATACACATACATATATCTATTCTTTTTCAAATTCCTTTTCCATTTGGGTTTTTACAGAATATTGAGTAGAGTTCCCTGTGCTACTCAGTAGGTCCTTGTCGGTTATCTATTTTATCCTTTTCGAATTTTAAAGATTGTTTTCCTTTTTAAATGTAATCCTTTTTTAATTATGCAAAAACATTTACACGGTGCCCAGATCAAAATGATATAAAAATGACAGCCAGAGAACTTGAGTGTCATCTCTGTCTTCTCCATCCTAATTGTCCCCTCCACCACTAGTCGCCCAGTTTATTAGATTTTGGCTATATTTACATTGTTTCATTGTGCTAATATGTTTACGTGGATGTATTTACCTGTCCCTTTTACATTCCTCTTTTGATATTTTTTCCTGTGTGTCTTTGGGGACAGTCCTAGAAGTGAGATCAATAGGTCAGGGGGTAAACGCACACAGGACTGTCCTGCAAGTCGCCTCACTCCCCTTTCCCAGGAATTGGCTTCCCACCAGCGACATTAGAGAGTGTCAGTTTCTCCACAGCATCAACCACAGAGCACGTTGCAAGCTGCTTTTTCAGTTTGTTAAGTGACTGTGTCTTGGTGTAATTTTAATTTGTATTTCTCATATTATAAATCAGGCTGAGTACCTGTTCATAGGATCAAGGACCATTTGCATTTCTTGTTCTGTGAATTTTCTGTCTATCTCCTTAGCTTGTTTCTTAAGCTTCAGGGTTTGCTTGAATTCTCAGACTGTAGGGCTTCTGTATGTATTTGATATATGCGGTTTTGGAGATTCGTTCATGTGAGTGTACGAGTCAATCTTTTGTTCATTTTTACTGCTGAGTTGGCTGGGATGCACCACAATTCGGTTATCTATTCGAGCCAGTGGCTGGAGATTTGGATTTCTTTCCATTTGGGGCTATTATGAATAATGCAGAGTGTGAATAATACACCCACAATTTTGTGTGTATGTATGTTTTCATTTCTCTTGGATAAACACCCAAAAGTGGAATTGCCGGGTCTGTGATCAGTGTATGTTTAACTATATAAGGTGCTACCAGGCTGTTTTCCAAAGTGGCCGCACCATTTACCTTCTCACCAGCAATGTATTAGGTCTATTAGTATTTTTTTATTAATACATAAACATTTTTAAATCATAAGTTTTTATATTAAATACAGTAAATCTATCCATTTCTCTAGTTATTCTGCATAAACAAAAGCTCTTTGGGATCCTCAACATTTTTTAAGAGTGCAAAGGGGTCACAAGACCAAAATGTTTGAAAACGGCAGTTTTAGAGAAAAACTGAGAAATAGAATGTGTTTTCTAGCAGGGAGCCCTGCTGTGTTTTTCTAGCCTGACCCAAGTTCATTTTAAAGGAAACAAATTCTCAAAGTCCCTGAGACCATGCTTGAGGACATGAGGTTGAAGAACATCCAGTTAAGGGCTTCCTTGGTGGCGCAGTGGTTTGGAGTCAGCCTGCCGCTGCAGGGGACGCGGGTTCGTGCCCCGGTCCGGGAAGATCCCACATGCCGCGGAGCGGCTGGGCCCGTGAGCCATGGCCGCTGAGCCTGCGCGTCCGGAGCCTGTGCTCCGCAACGGGAGAGGCCGCAACAGTGAGAGGCCCGCGTACCGCGAAAAGAAAAGAAAAGAAAAGAAAAAATCCATTTAAGAATATAAAATTCTGAAATATGCAGGTCTCGTTCAATAGCGCGTTCGCGCTGCAACGGTGGGGTTTTCTCACTAGGCTGCTAAAACTGGCTTTGCTGCTCTCTTTTTTCACGCTTTTCATCGCAAAAATAACCCCCTAGCAATATGAAAAATTTCTCTTGTAAGCAGCTCACATTTTTTTTTCACCCCAAACATTCCCCTGTGTCTTCGTCGGGTCTGCAAATGTGAGTCTGAGAACGACTGAGTGACCCAATTTTACCATCGGGTAAAAGCGACGTAAGTGCTCTAGAGAAATCCTGCTTCTCCATGTGCGATGACGATGCGCCTGTCACTCTCCTCTCTGCCTTCGTGGCCCTTGGGACACTAGAGCATCATCAGGGCCCTCCCCGGGGGCCTGGGGGCAGCTCACCCCTCGGGCTGCGGGCAGCCACTCCCTGGGGCTGGGATGGAGGACGAGCAGGTTGTGTTGGTCCCTTGACACCCAGGAGGGGGGACCCCAGGAAAGACTTTGCCTAGATCTTAGTGTGGCTCATGAGCTCTGTTGCCCTGTGGCCTCTCCGAGCACCTGTGTCCCCTCACAAGTGGACAAGGGGCCTCCACCTTCCATGCGGCTGTGACATCACACAGGGTCTTAAGCAAGTGGAAGCTAACTTATAATCACACTCCCATTGCTAGGTGTTGGTTCACGCTCCTTCCTTCCCACAGACGGCTACAGGGGCTCAGAGTGTCACATAAATGAGAGCAGAGGGACAGGGGTGGGGAACAGTGAGTACAAACAAGGGTCTGGCCATGAAGTGGTCCTGGGTCAGGCTCGGGTCACCCACCAGGTCCCGGGGTGGCACACGTGGACTCTGAGCTCGTGGCTGTCAGTGCAGGGGTCGCTCACCAACCACAGGGTCCTTGGCCGGGTTTGGGGCTTATGTGAAGTCGGGGTCCAAACCCTGTGCATCGTTTACCTTGAGCATTTGAAAAATTTAAATTGCATTTTAATTTTTTTAACCAAACGTCCCTACACAGGCAATTAATTTGGAATCACTACGTAACAAGTAATATGGAAAGTTCAGTGACTGAAAGATTCAGCAAAACCATCCCCTCTTCCCTGGCCCACCTGGCGCCCTCTGCCGTGCACCTGGCATATTGCTTATGCGAGATTCAGATGCACGTTTGCAGAATCTCGGCTTCAGTCTTCCCAGCCACCACTAGAGGGCAGCGTCATCATATTCAGGATTCCTGAGGCTTCCCTGAGAAAAGCACTGGAGTATAAATATTCCTGTTTGTTCTGGAAAAGCCGAAGCCCCACAGGAGTAAGGACAATAGGAAAATGAACCTCCAGGTGCCCTAAGTCCCAATAGTGTCTAATATTTGGCCAATTTTGTTACATCCATCCTACCTATAACCCTGTTTTCTTAAAGTGTCTTAAAGCAAATCCCGAACACGTCTGGATTCACCTGAAAATAATCCAATATGTGTCTTTTCCAGAAAAGGACTCATTAAATCCTTCGACATAGCCACCATCGCATCGTCACCCCTAACAAAATACCACCAATCCCTTGATACTATATAAGCCAGTTCCGCTTTTATTACTTCTTGATTATCTCAGAATGCCTCTTTGCAGTTGCTTTGTTCAAACTCACATCCAAACAAGGTCAGCACATTTGTGTTGGATAAAATGTCTCTAACGTGTCTTTCCACTTACGGAGTTTCTTGCTTTCCTCATTTTTGTTCGCAAGTTTCGTTGTTATTTGGGGGGTGGGTATGGCATTTATCTTTTGAAGAAACTGAATATTTGTCCTGCTATAGGAGCCCCAGGTCTGGTTTAACTGCCCTAGCGCCCTGCATTCTTGGGAACTGGTCGTTAGACTGAGATGCTCCGTCAGTCTCAGGTCTGAGTCTTTGGGAAAGACCTCTGGGTGAGGCAGGCGTGAATCCCACTACCTCCCATCCAGAGGCAGAGAATATCAGGGTGTCTCCTTTGGGCTGTCCCACTTGGTCGGTGGAATCGGGTCCTTTCATCATAAAATTTGCCCGTCCACGTTTCACCGGATGGTGTGAGCAGGGGCTTCTGACTATGCCTAGCTCCATCGCTTCACTAGAAACTGCAAAACGACGATATTCTAATCACATCATTCCCTTGGCATTTCTAAGCTGGAATTCTATTTATAAGAACACGGAGAACTCTTTCCTCATCAACTACTTGGTTATTCTGGAATACGGTTTTTATAGGAACAGGATGATAAATGCTTCATTTTTTTCCTTAATCTGTTTTCATAATACAGAGTTGATGTCCTAGCAATTTGAGAGGTTTTTCTTCCCCTCGTAAACTCATGGCATTTTATAGACTTGATGTATTCAGCCACTGCCCCCATTATTATTCTGGGTGGTCATCTGTCTCACTGAGGCCAGTGGGAGCCTCTTCGGGTCAGCCCGTATCCCCGGGACTCAAAGACTTTGAGAGCGTCCTTGCCTCCTGGGGTGACCAGATGTTCGAGGCTCAGCTATGCATCTCCTGCCCCAGAAGTGGACTCAGCCCTTTCTCTGAGAAGCCCTGGTTCCCATCAATTTAGGGAGGATGGAGTAGGTGATGTGCCCACATCCAAAGTTCTTGCACAAGGCAGATAAGGGCTCTGATGGGGAAGGGGCCATGGCATCAGATATTAACGATGCAGCCCCTTGCTTAATTATGGTGCCCCCTATAAACTCTTAAGAATCGTAACTCATTTGGATTCTGCCTTCTACTCAAATCTCAGCTTTTATTTTAATATCCAAGTAATCCATTCCTCCCGAAAACTCTGAGTACCATGGCTATCCTAGGGAAATGTATGATTTTTATCCAAGGGCCTTACTCATGCCTGAGCTCAGGGCCCCGAGCTCACAGATGCTAGTTTGAAAGGATGAATTGAGCGAGAGAGCAGGTGTGCGCCCACCTGAGCCTGCGCCCCATTCCCCAGCCCTGCCCTTTCCTCCCTCTTCGTCTTTTCTGCCTGATCTATCTACTCCAAATGCCTATTTTGTTGCTGCAGCTTCTGTGCCTATATGATCCGTATTAAGCCATCTTTGGAATAAGATGGGCTATAAAGTGACGTGAAAACCAGAATATGAGAAGGGAAACCTCGTGTGTGTCAAGGGCTTTGCCGCCGTGGGCCAGACGCTGGGCCAGGTGATTCTGCACATCCCATCACACCCGCGGGACAACCTAACGAGATGGGCTTTGCTGCCACCGTTTTACAGAGGTGGGCACTGAGTTTCAGCAAGTTTATTCCCAAGGTCACGAGTGTTAATAGCCCGAGCAGAGCTTACCGTTGGCCTCCAGCTGGTGCTCCAGGCTCTCTCCCCTCCTCTTACCCCTCTTGTTTCCTTCCTACCAGAGTCACTGGTAAATATCAAGGACAAGGTCATGTCCTTGGATCGCAGGGGATGGCACTTTTGCCAAGAAGCATGAAAAATAACAATTACCATATGCCCTTTGACCCCACCCCAGTGACGGACTTTGGGAATTCTTTTTTACGACAGTCACAAAACTCTGGACCCGCCGAAGACAACCATCTACGTTAGGCGTCCTCCACCGGCAATGCCCTAAGCCCCTCCCCGGAAGAGGAGGTAAAGTCCTTGAGTGATGTTTACTCTTCGGATACCTTATAAGGTTTTCAGTTTTTCTCTCATCCTGCTGACATGGAATCACTAAAATCTAAACCTGTTTTCCCCAAAGCCCTACAAGCCAAATGACATAATATAAACTTCAGAGAGGTCACCACAACAGATCAAATGTGTGGACAGTCCTCATACCTGCTGCTGTGCGTGCCACTCAAAAGTTCATGAGAACAACCAGTGCCACCACGAGACTCATTCAAACCACAGACCAGAAAATTCACCCTAATTGCCACTGCCTGTCCTCACTTGGCCCCCAAAAGATGCTTCAGAATGAACACCTTCTTGATTGAATGCCTTCTAGACTTCAAAGCTGGATTTATAATTTGTTCCACAAAGATCATTTACTTTAGCTTGCAATGATAGTAAAATAATTTAGAACCACCAAGCTCTTAGCGGGACAAAATGGAATATATCACACACTTGATTAATTTTTAAAGGCGAGAATGAAGGGGATAAGTGAAGATAATCAATGTAGGACCAAAAGAAAACCAATAGTAAGAGGATAAAAAGTAAGTCCAAAGATATTATCAATTTTATTTGACAACAATATATTCAATAATCCAATTAAAAGACAAAGATTGCCAGACTGGAAGAAAAAAACAAGCTTGTTGCTGCTTTCAAGATAAACTACTTAAACCTAAGGGCAGAGAAAGTGTGAAGTGAACTCTTGGGAAAAGATGAATGTAAATACTAACCAAAAGAAAGTTGGCTTATCTATACTGGTACTAGTTGTCAGACAGAGTAAACTTTAACTTATGACACATTACTAGAGATAGAGTCATGTCACTATAATGAAAGGATCCGTGCACCAGGAAGGTGCGACAATGTAAATGCATATGCACCTAATAACATAGATTCAAAATATGTAAAACACATAGGGAGAATATTAGTAAGTTACCAGTGGTGGCCGTGGAGCAGGGTACCTATGAGGAGCTAGAGAAAGGAGAAGTCATATCTGGGACTAGATTAGGGCCAGACAACTCTATGGACGTGAACTGACTTTGTCTTGGATGAAACATGATTAAGTATTGAGCGGAAGGGCTGGTGTCTACTAAAAATCATATAGCAGTGTGTTCAAGTAGAGAGTGTGCTGGTAAATGTTCAGCCTCACAGATGATGTAAAGCTCCTCCAGGTGGCAAAATGCATGCAAATTCCTCCAGGCACTGTGAACCAATTAAAAGATGGCAGATGAGCCTGTTACATTTAGGGAATACGCAACCCAGACTCTACAAGGATAGCTGTGAGAAATCAGTTACAAACACTATAAAGAGCCATCGTACCGTGTTGCCACAGACGTTGGCTTCATCCGCCACAGCCAACACAGCTAACGACATCCGGGTAAGCACCATAACGGAGTCAATTTGGGAAACAAAGCCAAAACCATGATGACCTCATCCCAAAGCATGATATAGCTGACTCCTCAGTTCTGCAACAGTGCTCGTCATCTATGTCCGGGGGCAGAGGAAGAGAAAGAAGACCTGGGGAAAGATCTGAAACAACAAGGGGCTGCTATAAAAGACTTTAAAAACAACTGGACTCGATAGTCTGCAAAGCTCTGGAAAGGTTAAGAGAATGTGATAGAATCTATGAAACCATGGAAGTTAGGGTTAGGAAAAGTCCAGACTCGTGATATATGTATTTATTTGATCCTGACACATGTCTGAGTTCCCTGTTGCTGCCTCAAAGTTAGTGACTTACGACACCACAGATCTCTCATCTTGCAGCTGTATTGCAGACAGGCCCGACGTGGGTCTCGCGGGGCTGGAGTCCAGGTGTGGGCGGGGCTCTGCTCCTTCCTGGGGTTCTGGGGGGAGAATCTTTTCCAGCTGCTGGCATCCACCTATATTCCTTGGTTCCTGACCTTTTCCTCCATTGTCAAAGCCAGCAAGCGGGCTGTCTCCGTCAGCTCGGACTGAAACAACACAGAGCCATAGGCTGGGGGCTTAAACCACGGACGTTTCTTTTCTCACAGTTCTGGAGGCTGGAATCCAAGATCGAGGTGCCGCCAGGGTTGGTTTCTGGGGAGGCCTCTCTTCCTGGCCAGCTGTGTTTCCCTTCCCACGGTCCTCACGTGGGGCAGAGGCTGAGATCTCCCTCTCTGCCTCTTCTCACAAAGCCACAGATTGGGGACCCCGCCCCTCTGACCTCATTTAACCTAATTACCCCCTGAAGTCCCTATATCCTGACACAGTCACAGGAGTTAGGGCTTCAGTGAATATTCGGGGTGGGGGGTAGAGAAAATTCAGCTCATGGCACGGGACAGGTCCCTCTGACCTCCTCTGGCCTCCTTCTTCCAATCTGAAGGCTCCTTGTGCTGGCTGGCCTGGCTGGCCTCACCCCCATAATCCATGACAGTCTCCCCATTTGAAGTCGGCTCATCTGCCAACCTAACTCATTGCACACTTGCTTGCCCTTTGCCACGTAGCCTAACATAGTCGAAGGTTCTGTGAATTGGGACGTGCACAGCCCAGGAGGCCATGGTACACAGAAGTAACGAGTGCTACCCGGGGGTCTGAAAGCAGCAGTTTTAGGACAAATAAGTGGAGGTTCGTTTTTTTTTTTTTTTTTTTTTGCGGTACGCAGGCCTCTCACTGTTGTGGCCTCACCCGTTGCGGAGCACTGGCTCCGGACGCACAGGCTCAGCGGCCATGGCTCACGGGCCCAGCCACTCCGCAGCACGTGGGATCTTCCCGGACCGGGGCACAAACCTGCGTCCCCTGCATGGGCAGGCGGACTCTCAACCACTGCGCCACCAGGGAAGCCCAAGTTGAGGTTCTTGTTCCTTGTTTTATTGTGATAAAAACACACAACACAAAACCATCCAGACCATGTTTATGTGTGCAGTGAGGTGGTGGTGTCTCTATGTATATCGCTGTGTAGCTGATCTCTGGAACTTTCTCACCTTGAAAGACTGAAACTCTACCCATGGAGCAAGTCCTCCTCCCCTGGCCCACCGTCGAACTTGCTAAGACTTTGATGACCGTAGATCCTCACAGAGCGGGCTCTCACCGTGTCTGTGTTTCATGTCGGGCTCATTTCACTCAGCGCGACGTCCTCACGGCTCATCCCTGTTGTACGCAGCACAGCAAGCGTTTCCTTCTGCTTTAGACTGAATACCGTTCCACCGATGTCTACACCGCACGGTGCGTACCAGCCATCCACCAACAGATGTTTAAGTGTTTCCATGTTTCCTGTATCGTGAACAACGCTGCAGTGAACACAGGTGTGCAAATAGCTCTTCGAGATCCTGTTTACAATCCTTTAGGGTTTATACCCAGAAGCGGGATTGCCGGATCGTAAGGGGATTGTTGGGAGAGGCAGTCTCATGTGTGTCGTCTTTCGACCCCACTCGGCCACCAGTGGAGGGGCCTCGGGCCTGGAGCACATCCCCACCTCGCACGCAGCCTGTGTGGGCCCGGCCCCTCGTGCGGGCATTCTCTCTCCCCAGGTCAGACTCTGTGTGTCGTCTCTGCTCTGTGTCACACGGCACCCGGCCAACCCCACTGTCTCTCTGTCCCCTGAGGGGAGGGGACGGGGCCCTACTGATGAGCGCGGGAGGGGTGCGTCAGGCCAGTGGCCCCGGGTCGGCTTCCACGTGGGGCCTCGCCCACTGCTGAGGCTGATCTTGCTGTGTCTCTCCTCTGCGTGGCTCCATCCAGTGCTTTACTGTGGTGTGTTTTTCTCGGTGTCTTGGGTACCACAAGGCCGAGGGCAGAGTCATTCAGACTTCTGCTACCAGTGACAGACGACAGAGGCCACTTTCTGGACACTGCTGCAGTGAGCAAGGTCGCCAACAGGCACCACGAAGCTCCTCAGCCCACTGCTACAGGGCAAAGCCGGCTCTGGGGGTGGAGGGTGATGGGCTGCTCAGGTGCCCTCCGCCACGGGTGTTCCCGTGGTGTCCCAGGGGTCGCGGACGATGTCAGAGGGAAGTAGGGGCCTGTGAGGGGCTCCACCACGTCGGTCACTTGCTGGCCTCACTCTGCACAGAACCGCTGGTGGGGCTGCCAAAATGAGATCCTTCTCTAGGGATGAAGTACAGAGTGAAGGGCAGACGTGGGCAGAAGCGGGGGAGCCCCAGGCAGCCTGGTTGGTGCGTCTGTTTGGTGACGGGACATTGCAGACCCAAATGATTCAGGCATTTGACACAGTCAGGGATGGACCGAGGTCTCCAGGACCCACTGGGACCAGGGACCCTCTACTCCTATCAGGATAAAGGGCAGAATGGGGGGAATTCAGATTCTTCTGGGGCTCTTGGGTGATGGTTCCCACATGACCATATTTCCAGGTCCCCATTAGGGTGGGATTAAACGGATGACGTTGGGGATTTGGGGGTGAATGTGATGATCTATGACACACGGGTGCTGATACGCCTGTGGGGGTGCTGGCAATGGTGGTCCCACAGCAGAGTGCATTGTGGGCCCTGGCGTTTTGGCTGCTTGTGGCTCAGAATGTCACTGTCATCTGGGGGGGTCTGACCCTCAGCAAAGAATTCAAGTCGTAACAGTGGGGCGTGTCCACTCCCACCCAGTCTCCTAAGTTACCCAAGCCCAGTGGGCTGTTCATCGCAAGCTGGGCTGCCCTCCAGGCGGATGGGGGATTGTTAACTCAGGGCTTGCTGCAGACAGGAATGTTACAGACCATCTGTCACCATTTAACAGCCCCGTTTGGCTGATCTAAAAGGCCTCCAGGACGTGGAAACTGACAAGGGGTCATCCCAGGCTGGACCTACCCTCAGGGCCAGGTGTCCTCACTAAAATGGTCAGTGACAGCCCATTCCCCAGATGGGTAACTCATTATTGACTTGGCGGTTTTTCTGGGCTCTAGAGAAACAGGTGGTGCAGCCCTGCCCTGAGTCACTGACAAAATGACATCACCAATCTCAACAGGGCTGGGTGATATTAAGGGATTGTCAGTTGCATTCAGGATGCCACTTCCCTCGTGGAATTGGACAATTGGGCCAAAAGGTTTATGTGAAACCACAGGGGCAGTGGGTCCGCAGGGAAGTGGCAAACAGTGTCTCAGCCTGGAGAGCTGTGTGGAGTGGGACAGGCTGTGGGCACTCGCCTCCCCCTACAGAATCCTGGGCTGTGCCTGGTGAAAGAGCCCCCCTGATGAAATTCCGCACAGCTGTGGACTTCATGCAGATTTGTTGGCTGAGAATGAAGTCTCTTGTCCTCACTCCTGTTGTATCGGCCTGGCCAGTACACAACGACTCAGACTCTCCCCAAAGCCAGCAAGACTCAGTGGACCAGATGGCCAGGTGGTGATGGACAACAAAATAGACCTTGACGATCTGCTGGCAGAACCAGGTGGCGTCTGTGTCATTGGCAATACCCCTTGCTGCGTACACATCGATTCTTCAGGGGAGATGGAAACTGACAGAAGATGCTCACCTGGGCAGGTGGTTATCAGCTGTGCACCTGCTGAATTTGGGGCTCCAGGTTGAGGTCCTTCCCCCAGGGAGGCCTGATCATTCTCGTGAGTCCAGTTCTCCTAATAACCTTGACAAAGTTCTGGCTCGAAATGACAGACTCCGTGAGCAAAGCGCGTTCATACAGGGGTTCAAGGCCCATTGGACCAGCTCACCTCTGAGTCAGGGGCAGATGGCGGTCCTAGAGGACCTGACATGCTTTATCTCCAGGCCTCTCCCAGGCAATGTTGGGGACATACTTATACTGAAAAATCATTCCTTTATTATATGAAGTTCAAATTTTACCGAGTATTTCATCTGGCAACCATACATGATGAAGCCTCTCCACCGATGGCAGAAGGGCCAGGAATTTACCTCTAAGACCCTCCTGGTCAGATGGCAGGGTGTACACCCAAAGGGGCCCTCAAGGACCACATGGAGAGTTTTATTCAAACAGAACAAAACAGGCCTTATATTAAAACAAACGTGGTTATATTTTGAATTAATATTAAAAAATTAAAATAAAACTTGTAAGATAAAGTGATTTTAAAAATATATTTGGGGCTTCCCTGGTGGCGCAGTGGTTGAGAGTCTGCCTGCCGATGCAGCGGACACGGGTTCATGACCCGGTCCGGGAGGATCCCACATGCTGCAGAGTGGCTAGGCCTGTGAGCCATGGCCGCTGAGCCTGCGAGTCCAGAGCCTGTGCTCCGCAATGGGAGAGGCCACAACACTGAGAGGCCCGCGTACGGCCAAAAAAAAAAAAAATATATATATATATATGTGTGTGTGTGTGTGTGTGTGTGTGTGTGTGTGTGTGTGTGTGTGTGTATATATGTATGTATACGCGTACGGCCAATATATATATATATATATGTATGTATGTATGTATTTATTGCGCCCCTGAAATTTATGTTCCAGGATCCGCTGGTCACAAGTGAATTTCTTTGGGGAAAACGTGAGACTTTTGGATGCAATCCTCACAATGGCCACTAGAGGGCAACCTGACAGGGTGGGGATTCACAGCGTCCCCACCATAAAAAGAAAAACACCTTCTGCTACTTTGTTGTTGTTTCTCCCATTTCTACGAATGTTATTGTCTTTCTTCTCCTCCTTGTGTTGCTCCTCCCTCCTCCCTCCCTCCTGCCACTCTGAGTTCCGTGTCCTGTGTCCAGATGTCCCCGCTGTCCCGCTGTGTGTGATCCTCTCCGTGGCCTCCCGACCCAGCAGTGGGCTGTTGGCACACTGATAACAAGAGCTACCACTTGCCCCGGGTGCCTTCCCTGCATGCCAAGCACGTGAGGGGCGCTGCTTGGGTACCACTCAGGATCCAGGAGCCACGTCATGTGTTTACCTCGAGGGCATTTCAGGCAGGACACTGGCTGCTGGGGGCGGCAGGGGCCAGGTCACTGCATGGAGTGGGCCAGAGGCAGGTGTAGGAGCCGGGCGGAGACACAGGCTCTGACGAGGATGTTGCTGGGCCTGGGAGGGAGGGGGCTTCCTTTATTTCACTGTGGCAGGTCCAGCAGCCCCACTCTGTGCCTCCATCAAATCCGTTCTTTCACCAAAACCCGTGGAAGGAATGTGCAGAGCAGGCAAACCACATGACCTGTGGACGCCCTGCTGCCCTGGCTGGCCTTTTCTCAGAGGGGGGAAGCAAATACATTTTTATCTAAGTCACTAACCCATGGTTTTCTGTCTGCATCTTTGCAGGTTTTCTGAGGAACAACCTACAGAGGCCATCGGAGTCCCAGGGAAGTGGCCGGTGCAGGGAGGAGACGGCGGGGGCCCCTTTCTCTGCTCATGGGGTCACATGGGCCCTGGACCCCAGGAACTGCGGCCGCCTCCGAGGCCACCAGCACTCAGAGGTGGGATCTCTGGGCCTCTCCTGCCTGGGACTCTGGCTGGGACAGAGGGAACCATCCTGGGCTGACTGGATCTTCCGGACATCCGGGACGTTGAGCTGTCCTGGGCATCAGGGACCCATTACGGAGGCTCAGCCAGGTCCGTCGGTCTGGACAGTGGCCACCAGCATGGCCCTCCTGTGGGCAAGGCCACAGGCACCCAGGACTCCACTCTGGGCTCAGTTCAAAGGCTCTGACTCAGAGCCAGACCTTCTCACTTTCCCAGACTCCTTGAATCACGTCGCACTGGAAGCACTGGCTCAGCATTCCACAGTAAGTCAACAAATGTGCACTGAGATGCCACACACCGTGAACCAGAGGGCACAGGCCCTCACACACGGGTTCCGCTAAAATTAATAGAATCCAGGTAAGCGTTAGGGTCCCCTAAAGCCTGCTGTGTGCTCAGAGCCACATTGTTTGAAAGAAAGTCATAAAAGTACTTAAACATAAATATTCCTACTCCTTAGTAACACCTCTGGAAGGAGTTACGTGGAAACCCCTCTCCCGCAGTCCTGGAGTCTTCCCCACGTGGGGACTGTCCCACTGGGTCCCTGCCTCTGTCCCCAGCTCCTCCAACGTTACCCAGCACCCCCTGTCCTCGGAGGGCACTTGCTGGAGCTGTGGCCACCCAGCAGCCCCCTCCCTTCTTTGGGAAAGCACCTCACCTTGCTAAAAGAGGGCACGTTCCTCGTGCACCCATGGGATTTACTCTGAGTGGGGTGACCCCCAGCCCCTCCCAGGTCTTTGGCTCAGAGGGAGATGAGTATTTAAATCAGAGGACTGTGGTTCCCTAGACTCCCACTGCACGTGCACTAATGAGAGTGGCCTGGCCACGCCGCCTCTTTTTAGACGTATCTTCACACTTGCCATGTTCCCTCGAAGGCTCCCAGTATGAACACAGAACGTTTCAGCCGAGCAGAAATGAGAAGAAAAGATCATTACTCTGCGTGAAATAAGCCCCATGCAGAAGGACAAACAGTGGAGACTCCACTCGTGTGAGGTACTTACCTAAGTCAAATCCGTAGAGACAAGGAGTGGGATGGTGGGTGCCAGGGGCTGGGGCCTGGGGAAGGAGGGGGCTACTCTTTAATGGAGACGGAGCATCAGTTTTTTCTGTTTTTTTTTTTTTGTGGTACGTGGGCCTCTCACTGTCGTGGCCTCTCCCGTTGTGGAGCACAGGCTCCGGACGCGCAGGCTCCGCGGCCGTGGCTCACGGGCCCAGCCGCTCCGCGGCGTGTGGGATCCTCCCGGACCGGGGCACGAACCCGTGTCCCCTGCAACGGCAGGCGGACTCTCAACCACTGCGCCACCAGGGAAGCCCGAGCATCAGTTTTACAGGATGAAAAAGTTCTGGAGACGAAGGGGGGTGATGGTTGCACAGCAGTGAATGTGCTTAATGCCACTGAACTTAACAAATAGTCAAAATGGTAACTTTTAGGAAGTGTGTATTTTAACACAGTGCTTTTAAAAACATAAACTAAAGGAAGAGGAGGGGGGAAATGAGATGGGGGAGGGGGGACAGGACAGGAAATGACTGGGGGATGGGGCTGGACACCTCAGGACGCCTCCATCCTGCCCAAGGTGGCCAGTCCTGGCTTCTAAATTGTAGGAGCAGAGGCTGACGACAGCCTGTCCAGGAGGCCCCAAGAATAAAAGGGAACATTTCAGGAAAGTTTCGCAGGGATCGGAGGCAAAAGAAACAAATTATTTTAATGCAAAAACCGTTAAGGGAAAAAAATCATAGAAGACTTAAGCGGGTATCTTTTCTGTGGAAAACTAGATTCCTAGCCACCAACCTGGATTATCAGATTCTATGGGGTGTCTGTGACTTTCATTGCCTTTGAGCTATTTTCCAGCCCCGTAAAATATAGAAAATTGATGTAGGGTAGATTGGTCCTCAGAAATGCAGATGCCTTGGCCTGGTCGTGGTGGCGATGACACCCCTCCTGCCCCCCAAGAAGCCAGCCTGTGTCTTCACTAAGGACATTCACGTCGGCGTCCTGATCGGCTGTCCTTTGGATTCTCTTTTGAACCGGTTTTTACGTCCTGACTGGTTTTCCCATTACTTACTGACTACCATAAAATCTTTGACACAGGCTTATTTATATTTATATATGAAAATAGTGATCTTCCCTTTAAAAAAAATTATACTTTAACCACATCAATGAGGAGAGAGCATAGAGGAGACCAGAAGATTCGCGGGAACTTTTAGACAGTTGAGAACGAGGTAGCAGGAACTTCACCCCACCTGGCCCTCCTCCCTGGGAGCTGCCTCTGGGGTCTCAACCTCTGTCTTCAAAAATGATTTGATGAAAAATTGCAGACTCGTGCTACAAATTGCTTGTTATCCCTAGTGGGGGCCAGATCGGGATGTTGATGAAATGTCTAGAGCTGGGGCAGCCTTGGGTTCCCACGAGCATTTTGCTCTCGTCTCAGGAAGCCAGAGTGCTGGGCTGAGCCCTGCGGAGATGGCCATCAGCTGGGGGGACCCAGGGCCGACGGTCCCAAGAGGTGACACTGAGGCCTCCTTCTCCCCTCCTGACCAAGCCCGGAGCTCTAAGCTTCAACCCCCCACTCAGATGATGGGTCCAAACACTGCCGGCAGAGGGAGGACAGGGGTGTCCACCCAGAGGACAAGGGCAGAGCTGGCCTTACCTGCCTGGCCCCAACCTGGGCACGTGGCAGGGCAGAGGGGTGGTGTGATAAACGGATTTCCCATCACATCAGCAGAGAGGAAGGGAGGGAGGGGCAGAAACTTGGAGAACTGTGGGCCAAAATCAGACGTGCAGAGAGACAGACAGAGACAGAGAGAGACAGTGAGAGAGAGAGAGAGAGAGACATCCGGAACAAAATCCAGAGACACGCAGAGATGAGCAGAGAGACAGTCTCTCACACAATGGCCACGGGTCCCACGGCCCGACGCACACCGCACACTGTGTGACAGGCCAGCTTTCCTGCCTGGTGGAGCCTCAGGCCCTGCCCCGCCGCCTCATGCGGGTCTTCCTGTACCCCCATCCCAACGTACAGGGTCCCCTCTTCCCCAATCAGTATCCTCCCTTTCACCACCGGCGAGGCTGGGGGTTCAGTTGTGTGATCCATCCAGTCGGGATGACGCTATGTATCTGATTTTCAGCAGTTTCAGCTCTGGGGCCACAGGACACGAGGGCTCCATCAGGGCCCACCCCGAAGCTCTTGGGGCATTTGTGGGCTGGAGCTGTGAATCCGAAGCCCTGAGACCATTCTTCTCTCTCACCTGTTTGTCCAGGGACAGTCACAGCCACCAACCAACACCGTTCTATTCCTTGGTTTTCCCAAAATCTCCAAAAGCATCACTTACGGTCCCTGAGCTCCTTGGTTCTTGCAAGGATGAGGTGACGAGGAGAAGCCGATGCAGACGTTCGTGTGTCTCTACCAACACTTCACGCCACGGACAGTCAGCGCTCACTTGACTACGGAAAATAGACTCTTAGCATCTTTCAATCTAATCAGGTGAGAGAGTGGATTCCAGAAACCCCAGAACCGGTTCAGACAACTCATGCTGAAAATCCTCTAGAGCCACGCTCAGGACCAACATCTGTGTGAGTCCGGCTCCTTCAGGTAAACAGAACCAAGAGGCCAGAGAGAGACACAGAAGAGGAGACTTATTGTAGAAATTTGTTCACGTGATTATGAGACCAAGGAGTCCCATGGTCTGCTACCTCCCGGCTGGAGCCTGGGGAACGCTGGGGCTTAGTTCAGTGCAAGGACCTGAAAGTGAGGGTGGCCGGCACAAGTCCCCGTCTGAGTCCAAAAGCCTGAGAGCCAGGAGGGCCGACGCCCGTGGGCAGGAGACGAACGTCCAGCTCAGGCAGAGAGAGGGCATCCCTTCCCCCACTTATGTGTTCTGTTCAGGCATCAAGAGATTGTGTGATCCCCACCCACACTGGGGGGGCATCTCCTTGCTCAGCCTCTGATGCAAATGCTAACCTCTCCGGAGACCCCCCCCCCCCCACCGCCAGACACACCAAAAGGAATGTTCTACCAGCTTCTGAGCTGGGCCTCCCTTGGCCCAGGCAAGTTGACACATAGAATTAACCATCACACCAGGGAGACTGTGTCACCCAGACGAGGGTACTTTTGGGGCATGAAAGGCAGTGATATTAACGATGAGACCAGGACAGCAAGCATAGGAGGGGATGGTCCCATGTGAACTGGGGTGTCCAGGCCCAGACTTGACCATCCCTGTAGAAACCTCTGCCAACACCAGCAGTGGAAGGAGAGCAGGGCCAGGAACTGGGGCTGGGATGAGGGAGCCGGCTCTCAGAGAAGAGCCTCTGGCTTGGTCACGGTGCCAGGCCCCTCACCCTCCTGGGGCCCTGGCTGCAGCCCAGGGACTGAAGGAGGCCGACAGCCTGTCTGTCCCCTGAGCATCAGTGTCACTGGAAGATTCGGAGGGAAATTGTCTGTGTGGAGATGCTGCCCAAGTCTCATGGATTTTTCTAACGAAACAAAAGATTTATTAGAAGTGAATCATTTTGGTGCCAAACCATTGCAGAGCATACCTTGATTTTCTGTCGACTTGGGTTTAGACATTAAGAATCTCTGTCTGGAGGGAAAACAGATTCTCAGTGGCCAGGAGAGAAACACACATGCGTGCACACACATGCACGTGTACACACACACACACACACACACACACACACACACACACACACACACACACTAGATCCCATGACCCCAAGCCTGACTTGTCCATAAGTTGCAGGGCAGTTGGATTTCATAGCCTTGTAGACGGTCTCCCAGCCCCTTCCCAGGTCTCCGGGAAAACCCTGTGACATCATCGTGTCTGCCTCCTTTGGGACATGAGGAAGTGGAAGAATTCCTGGCACACACAGAGACAGTGAACTTGGACCATCACTGCTTTGGGGTTGTGTGTGTGTTGAGGGGAAGCTGATCACAGCTACGTCCTGCTACCCAATTTGCAAATACAAATGCAGTGTCCTTATTAACACATCGTCAGGAACTTCAAGGTGGTGACAGCAGAGCAGTAAACCAAGGGTGGGCCCTTCTGAGCATGGGGCCTCTGGCGACTGTCCAGGTCACACACCCGGGAGCGGCTCTGGTCACAGCCCCGCTGCCCCACTTCTACCTCTGACACGTGGCTTGGAATGGCACAGTCTAGCACAGACCTTTAAAAGCGAGAAGGGCCGGCCTGGAGCGCAGTGTTCTGGGCCAGCACCCGGATCCTCTCCTAGCCCCCTCCAGGTGGCAGGGCCCCTGTGGGTTTGGAGCGCCTCCCCTCCCCTGGTCTCAGGCCGTGAGGTTCAGGTGAGCAAATCCTACCCCACCTCCATCCTTCATGCAGGCCACCAGCCCTGGGCAGTCAGCATCTTCCATCCCTTGGGGATAACCGTTGGTTCAGAGCTGGTCACGTAGCCAGGGTTATAAGGCCAGTCTCGGGGCTGCATCGGGAAGGAGAAGGAAGGTGTCTTGATGAGCGCTTGGACCCAGGTGTGCCCCTCACGCCCTCCTCTTCTTGTGAGCTCGTGCATCCCCTTTCTGCTCCAGGCGGAGGCACTGGGATTTCAGCCCATTGGAGGTGGAGAGAGCAGGCTCCAGGGGGGTGCTGGACGGCTGGGCAAAGTGGATGCCCTGTGCCCGTGGCTGGAAGGAGAGCTGCTAGCTGCCCTGCCTCTCTCAGCCCTGGCTTGTGTCAGACCCCGTCAGCGGGGACTCCTGCTGCCCCTCCTCTGTTCCGTGGCCCAGACACATCCACAGCCGTTCAGGACACTCCTGCTGCTGTAGACTGCCAGAGGTCCTAGGGCGTCTGTCCACTTTACCAGCCAGGGTCTCTTCTGGGGGACTTGCTGCCAGCCTGCCTGGGGCTCTGGTCTAAATCAATACACTGACAGGCCCTCGTGGGCAGGAGATGCTGCACCCAGGACTCGCCTTAAAGGGCCTTCAGGGATCCCGGGAGCAGCTGTGGGCTCTTCAGCGCTCTGGATTTCTCGCAGAGGTTGCCCTAGTCAGCCTGCATTCGGCCTCAGAGCTGCTTGCAAGTAACATGGTCCGTGGCCAAGAGCGTGGGTCCTGGAGCCCAGCTCCCAGGCTTGAACTTGGTCATCCAGGCATTAGCCGTGGGGCCTTGGGTAACCTCTGTGAGCTTCCGTTTCCTCATTTGTAAGAGGGGGATAAGTCATAATCCCTTCTTCGTTGGCTTGTTGTAAAGATTAAGTGGGATAAAGTGTTTAGCACGGGGGCCGGGCAGTAAGACGTGTTCCATAAATGTGAATTATCATCACATTTCTTTCCCCCTCACATTCTCTCCTGAAAGAACTTGCTCAGCCCCCAAAGAGACCAGGGACCCCAGACCCCAGTGGCTGGGTCGGGGGTGTCTGCCGAGCCTCGGGCGGGGCTCGCCAGCTTTGCTCCTGGTCGTGGCGACTCGGGAGGGCCGTGCGGTCCTGTCACGTGGGGTGTTGTGTCGCCTGCAGACAGATGAGTGGCATCGAAGGCAATGGCCTGTGGACGGGCAGGGGAGCCCAGGAGCTGAGAGAGGGGGAGGGGGAGGGAGATGAGGGGACAGAGGGAGGGATGGGAGGACGAGGAGGGAGGGAGAGGGAAGGATATTGAGAGAGAGAGAGAGAGAGAGAAAGACCTGTCATCGTACTTTGCCTTTTATTATTGATTTTTTTATGACAGCCTTATTATTTTGCGGTCTTTGTGGGTCAGGACTTTGGATGCCCCTGACTGAAGGTCCCTCCTGAGTTCCGGTTGCTCCTGGGGTACAGTCTCATCTGGAGGCTCCCCTGAAGGGCCTTCGCCCTGGCGCTCAGCCACACACCGTCTCACGGACTCAGTGGCTCACGGCTGTGGGTGGCAGGCCACCGTCACGTCCCTGACGCCTGGGCCCTGCAAAAGGCGGCTCAGGGCGTGGCAGCTGCCTGCCATCTGGGAGAGCGAGGGAGACCCCACCCGGGACAGATGCCGTAGTCCTTCTGTAACCTGATCTCAGGTATGACATCCGCTCTCTTTTTTTTCCAGTTTATTTTTATGTGGTAAAACAGACGACATAAAATTGACCATCATATCCCTTTCTAAGTGTACAGCTCAGTGGTATGAAGTACATTTGCCCCGTTGTGCAGCCGTCACCCCCGTCCACCTCCAGAACTCTCTTCATCTTCCCCAACTGAAACTCTGTCCCCGTTAAACACTACCCACCCCCCCGCCCACCCCACCTCGTCCCCCACTCCCTCAGGCCCCAGCAACCACCATCCTACCTTCTGTCTCTATGGATCTGACTCTGCTAGGGACCTCAGGTAAGTGCAATCATACAGTATTCTGGGGGTGCTTATTTCACTTAGCATAAGGTCCTCCAGGTTCATCCATGTTGCAGCATGTGTCAGAATTTCCTCCCTTTTTAAGGCTGGATAATATTCCATTGTATGGATGGACCACATTTTCTTATCCATTCATCCATCAATGGACACTTGGGTTCTTCCACGTTTTAGCTGTTGTGAATATTGCTGCTATGAACATGGGTGTACACATATCTCTTCGAGACCCCGCTTTCAATCTCTTGGGAAATAGATCCAGAAGTGTAATTGCTGGGTCATATGGTAATTCTATTTTTAAGTTTTTGAGGACTCTCCATACTGTTTTCCGCAGCAGCTATACCACACTCCCATCAACAATATACAAAGCTTTCCATTTCTCCAAATCCTCACCAACCTTTGTTATTTATTATTATTATTTTTATTATTATCTGATGATAGCCATCCTAATGGGTGTGAAGTGATACCTCATTAGAGTTTTGGTTTACATTTCCCTAATGATTCGTGATGTTGAGCGCCCTTCCGTGTGATTACTGGCCATTTGTATATCTTTGGAGAAATGTTGAATTATTCAAATGCTTTGCCCATTTTTGAACGGAGTTGATTGTTTTTGTTGTTGGATTTTAGGAGTTCTCTGTGTTCTGGATATTAATCCCTTTTTAGCTATATAACTTGGAAATATTTTCTCCTATTCTAATGATCTCTTTTCGCACCAAGGCTGAGGGGGGAAAGGAGATAGCAGGGAGAGTGTGATTGAAAATTCTAACCCTCTGCTCAGCTACCTTCAGGCATAGCTGGAACCAGGGGCTCAGCCCCGGCATCTCTGGGATCCTCCCCCTTCCCTGAATCGGTTACTGAGGCCAAATGTCTGGACTATGCTGATTGGTCAGACTGGGTCACCCCTGGCATTAGGGAGGCGGGGGAGGAAGATGCCCAGAGGCAAATGGAAATTTTTTTACCAGCAGAGGAAGACAGAGGCTGCAAAACAGATGTTCATTGACCTGAGTGGGCCTGGGAAGGTAGCGACTAGGGCCAATGCCTGTCCCTTAGAAGCCCAGCCCAGTGAGGATGGGGCAGGTGTGTGGGTGCCTGACTGCACAGTGATGCCTTTTGTGCCCAACAGAAGGTGCACCCGAGGCTGGGGACATGGACATGGGAGAACCAAGTGCATAGGGTGGGGAAACAGGGAGGCTGAAGGAAAGACTTCGGAGCAGAGGCAGTGCTTAAGCTGGGTCTTGAAGGATGAGTAGGAGTTCGTCAGGGTGTGCCCAGTGGGCCTGGCAGAGAGCAAAGGCACTGAGACCTTGACTGGGGTTTGAATCCTGATGCTTCCTCTTCCTAACTTCCTAGGGCAAGTTACATCATTTCTCTGAGCCTCGGCTTCCGCCTCTAAAAAATGGGGGAGGATCACTGTGCCTCCCCCTGAGAGCTGGTGGAAGAGGCACTAGGATGAAGCAGTTCATCCTATGAATGAACTGCTCAACAATTCATTCAAAGTCCCTGCTCTTCTGGAACTTGTATTTTCTCATCTGTAAAGTGGGGATGATAATTGTACCCTCCTCAAGGAGTTGTCATAAAGGGTAAATGAATATATGAATATACGCCACAGTGCCACCTACTGTTAGCTGGTAACTGTTGTTATTATAATCCCAAAGTTCCGAAGATGAGTGACAGGTCTGCGGGGGAGATGCTGGAAGCAGGTGTGTGTGCCCCAGGGAGGATGCAGGTGGGTGGGATGCCCAGCTACACCCAAGTGACAGCGCTGCACTCAGCATCCATGTGGCCATAGACAAGTCCTTCCTTTTTGCTGCCTGCCCTCCTGCATCTGTAAAATGGACCGTATGATTGCACCTGCTCATGGAGTTGCTGGGCCTGAACAGGAGGACCACTGAGGCCCTGAGCAGAGCTGCATTTGGGTGGTGGTGACGAGTGTTGTCGCTTTCGGGCTCTCGGGAACTGTGCCTGTTACACTGAGCCGGTCAGTCTGATGGCCTTGGTGCTGACGAGGGCCCTGAGGCCATCTCAGGCCAGAGACCCTGCCTCAAATGCAAACCCCCCAGGGTCAGCAGAGCCTTTTCATCCTCTCAAGACTGAAGGCTCCCGGGTGCTTGTGGCTGGCGGAGTTGTGATTGTTCTAGAGCTCAGAGGGCCTTGGGAGAGGGGCCTGGGCACACGGTTCTTGAGCTGGTTGGTGGCAGCAAGCGTCCCACGTACGGTTGTCACCAAGCAAAATAGTAATGTTTTATTTTATTAAAAAGATAAATACTACGTATGTACATATATATAAAGCGAGTGTATGAGAAGCGCAGCAGTGACTCCTGCATTTCACAGCAGTTATAGCAAAGGCGGCCAAGGCGCCTCCCGCATGGGGAGGGTCAGGCCCCGGCGCAGTTCTAGGCTCACTCTCATCTCCTTTCACCCTCTCCACGCCCATTTTATACACCAGGACACTGGGGCTCGGAGAAGTCAAGCGACTCGCCCAGCGTCCCACAGCGGCTCAACCGGGCAGCTTCTTTACAACGTAATTACGCGGGCGGCTGCACCTCCCGCCCTACTCTCCCTTTAACGTTTCCAAGGCGTCCTGGCTCTGAGGTCCCTCATCCCGGGCTGCGGAGCCCGCCGGGTCCCGGAGATCAAGGTCACGGTGGCGCCCCTCGGCGCCCCCTCCCGGCGGAGGGGCCGGCCTCGCGTGGCGGCCCCGCCCCCGCCCCCGCCCCGCCCCTCCCCGCCCGGCGCTTCCCGCAGCTCTGGGCTCTGCGCGGCGCAGGGCGGCCCCGCGGACGCAGCCCCGAGAGGCCCTCCCGCGGGATGCGCGGCCGGGGCGGGGGGCGCACCCGCTGGCCGGCCCCTGTGCTCTCGCTGCTCCGCGCCTTCGGGATCCGGGACGCCGCCGCCACCGCGCGAGGCCCGGCGCAAGGTAAGCGCGCGGCGCGGGGGGCGGGCGCGGGGCTGCGGGGTGGCTGGCCGGGAGCACGCGCCCTGCCCTGGGCCGCTGCGGGGTGGCTGGGATATCCGCTGCGCCCCCAGCACGGAGGTGGGCGCCTGCTGGCTCGGGCTGTCCCCGCAGCCGAGGCGGGCCACTCTGTCCCCAAACAAGGGCAGTCAGTGCGCACAGTGGTCTGGCGCGCCGGCCTTGGCGTCGGCGGTCCCGGGATTGGAACCCTCCAGTGTTAGCTGCGTGAGCCTGTGCGCGTGGCACTTGACTTCGTTGTGCCTCGGTTTCCGCATCTGTAAGATGGGGTGCGATCCAGTACTTAAGTCTTGGGGCAGTAGCTGGGATCACGTGAGCAGCGCTTGCTACCCAGTGAGAGTTCCACACGTGTTCCTGGTCCCTTGTTCCCTCAGGAAGGACAGTGGGCCGCCCTCCACCTGTGCAGGGCGGGAGCTGCCAGGGCCCCTGCAGATAGACACCTGCTCCTGGAGTGGGTCCAGCTACAGTTAAAGGGACAGGATCTCAGGAGCGGGACTGAGGAAGCTGGAAAATGGCAGGGCTCCACCTGGTCCAGGGGAGAGGACCTGGGAGTGGGCGGGGCTTAGGTCTCCCCTTGTGGAGGCCAGAGAGCTTTGCCTGGGTTTGCCGGCCATTGGTACAGTTGGCAACCAGGCTGAACACTGGTGCGGCCCTAGGAGAGTTAGGCCAGTGTTTACCCCAGTGGCCCCTTGGCTGGAATCCCTGGGGGATCCCACCCCAGGCCTGCCCCTTAGAATCTCCTGGAGTCTGTCTTTTTAACCAGTGCCCCAGGTGATTCTGGGATCCAGCTTGTCTGGAAACTGGTTTAGAGACATCAGTGGTTCTCACCAGGGGTGTCCCCCACGCCGGTTTTGGTTGTTACAACTCCTCCCCGCAGTTCTACTGGCATCCAGTGGGGAGAAGCCAGGGAGGCTGCTAAACATCCTATTGCCCGGAAAGCTCCCCCCGCCCAACCCCACCCCCCAGAAAAAGAAGGAAAAAGAACGCGCAGATCCAGGCCAGCGGTGCGGAGGTTGGGAAACTCTGAGATCCACCGAGTCACTGGGTCGAGAAGGATGGGGCTCTGGGGTTGTTGGGACCAGCAGGCGTCATTTGAGAGCCTGGTGTGTGCCAGGCCCTCTGCGGGGCCCTGAGGATGAGAAGCCCGCGGAGAAGCTTTGGGGCACCTCCGTGTGGTGAGGGGAGCCCCAGCCTAGAAGATGGGCGGCCTTTCTGTTGGTGAATCCACTCCTCGTGAATATCAAGCACCCGTCAGCGTGAGGCCTTGTGCAGAGCCCTGGGGGTGCGGCAGATGAGAGGGAGGTGGCCCCCACCCCGGCACTCACCCTCTAGTGGGGGCAGAGGCGCCCTCACCCCGTGCCTGTACACAGTGGGTGCACACGAGCACCAGCTTCCTCCCCTGAAAGCACCCCTCCAAGCTTTACTTGGGTACTGAGTTTGTAGCAAGGTGTATTTGGGGTTAGGTGTTGAGAAAGGACATTTCAAATTGTGACCTTCAGCCTCTTGGCAGTGTATTCGGAGCCATCACAAGTGTATGATCTGCCCGTGGACGTGATGCAGTTCCTGCCCCATATGCTCATTTCAATTGTTGGGCATTTTTAAAATAGTTCTGTGGCTTCCGTGTGAGCCTTGAAGGATGCAGGGCTCAGCCACTGCTAACCCACTTTCGCCAAGGAGGAAGCCGACTGTTTAGGGGGTCAGCAAGTGTTTGTATTAATCGCTGAAAATGGCTCAGGCACTGACCTACATGCTGGGAATGCTGCAGAGCAAGGGGGTCAGCTTCCTGCCCTCAGGGAGCTTTGATTCTGGTGGGGGGAGACAGACAATGGGTGTAGAGGCAAATAAAGTGAAACTAAAAGATAACCTCTGTGCAGAGCTATGTTGGAAGAAGATAAGGACAGAGAGGCGGTGATTGAGGATGGGAGCTGCTTTAGCCGGGGTGGCCAGGGGAGAGTCTTCCAAGAGGGATGTTTGGCCGCAGACTTGAATGGGGAGAAGCAGGGAGCCATGTGAGGATAGGGGGCGAGAGCATTCCCAGCATGAGGAAAAGCAGTGGCAGAGGCCCTGCATGGGACTTGGTGGCACTGGAGAACAGAAGAGGGTCATGAGGCTGGAGACCCTGGGCGAGGGGAGATGAGCCATGCCTGGCCAGGTGGGCCAGTGGACCCCGGACCCTGTGATGAGCTATGGGGGTTTCGCATGTGCAACATGAGGCCCTTGAGTATGTGGGCTTCACGTGTGTAGCACGAGGCCGTTGGCCAGCTTTAGGCTCAGGAATCGCATGAGTGGCCGTCCTGTGGCAGCAGGCCCCTGGTGGGGAGAGGGCCACCTGCTGCTGGGAGGGCAGGGGTGGGGACAGTGGGCAGCCCCGGGACCCTTAGGTGGTGGAGCTCACAGGCCCTGCTGAAGCCTTGGGGACCTGAAATCCGGGATGCTGGCTGCTTAGGTTTTGTGTCTAAGCCTGGGGTGGGAGCTCCTTCTGTGGACTTGCGGAAGGCTCGCTGGAGGAGGAGGGAGACTGCTGCGGGGGGGGAGGTTGGGGAGAGGAGCCCACGTTCACCTGGAGAGGCCTGCTCACATCTTCGAGGATGTGCCAGATAGGCCATTGTCTGTCTGAGTCTGAAGCTTTGGGCGGGTGGGCGGGCGGCCTGGAGCCTCCTGTCCGAGATTCCCCGGCGCCAGGCTGAGTCTTTGGGTTTCAGTGTTGCATTTCAGTGTTGGGTCAGTTAAGACCTCGTCCAAATACCGAATTTTGGTTTGGAGCAAGGGTCCGGGGACGCGGGGTAGAGCCAGGCTGTGTGCCTGCCACTCTGGGTGTTCTGATGGTTGGGCTGTGGAGAGGTCCCCTGACCTCGCAACGTCTGGACCCGGAAGGGGATCTGTCTGGCCGCCACCTGAAGCTCTGCTGCCTTGATTCCCGGAGCCTTTGCTTTGGGCAGGTCCTAGCTCCCAGCCTTGAAGGGCTGACGGGCTGTTTCTGTGGCCGGTGCTGCTTTAACTTAGGAACAAATGAGCTGCTTATTCGTCCAGACTTCGAAGTTGGCTCTGGAAACGCTGACTTGTACTGGGATATTTCTGCACCAAATGCGTTGTGGCTTTTTGCTTGTTTGTTTGTTTTTAATTTTTTTGAAGGGAAAGGAATGATTGATGAGAGCGTGACATGTTCGAGCCGATGCTCGTTACAAGTTGTGGCTTTAGCGGCTGCACGAGGCCACTGCAAATGGAATGCTGGTCTCCCTGGCCCAGCCCAGGGCTCAGAGTTAGGGCTGCGCCAGGCTCCCAAAGGCAGCAGCTCTGAAGACCCAGCTTGCGGCTGAGCTGCCCAATTCTTTGGAAATCATAATGACAACCAGGTGTATTTAGCAGACTTTTCTGGTAGCAAGTGACCAACAATTTAGGAAACGGTAAATCCAAAGCCGGGCAGTCTCAGTAGCTCCAGCTAGCATCCTTTTGGCTGTCCAGGGCTCGGGCTGGGTCCCACCACCCGCCCTTGGGAATGGGGGGTGCTGCGTGGCTGAGTCCTAGCTCACGGGCCAGTCCACAGGCTGCCCAGCCAGAGATGGAGCCTGCATCACCTCCGTAGCCAGGCCTGAGGACCCCCGCTCCCGCCCTCCCCGGAGAAAATCAGTGTGATGGCAGCAGAAGGAGAGTGGGTGCTGGGCATTGCCCCAGCAGCACGGGAACCCCATACCTGTGCGCACCTGACCTGCAGAACCCACCATGGATCTGGAACCCTCCTCTGGCCTCAGCCTTCTTTCCTGTGACGGGTTTGTGTTTGAAGGCAAAGGCAGGGGTTGCGACCTCCAGGCAGCAGCAGGAGGTCCTGCGAGGGTTCGCCATCCAGCCGAGACCTTCCCTTCCCTCCTGTCACCTGCCCAGGTGCCCAGGGAATTTTCCCGCCACTTACCCCTCATCCGCCTAAAGCTGCACCCCATCTTCTTAAAGCTGGCTGATGGACTTGGCCAAGATGAGTTGGCTGACCACTCCATTCTTGCTTGAAGGGAAAGGAGTGGTCCTCAGGCTTTAGAACGGGTCTGGCCTGTAGTTGGCACTCGGTAAATATTTGTCAGATGAATGCATGAGATGTTCTCCCATGCAGGCAATAGGTTTCTTTGGAGGAAAAAAGAAAAAAAATATATAATTACATTAGTATTTCACGAACGCCTTCTCCAAGTGAGAAGTGAAAACATTACAGGATCTCCTTAGAAAACCACTCCTTCCCTGCCCCTCCCTGGAGGGAACCCCTGTTACCATGAGTGTTTTTCCCGCCAGGCTGTCTTGACACGTGCGTGTGGGTCTCGGTAGAATATGTACGGGATGGTTTCCTGTAAGTGTTTTTAAAGAGGTGGCGTTTGAGTACAGCCGACTTGTTTGGAAACTTACTGTTTTTATTCAACAGCATGTCTGGGAGATTTATCTGGGTTCGTGGATTCTTCCTAATTGCTTTAGAATATTCCACCATTTGAGACTTTCTGTGGCTGCAGGCCGTGGAGGGCGTCCTCAGACCCTCTGTTCCCGGTGGTGCCTCTGTGAACATCCTCTCGGTACATTTGTGCAAGTGTTTCTCTACAGGGCACGTTCTAAGACATGGAAGTCCTGGGGCATAGAAAGAGCCTGTTGTAAATTTTACTTGGTTTAGCGAAATTGTTTCCCACAGTGGCTCTGTCACCCCCAAGGGCTGTGTCTGAGGAGCTAGCTTCTCTAGGTCAGTTTCTTGAAGGTTGTCAGTCCCACAGGAGAAGAGTGGGACTTCTTGGTTTAATTTGTATTCCCGTGATTGCTGGAGAAGGTTTTTCTCATGCTAATTGGCCCTTTGGATTTCACTTTCTGTGAGTTGCTTCTTTGTTGTGGGGTTGTTAGTTTCTTTTTGTAATTGGTGTGTAAGAGCTATTTGTGTGTTCTGGGTTCTAATCCTCCGTTTGCTACAGAGATTTTTAATCTCCCTGCGGCTTGGCTTTTAATTTTGTTTATTGTGTCTTTGGTTGAGTAGAAGTTTTAAAGTTTGTCTTTTTTAAGATATGGTTGACATATAACATCATATGAGTTTAGGTATATTATGCAATGATTCGCTGTTTGTATGTATCGCAAAATGATCACAGGAAGTCTAGTTAACGTTCATTGCCACAAAGAGTTACGTGTGTGTGTGAGAGTGTGATGAGAACTTTTGCCGTCTACTCTCTTAGCAACTTTAAATGTACAGTACACTTCCAGTAACTATTGTCACCAAGCTGTACATTCCATCCCCACGTTTTCAGTTCTGAAGAGTGAAGTTCATCAAGCTTTTTCTTTTTCTTTTTTTTTTTTTTAAATAAATTTATTTATTTATTTGCTTTTGGCTGCATTGGGTCTTCCTTGCTGCATGCGGGCTTTCTCTAGTTGCGGCGAGCGGGGGCTACTCTTCGTTGCGGTGCGTGGGCTTCTCATTGAGGTGGCTTCTCTTGTTGCGGAGCACGGGCTCTAGGCACGCGGGCTCAGTAGTTGTGGCGCAGGGGCTCAGTAGTTGTGGCGCAGGGGCTCAGTAGTTGTGGCACAGGGGCTTAGTTGCTCTGCGGCACGTGGGATCTTCCCGGACCAGGGCTCGAAACTGTGTCGCCTGCGTTGGCAGGCGGATTCTTAACCACTGCACCACCTGGGAAGCCCCCATCCAGCTTTTTCTTTATGTCTTTGCTTTTTGTGTCTTCTTTAAGAAATCCCTTTCTGCCTCACATTTAGAGCAAACACCTTGCCCCAGTTTGCCCAGGATGGTCCTGGTTTTAGCACTGAAAGTCCTGTGTTCTGAGAACCCCTGAGTCCCAGGCAAACCAGGACAGTCGGTCATAAACATCTTCACCCATGTTTCCTTTTAATGAGTGTACAGCGTTTTTCTTTACATTTATGTTTCTAATCCAGTGTAATTTACTTCTGTGAATAGTATGAGGTAAAATACGGATTTTTAAAAAAATTGAAGTAGAGTCGATTTACAATGTTGTATTGGTTTCAGGTGTACAGCAGAGTGATTCAATTATACGTGCATATATATATTTCAGATTCTTTTCCATTATAGGTTTTTACAAGATATTGAATATAGTTCCCTGTGCTCTACGCAGGGTCCTTGTTGTTTATCTGTTTTATGTATGATAGTGTGTATCTGTCCATCCCAAGCTCCTAATTTCTCTCTCCTGAATACAGATTTTTAATCAGGGATCCAGGAGTCAAATGTTTCACTCAGGGAACCATCGGTTCTGGTGGAAACATCCAGCCGTGCATATGGGCAGAGGAGGAAAGGTGGCCTGGGGGGCAGGCGTGTGACAACGGGGCAGACCATGTCTCCCGAACCTAACACTGAAGCAGGTTTTGGGCGAGAGTTTCGTTTCTGATTTGATAAAATATATGGTTTTATTGATAACGATCAACGTTTCATTTTGCATTTGAGAAACCCCTTTTACCAAGAAGCACCGGCCCACAGGAGTCAGCTGTTTGGAGAATTCCAGGGGTTCCTCCTCATGGCCCTGCCGTTTCTGAAGGCCCAGCCGCTTCTCCCTCCCCCTTCCCCCCAGAAGGAGCCCTCCCCCCTGTGCCCGTGGAGACCTGCGTCCTCGTGACTTAATAAAACCAGGGCACTGAGTCCCCCAACCCCTCCTCTGTTTGAGTTTCATTAAGGCAACCTGCTGCCTTTGGGATTTCTTCCAAAACTCAGTTGCAGTTTATTTTAAGGAAAAACACCACTACAGCAGCTCACACGCCCTGCATCAGACTCCTCCCAGCTGGACTGGGGAGCCAGCTGGGACGGTGGTGACCAGAGGGGCCGTGTCCCGGTGACTTGGGGTCTGCACTGTGTCCTCTGCAGTTGGGGGGGTGACGGAGGACAGGGTGGGGTGCCTGTTGTCCTTTGAAGACTGGTGACCTTGGTTACCTGGGAAGATGTTGATTTTGCATAATTGTAATATTTTCTGGAAAGGTGACTAGTTCCACCAGTCACTGGGTGCGAGTATGTGAATCTTCATGAGGTCTTTCCTGGGATGGAATCCAGGAGCCCTGGGTGCTCAGAGCTGAGCCATCCCTCTTCTTTTTCCTGCCCTTGGACACCAGCATCCTGGTTCCCAGGCCTTCAGGTGTGGACTGGGCCTGTACCACTGGTTTTCCTGGGTCTGCGGCTTGTTCCTGGCAAACTGTGGGGCTTCCCTGCATCCATAACCATGTGCCAGTCCATCATCTTAAGTGTCTGTCTGTACATCTGTACATTTCCTACTGGGTCTGTTTCTCTGGAGGGTCCTGACTGATACAGCTGGTGTACTAGTCTGCTAAGGTCACCATAACAAACAGACTACCACAGAAATTAAATTTCTCACTGTTCCGGAGGCTGCAAGTCCAGAATCAAGGTGTCACCTGAGGCCTCTCTCCTTGGCTTGCCGATGGCTTTGCCCTCACGTGGCCAGTGTCCTCTGTGTGCACCCCGCTGTCTCTCCCTGTGTCCAGGTTTCCTCTTCTTCTAGGGACGCCAGTCAGGCTGGCTTGGGGCCTCCCCAGCAAACCTCATTTGACCTTAATCACTTCTTTAAAGGCCCTGTCTCCAAACAGCATTACATTTGGGCGTACTGGGGGTGAGGGGCTTAAGTTCATGAATTTTGAGGGGACTCAATCAGTCCAGAACCCCTGTGAGGTTAGTGCCACTGTCTGTCGGTGGGGAGCTCAGCGGGACTGTGGGCTGAGCCTCAGGTCTGCTCCACGAGGCCTTTGCATGGGAACCTGGGTCCCAAGAGGGAGCTTCCAAGAGACACAGCCTCCAGTTCTGGCACCTTTTGTGATCTGGCCTTGGAAGTCACACCTCATCACTTCTGCCGTAGAATCAGCCCACCCAGATTGGGGGTAGGGAAGCAGACACCCATCTCTTTTTAAACATTTTTATTAAAAATTTTTTCTTTTAAATTAATCTTTATTGGAGTATAGTTCATTTACAATGTTGTGTTCGTTTCTGCTGTACAACGAAGTGAATCAGTTATACATATACATATATCCACTCTTTTTGAGATTCTTTTCCCATATAGGTCATTACAGAGCACTGAGCAGAGTTCCTTAGGCTATACGGGAGGTCCTTGTTGATTATCTGTTTTATATGTAGTGGTGTGTGTATGTCAATCCCAGTCTCCCAAATTATCCCTCCCCCATCTTCCCGCTTGGTAACCATAAACTTGTTTTCTACATCTGTAACTCTATTTCTGTTTTGTAAATAAGTTCATTTGTACCATTTTTTAAGATTCCACATATAAGCGATATCAGATGATATTTGTCTTTCTGTGTATGACTTATTTCACTCAGTATGACAATCTCTGGGTCCAGCCATGTCACTGCAAATGGCATTGTTTCATTCTTTTTCATGGCTGAGTAATATTCCACTGTATATATATATGTGCCCCATCTTTATCCATTCCTCTGTTGATGGACACTTAGGTTGCTTCCATGTCCTGGCTGTTGTCAGTAATGCTGCAGTGAACGCTGGGGTGCGTGTATCTTTTCGAATTATGGTTTTCTCCAGATATATACCCAGGAGTGGGATTGCTGGGTCATATGGTAACTCTACTTTTAGTTTTTTAAGGATCCTCCATACTGTTCTGCATAGTGGCTGCACCAATTTACGTTCCCACCAACAGTGTAGGGGGGTTCCCTTTCTCCACACCCTCTCCAGCATTTATTGTTCGTAGATTTTTAAATGATGGCCATTCTGGTGTGAGGTGACACTAGACACCCGTCTCTTAACGGGGGCCATGCAGACCCATGTGGTGAGATGTGAGGTGGGGTCGTATCCTGGCCGTATTTGGGAAATACCACCGGCCACACCATCTGAATGACCCTGACACAGCCCCCTTCCCAGTTCCCGTGTGGCCCTCACCGCTAAGTGTGCACGAAAGAGTCGACCCAGCAGCCTCTCTGCTCTCCCTAGGAAGGCCTGCTCGAGGGGTCGGCCTTCCGCTGGCGTCTGAGAACGTGGACTTGGGGAGGGTCCCTTCCATCTCAGGCCGGGAGAGTGGCTCCCTGCGCTAACTGTTTGCACAGAGAGTTGGGTGCACACTGGGGCCCTGCTTTCCTTCTGGGGTCTGCCTTCCTGCTCCCTGCGGGCAGACGGTGCCCACGGGACCAGTCCCCCAAGAAAAACGCTGGGCGCTGAGTCTCCAGCGAGCTTCCCGGGGCGACTACCTGTCACACGTGTGGTCCCAACTCCTCGGTGGAGGAATTGTGTCCCGTGACTCCACAGGGAGAAGGTTCTGGAAGCTCGTGCCTGGTTTACCCGGGCGTCACCCACTCGCCTTGTCCCTTTGCTGACTGTGCTCCGTGTCCCCTCTGTAGTGAATCACGGCCGTGAATACGAGTGTACCTGAGTTCAGGGAGCCCCTCTAGTGAGTCCCCAAACCTGAGGGTGGTCCTGGAGACCCCAGCACCGTGGCCGTCTGTTCACTGTCTTGTTCGTGCTCCATCTTTCCCAGCCAGTGTCGACCCAGGCCCGCGGCGACCAGCTCACTGTTGTGTGCACACCTGTGCCTAGCACGTGGCAGGTGGCCTTACCGAGAGCACGAACCACAGGTGGGGCTGGGAAATCCCGCCTTTTCTCAGCCCACGGAGAGAGCCATCCTTGGGCTCCAGAAGTTTCTTCCTTCGTACAGCATCTGTTCTAACACAGAGCCTCTGGCTTCTCTGCAGAGGAGACCCATTTAGCAGAAAAAGCCCCCAAGTCAGTAGCACTTTCCCCCCAGAATTGCAGGGAGCAGCTCACAGCCTCACCGAAGCGTCTCTATTGGAGAGGCTACCCTGCTCTTCTGAAAGCGTATATTTTTAGACCGTTTCGAATTATTTACACACCCTTCCTACAGCAAACTTGAAACAGGTGTACGGAGGCCTACCTGGGCCCCATTCTCCAAAACCGACCCCATGTACTCTGTACAGGTACTGACAGGCGCCCTTGGCAGGCACCTCCATCCGAGTCTTAATCAAAGCGTCTGCCTTATCCGTTTCCCAGTCTGTCCGGGTCCGATTCTGCCACCAGCAGGTCTCCCGGAAGTCAGGCAGGCATCCCGCTGCTTGCATTGTGTGCACTGTCTATTTGGATGGTGGGGTCACTGCCACTGACCCACAGGGTGAGGACCAGAAATAGACCCTGCCCTAGATGAGGTTTCTGATACAAGGGAAGGACTGTCTCTCTCCACTTCATAGTACAGAACAGCTGTGTGGAAAGGAATGTTATCTTTCGTCTGTGACTAAATCTCTTTTAACTCCTGTAATTCCCATGCATGCAGATAATGGGATGCCAGCACGGAGAGGATGCTGCAAATTTCTGTTTCTATTTTTATTTTAACGGCTTTGCTGTCTGTGCTTTTCCCTATAAGCCACACCCCCAAATCATGGTAAATTAGCTCCAAGTTTTTACCTCTTCCTTAAATATTGGGAGGATAAAAAGTAAGAGGAGGGATGCCTTTCATTTGTAGAACAGAGTGATTTCTAACTTGGAGAATTATGATGAAAGTGATGGATGTTTTGTAATGATCATTTGCACCGGCTTTGTATGGGAGTCACCACGGTGGGAGAAGCCACGATGAAATCTCCTCTGGGGGGACAGTGATATCACACGAGCCGGGGCCCTCAGCTCTGCCCCTTTGCCTGCATGTCTGTATAGGAGGTGTGACCCCATTTGTCAGATGAGGAAAACCGAGGCTCAGAGAGATGGAGTAACTTGCCCAAGGTCACACAGCTGCCGGAGCTGCACCTGAACCCGGGCAGTCGACTTTGGCAGACGTTGGATTCTTAGCCCTTTGCCTGTTCCTGCCTCAGAATTTATGTTCTCTACCTTTTGTTCTGGAAGACGGTGCTAGTTCTTGGTACCTAATACAGGGGTCCTTAGTGAATGCCCCAACTCAGGCTGCACCGTGGAGGTGCCTGACTTGGAAACAAGGGGTCTGGTGGCAGGAGAGAGAGCCCTGCCCTGCAGGTGGCTTTCTGTGCCCCACAGGTGGGAGACCTGGGTGGCCGTCTCCACCTGTCCTCCTGTGTGGTTTGTGCCCTTCGTTTGAGTCTTGAGTCGTCTTGAGTCTTGGATGTGCGCACATCCCTCTTCCCAGGTGGTCTATGCGGGGTCACCCAGGGTCGTGCGTGCAGGGGTGGGAAAAGGACCCTCGCAGTACGGCAGACCCGCGTGACCAGCCCCCGAGCCTGGCCCACCTGTGGGTGGAGGATGACACCGGGACTGGCGTCCTTGGTCACCCGGGAGGATGAACGGGAGGATGCGTGCGTTCCTCTTCTGTGGCTGCTGAAACGGAGGACCGCGAACTTGGTGGGCTAAGTGACATGTGTCTATCATCACACGCCCCTTGTGGGTTAGAGGTGTGGAGGGCTCAGTGGTGCCCTGCTCTGGGGCCCACGGGCCAGAGGTGCGGGCAGGTCCTGGCGTTCTGAGAGGGAAGCTGAGTCCTGCTCACAGGTTGCAGGACCCGGGTCCCCGTTTCCCTGTGGGCTGTTGGGGGTCCTTCTCTGCTTCCAGAGGCCGCTGTGTTCCCTGGCTTCTGGCCCCTTTAGGACCCGCAGTGGTGGGCCGCATCCTTCTCGAATGCCTGGCCCTCCCTTTGCGCCCCTCGTGCTCTTCTGTCTTCCCTCTGCTCTGAGGGCTTCTGTGATTACACAGCCCCGTCTGGATCATCTCGGATAATCTCCCCGTCTTCAGGTCAGCTGATTATAACCCTGGTTCCGTCCGCAAAAGCCTTCACGGCAGTGCCTGGGGTCAAGTTTGATTGAGTAACCCGGGGCTGAGAATCTGGGGAGATTAGAATTCTGCCGTCCACGCTGTGGGTAAGTGGATTAGCCCGGGGACCGGCCCATAAGGAGCTACTAGGTGCGGACAGGGTGACACCACTGTGGTGAGATCCAGTTAAATCAGCCACATGAGTTTGTGTTGGGGGAGAGCAGCAGTGTCCAGCTTCGAGGAATCCTGCTCTTAAAACAACCCCCCTCCCCAAATTACAGAGCACGTAAATCAGTTGGTAACTATCTGAATTGTAACAGTAACCGTGTGTCGGAATTTTGTTTTATGGCAGTTCAGTGGCATGGTACCTTTGCATCAGGAGTGGGCGGGACTTACATAGTTTCCATGTATCTGGGCTCTGCCCACTACCCTGCATTCTAGGCTGTCTGTGTCTCTCCCTGTCTGAATTGCAGCAGCCCCTGTCCAACCCCCTCACCTCCCCGGCCCCTTTTGCCTCCCTCCAGTGGCCCCATAACCTTCCAAGAGAAGGGAAATCCGTTCTCTTTCTTTCCTGGGTGGAGACCCTCCTGGGTTTTTCATTTCTCCCAGGATAAAATCTGTTCTCTGCCCCATGGGTCACAAGGCCCTTTGAGTCCTGGGGCCTGTCCCCCACTCTCACCGCATGCCACCCCGCCCCCAGCACTCCAGCTACCCAGCCCCTTCTCAGCCCTTCAAACTGCCCACTGCTCCCACCCCAGGGCCTTTGCACGTGCTGTCGTCGGGAGGGAGCCCTCCTCTCCCCTTCCCCGCCCCCTGCAGTGCCTGGCACATACTATGAATAAGTGAATCAATCAGTGAAACCCCAAACAGGGGCCTCATGTTCCTTAGGACACATCTCTTGGATCAAGGCTGGTGGCTCCGTGTGGTCTTCAGACCCACGCCTTTCTGAATGCACGGCCAGCCCCCCGTCTTTGCTGTGTGTTCCAGGTTCTGGTCGGAGCTAGAACCAACCCCACTCTAGATTTCTGCCCCTCCACTCCCTCCTACCAACAGACCCCCAGGGCCCATTCCCCTAAAATCCTGGGGTTCCCTTTTATACCATGGTACCCCAGGCAGCCCTTGAAAAGAATGAACCAGGAGGGTCAGAGGCCCCCCAAAACTGCCACGTGAAGTGCCAGGAGTGATCTCTGCTGTACCCCAAGTTGGTGGGCTGATGTAGCCTCCACTAAGCGCAGAAATGAATGCTGTTCCCCCGTCCGCCGTGGAAGTCACTGGCATTACCGTTAACATTCCAGAATGCGGACTGGTGAACGCACCGGGATCGAACTGCCTAAATAGCTGCCCCTCCCCCCATGAAATCCCAGCGGAGCCGCCAGCTTTCAACTGTACAGCGGGTTAGTGAAATGTAGGCTCTGAAAGCGATCCCAGCTTCTATGAAAGTATGGACACAGCCATCATTATTTATAGGTTTGCACAAGTGGATTCTTGGAATTATCGCTCCAGCCAAGGAACTTAGGAAGTATTTTTAAAAGTTTAAAGTACCATAAACCTGGTGCTATGAATTTTCTGTAAGTTATGGATCGGGCTCGCTGCCGTATTTGAACTGTTACACGGGAAAAGACTTTGTCTCCCGTTCCTGCGATGGGTTGTTAGAGACATAAATCCGTGTGTGGTGAGGCAGTAAGCCCAGCTCTGGGGTCTCCCAAGGGAAAGGAAAGAAGCCCCTTTAGATTATAAGTCCAGTAACCATACTCCAGTGCACACGTTGAACTGGAGGAAAGAGAAAGTGTCTGGGTGACAATGACCATTATTTAAACATGAATTATCTTCTTTTAAAAGTCAGAGTCAAGTGGCTGGACCGTCGGGCGGTGAGCATAACTGCTGAAGAGCATTGCCAGTTTGCCCTTTTATTTATTATTAACATTCTAATCATCCACGTCTTTCAGAATCCCTTTCTCCACAGTTGTTGGCATCCCATCCTCACGTGTGTCACTCCAGGGTCACAGGGTGGCTGCTGGAGCTCCAGACCCCGCAGGACGCTCGGACAGGAGGCAGGCACGCTGCCATCAGCACCTGCCAGGGTGATGGTGACAGCTGCCTTTTCTGTGTGTCTCTCCGTCCGTCCATCAGCGGCGTTTCCCACAGAGGAAGCCAGCCCACTCCCTTCATTAGCTAGAAACAGGGCACACGCATCCTCCAACAAGGGAGGTGTATAGGATGTACCCAGGACGGGAGGTCCCCTGAGACTTTCGGCTTTGTGCTCCACCGCACCCCGGACACGCAGAAGCAGGAGCTGCCTGGGGCTGTTTTCTTTCCTTCCTGCAGAGGGCGCCCCCATCCCTCCCCTGGTTCGGCTTCTTGCTCCGTATTCTTTTGCCTCCATCCCTGCCATCCTATGGGGCCCTCCCGGCGGCCTGCATGTGCTCGGGGCACGTAATACATCAGAAGGCCAGCGTCTTGCACCAGAGGACTTTTTGTGTCTCGAGTGCTGGGACCGAATGCCAGCACCCTACGAGGGAGGCCCTTCCCCGACTCACACGCGGGCTTAGAGGGGGGACACACAGTTAGGAAGTGATGGAACCCCCTCTCGTGCCCGGGTCTTGGACTCTGGCTCTAGATAGCCTGAGCACGGAAGACACTCTGAGGAGGGCTAAGCCTGGGGGCACCCACGGCCGTTTCTAAGGCCAGCTGTGGCTGCCGATGCCTTTCAGGGCGGGGACCATGGTTGGTGACATGGAGGCTTTTGTTTTAGAAGAGTTGGGTGTGTTTAGAAAAGAGCCACAGCTGGTATTGCATTGAGCACCACCCAGAGTAGCCTTATGGGCAAGGCTGGTGATGGAAACCCCAGCAAGGTCAAAGGGCA
Source organism: Phocoena phocoena (assembly GCF_963924675.1). Taxonomy (NCBI): domain Eukaryota; kingdom Metazoa; phylum Chordata; class Mammalia; order Artiodactyla; family Phocoenidae; genus Phocoena; species Phocoena phocoena. The sequence goes on from NC_089233.1 coordinate 84,137,812, forward strand.
AAAGAAGCCAAGTTCAAGGCTAGGTCAGCCCTCAGGTCAGGGGAAGTTCCCACAGGCCATTGTTGGGCGCAGTTCCTTCTGTGACCAGCAGAGGGCGGGGCTCCCCTCCTCAGCGTGGGCTCCGTGGGACCTGCTTTGTCTTCACCCTTCCCTCTCCTTTGGCCTCCAGTCCCCACCCTGGGGGATGCTCTCTGGACCCTCTTCCATTGTTTCCGTTTCCCTAAGAACTTGGACAGAGACTGCGGCTGGAGCAGTTCTTTTTAAGCGTTTGAGTTTGCTGGTTTAATTCTGTCCTGTGACGGTAAGGAAGGGTCCCTGGAGCCTCAGGAGAAACCTCAGGTCTGGAGGGCAGGAGCTGACGTGGGTCCTGAGGATACTGAGCCCCCCACTTTTGGAGCAGCGACGCGTTGACGCCCCCGTGCGCAGTCATTGATTTGGTCAACGGATACCCGCTTCTTGGGCACCTGCAACGCCCCAGGCTTCTGCCTGACAAAGATCCCTGAACCCATGGTGGCGACCTGGTGGGGTCCCAGGTCCTTGGGCTATCAGCTCTGCAGGGGTCGTCGACATGCGAGGGGTCTCCGAGAGCACCGCTAGCACTGGTCCAGCTCTTGCCACGTGACCTCTGGGAACGGCCGGGCAGGAGTGACCATGCTGTTTCTAAGATGAGGAATCACAGTTCCGGAGAGGGGTCCCCAGCCTGCAGCTGGTACCAGAGGGCCTGTGGGACGCAAAGCATGTGCCCTTTTGTCCCTCCCTCACCTGGGGTCCCTTCTGTGTCACCAGCTGCAGGAATCCTCTGGAGACCCACTTCTGAGTTCAGCACTTGTCTTACACCGTGCTCATGACAGGGACCACAAGGCACTGCATGGACTGGGTCCACACCCCCTCCTCCAGCCTAGCTCACACCTGGCCCCTCACTCTGCCTCTTTTTGGGGACTTCAGAGCTCTGTGCTGTGCCCACCTCACGGCCTTTGCCCAGACAGTCCCCTCTGCCTCCTTGACTTGTCTGATTAATCCCACTGAGACTTCAGTTTCAGGAAGGGCATCAGTTCCTCAGACCAGGCTCCGCCCACCCAGGTTGGGCATCCCTCACTCTTGTGTTCACTGAAATCAGTGGATTGATGGATTGCTTAGTTCTGAATCCTCTCTTCTCTGCAAGATCACGAGCTCTGAGAATTCAGGGTCCAGTAACGTCTTGTTTCATTGTGGTATTCCCAGAAAAATCCTAAGTTTTGTCACAAAATAGGTACTCAGGAAATATTTGATGGATGGCAGTGACCTGCATCTTTTTAAAATTGGACAATATTGTCCAAAAATGGACAATATTCTGTAGGTTTCAAGTGTACAGCATCGTGATTCCCAGTTGTTGTATTTTTCATCTGCACTTTGTGTAAGAAAGAAGCCAACTCTGGAGACACCTGTGGGCAGGATTGGGCCTCTGTGTGGTCCTTTTTCCACACACCTGCTAACACGGGGCACGTCTGCCAGCCTCAGAGTCACCTCTGCTGTGGTGTCCCCACCACGCCTGCCCTGGGCAGAGGAAGGCCCTCCCTTTCCTTCACCACTTCGTGTTTTCAGAAGGGACGAATTTTACAGGCTTCGCCATCTTTGTAGTTCTTTGAGGCAGCTGTGTTGAGACTGTCAGGGCTGCCCGGAGTCAGCAAATGGCTTTGGGTTTCTGATCAGGGACCAGAAGGGTGACCCCTGGGAGGGCTTCAGTCTGATTCGGAGCCCAGGGCAGGGACAGGGGAGGTTGAAGTGTGACTGTGCCTAGCAGAGGTGAGAGGCGGAACCCAGTCATTCTTCAAATCAAAAGCTCAGCCCAGGTGCCTCTGTGTACCTGGTTGTGTTTTTTAAAACAGCCTCATTGAAATACTTTACGAACCATAAAGGTCACCCGTTTAAAGTGTAAAATTCCATAGCTTTTGGTACGTTTACAGAGTGGTGAAACCATCACCATAATCTTATTTTAAAACACTTAGAACCTTTCTATCACCCCAAAAAGAAACCCCTTCCTCATGAGCAGCCACTCCCTTTGCTCCCGTGCCCCCTCCCTGCCCTAGGTAACCACTAATCTGCCTTCCGTCTCTGTGGACATTTCCCATAATGGAATCATATAGTATATATATGTATATTTCCCATAATGGAATCATATAGTATATGTGTATATTTCACATAATGGAATCATATAGTATATATGTATATTTCCCATAGTGGAATCATATAGTATATATATGTATATTTCACATAATGGAATCATAGTATATATATGTATATTTCACATAATGGAATCATATAGTATATATATGTGTATTTTTGTGTGTGTGTGTGTGTGTGTGTGTGTGTGTGTGTGTGGCTGGCTTCTTTCACTTGGAACACTTTCAAGGTTCACCCATATTGTAGCAGGTATCAGTATTTTATTCCTTTTTATGGCTGGATAATGTTACATTGGATGGGTACGCCACATTTTATTTATCCATTTATCATGGATAAATAAAGGCCCCCGTGGGATCCTCCAGGCTGGGACGTGCGGACAGCAGCCTTCTGCACCCCTTGTGGGCCGGATCTTCCCGGGCCTCTAGACGGCCCTGGTCTGGGTGTGGGTAACTTGGACGGTCTGAGTCGCAGCTGCAGGCAGTTCACCAGACTTCTGTTTCTACTGACCAGTAGAGGTGGGGTCACTAATGTTTTTAAACCTCAAACTATTTTTATTTTGGATCATTTCAAAGCCAGAGAAAAATATGATGACCAGCTCCACCTCTACCCGACTCAAATCAATATTGTGCCAACATATACGCTGAAGAACTAACATATTTGGTGGTCACCCTTGTCTTCTGTCCCTCACCTCCACGGGAACTCCTGGAGCAAATGCTAAGCCTTATGCTTTTCTATGCCTTTAAGCCCCGCCATACAGTTAGGGAGAGTGGGCGAATGGGTACAGCCGTGTAGACTGTCTGAAGGGACTCGAAATGGTTTTAGGTGGTACGTACACAGGCGAGGTATTAAGGGATGTTGGCATCTACAGACAGTTCTTGTGTTCTTCGACCTCCCCAGACGCGGCAGGGAGGCTGCATTCCTATCGCTGGAGTGATGGTTTCCTTTAAAATGCATTTAAGGGCAGATTGATTTAAAGAAAAATCCTAAGTCCGTAGCAGTACAGGTTCTGAGTAGGGGAGGCCCTGAAGCGTAGGGGTGGGGGACAGACAGCTGGAAGACACTGTGGCCACCCCTGTCGCACGTGCCCCTGGGCTGCCATCCGACCCCGACCCACTGGTCCATCTCTGTATCCGCTGCTGGCCGGCCTACCTCAGGCCTCCTCACGCAGGTGTGGGACGTGCTGATGGCGTGGCTGGGGGCTTCCTGAGACCTGCCTGTGTTTGGGCCGGGACTCGGCACGGCTCTCGGGGACTGCCGGAGGACACACTTGGAGAGACCGTGGGCCGGGAGCCTCGGCCCTGCCTGTCCTGGCTTGTGACCCAGGCAGGTGCGCTTGCCTCTCTGAGTTGCCCTCACCTCTCAGGTGGAGGCTACAGTAGCTCATACCTCAGAGGTGCATGAGGAAGAAATGATGCCTCCCTGCCCCAGAGCCAGATGTGTCACCATGCAGCACATTTTTACGTGGATAAAAAGTATTTAGTAAAATGTCCTACCGGTTTCCTCTTTGTTTCATGGTACGTGTTGACAACTGCAATGAAATATTTTGGGGGGGTGACATGTATTGATTTATTGGTGGCCCATTCTCGGCTCTGTCCTCCCCGGCCACTGAACGACCCATTGGGGGTGTTTCTGCATCTGGATCCCCAGTGCGTGGCGTGGTGCTCAGCACGCACTGGACTCTGTGGATTATTGGAAGGGAGGGAGGGAGGGAGAGAGGGGGGCTGGCTTTCTTTCTCTGAGGGGACTGCTGCTAAGAGCCCAAAGCTCCATGTGCAGTGAGGACCCACATTTCCCCACACCTCAGTGCTGTCCTTGGCCCTTCACTGGGGTTCACCCAACACCGCCAGGTGCTCCCCCTGCACCCCAGCCCTGCTTTAGGTGCTGGCCGGATACGAAGCAGCAGCCCCAGGAAGGTCCCCAGCCCCTGCCCAGCTTCAGGACCCCTGGCAGGCTCCTCTGAGCCCCGGTTGTTTTCATCACCCACAGTAGGGCTGAGAGCAGCACGCTCTACCTGGGCTGGCTTGAGGGGCTGAGACAGGATCCTGCCCACCGGAGCTTCTCTGCACAGCAAGGCCGGGGCTGGACGCATCCTCCCCCGGCATCCCTGTGGCCCTGCTACCTGAGGGTCTGGCCCCCTTCTTAGCCCAGGCTGTGTGACACAGCTCCCCTTTCTGTGTCCTTTACTGGGCTTTGCTCTGCTTCATCGTCTGAGCCTTAGCCGGAGGTGTGGGAGTGGCCTCTGTTTCTCCCACACCACCATCTAGAAGGGTTAGAATAGCTCATTAGCCCCTTGGGGGGCACTTCTGTAAGTGGCAGCCCTAGGCGGTGTCACCTCCCTTGCCTTGCCTGGTCTCATCAACTCCATCAAGGAATCTCGGGGAGGCCTCCCTGGAAGGTGCCAGGTGCCCCTCTGCCTCTCTCCTCCCCGGCGAGGGGCTGAGGGCCGGCGGGGCGGGGTGGGGTGGGGGGCTGGGCAGTGGGGAGGAGGCTGTGGTGGGCGGGGACAAAGCTCCAGAGTGCCCCACCCCCCATCCCACGGTGGTCTCCAGATCCCCGAGAGAGGAAGGGCCCTGGAAACCTCTGCCTGAAGCTGCTGGGGAAATTAGGCCCTGACCTCCGAGGGAGGCACCCTCAGGGTTTCCTCCCCGCCAGCGGGGAGCCGGAGGAAGCGGGATGTGGAATCCTTGTTTGCAGAGGGCGGCTGCGGTGGGAGTGGGCGGTTCAGAACCCAGGATTCAGCCCTCTCCCTCGGGGCGGGCCGCGTGCAGTTCGGGTATTTGAGACCCCGCCCCATCCCCACGCTGGCTCTCGCTCCCCTCTCTCGTGACGTCAAGCTCCTCTCGCGGGGCATGATGGGAGAATCCTAATGTTTTCCAACAGATGCTCCAAGAACAGCTTTCAGATTAAAGCAATCGCCAGAGCAAAGATTCTTTTTTCCTTTTTTTTCCCCCGGGGGGTGGGAGGTGGGGTGGGGGGAGGGAGCGCCCCCAGAAATTCTCGGGCATCACCCCTGCCCCAAGCACGCAATAAACACTGACAAGAAAAAGTTTTTATTTCCTGGTTCAACTTTTTTTTTTTTCCTGGAATATAGACTGAAGAATGGGAATAAACACGAATAAATAACAGAGCGAGGCCGCGCACGCCGGGATGCGCCTGGCTGCAGCCGCGAGGCTATTGTCTCACCGCCCTGAAGCCAGCCCCGGCCTCGTCCTCCGGCTTCTTCCCTTTCCCTGTCCTTTTTTATTTTCCTTTTTAAAAAGCCGCCCCCTCCAGTCCCCTGGCCAGTGACCTTGGCCTCCTCGGATGCTCTGATTACACGCGGCTCCCACCAACTTGCCCCCACGCCGGCCGGGCCCATGGCCGCGTCCGAGGACGGGAGCGGCTGCCTCGTGTCGCGGGGCCGCTCGCAGAGTGACCCCAGCGTCCTCACCGACTCCTCGGCCACGTCCTCCGCGGACGCCGGGGAGAACCCAGGTAACGGGGTGGGCGGGGGAGGGCGGGGAGGGCCGGGGCAGGGGGCGCTGGGTGCCAAGTCCCGGGCGCTGCTGCGCGCCGGGGCTGCATTTGCGGAGCCGCGGCAGGACCCGGTCGCTCAGGCTCCCCATAAGTCGGCGGAGCCCTTTGTCCGGGGGAGGAGCCGGTTCCCCGGGTAGAGCCCGGCACGCCGCATCTGCCCTCCTTGCGGGTTGGTGGGATCTGCTGGCCCCTCCGAGGGGCTTCCCTTCTTTGGGTGCTGACCAGCTGGGGGCCGGGAGTCAGACCTGTGGCCGCCTCTACCAGCGCCGGCTCCGAGCTCTGCTTCCCTCCCCCGCGGCCCCAGCTCCGGTGGCCCAGGAGGCCCGGCTGGGGCATCCCCCGCCCGGGCAGGGCAGCGCTTATGCGGCCGCCGCGCAGAGGGGTTCCGCGGGGCGCCCAAGTCGGCGGGGCCTGGCGCACCTGGGCGCGCCCGCCCGCCTCCCGGGACAGGTGTGCTGGCAGAGCTGCCACTGGGAGATGAAGGGCACGCGTGCACCAGGACGGAGCCTGATTTCATTAAATTATATGGACTTCGTTCATTCCCCCACCCCCCGCGGCAGCGTCGATTGTTTAGGTGATAAATCCGGTCACAAAGGAGTCTATACGGCTTGATTGATTACTTTCCAAAGAGGAAGAAAGGCCTAATAAAGCAGGAGGAGGGTGGTGGGAGGTGGGCTGTGTGCCCCGTCACCATGGAGACGCAGGAAGCAAAGTGATCATTAAAACCTTTCTCCACCAGAAGGCAATTTTCACTTCACAGGGAGAAGTCTGAGCTTCTGAAATGTAGGGTTCAAAAAAAGAATCAAAGCTGGTGTTTTGGTATCACGCCACAGGACTCCATCCGAATCTTAGAGAAGCAGCATCCTGTCACAGGTTCTGTTTTGACAATAAGTTGCTCTTACCTTCCTTTGAGGATTGTCCCTCTCTAAATTCACTGACCCCAGATGGGGACTTGATCACGCTAAATGGTGGGCATCAAACTCCAGATACTCCCTGGGGCTGGGGTGAACCGGCTTTGTGGGGAGGAATTCCTTCACTCCGCTGGAACACAGAGGAGCTTCACTATTTAACTGCAAAGAAAGATGGGTTAAAAGGCAGCTCTGTGGGCGCCAGGGCCCAATCTGAAATTTTAAACAATAAGCCCATGCAAGGCTTGTAAGATTTCTTTGTTAGGACTATTGACACTGTCATTTGGTCAAACTAAGGTACCCACCGGGGGAGATCCCTGGCTTTTTTTTTTTAATATCTGGGAGGGCAAGTTAATTTCCTTGGAGTTTCAAGCAGAGGTAGCTCTACGCAGACCCTTAATTAAGGCTTTAATTAATCCCTTTATTAGAAATCTGGGATTAAGCCCTCAGCACTCCATGATGGATTGGTTTTCTCTGTGTTGGAGATGCACATCCATGATTGTTCCAATTATGGAAGTTGAGTGGCTCGTCATGAGAAAATCCTTTTCAGCTCCTTTTGTCTCCCTGGCAGTAAAAGGAAGCAAACTTGAAACAGGAATTATGGAGGATTTAGCTTTTTGGCTGTCTGTGAGTTGATGCCTCCGTGGGTGGGAACAGAGGGCTTGACAGGTGTCTTGTGCCGGTCCACCTGGGAGAGAGGTGGAAGGGCTTGGATGTCCGTGATTAAGTGATAACCATGGGAGGCTGAAAGCCCGAGTTCGTCTCTGGTTCAGATGCTCAAAATGGGACCCAGCGAGCAGATGCCTGAGGTAAAAAGTCTCTAGTAGGTATAATTCTGTGAGTGGTAGAACCTTACTAAAAAGCAAAAATCAGTGAAGCATTTAAGGATTGTGTTAAGCAGGGGAGTTCACGGTGGAAAGAGATTCGGAATCTTCAAGTTGGAAGCGACCTGGGAGCTTGAAGTGGGAAGCGTGGATTAGGGCAGCATTATCTACACCTGCTTTGCTTGGTTGGCTTGGCATGTGCTCGCATGCCTCTTGCGATGGGGGACTCACTTCTTTTTGATGCAGTGCATGCTTCTCTTTGGGCAGACCGATTTGAAAAGTCTTTTTCAAACGGTATGGGAAGGTCTGCTATCAGTCAGTTCTGATGTGATCGTCTCATGACGCACGTTACCTGGGTTTCCAGAGAGTCTGGTGTTGTGAGTTAGTTATCGCGCCCACCTGAGTGACTTCTTCACTAGGTTGAAGGGTCCCAGCCCTTCGCCTGCCTTGCCCTGTGGGACCTCTCCCATTTGTCCGCCTGCTGCTCCAAAGAGCTGCTTCTGAAATGTGAAGCTCACAAGCCAGCTGTGGAATAACCCGGTGCGACGTCAGAAGTGTCACCTCCTTCCGTCTACATTCTGTGGTCTTATAAAAGCAGCCCAAGGTTGCATTTACCTTTTCCCCCTCCAAAATGCATCCTTAACGTATCAGTGTTCTCACCACAAAAACTCAGAACAGGGCTTCCCTGGTGGCGCAGTGGTTGAGAGTCCGCCTGCCGATGCAGGGGACACGGGTTCGTGCCCCGGTCCGGGAAGATCCCACATGCCGCGGAGCGGCTGGGCCCGTGAGCCATGGCGGCTGAGCCTGCGCGTCCGGAGCCTGTGCTCCGTAACGGGAGAGGCCCAACGGTGAGAGGCCCGCGTACCGCAAAACCCCCCCCCCCAAAAACTCAGAACATTATGGGAAAGGTAAGCAACGACACCCCTTTCTGTCACTCTCCAGAGGTTATCTCTGTGACGAGTTCGGTGGAGCATCTGGACCTTTTCCTACGTGTTTATATCTACAGGTTCTTGGGGAAAGGCATTTAAAAGAACTCAAGTGGTAACACACTGTATGGAAGGTTCTTCCATTTGGGTTTCTACTCAACACTGGGTCTCGGAGATCTCCCTTTCTTAATAACCACGTAGCGTCCCAGGGGATATATTTCTCTCAGTTGAGCTATTAGATATTTGTGTCTCCAATTTTTAACTGTTACAAGCAGCACAGCAGCGGTCATCCAGGCAAAGCCTTCTTGTGTTCCTTTGTGAATTTCCTCTAGGGTATATCTGGGTCACAGGAGACTCACATTTAAAATTTTTCTGGTACTGCGTCCTCCTGGAAAATGGACCACTGATGCTCCTTCAGAATCTGAGAGCACCCTTTCTCCAGAGCCTTGCCAGCACCTGAGGTCATCAGTCTGGTTTTCTCTCACACGAAGGGTGACAGGGGGTCTCTCGTGTTTATTTGTGGCTCTTTGACTGCTGGTGAGCTTGAACATCTTTTTGTGGCCTTATTAGTGCGTTAAATCTCTCAGCGGCCAGGGACTGCGTGGCAGGGATGAAAGATTTTCCCAGAGGGTCACCCTAATGCTCTTTCCACACCGTTACTCCATTCACGATTCTTTTGGCAGCTTTACAGGGTTCTTCACTGCAAATCCTTACTCTTTACCCACAAGCATGGTTAAGATTTTCCCCAAAACTTAAAATTTAAAAAAGGCAACTCAGGGCTTCCCTGGTGGCGCAGTGGTTGAGAGTCCGCCTGCCGATGCAGGGGACGCGGGTTCGTGCCCCGGTCCGGGAGGATCCCACATGCCGCGGAGCGGCTGGGCCCGTGAGCCATGGCCGCTGAGCCTGCGCGTCCGGAGCCTGTGCTCCGTAACGGGAGAGGCCACGACAGTGAGAGGCCCGTGTACCGCAAAAAAAAAAAAAAAAAAAGGCAACTTGGCATCCCATCACCTTGCCTCTCTCTTCAAGCTTGCCACCTGGGAGCTTGGAGTGGGAAGGGTGGATTAGGGGAGCATTAGGGGTTCATACTTGCGAGGAGAAGTTTTGCTTTTTCTATTTCCATTAGCAATCAGGCCATGGGACGGGCTCTGCCCTGGCGTTGGTCCTGTGTGGACCTCCTTCTGGTCCGAACCCACGTCACCTCCTCACCTTGTCCCTTCACTGCTCTCGTCTGCTCATCCCCCACTTCCTGACACCCTCTCCTCCCTGGGTTTTCCCTGCATCCCGCGGCACGTCTTCCCAGCGCATCGCATGGGGGTTCCCACAGGGCCTTCTTCCTCCACTCTCAGCTCTCTGCCTGGTTCCCAGGTGCCAGGACCAGAGACTGAACCGAGTCACCCTGGACGGCTGTTTAGAATGTTTCCGTGGGGACCTGCAATTCGTCTTTTTAAAGACTCTGCTGTGCAACCAGGTGGGGGACCCTTTGATCTAGAGCGGGTTTCTCAACCTCAGCACAGTTGACATTGGTAATGGGATCCTCCCCTGCTCTGGGGGCCACCCTGTGCGTTGTAGGATGTTTAGCAGCCTCCCTGACATCTGTCCATTAGACAACAGTAGCACCTCAGTGCCTGGCTGTGACCATTGAAAAATGTCCTCAGACGTTGCCAAATGTCCCCTGGGGGCAAAATCTCCCTGGAGAACTGCTGACGTAGCTCTTTCATTGTCAAACCCTAGCCTGGAAGGGTCGTTAACTGCCCCCCCCCCCCACCGCAGTGTTTCCAGTTCAGCCTGTCTGTGGTGGGTGCCGGTGATGTGCATTTCTAACACGTGACCAGGTGATGCTGATACTTCGGGTCAGGTGAGCACACCTGGGGACCCACTGAGCCTAGTCCTTTGCCACGGTCTCAGTCTGTGCCGACAAGTTCCGTGTGTGTGTGTGTGTGTGTCTGCGTCTGCGTGTGTGTCCGTGTGGGACCCGCCTTGACCTGTCTGGCTCCTGAGCTCCAGACGTCTGGGTCCTGCTGACCTCTGCTTGCCCAGGTCTCGGGCCGATCTTACCTCCTCAGAGGGTCCTCTTTGTTCACCTGATGAGACGAAGTAGCTACCCTGCCCCCACCGCCCAGATCCCCTTCCTCCGTCCCGACTCTGGGCTGACTGTCGGTGGGCCGGGCTCCCTAGGCCAGGAGCACAGCACAGACCTCGCCCACAGGAGGCCTCGGTAAGCATCTGTGGAACCAGGCACAGTGTCTTAGTGGACGAGGCCTGGGGCTGGCCAGGGCCTCCGTGGGTAAGCAACTCAGTGGCAGCCCGAGAGTGGTCGGCGGGTCAGTGTGAAGGAGGCTGGGGCCATGTCTTTCTGCAGGGACAGATCCACCTCTGCTCATGGCCTGGAGAGGGAGAAGCCTCTCAGAGCATCCACTCCCCTCCTGAGCTGCAGACAGACTCACAGACACATCCCCACCCCAGACTCCAGGCTCCGGCATCCCTTTGCCTGAACCTTTTATCGGTGCCCCAGCACGGGGTGGGGTCGAGGGGGTCGCGGCCTGCTTTCTCCACGGCTTTGTTCCTTGCACGTTCCCTTGTTCCAGAGTCCTGAGTTTTGGGGATCTCACTCTTGCAGAGTGTCTCCATGGCTTAATTAGCAGTAGAACTATGCAGTAATTACCTTGTCAGTTTCTTCTTGGGGGTTATTAAAAATAAAAGCTGCATGCTTAAAGAAATATGGAGTTTAGAAAACTTAGAATTTTTTCTGCTTATGAAAGTAGGAGGCTTTTGAAACTTCCCTTCCTCAACCCTCCTCACCCTAATGCGACACAGAAGGCAGTGACAAGGGACAGCTTCATCCCTGGGACCTTCCCAGGTGCCAGGTGTGGCTGTTCAGCAGAAGGCCAGCCACAGTCAGAGCCCAGGGTCTACCTCCCGCCCCACCCCATCCCTCTCGGTCACTTCAGCCACTTTCCTTCTCCTCACTGGTCACTCTTTGAAATGATCTCACTTATTTGACCAACTAACGTATTCTCTGTCTCTCCTGCCACATAGCACCCAATACAGTAGCCACTAGCTCCTTATGGCAATTTAAATCTAAATGAAATAAATTAACCTTAAAATTTTCTTTCCTCAGTCGCACTGGTCACCTTTCAAGCGCTCAGTTGCCACGTGTGGCTGGCGGCCACCATGTTGGATCGTGTGGATCTAAAACATTCCATCCTTGGCGGCTCTGACAGACAGCACTAGTCGGTGGAAGACCCTGAGGGTCCTCTTGGCTGTGCTGCCCTTGGCTGTCCCCGGGTGGATGTTCATTGATTGAATGGATAAGTTGTAGCGTAATTGACGTGGTCATAGAGCTCTTCTGCTGGAGCCCCTTGGCTGATCATCTCACGCCCTTAAGGGGAGGACACCCAAGCAGAAGTCACTTCTTATCCACACAGGATTAATTTATTTCAATTCATTGAGCTCCTCCAGAGAACCTAAAGTGTGCCATGGTTGGCCCTGGCTGGATGGGTCTCTTTGACAAAGAGAACAATGACAACCGAAGAGGTTTTTTGCCTGGAATTGGATGAAGGGGTCCCAGGCCTGGCTCTGCCACATACACGCTGTGTGACCTTGGGCAAGTCATTTCACCTTCTCTGAACCTCCATTTCCTGTCTGTAACATGGTGGTAGATAATGTCCATAACTCCAGGTGGGGGAGGATTACTCAGCTGTTGTCTGTAACAGATGCTAGTCGTTGGTTTCACAGCTGTGAAGAGGCAAGGCTCTCCTAGGACATCCCCTAATCGCCTTGAGATAATTCCATCTTCTGTGAATAATGCCAGAAGGGTGCAGACCCTGTGATGAAGACGTGGAGACAGCCTGTGGGTTGATCTGCAGCCCCTCCTCTAACTGGCTCTGTGTCAGGGCCAAGCTGGTCAACCTCTCTGGGCTTCATTTCCTCCACCTGTGAAATGTGAGTTAGTGCTGCGTGGACCTGGCCGTGGTCCCTGCGAGGACTCGGGGACCCACGCCCCTCGCTGTCTCATAACAGTGAGACCACAGGGTCCGTCCTCAGGAAGCAGTGATGAGAAGAAGGGGGGGGGTCCGGTTCCGATTCTGATTCTGGTCTACCCAGAGGGCAGCAGCAGCGTGCCGTGTAGACATGTTGGTTCTAACAGTCTTCCCACCAGCCCGGGGCTCCTGACCTCACCTGCCTTTCCCACACCGACCCTTTTCTACTCCCCGCAGCCTCCCTCCCTGCTCGGCCCTAGGTCCGTCCAGCCATCCTCATGTGCTGCCCCCCGGCCCCCTTCCTGCCTCCCCCCCCACCCCCGACTGCAGGCCTGCTGGAGTCTCCCCACCTTCTTTAAGTTATTGACTTTGGTTCTCTAATTATGGGATAGCACATTGGTGGTCTTGCAGTCAGATTTGAATGTATATATATATATATTTTTTGATTGTTTTATGAATTTGGTGACCTCTTAGGGAAAGGTACCTGTCTTGAAGGACACAGGTGACTCATTTTGACACTAGGCCTGGGAGTGGCCAGACCACCTGCAGGAGGCTGTGGGTGTGGAGGATGGGAATGTTCCAGGCCCCTCACCCATGCTTCCACCAGAGCATCACGTATGGGGTGGATGTCAAATGTCACAGGAATAGAGGCGAAAGGAAAACGTTTGAATATCAACAACGTATATCAGAGGGTTTGAGACCTACCTTTATTGAATTTGAGAGCTGGGATCTATTCCATGTCCTCTAAAATGGTTTAACCCAGGCCCCCAACTGCAGTGTCCACAGGGGCTGGTACCCCCGAAAACAGCCGAGTCAGGGAGTGGGATTTTGCACAGATATCACCAGGCAGGAATGTGGTCCCAGGGGGACCCGAGCATCCTATTTTAAGAGACATGTTGGAAATCCCGATTTTTATGTGAAATGTGGTTTTTAAATATTAGCAAGTTTGTCAGTTAGGGATTGGTTTGGCTTCAGGTAATAGAAAACCTAAGCAGTACTGGTTACAATAAGAGGCGGGGCATTTTACGTTCATCGGAACTGCAGGAAGCACACCGGCCTCCCTGTCTCAGCGCCAAGGCTCTGCGATTTCCTTGCCGGCTCCTGGGGACAAGAGGGTTGCTGGAGCTCCAGCAACACATACGCTTTCTAGGCAGGAAGGAGGGGATGGTGACGGGTGGAGGCGTGTCCAGCTGCTTGGTCCTGACCTGGCTTTCCTGGGAGCCCCGCCCAGTGACATCCGCTTATACCTCCTTGGCCAGAAGGGTGTCAAACAGCCACTCCCACCTGCAGGGCCTGGGAAATGGGGCGTTTGTTTTTTAAATTGACTATATTTATTGCAGTATAGTTGTTTTACGACGTTGTGTTAGTTTCTGCTGTACGGCAGAGTGAAGCAGCTGTATGTACACACATATCCCCTCTGTTTGGGATTTCCTTCTCATTTAGGTCACCACAGAGCATTGAGTAGAGTTTCCTGTGCTATACAGTAGGTTCTCATTAGTTATCTATTTTATACATAGTATAAATCGTGAATATATGTCAGTCCCAATCTCCCAATTCATCCCCCCCTTCCCCCTTGGTATCCATACGTTTGTTCTCTACGTATGTGTCTGTATTTCTGCTTTGTAAATAAGATCGCCTATACCAGTTTGTTCAGATTCCATATATATGCGTTAATATACAATATTTTTTTTCTATTTCTGATTTCCTTCACTCTGCATGACAGTCTCTAGGTCCGTACATGTCTCTACAAATGACCCAATTTGTTTGTTTGGTTTTTTTGGGTTGTTTGTTTTGGGTATGTTCACGGCTACCCCTAACAAGAGCAGGTTCAGAAGATGTGAAGAATGAGAGTGACTGCCAGGTGGTCATCTACTGTCCCCCTCGCTTAAAAACAAAGCACGTGGGCTTCCCTGGTGGCGCAGTGGTTGAGAGTCCGCCTGCCGATGCAGGGGACATGAGTTCGTGTCCCAGTCCGGGAAGATCCCACGTGCCGTGGAGCGGCTGGGCCCGTGAGCCATGGCCGCTGAGCCTGCGTGTCCGGAGCCTGTGCTCCACAAGGGGAGAGCCCACAACAGTGAGAGGCCCGCGTACCGCAAAAAAAAAAAAAAAAAAAAAAAAAAAAAAAAAAAACAAAGCACGTGACCCGAGCTCAGCATATCTGGGGCTACATGTGGCCTTACTTTTGGAAAGCTCACAGAGAATCTCAGGGGAAGCTGAAGCCCTTTTTTTTTTTTTTTTTTTTTTGTGGTACGCGGGCCTCTCACTGTCGTGGCCTCTCCCGTTGCGGAGCACAGGCTCCGGACGCGCAGGCTCAGCGGCCATGGTTCACGGGCCCAGGCGCTCCGCGGCATGTGGGATCTTCCCGGACCGGGGCACGAACCCGCGTCCCCTGCATCGGCAGGCGGACTCTCAACCACTGCGCCACCAGGGAAGCCCCTGAAGCACTTTTTATACTTACGATATTTCTTTACCAAGGAATTAAAGGTTGGCCTAAGATGTGTGACTCAAGCCTGAACAGTATGTCCATCTAAATTTTATTTAATAATATTTATTTAATAATATTTATTTAATAATATTTAATAATATTTTATTTAATAATATGTCAGGAACAAGACTGTCCCTCACGTAGCTGACAGTCTGGCAAATCATCAGTGGCTGGAGTGAAAATGTGCTTGTTGTCACCTCTGTGTTATACACGTGGGACATCTGACTTTTATTTAATCTTCCTCCAAACCCTTGAGGTAGGGTCAGAGGGTGAGGGGTCAGAGGGTGAGAGGGCCGTGGGCACATGTGTATGAAGAGCAGTTTGAATCTAGGTGAGTTTAATGCCTGGCCCACTCGGTATGCCCCGCCCACCCTTCATGCCCCGCCCACCCTACATGCCCCACCACCCTGCCCCGCCCACCCTACATGCCCCACCCACCCTGCATGCCCCGCCCACCATGCCCCGCCCACCCTGCATGCCCCACCCACCCTGCCCCGCCCACCCTGCATGCCCTTTACTGGCTTCATTCTGCATCTTACAGGAAGGCCTTCTGTGCTTTAGATGAAACAGATCCCTGTGTTTATCCCATTTCTGGTTCAAGCAACCTATCCCACAGATGCATGCACATCTGTGCAGATGTACTCTTCATTTTCCCAGTTCATTTCACTAGCATGGCCACTAGGACAAGATTTATTTATTGAAGGTCAGGCAAGGTGATGGCGGAGGACCAGCCGTGGGCAGAGTTGTGGAAGGTCCTGTCTTTAATGGGCTGGGGCGAGTCATTTGGGTGTGTCTCTTGGCAACACACCTTATCTCGTGGCCGTGACATAAGTAGACTTTGACATCGATTAGTCAGCAGTCAGAAAATGAATTTGCCAAGACCTGAGTGGAGGGTGGGAGCTGTGGCTCTGGACTTAATAAATATGTTTATTACACACTGTTGTACAGCTGTTTTTGTTAAAGTTGCTGGGTTGGTCTTAATACTGTTACTCATGAGTGGTATTGTCATTACTTAATTTTTTGGTCCCATTACTTCTTGGAAGTTTGCATCCATGTGCAGACAGAATTTTTGCCTTGTTGTAATCAGTAGCTCAGGGGATTTAAATAGTCAGGAAAATCTGCCAAAAATGATCTTTCTGCTTCCCTTTGGCAGGAAAACATTGTCTCGGGCAACGTGAATTGTGGGGTGACTGTGTTTCTGCAGTCACGAGTCAAGTCATTGCTGACCTTGGCTCATTTGTCAGCAGGGTCTTTTGTGCAGAGCTCCCCAGAGCTCGCCAGCGTCAGGGCTGTCCCAGCCTGAGCATTGCTCTGTGGGGTCCCCTTGGCCTTGCCCCACTTGCTCTATTTCCCTGTTATCCTCCAGGTGACCAGGGATACACTCTCCATAGAAAGTGGTGGAATGTGGTCCTCCTTCAAGTCACATTTGTTTGCAAACAAAAGAAGATGGGCTTAAAATATTAATAAAGTAGCTGTGGTCATCCGTTGAGGAGACACAGGTGTGGCAAAAGTCAGTAAGGTGGGATGGGTTTCGGTGAAGTGGGGCATGGTTTTGTACATTATCATCTTGTATATTATCATCCATTCCTACGTGTTTACCTGCTGACATAGGAAGTGCTGCTGTGTGCAGGGGGCATGGTGTGTGGGTGATGTGAAGAAGTATTGCCCCTCCTGGAAGCTCACCCTCTGGCTAGGGGCATACCGTTTTGACTTGTAAAATGACAGGACACGTATGTAATAAGTACCAGACCTCCCACGTTTGCCCCCTTCTGTGTGGCATCCACTTTGTCCTCTGCTGGAGCCTCCAGGCCTCCATGCTGCAGTGCTGGGCGCTCTCCCCTCTGCTGTCTGCAGGTGGGCAGGGTCTACAGTCTAGGCTGGGCAGCTCTTCTCTACGCACAGCTCATCCTCCTTAGACCCAGCGATGTTGTCTCATGGCAGTGGGGGACAAGCGCAGAGTCCCTTAGCGTCTGGGGCTCTCACTTCAGTCTAGTTCTGTTAGAGTGGGCACATGGTCAGTTTAAGTTCAAGGGGAGGGAATACAGCCTACCCCTTGGTGGGAGGGCCTTGGTCACATTCACGTTGGACTCTCCTGCTGCCTCTACCATGGTGGGGCCTTGGCCTTGCGGCGGGGCGGGGTGGGGGGGGTGGCAACAGACAAGGTCTTGAGGGGAGCTGGCAGGTGCATGGACTCTTTGGCGTCCCCTGGTTTGCGGAACTTTGACAGCCCCACCTGACATCTCTGAACCTTGGTTTCCCCCTACGTAAAATGTCCCTGCCTGGAAGGGCGGTGGTGAGGATTTGACGGTTGGTTTCCGTGAAGCATTTAGCACGGCGCCTGGAGCGCAGGGAGGCCCTGTCGCCATGAGCTGGGGTTCGCCCCCGCCTGTCGTTATGGACACGCTTCCACCAAAGTCCTCTCGGAGGCCTCTGAACATTCTGGCTGATGACGGTGGGAAGCCCTGATTCTGGGCAGTTTTGAGACATCCATGGCTCCTACTGGTGCCTCGAGATCTTGAAAGAAGGTCACCGCTGAGGTCACTGCTGCTGGGAGAAATCAAGCAGCCCTGTAGGACTCTCCCATCCTCCCCCTTGCACGGCCCTGGAGCTGGTTCCAGGGGTTCGCCGGTGTGCACTGGGGGCTCCTCCGGGGGCACTGTGCCCGGCTTCCTAGTCGGGGAGCTGGTCCGGGGGAGCCAGGATGCAGAGGTTGTATACCTGGCCCAACTGAAAAGTCAAGGTCAAAGCCTGAGCCACATTCCAGCTGGGACATGAGGCTGCGATGCTCTGAGCTGACCGTAGTTCCGGGGCTCCTTGAGGTCGGCTTGGGGTCGACACGTGGACAGTGGAGCGAGCCGCCCCCTGCGCCTCAACTTCTGTTCTTTCTTCTCCTAATTCTTGCGGCTAGCTGCCTCTGCCTTAATGGGAAATAATGCGAGATTTAGGGATAATTGATTATTTTATCTCGTCTTTTCAGTGGGAAGGGTGAGTAACGGGGGGGGCATTTAATAACACACAACATGGAACAAACCAAGCGCTGCTTCCTGCTTGCGTTCTCTTGGGCAGGTGCTCTGGGTCGGGGGCGCGGGGACCGCAGCCCGTTTGTCTCCCCCCCGGAATCTCATGGAAGTTGTCTTTTCCTTAAGATCCTTATTGCAAACAGCATTGACATTTTAAGGTAATTATTTTTCTCTAATATTTTTCCAACTCTTTCCACCTTCTGGGAAATGTATTTGTTTCTTTTTACTTTAAAGATATGTCTTGTCCACTGTTCTGTCTTCAGCTCCAAAACGGAGTCTTGCTTATAGTAGGTGCACAGGAAACGTTCGTTTTATCGTAAGTACATGGTAATGATACCAAGCAGCCCTTTCTTGTTCCTATTCCTATTCCATAAGGAAAAGTAAAATCGAGGGGAAAAAATCCCCCAAACAAGCAGCAACACCAAAGCATCAGGTTAAATGGTCTTGCCCTGTTGGAAATTCCTGGAGCGGCTCAACAGGCAGAGAGGGTGGTAGCTCAGAGGATAATACTCATGGCTAAAAATTAGCCTACAAATTTGTTAATAATTGGTCTCTGTGTTTTTTTTTTTTTTTTTTTTTTTTTTTTTTTTTTTTTGCGGTACGCGGGCGTCTCACTGCTGTGGCCTCTCCCGTTGCGGAGCACAGGCTCCGGACATGCAGGCTCATCGGCCATGGCTCACGGGCCCAGCCTCTCCGCGGCATGTGGGATCTTCCTGGACCGGGGCACGAACCCGTGTCCCCTGCATCGGCAGGCGGACTCTCAACCACTGCGCCACCAGGGAAGCCCTCTGTGTGTTTTATTGTTTGTTTGTTTGTTTGTTTTTTGCAGTACGCGGGCCTCTCACTGTTGTGGCCTCTCCCGCTGCAGAGCAGAGGCTCCGGACGTGCAGGCTCAGCGGCCATGGCTCACGGGCTCAGCCGCTCCGCGGCATGTGGGATCCTCCCGGACCGGGGCACGAACCCGCGTCCCCTGCATCGGCAGGCGGACTCTCAACCACTGCGCCACGAGGGAAGCCCTCTGTATGGTTTTTTAAATTAACTAATAACACTTTATTCCAGGAGGATATTAGCACAGAGCAGCTGTTTGCTCATAGGAAATGGAAATTCCAGTCACTGGGGTTTTCTCTCTTTGGTTGCATCTTGCTTGGTGAGCTCTTTGGGAGGCTGTGGGAGCCCATTAACATTGCCCAGGGCGACATCCCAGGAGCCAGTGCTGGCTGGAGGGGGCAGGTGAGAGCCTGGGAGAGTCGCACAAAAGATGGAAGCCGATGCCTGCAGCTCACTGCATGTGAGGTCCTCCCTCCCTCCCCCCCTCCTTTCTCCTTCCCACCCAGCAAATCGGGTGCCTTCTATTAGGCCAGGCATGATGCCAGGCGAGGGGCTGCCGCGGAGAGCAGAGATGTGGCCCACACTGAGGGGTCTAGTGGGGATGGGCTTAGATGCCAGTCTTGGGGGGAAGGGGTAAGAGCTGCTCTGGGGCTGGCAGCCTGGAGGAGCTGAGGGAAGGTGTCCAGGGGCAGTGGGTTGAGACCCAGAAGGTGGTTGGAGTGAACCAGGCCGAGTGGGAAGGAAAGGTGTGCTGGGCAGAGAGAACGGCCGTGCAAAGGCCAAGAGGCAGGAGGGAGCTTGGGGGGTTCGCAGGCTTAAGTCAGCCAGTGGCTGAAGGAGGGTGAGGGTGGCTGGATGAGTCATGGCATGCATGTGTGCACGTGTGCGTGTGCCCTGCTGTAACTTATCCTCATTTATAAAAGCCACAGGCAGTCATGGGCATGGTTAGGGCCGTGACACGGCCCTCATCGCTCCTGCAGACAACTGGAGCCGTTGTGCCTGGGTGCCTCGGAGCTGGCCTTGTGGTCAGTCTAGAACCCCGACCCTGCCAGCTGCACCTGGCTGACGTTGGCAAGTCCCTCTAACAGGCAGCGCCTCAGTTTCCTCGTCTGTAGAATGGGGGCAGTGATGGTTCCTAACTCCTGCGGTGGTTGTGAGACTGGGTAAAGTATGTGACCCCAGCCCAGTGCCTGTGCTGAATGTAAGTTAACTGTCACCCGCCTTCAGGCGCCTGTCCCGTGAGTGTCACCAGTAGAGCAGAAAGCTCGGCCCCGGGGAATAACACCCTTTTCCTGGTTCACGCTGGGCAGTGAGTCTGCTGAGGCCACCTCGTCCTGCCTGTAGAGGGTGATGCCCCATGGTTGCTGGGAGACCTCAACCCGGTGCAGTTAACCATCTGGCCGCACACAGGAGGGTCTCTCGTGTTTCTAGCCCCTCTAGCTCCAGGACGAGCAGGGGTCAGAGATGTCCCATGAGCTGAGTTGGGCGCCGGTCCCACAGGGAGGAGGGTGGCCACGCGGCTAGAGCCATCTCCGGCCAGGCTCTGGTTATTCCTGGCACCCCGGAGATGCACGTCTGTCCTGAAAGCCTTGAACTGCCATCTGAAGAAGTCCGAGCTTATCCTGTTGGAGGTGAACACTTGGCCTAACATGTTGCCCCGTTGTTAAATTTATTTCGAGGAGGGCTTCTAACACGACAGCAGCTTTGACCAAAAAAAATCTTCAGCAACCACCCAGAACCGTGTAGCCACATATGAGGTGTGGCCTTCAAAAGTGACCACCCCCTTGGAAATATTGGCAGGGAAAGGAAAAGAAACGCTTTTCGTGGGAGGTGGGGGACATCATTCTTTTTACAAACAGGTTTCTGGAGACGGGAAGAGCGGTATGTGCGCATGTCTTGTGGAGAAGCGTCCGCGATGGCCGGAGACGGGCGGAGCAGCGTCGGGAGGTTGGCTTGGTGTAGTCAGGCCCGGGCTGGGGTCCGTTACTTGTCAGCTGTTGGTTCCCCTTCTTTGGGCCTCAGTTTCCTCCTCTGTCAAATGGAAGCATTGTGATCGTCTCCGCACCGTGCGGTTACGGGCAGATGAACTGACAGTCTGGCAAGTGCACGTGCAGTGAGCGCTGTCTTTATCGTTCCTGCAGCCCGACCCCCTCTTCCCAGAGGCACCGCCGATGTTTCTTGTTTCTGAGATGCTCTCAGAACATGTCTGTGCATTATATTCTTCCTCTTGTTTTTAATCACAGAAGGGAGTGTGCTCTCCCCACCCCCTCCCCCCAGCCCCGTTCTCTACTTTGCTTTTTCCTCTTAAAACTATATCTTGGAGATATAGATATGAACTTTGAAAAAGCAGGGGCGAACCGGCTGAAGCGTGATGAGGGCAGAGGATGCGGGTCATGACCGTTCCAGGCAGAGGGAGCAGCAGGTGTGGTGGCCCCGGGCGGGAGGGGGCGTTGTGTTTGAGCGTGGGCCGCACGGCCGGGGGTCGCGGGGGAGATGGCAGGGCCCAGCCCGTGCAGAGTGCTGACGACCCCGCTGAGGCTTTGGGTCTTTTTCCTAGGAGCAATGTGGAGCCTTTGAAGGTTGTATGAGAGGGTGACCGATGGATTTGGGACTGGGAAACGTCACTTGGCTGCTGCTTTGGGGGCACATGGGTCGCGCGCGCACGCGTGTGTGTGTGTGTGTGTGTGTGTGTGTGTGTGTGTGTGTGGTGCAGCTCCCTGAGAGAGAAGATGGGCCAGAGTCTGAAAGAGGTAACGGAGAGAAGTAGATGGAGGGGGGGTTCACAGGACACACGTTGCAGGTGCAGGCAGGGGCGGGGGAGGGAGTGAGTGAGGACGACACCAGGTGCGTGGCTTGTGCCCCTTGATGGGGGAGATTGGAGGAGGACCCAGTTTGAGGGGAGGGGAAGAATTCAGTCAGAAGAGACAGTCAAAGGCAGATGCTCAGGGGGAACTGGATAGAAAAGGCTGTACTTGGACTGGAGAGAAAGAAATCACATTGACATACAAATAGAGGCTTGTGCTTCCCTGCACAGCCAGGCTCCTGGGACTTTGGGGGTGACTTTAAATGTCCCCCAGACTCTCCCCTATCCGGCCTTACCCTGGGAGACCGCACCCAGCCAGCCAGCCGTCTGTCCACCCGCCCGCAGCGCAGGCAAGTGAGTTCCCTGTCCCCATGGAGCGAGGCTCAGTGACCTGTGCTGGGCACACGGATGGTTTATGTCAAAGTCAGAGCTTGAGCTCTGGGGGGTGGGTGGGGGGTGGGCGCTACTAGGCAGGTTAGGTTGTGTGGCTTCCAGTCCTGACTCTGTGTCACCTCAGGCGAGTCACTTGCCCACTCTGTGCCCTCCACCTCCTGTGAAAAGGGGATTATGCTATTCAAGTGGTTGCTACAGTCGGCCTCACTCATTCCCTCAGACCCCACCGCCCTTGTGCGTGTGACTTGTCAGTCCTCCCATCAGGCAGGGAGGCTGCCCCCTTGCATCCTTGTACTTGCTCTGAACAGAGCACAGCAGGAGTGATGCAGCGTGACTCCTGGCCCAGAGCTTGGGCGCCTGGCAGCCTCTGTTCAGCCCTCTCACCTGCCGTGTAAAGCAGTTTGGACCATGCTGCTGGGGGGACCTGGGCGCCCCGGCCGACAGCTCTTGAGAGCAGAGCCGTCCAGGGTGTTTCCAGCCTGGCCAGACTCCCAGCTGAGGAGTGAGCCTGGCCCTCACCACGTCCAGCAGAGGGGCCCTGCCCAAGCCCAGCCCACAGCGAGTGGACAATGAAATGGTTATTATTTGGGGCCACTGCGTTGTGGGTAGTTCATTACGTCTCATAGAGAACTGATAACCCACTCCCGCTAGAGCATTTGAGGAGCCCGGGGCTGCTGCTTGCCCCGAGTTACACTCTGGTCCTTTGTGCTGAGCTGCTGGATAGGTGCTGACTTTTAAATGCGGTTTCTCTGTTTGTTTCTGGCGGACTCTGGCTCTGCGTTGAATTTGGAGGGGGTGCCCGTTAATCTGTGACCGTGTGCGCCTGCCTTGTGGTGGCAGCTTTGGAGGTTTCTTTCCTGAGAGCCAGTAAGTGGGAGATCTCGGTGCTTGTGTTGTGCTGGGGCAGGCCAGCCCATCGAGGGCACCAGGGCTGGACCTGGTCTATTCAACCCAGGAGTTGTGAGCCAGGAGTGGTCTTCACAACCCCTGTGGGGAGTTGAAAAAACGAAATCAGTCTGAACTTTCTCCCTGGAATTCGCTGGGTGTTAACAGGTATTTCTTGGCCACCTACTTTATGCCTGTCATTGTTTTG
Source organism: Phocoena phocoena (assembly GCF_963924675.1). Lineage (NCBI taxonomy): Eukaryota > Metazoa > Chordata > Mammalia > Artiodactyla > Phocoenidae > Phocoena > Phocoena phocoena. Next base: position 84,160,748 of record NC_089233.1, read on the forward strand.
GGGGCTGGGGATTTAGCAGTAAAGACTGTGGTGTCCCTGCCTTCAAAGAGTCAGTAGTCTCCTGGGGCAAGTGAAGCAGAGAAAGAAATAGACGTGTGATGTGATGCCAGGTAGTTTGCAATGCCTACAGCCAGGCTGGCGGAAGGGGAGTGGTAGGGAGGGGTCAGAGGGCCTCTGAGCAAGGGCATATGCAGAGAGACGAGGCAGAAGTGAGGGAATTAGTCCTGTAAATACCTTGGAGAACAGCCTTCCAGGCAGAGGGAACAGCAGGTGCAAAAGTCCTGAGGTAGCTGTGCACTTGGATGTTGGTGCACAGGAGACTGACGTGCAGTGACTGTTGGAGGTAGGGGTGCTGAGGCCAGTGAGCCCAGAGGCACTGGGGGTTAGGATGTGGGGAGGCCCAGGTGGAGGCTTGGCCTTTGTTTCCAGAGCTAACACTTGGAAGGGGGTTGGTCTGCCTGCAGTGTAGGGGTTCGACCGTGCTGGGCAAGGCAGGAGGAGAAGGACATTTAGTGAGAGATTGTGGTGGCTGGGAGCACACTGATTGCGGCGGGCATCTCTGGTGCCCGTGTCACCTGCGCCTGGACGCCCCCCGCCTCTTTCCTCAGTTGTGCTTCCAACTCAACCCAGGTGATGGGAGACGAGCTACCGTGTTGGCACAGAAGAGGCAGTGGTTACAGTTTCAGGAATGTTGGGAGCTGGTGGATACTATGTTGGTACTTGAAATCCTCCAGGGTGGGAGCATTTACACTGTGGAAATTGGCGATGCTACGTAGGTAACCTGCTCCCCTCCGTCCCCCAGGGGCTTGTTAAACCAGCACACCACTGCCGGGGCCTCACCTCAGGTGCGAGCTGGGTGCTCCGCAACCCAATCCCAAGCGGCAGACCTGGGGTCAGAACATCAGCAGAGTTAATGCCCGAGGGACGATCCTCTACTGACAGGATGGGGTCAACGTCCCAGTGTCCCGTCCTTTAGGTGGGCGGTTCTTACAGAATCAAAACCCCACTGCCGGGGACCCGTGGGGCGGGGCTGGGGGCTGTTGGGACTGGCGCCAGGACCCGTGGGAGGGGGCGGGGGTCGCAGCTCTGCAGGCGGCGGGGGTCCCCGGGGCGCTGCGTCCCTTGGAGCCCAGGAGAGCTGCAGGGCGGGTCTTTGTCACGTTGAGAATCTGGGCCGTCGCCTGTGCAGGTTTGCGGGCTCGTTCGCGGGAGGCGTGCGCTGGGGGAGTGGGCTTCCTGCACGAGGTCGCCCCTCAGGGGCTGATTGGAAGGAATCTCGAGACACCCCAGATTTTTACCATTAAAATGGTGGATTAAATGTTCATGCTGGTTCATCCTTTCCCATGATGGAGTGTGCACAGGACCCTGATTTGCAGCTCTGCCGTTTCTCTCTGTTTATTGAAAGCATCTACCTCACAGGACTGCCAGTATTGGTCCGCATTGCCCTAACTGGCCGTGAATACAGCTGTTGACAGGACCGAGGATTATGGAGTTTTGCATCTCCAGCTCTGTACATGGATTCTGTGAGATGGTCCCCCATTTGCCCCGCACCGTTTGGTGAATGCTCCGTGTTCTCTCCGTTGACATGAAACGCGTCCCAGGAGATTCTTGGGCAGACTTCATGGCTTCTGAGCTGAGCTTGTGGTGACAGTGGTTCTTTGTGAAACCTCTCCAGGCGGGCAGAGACCTCAAACACGCCACTGAGAGCTGTAAACAAGTCAAACCTGCACCAGTACTGGCGTATGTGAGGTCTCCAAATTGCAGCCTGGAATGATGTGAGCGCACGATTCCCATCTAGTTGGTTTCTCCACTCCACATACCATCACTCCAATAAAGTCAGGAGGTGACAGGGAAAAAAAAAACAAAAACAAAAACCCCACTGCCTACAGCCATGACCTTGAGGATGTACTGAGTTGGGTTTTCCTCCATCCCTCCCTCCCTCCCTCTCTCCCTCCCACTCACTGACTCCTGCTTTCTGTGACAATCTTCCAGATAAACTGCCCTAAGTCCACGTCCAGCTCTGCTCTCGGGGAAAATCCAGCCAAGACAGTGGTAGAGCCGGAAGTGGTGAGAAGTGGCCACAATCTGGGTGTATTTCGAGGCAGGGATTTGCTGATGGATCAGATGTGTGGGGTGAGAGATAGAGAAAGGTCAAGGATGACCCTGAGGGTTTCGGTCTGAGCACCTAGAAGAAGGAAGGTGTCCCAGACAGAGATGGGGAGATGTGGAGAGAACCAGGTCGGGAGTCTGAGCCGGTGGATGCTTGCTTCAGTTTTGGGCAGACTCTGGTCCTGCCCACACTGAGTGGAAGTGGTGGGGGAGCTGGGGAGAGGTGAGTGTGGATACCTGGGCTGAGACGGTGTGGATTAGTCAGGGTCCCCAGCTGGCATCCGTGATGCAGCTGTGCCTTCCTGTTTAAGAAGTACTGTTCTGGGCTTCCCTGGTGGCGCAGTGGTTGAGAGTCCGCCTGCCGATCTAGGGGACGCGGGTTCGTGCCCCGGTCTGGGAAGATCCCACGTGCCGCAGAGCGGCTGGGCCCGTGAGCCATGGCCACTGAGCCTACGCGTCCGGAGCCTGTGCTTCGCAATGGGAGAGGCCACAACAGTGAGAGGCCCGCGTACCGAAAAAAAAAAAAAGAAGTACTGTTCTTTCTTCCTTTCCCTCCTTCCCTCCCCCCGACTCCCCACTCTTTCTCATCTCTCATCTCTCTATCTAATCTATCATCTGTTTATGTGTCTATCATCTATCTATCTCTCATATATCTACCTTCTATCTATCTCTGTCATTTATCTATCATCTATCGTCTGTCTCTGTCACGTACCTACCGTCTATCTCTTTATTATGTCATCTATCATTTGTCTATATCTGTCAATTATATATTTATCATCTATCTGTCTATCTGTCATGCACCCATTTGTCCATCCATCACTTGCTTCCCCCCATCCCTTCTTTGGCTTCCTGCTCAGCTAGAGTCTTGCCCCTGCTTGAATGCCCCAAGTGATAGGCAAGTCCCTACCTCTTAAGGATTCTGCTTACAAGTTTCCAGCCCGTGGGACCACTTCAGAACACTGTCTTCCAGGGACGGTGCTCACTCCTCTTTCCCGCCCCCCTCCCCCAGGCTTATTTACACTCTTCACTGGCCAGGAGAGAGGCACTTAGGAGTTCAGAGCCATGGGTGCTCCCTGGCAGGGCCAGCCCCCAGTGCAGGGGAAGGAATGGGGCCAGTCCCAGCGGGGGAGGTGCTCCCATCTCAGCTGCAGCTCCCTGCTCTTGGCTGCCGCGCAAGGGCGTCTTTGTGCTCCTCGTGGACAAGGCTCACCATTGAGACCGGCCTGGGGGCACTGTGCACAAGCGAAGGACGGCTAGAAGCTAGAATCAGGCATTTCACAGGGAGCAACACCCGCACCCGTCCCCCAGCGGCTTCCGCGTGCCCGGAGGGGCCCTTGGCCGTGGGGCTGCGCTTCGAACAGGCTCTTCTCACTCGGGGAGAAAGCCCTCTCTGTTCTCTGCCCACATGAGCTCAAACACAAAGAATCGAAAGTGCGAGAGGATTGGTTCCTTTTCTCCTGGCTCCTAGTGGGCCTCCAACCCTGTCTGGGGGTGCGTGAGTGTTCTGGAAGGTTCCCCACAACTCATCTTCAGAGGGGCCGAAGGAAGCAGGCTTTGAGGAAGACTGGCAGATAATCAGACAAAGGAGGGTGGGAACACAGAGGAGACCAGACTTGGCGTTTTATAGTTTTGTATGTTTCCTAAACTTTTTTATTTTGAAATACTTTTAAACTCACATGGAACTTGCAAAAAGTAGTACCGAGAGTTTCCCCAGCTTCTCTCAACGGTGACACCGTACCTGGAACAGGGCGCTGGTGGACACGGGGAGACTGCCCTGGTGCAGTACTGTCACTAAACCAGGGGCCACAGCAAGTGTCACCACGCTGTACGTGCACCTTTTGTGTTTGGTATAAGTTGCATGACACTTTATTACATCTATAGAATCACCACACTTTTGGCCCCTGAGCCGTGCAGGCGGGTTGGTGCCCACAAGCGGAGGCAGGCCCTGCTCCCAGCCCCTTGACTCCACGTGGTGCCCCCTCCATGCCCCAGGGGCAACGTCCTCTGGACCCCCCAGGCCCTGCTTCCTTGGTTCTCAGAGAGGCTCGGCACCCCGTCCCCTAATGCACGGGAAAGGCCGGGCTGCAGGGGCCCCCATCCCCTTCCTGGGGCTACAGGGGTTTCCTGGGGTGGCTGAACAAAGTACCGCAGGCTGGGTGGTTTGAGGAATAGAAAGCGATTCTCTCCTGGTTCTGGAGGCTGGAAGTCCCAGATCTAGGTGTCAGCTGGGCGGGTCCCTTCTGAGGCTGTGATTCATTCCAGGCCTCTCCCCTGGCGGGCAGACGGCCGTCTTCTCTCTGTGTCTTTTTACATCATCTTTCCTCTTTGCACATCAGTGTCACTGGTTATGCATCAGGCCCACCCATACATTTTAACTCATTTTAACTCATTTTAACTCACCACTCCTGTGAAGACCCTCTCTCCAAATGAGGTCACTTTCTCAGGAACTAGGGACTAGGACTCCAGCACGTGAATTTCAGGGAGTTTCGGGGGACACAGTCCAACATCACAGTGGCCCTCCCTCCCATCCCCCTGAGGGCAGAGGCAGCCCATCTTCTTCTTGCACCATCACCTTCTCCTGTTAGGCCCCCCTTAACCCACCACAGACGCCTCTCAGGCCTCCTTTCTCCCCGCTTCTCCCTTGGATGCAGGCAAGGGATTCCTCACCCTGGCAACAGTGGCCTGTGGCCCTTTCTATTACCTGTGCCACCTGGGGTCTACTTCCCAGGGTCTGCTTCCCAGCACGTCCCCCCCAAAGCTGGACCAGTCAGCTTTCGGTTGCAAGTGACAAACATCCCAATTCAAATTGGCTTACCCTGGGGAGGTGGGAGTACTTACTGGTGCAGGTGGGAAACAAGCCTGGCCTCCTGCCCCTGGGTTTCAGCCATGTCACCGGAGCCTCCTTCTCTCCCTCCTCCTCTCTTGTTCTTCCCGTGTTGGACTCCTTCTCGGGCAGGCGGGCAGGCAGGTGTCTCCGTAGGGTGGCTCTCGGCACTTCATAACTTCCTTCCAGCTTAGCAATCTCTGCAAAAAGGAAGTTCCCCGGGAAGGCAAATAAAGTGCATGGGATCAATGCTGATTCAGCTTGCCTGAGTCACGTGTCCAGGCTTGACCAATCATTGGTCAGAGAGTGAGGATGGAGGAACCTGATTGGCCAGCTGGGTAACACACCTGCCCTGAGCACCTGTGGGTGGATCAGCTTCATTGAAGCCCGTGAACTGCGATGGGGAGGGTGGTCCCCAGAGGAAAGCTGGGATGTGGCCAGATGCAGGGGGAGTGGGGGCAGGGCGGGCAAACAGAGAACTGTCTGCCATGGCCACTCAGTGGAGTGGAGGTGAGCTTTCCAGGGCAGGCGCCCAGCCTTTGTTCCTGGGTGGTTCTCAGCTGTGTTTGTTGTACTTTCCATGCCATCAGCCACCTTCATCTTCAGAGTGTCTTCACCTTAAGGAGTCCGACCGGCCCCCCACCTCTGGCCCACCTCGCTTCCATTCTCTCTCTCTTTCTCTCTCTCTCTCAGAGCTTGTGAGCATTCTGTCCTAACATCCTGTTCTTCCATTAAATACTTTTTTGCATTTATAATTCGTCCATGCTTCTAGGGATTATTTGTTTACCATTTCCCTCTCTCACTAAGCTCCACCGCAGTTATGAGCTCCAGGGAGGAAGAGAGCCCATCTATGTTGTTCCCTGCATCGGCCAGCACCTGGGACAGCGACCAGCTTATTCTCAAATAGCTGTGTTGCCTGGGACAAGTTACTTAACCTCTCTGGTCTTGGGTTTCTTCAGCTATTACCTGTTGATCGTGGTTCTCACTTCACAGGTTTGTCGTGATAATGTCATGAGACAGCCTATGGAAAAGCACATGGGGCTCGGCACTTAGGAAGAGCTGAACACATGGGTCCTGTTATGATATGTGCTGTGGCTCTTGACCGTGAGAAGTGGTGGGACGTGGTGGTTAGACTCTGGGGGCAACTGCCCGGGTTCTAGTCCAGCTTTTACCACTTACTAGCTGGGTGACCTTGTGCAAGTTCATCAACCTATCTGTGCCTCAGTTTCCTCATCTGTAAAGTGAGAGTGGCAATAACACCAACCTATAGGAGTTATTTATTAGCAAAGTACTTATGACCTTGCCTGGCTTGGGTGAGCCTACAGAAGCATTAGGTGCTGTCCTCGTCATTGGTGTTTGTTACTTGCATGCCACAGCTCACACGTTGCTTCTCTGGAGCTAGCTGTTAGAAGCAAGTTTATAACATCTTGCAAGAAATGAACAAAGTGCTTGGGATCTGGGTTCTGTTTCCAGGTCATGTTACTCTGCTTTAGTATGAATCCCTAAAGAATCTACCGTCACCCTCCCTGTCATCCATTTCCCCAGTTTACGTTACCGTGCCTTATGTAGTGTGTTCCCCGTGTTCACCTCCTGAGCACATGTCCCGCCTCTGTGGTCTTTGCCGAGAGAGGTCCCGTGGGTGGGTGAGCTGTACACCTGCCCCCAACGGATCCCGAGGCTCCAGGCTGCTGCCGGATGCCACACAGGGCACTGTCCAAGGGCAGCTTCTGTTTCACGTCAGAAAATGGAGCAGAGTAAACACAGTCATCTCTCTGGAATCGGAGATTAGCTCTTGTGATTCTGTGTAAGTTCTTCAAAACATAAAAAGAAAAGAAGTATCTTCCCAGTTCCATAGTTGTCCTCAGAACAATCCCAGCGGGCAACACTGAGTAAGCGCCCTGCTCATCAAGATGGCCACTGTGGACCTGAGTTCTCGCGCCCATGGCTGATGGAGCGTCATTGGGCGGAAGCACCCCAGCTCCTGATGCCAGTGATGATAAGTGACACCCGTGGGGATGGCTGTAGACTAAGGCCCCCCTGCAGCTGAAGGAAGAAACACTCGGGCAGAATTAAGAACACTGGGCAGTGGTTTAAATCCCAGCCCACCGTGGGGAGGTTTGGATGCACGCTTCCCAACCAGCCGATAGAATGCTGATCTCCTGGTAGTCTGTGGGGTAATTTTAGGAGGTAAGTGAACTGTTATATAAAGGATGTTTAAATTAGGTATACGTTTGCTTAATTTTTTTTATTAGGAAAATAGTGCATTTCCATTCAAGTAGATGCCAAAGTTTTCCTTTACACTTATTTAAGGAAACATTAAAAATATTCATTGCAGGGAGGGTGGTGGCCAAGTGAGTACAATTTGGAAGACACTGCGTTGAGTTATGAAGCCGCCGCGTGGCAGAAGTGCCATTGGAGGTCCGGGGGGCATGGAGGAGGGGGCACAGTCCCGCACACCCTCGAGGAGCTTGTAGTCTAGAAGAGGGAAAGAGCCGCACACGAGGCGTTGTCATGGAAACAGGGAGTTGATAAGCCTGTCCAGGAAGCTCCTTAATGCTCTAGGAAATTCGAAGAGGAAGGTTACGTATGTGGTGGAGGTGGAGGTGGGCGGAGGGATTTGGAGACGGTTCGTGAAGGACAGGAGAGACTCTGTGGGGATTCTGGAGGTAAGGCGACCCCTGGCACGGCAGCTGGCACGTGGTGCGGGCTTGGTGACTGTTGACCGTCATTGTTGAATGGAGGTCAGGCTGAGAAGAGCAGTGTAGACCTTCCGTGCTCGGAGAGAAGTGGTTCTCAGGGATTTATGGTCTTGAGCTAAAAACCCGGGGGCCGATGCCCAGGCTTGGGGGCCCTCTAGTGGCATAATTAGTGAGAAGAGGTCCTTGGTTAAAGTCTGGTGTAGCTCTTATTAGACCTCCACGTGCACCCGAATCTTCCGGGGAACTTGGTAGGATGTGGATTCTCACTCATCAATCTGGGGTAGGGCCTGAGACTCTGCATTTCCAGCAAGCTTCCAAGCGATGCTGCCGCTCCGGTGCCCCCCATGGATACTCGCAGCTATCCCCCTCCAGCGACAGGAGAAGGCTGCTCGCTCAGCAGAGGCCAGCGGCCTGGGAGAGCTGACTAGGGCAGAGAGGGGTGGGGTGTCGTCTTGGTCCTGTTGGTAAATGTGGCCCAACCAAGACAGCAAGGGTGGGCAGAGGTTGCCAACCTTTAAACTTTAACCAAATAGAGATGTTTTAAAACAAAAGGACAACAATGAAGAAAGCTCAGAACATCCAACTGTTGTCACCATTATTTCCGAACAGAGGTAGAATTTTAAGTCCAAAGACTCAGGAACGCTACACGCTCCAGCGGAGGACCACCTTTTAAAGTACATTCAGCCAGTCTCAGGAACGCCTCACTGCTTGTCCTTGTTTCGGGGGGACTCGGGATGTGTCGCCCACAGGCTGGCATGGATCCACAGGCTGATGGTTGGGGCTGTGGCTGTGAGAATGGGAACTTCCGTGGTCCTCACCCATGTCGTCGTGTTTCTAAGAGCCCCCTGCGGGACCTCTGGTGGATGCTCTGTCCTTTCCCAGGAGGAAGGGGCCAAGCGGAGCCTGGGTGAGCAGAGCGCCCTCCCTTCCCCTGCACCTCCCTCCTCAGAGGTCTTCATCCTGGGATGCTGCATTAGCTCTGGGATTTGGGCTGGTGGCTCTCATCTGAAGCTACTGTGTGTCCCTCATGGGCTACGTGAGTCCCAGGCATCACTGCCTCAGTTTCACTTGCTTCTAGAAGCTCCACATGCTGGGGTTGAGCCCCAAAGCTGAGGAAGGTCCTGGGAGCCCACTCCTCTCCCTCCAGTGGTCCCCAGGCTGTCTGGTCGTGAGGGAGTGCACACCATCTCCATCCAAGTGGAACCAGCCATCACCCTCCACTGTCCCTCTGCCCGGGATGCGTGGTCCTTGGATGACTACATGACAGGTTTGACCATTGAGAGTCTCTTCCAGGACCTCAGTTGGAGATTTTGGAAAGGGGTGTTTTCTCTCCACTAAGAGGTCACTAAGCTGGTGGGACTTGAGCCTGGAGTGGCCGTTTCCCCAACCTGCTCAGGTGGGGCCTGCCTGAGAATGGATCCAGCCCAAAGGAAGGCTGAGCGAGGAGGTGAGCGTTGACTTCTGCTGGCATCATTTCAGCCCGGGATCCGGTTGCGAGTGAAGCTGGCGCACCCCTGTATGTCTCAGTTAAACGCGTATATTCCCTTTAACGCTTCTGCTGGTTGGAATTGGGGTTCTGTCACTTGCAACCAAGAGCCCTGATCATCACAGGCATCTAGAGAGAGGAAGTGGCTTTGCGCAGATCAGAGGACTGATGGAAGTGCTGGGACCAGCACCCAAAGACCCACCTGCTTTCCCCACATCTCACTCTCCATCCTTCTCCCAGGCACCTACCCAGCCCTGTGGAGATGCCAAAAGATGACCCGTCTTCCCCATCAGTCTTTGGGGTGTCTGCCTCACTGAAGATTCCTGAGGATTCAAAGAGGAGTGTCCTTGGCCAGCTGTGGGAGTTGATGGGGGCGTGAGAGGAGGCATCTATCGGTGGCCTCTGCTGCTGGGAGGACCTGTATGACACCCAGTGACTTAGGCGGTGCTGGGGGTTCAGGGCTTTTTCACGAAAATGGGGCTTTGCTTGGACACTTTCATGTTGCCTGGGCTTGCGTGTCACAGAGAGCTCCGTAAGTCACTGACGAGGGTATTCTCAGGAGTTGCTAATGTCATATTTGATTTTAATAATGAGACACCCATGCTCACTATTTATTACCCACTGGTTCCTTGAGTGGTTTAAGAGTTCGAGGTTAATGGATCACACTATTAATTATTTAGAACGTGGAGACAGGAGGCTCTTACAAAACCAAGACTCTGTAATAGGTTAATTAATAGGTTCCTAACTTAACTATCATTTTGAATTTTCCAAAACCACTTTTTCTGCCAAACCACTCAGCTGTGGAAAGTTATTGGAAAACATCTGATTTTTACATCATTTCTTTGCTAGGTTTAAATATTAATATTCTTATTTTCCCACAGCCATTCAGTTCAGGGCTTTTGTTCTTCATTTTATTGCCTGTGAAATACATACAGTGGGTTCAGACTTTTTGAAGCCTGTGGAAGGGTTCGCAACACAAGGTGATATTTTAATGCTTCGGAGGCCAGAAATTCGGTAGTAAAGTTCCCTTTCATTTTCACTGGACTATGGATGGTTACAAGTGTAGCCGTTAGGGTCAGGGTGACCTAGGTGTGGATCCCCTGAGCCCCTCCACTCAGGTTGGTTACTTGAACTTTCTGGCTCAGTTTCCTCCTTCAGGCAGTGGGGATACTGGTAGTCTTAACCTGCTTGGGTCACAGTGAAGAACAAATTAAAAAATGCAGCTACAGCGTCTATGGTGGTACCCAACAACAGGGTAATAGGCTGAGTGTTGGCTATTAGTGATGATAAAATACTAGTGTTCACTACAGCAAGCATCGGCAAACTATGACCTACGAGCCCGCCTCCTGTGTTTGTAAATAAAGTTTTATTGGAACAGAAGCACGCTCATTCATCCACATAGTGTCTGTGGAGTTGAGTAGTTGCCCGGAGACGTCTGGCCCACAAAGTCTGAAATATTGACTTTCTGGCCCTTTACAGCAGAACACATGTGCTGCCCCCGGCACATCCTTTCATGCTTTTATCTTCTCTGGTAACACTTGAGAGGTTTCTTTACAAATGAGCCATCTAACAGCTTTCTGCAAGGATGGGAGAGTTTGCATCTGGGCTGTGCTGTCCAGTGTGGCAGCAATGGCTACTGCAGTGAGGCCAGTGCTTGCAGAACTGAATCTTACATTTTATTTAGCTTGAATTAATTTAGATTTAAATAGCTGTCTGTGGCTAGTGGCTAGCCCTTGGGGGCGGTGCAGCGATGTGCTTTTTCTCCTGTCTCAGCGTGTCGGCCAGGTGGCACCTCATGTGGTCCCTGTGCTAAAGTCCTTTCTGGAGAACGCTGAGGCAGAGGTGCTTCTGTCTTTGGCAAGCGTCGGCAAGCTATGACCTGTGAGCGAGGAGCACGGGGCAGGCTCCCTGCTTTGTTTGCTCTTCTGTTTTTGCTTATTAAAAACATTTTTAGTGGCAAAAATAAATCGTTTTTTGGGGGGTTGAAATATTTGCTAAACGTAGAAAAGCACGAAGGAGAAAACTAAGATGTCTGATCCCATGATTTAGAGACAGAGCCCCGTCAACAGTCTGGTCTTCGTGTTCGGTGACACTTTCACACATTTGTGTACTGCAGAAGGGGGATGGTAACATCCACACGGTGCCACCCCACGTCGTCCATGGTCCTACACACACGGGCCTCCTAGGAGTCCCGGTCGAGGGCTGTGGGACTCTCAGTGGTGCAGCCGCCTCTCTGCAAGGCTCTCTGGGCGCTTACAGTAGGGACTTTACAAGCAGTGCGGTGACCAGTGCCCTTGCTGTAAAGTGTCTTTGTGTTTTTCCTGTTTATACAGAGTGGCCGTGCGTCCTCCTAAGAGGCTTTTATCAGTTTATGTTCCTGCCAAAGGCATTGGGCTCTCTGCTCCCTCGCACGTTTGTTGGGGGTTCATGCCCCCAAATTACTGGTCTGCATTTGCATCGCTGTGATTTTGAATGAGACATGTCCCCGGAAGTCACTGCTCGGACATACCTCTGGTCATGTTTCTCCTTTTAATTTCTGGGTTGGGCCAGCTGTTAGGATGTGGTTCCTGGATCTTGGGACTGTTTGGTGGGGCATGGGTCGGGCCTGCAGAGAGCAGATTTTAACAGCCGCTTGTATTTAGTGAGGCCTACGCTGTGCTTTGCAGGTTTTAGCTCATTCATTCCCCATAACCACCTGCAGATCCAGATGCTTTCCATCCCCATTTTACGGATGAGGGAACTGAGAACTCCCTCAAGTTCAGATGAGTGGGTGACGCAGCCTGGACTTGATTGGATGATGGACGCACACAGTGGGAGGTGCGGTGGAGGAGAAAAGTGTGGGAGACGGGGCAGGAGACTAGCCAGAGTAGGACTCACAGGCTCCGTGGCTCTGCACAAAGACCTGTGGCCTTCTCAGAGCCTCAGTTTCCCCAGCTCCCAAGCAGATACCTTGCAGGGCTGTTTTATAGACACACAGAGAGTGTGGAAGGGCCCTGGCACCCATCAGTGATGAATGGTGGCTGTCATCTGTATCAGCAACTCTTATTAACACAGTGATGGAAAATGTAGCATAAAGGTGATAAATAGAAAGTGTCTGATACATAGTAGCTACCGGGAGTGGTAGCTGTTACTTATTTTGTGGACATGTTACAGCGTGCATGTTGCCACACCCTAACATAACAAGCAATCCAAACTTTGCTCTCCCAAGGACGGTGCTGAAAGCCCCTGATGGGCCTCAGACTGTCGTCTTGCAAACACAGACCTCTGATCCATGGTGGCCAGGAGCATTGTAGACTGATGTAGGCCAGAAGATCGCTGTGTTTCTAAAGCAGCCTGCTCCCTCAGGCTCCCCAGGGGCTGTCACATCCTCCCTGGCTTATCACACCTTCACAGGCTGGTGGTGTGTTTCGTCTGTGAGGTCTAATCATGGCTAATCTGTTCTGTGTCAGAGGGGGGACTTGCCACCAGAACTGGAGCCTCTGGGTTCCCGATGTTCTCCTGCAGCGCCTGACCGGCTGTGTCCAGGGACGGTGCTGGTCCTTCTGTTGCAGGCTAGAGACATCACAGCGTGAACAGGTGGCCGGGGCTATGGGCGCATCCTAGAGCAACCTTCCTTTCCAGTCCAGCTGTGCCTTTCACCCTCTCCCGGGGTTATGGAATTAGCCAGCCCCTGACATCTTAGCTCCCCCTGTTCTAAGCTGACTGCTGGTAAAAGTTCTGTGGATTAAATTCTCCACGAAGATGTACGTCCACAGTGGATGCATCTCTTCTCAGAAGTGAAGTCTCTTCTAAAAGACTTGATTCCTGACTGTCCCTCTCATCCCAAGCATCATGCCCAACTTGAACAGTTTGGAAATGAGCCTTGCAACCAACAAACAGACCACAATGAAAAAAAAAAAAATCCCAACAAACAGCAAGGAAAAAGTCATTCTTTTGGCAGATCTGCCTCTTCTGGGGCCTGGATGATGGTAACTTTCACTCTTCTGGCAGAACCATCCTCCTTACTGCGTCTTCCTTGTGGGGAAGTTGCTAGAAGGGAAGGTCAGGGATGGTCCTGTGATGGCAGCTAACGTCTTTATTGACGACTGCTCCCATCTGCCAGGTACCACGCTTAGCTCTCACCTCACCTCCCTCAATCTCGGGGCAGCTCTAGGGGATTCCCACTATTATTATCCCCATTTTGAACTCGAGGAAACCGAGGCCCAGGGAAGTGAGGCAGTGCACCCACAGCGCAGGACAGTTGCAGGGTCAGGATTCAAACCCATGCTGTGTTGCCTCACGCCCGGCTCTTAGCCCAGTGCTGTATGAGTTGCTCCCTGGGTTCTTTGACGTCACCCCACCAACCCCAAACCAAGCGGGGTCTTCTTGTATCAGTTCTTTCAGCATTTAAAAAGTACCTTTGTAGACAAATGCCATATGAGATCACTTATATCTGGAATCTAAAAGGTGACGCACATGAACCTATCTATGAAACAGAAACAGAATCAGGGATGTAGAGGATACACTGGTGGTTGCCAAGGGGGAGGGTAGGAGTGGGAGGTTGGGATTAGCAGATGCAAACTGGTATATATAGAATGGATCTACAACAGGGTCCTCCTGTATAGCACAGGGAACTATATTCAATATCCTGGGATAAACCATAACGGAAAAGAATATGAAAACGAATGTATATATATGTATAACTGAGTCACTTTGCTGTACAGCAGAAATTAACACAACATTGTAATTCAACTATACTAAAGTAAAAAATAAATTAAAAAATAATAGAGTACCTCTGTAGCACTCATCAAAACTGTCATTTAATTGTTATCTGGGTACTTAGTAGTTGGAAGCCTGTTCTACAGGCGGAGCTGTGGACTTGTGAACACAGGCCAGTATCCAGCTTGCTCTCCCAGTCCATATAGAGTGCCTCACACACAGTGGGTCTTAAGTGCTGGATGGGTGGATGGATGAATGGATGGCTAGATGGGTGGGTGGAGAGATGATGGATAGGTGGATGGATGAATGGATGGCTAGATGGGTGGGTGGAGAGATGATGGTTAGGTGGATGGATGAATGGATGGCTAGATGGGTGGGTGGAGAGATGATGGATAGGTAGATGGATGAACGATCAGTGGATGGACAGATCCACTGTGGATGATGGGTGAACGGATGGATGAGTAGGTAGAAGGATGAGGTGTGGGTGGACAGGTGGACGGATGGACAGTGGTGGAAGAATGGGTAGCTGGAAGGACAGATGCTTAAAGTAGAAACAGAGACGTACTCTGGAGTAGGGGAATTTCTCTCATGGCCCCCCAAGTGTGTTGTCATCAGCTCCTGGAGAAGCTTGCACCTAGACAAAGAACCTTGCATGTCTGTCTCTTCTTTCCTTTTGGCCAAGATGCCCTCGTGGCAGTGCCTTGGTTACAGTCAGGAGGTGGTTCTCCCGGCCACATAGAAACCCAAGAGGGGGACAGGCACATCCCTGATAACTTGAATCTCCGAACTTGAACCTCATTCCCCCCCGCCACCTTCCTGTCCTGGGCCTCTTCTGGGATGACTGATTGGAATGAGAATATTCGCAAACCTGTCCCTGAAGGATCTTGGGAGGCAGCCACAGAGAGGATCAGCCTCAGAAGGACTTAGGTTTGAGTTCCAGCTCCACCACCTGCTCGCTGTGTGGTTTGGGGCGAGTCCCTTTACCTCTCTGAACCTCCGTGTCCACATCAGAGTGCCTGTGGTTCTGCTAAGGAGGGAGGGGATATGTATGCATGGAGCAAGGTCAGCGCTACATCGGTGTCTAGCAGGTGTTAATTTCCCTTTCCATTTCACCCTCTTTGTTTCCTTTTTCTTAGATTCTTGGAAGAGATGTACTGTGTTGGAATTAGATTTCTGTAATTCTACTCTCTTCCTTCTGCCATATTCTCCATGAGAATGCAAAAAAAAAAAAAGGACCTAACAAGCCAGCTGTGTTGCCCACTAGGCTGGCAGACGTTGTCTTGGTTCCAGTCCTGGCTCCGTGAGAGGAACTTCTGTGGACCAGTGGAAGAGGAGCCCTTGGTCCTGTGTGAGCCCATGGGGGGTGTGCCAGGGGATGGGGGTACAGCAGGAGAGCAGAGCAGATGGTTGATGGTGTAGGTGTGGATTCAGACCTACCTGGGTCAGCCCCTCACGAGCTGAGAAGTCCTGGGAAAGGTTTTGACCTCCTGTAGCACCGGCCTTGGAGGGTAGGTAGGACCAAGTGCAGCCAGTATGGAAAAACATGTCGGATGGACTCTATACGAAAGACTTTCCCCCGAGAGCCTGGTTGGATGTGGGCTGGGTCAGAGCAAGGTGGGGGATGCAGATGGTCCTGGGGCCAGGCAGGCATCCACCGGCCAGGGTGAGTCATAGTGATGGGTGCCAGCCTCAAGGTGGGGAGACACGGGGAGCCCCTGCCCTGCCCGAAGAGGTTACTGCTACTCTGCCCAGCTGGTTGTGATGACGCGAGAACATGGGGTCAAGGGCGCTAGCTCTTTGGTTTTTAAGAAAACTTGAAAGTCTAGATTTTCATGGGAAATTTCTTCACTCTAAAAATGTTTTCTTTTGATTCATATCTCTAAAAACTGTGATGCACACCCAGCAGCATTTCTTACCCCAGCATTGCAGAAGGCAGAGATGAGAGTAGAAATGACGAGTCAGATGATGGGAGGAAATGGAAAATATGAATGGCCAAACTGATAAGTGCCTCAAACCAACAGGAGAGAAGGCAGCAGGAGAGGACATAAGCTTGGTTTCTAGGGAGATCACGTGGGCGACGATGACTGTTTTGCAGTTGTGAACTTTTACCTTGCATCTTGGAGGAATGTGGTATGACTTTAGAATAGGGGTGTTGCAAATGTAACAAACTATAAGGAGGATGCTGACAAATACACCTGTCCTGCAAAAGGATTGTAAATGTGTCTTTGGAGATCAAGCCCTCAGCTTCTAAGTTATGAAAATGGACTAAAAAATGGACCAGCAGGGTAGGGACATGTAACTGAATGTATGGTATTATTGTTATATGTATCTCTCTCTCTCTCTCTCTCTCTCTCTCTCTTCCCCCACCCCCCACCCCTTTCCTCCTCCCTCTGTCTCAGTTTCTCTGTCTTTCTCTCCCTCGACAGGTATGTAGATGGATAAGTAAATCTACAGATATGTGTGTACGTGTGTATATAAAATATAATTATCATGTCAAGGACAACTCACAGCCTTCAGGGAGCAGTTAACTCTGACCTAATGGTTCTCAGTGTTTCTTTATGTACAAATAAAATATACAGCAATGATGCCCTAGTCCTATTTGATTAATTACTCTTCTGTTTGTCTGTTTCAAGTCAAAGCTCTCAGAGCCCCAGTCTTCTCATGAAAAGCAGGTCCCTGTCGCTTAGGAAACCTGAATGGATGACCGATGGCTATTCTAGTCTCAGGGAGAATGTGGACAACTTCCCTTGTGACACACTCCCTGGTTCTCTGGGTGATTTTGTCCTGTTGAGGTCTGGACCTAGAGTAGACTGCCCCTCTGCAGAGAACTAGACTCCCAGAGACTAGAACTAGACTGTCTCTGCAGAGAACTAGACTCTGGGAAGAAGAGGCCTGAATTAAATAGAAAAAGGGACTCAGACACGGGCAAGCATGCCAACCCCGATTCCACGTTCTCTGGCTTCCCTGATTTGGGACAGTGTTGAGTTATTTCTCTATTTCATTGTTCGCTTGTTTGTCTAATGCCCCCTTTATTTTGTTTTTCTTTTTAGACTTTTTTTTTAAGGAAAAATACTCATCATTGAACATTTAGAAAACAAAATTAGTGAGAAGGAAATAAAAACAATTCACAAGCTCCCCACCTCCATCCAGAGATAACTTATGGCTACTTTTCAGCTCCCTTCCAGACGTTTTTCTATGTAAACTATTTTTACTGTATCGGCATCTTTCAGTCTCTCCTTTATTAAATTCATGTATCATAAGCATCGCACCGTGTCTGTCCGTATACCTGGAGCCATGATCTATAACGGTTTCATAATGCTCCCGGATACGAATTTGCCAACATTTATTGATTGATTACGCGTCCCTCTTTCATCGGAAACTTAGTCCGTCTTGAGGCTTCTGTTTATTTTTGGGGTTTTCGCTATAATAAAGAACTCTGTGGCGGACTTCAGGCTACGTACCTTTTTTGTGTGTATCTTTGATTGTTTCTTCAGGCTAAATTTCTAGTAGCAGGATTCCGGAGTGAAAGGGAGTGGAGCAAGCATTCAGATACGTTGTACCAGCATGTTCTCTGGCTGAAGGTGGGGTATTCACGGAGAGAAAGCAATCTGGTTGAACCAAATAGCCTTAAGTGATTTAACTTTTTTTTTTTTCCCCCTTTGGCCGCACAGCATGGCATGTGGGATCTTAGTTCCCCGACCAGGGATCGAACCCGTGCCCCCCTGCAGTGGAAGCGCCGAGAGTCCTAACCACTGGACCGTCAGGGAAGTCCCCGCCTTAAGTGATGTAATTCTGCGCCTCAGAGCTGGGGATCAGAGTGAGGTGGGAAATACCTAGCACCGCACCCCAGCAGACAGTCAAGGAATGCCTTTCCCCTTCATGTCTCGTAATTTTTCCCATCTGTGAGAATTAAGTTTACACCTGCTTCCTTCCTCTCTCTAAATGGGCCTTAACTGGGAAAAGCACTGGGGGAATTCAACACACACGTGGAGCGATCTGTTTTTATTATTATTTCAAGCAGCTTGATGTAATATGATCCAACCAATTTTGTTAAGCTATGCCTGTTTTTTGAGTAATTCTACACAAAACTGTCTTTACTCCAAGAGGAGAACAGACATTGGCGTCGATCTTCACGAGATAATTAGACTCTAAAATTAGAAGGCAAACGGTGCCTATTCAAATGCATCTAAATAAAACCCCAGGGGGGAATTCATCCTACTTGGCAGTGCAGGCGAACTTGGGTGCACGCCTGATGGAGCAGTGAGAAGCTGAAAGGGAGCGATGGGGGCTGATCCGCGTGGAGCGCTCAGGGCACCTGCCTCCATGCTGCTGACGCAACCCCTTTCTTTTGTCTAAAAATACTTGGTTCCAAACGAAAGGGAGGCGGGGTTGGAGACCTTCCTGAATGTCTTGCGTCGTCCCAGTGTGCAGGTCCTGCGAGGGTAGCCCCGGGGAGGTGTCAGTCCCATTTCCTGTTGTTCTGTGAGCCCATCGGAGAGCATTCCTGGCTGTCCTTGAGGAAGGAGGTAGGTCAGACAGCTCAGGGCTGAAGTGGCGTTTCCTGCCTTGACATAGCTGACCCGGAATGTTCCAGAGCAAGCCGTCCATCCACCCGTCCAGCCTGCGGATGTTTATTTCACGTCTACTAAAGGTCATGGATGCAGTGGGCAGCTTAGGGTCTAGTGGGGTGGGAGAGGCTCCTTCAATAAGTTAAGGTCCACCGGATGCCTGCTACATGCCGGCACAGGGCTGGGGCCGCGGCCCCCCCATGAGCAAAAGGGACATGACATCCTTCTTAACAGAGCTGGCCCTCTGCTGGAGAAGGTGGCCACTAATCCATGAATCACCAGCAAGTTTATAGTGAAAAAGGGAGCTAAGTTGGCCGTGTACCTGGAGAAACATGTATGCGTTGCACTTTGTGGTGAAAACAGCCTTGGATGAACTTTTGTCTGTTGTGATGTGAAATGAAATGAAGGGTGGAGAAGAAGGACTGTCACATCAGTTGTTCAGTTTCAAGTTAATCTTCTCTTCCTTGTCTCTGCGTGCCCCCCACTACATTGTGAACTCTGAAAAGGTGGGACCCCAGGGTCTAGCCCAGGGCTGGGACTTAGTAGCAGATCTTGTGTGTGGGATGGATGGATGGACGTGCTGAGTCTATAAGACGCTCCCCTACTGTGCTGCAGTGCGGCCCGAGCACCTGGAGATGGCGCTGTAGGGAACAGGTGCGTTCCCAGCCAGGTCGATCCCTTTTACTGCCTTTGCGCCTGCCCCTTCCCTTCGTATCAGCTACCCCGCCTGGACGGTACTGCTTTGTTGGCGGGTCTTTTTTTGTTTGTTTTTAACCAGGGCTGAGCTGACCTCCCTGAACCCAGATAACAGGTGCTCAGTCTTTTTCGAACAAACAGAAGTCCTGTTTAGACTCAGGAGGGAAGGGTGGGGGAGGGAGAGGGGAAGGGAGGGAGGGAGAGGGGAAGGGAGGGAGGGAGAGGGGAAGGGAGGGAGGGAGAAAGGGAAGAAAAGAAGGAAGACCTTTGCCTGGAACAGCCTTCCCTCAGATCTTAGCACCACTGGCTCCTCATCATTCCCGTTTCAGCTCCAGAGCGCCCTCCCCGGCCACCCCTGCACTCCCCTCCTACTCCCACTGCATTTCCCTGGACACACTTCGCACCACCAGAAATAGATTATTTATACACAATTGAATCTTGCTTTTATCAGTTATATAGGAAATGCAAAATATACATTCGTGTGTGTGTGCACCTGTTTTCACCCCCTGAATATTATTTAAATGAAAGCAGTCTTTCCCAGCACCGTGCCTCGCCCACAGTGAAGGCTGAAATATGACTTAATGAATGAGTTTCCCTTTTCCCTCCTCTTTGCTGTATTTTTCATGAGGCTGTTGGGCCCAGAACCCCTGCCCACAGGCTTTCCAGGATCTTAACACCCCTGATACCTTGAGGAGGCCCCATGGCGTGTCTCCAACAGAAACCCTGACAGAGACAGTGTCAGGCCCAAGTCCCCTTTGATCTTTTATCCCTTTCTTTCTCCTTTCCCACTGATTTCCTGAATCCCTTTGACAGACGAGCTCCACAGTTTCAGAAGGAAAGAAACATGTTATCATCTTGTGTGTCCACGTGTGGGCACACATGCCCCGTAGGAGGTCATCTCCCACAGCATCCAGATTCCTAACTTGGTTTCCTGAATGTAATAAGGATTATAGGATCCCCAGATCTAGGTCCCAGACCCACCACTGACGTGCTTGTGACCTTCATGGCCTTCCTTGGCTGTGGTTCCTCATCTGTGAAGTCTAGGACTCGGATTATGTCATTTTTGCCTTTCCTTCCGGTTTTGCAACTTTCCACGTAACCGTTTCATGTAGCCTGTTGATTGTGGAACACATCCCTGTGGTTAACTGCACATGATGTAGACTAGGTGCCTTCCCTTCAGAAGGCCTTTTATCTCATCGGTCAAGATTCTTTTGGTTGCGTGTGGCTTTAGTTGCCATCGAGAAACCCAAGTACACTGGCTTCACGTAAAGGGTATTTATTGGCTGAAAAATCTGATGAGTCCGGGGGGACCCTGACGTGCGCCCGCTGGATCCAGAGGATCTCATTTTATCATCAGTGTTCACTTCCTCTCCATCTACTGACCTGGGACTCTGTGCTGGCCCGCTCCTAGGCCAGCGATTCCTTCTTTTGGGGCCCTTGTAGGCTCCAGCCCACTGGAGGAAAGAGGAGACTTCCCCTTTCCTACTAGTTCAAAAAGAAAACATAACTCTAGGAAATTGTGTCTTATTGGCCTGGAGGTGGTCAGCCTCTGTGAAATCATATGCAAAGAACTGGCAAGGGGTGGGTCCCCCAAAGGAGACCCAGGGCTGCAACCAGAAAAAGGGCATAATGGCTGTTGGGTAAGAAAAGAAGTCCGTCTTACAGTCTTCAGAAAAGCTGTCCTTGAAAATTTCCTAGCGATTCCTTAACCAGTGAGAAAATGTCTTGAATCTGGGGGTGGGGGGAAGGAGTTGGAAGACCTTCTGGGGTTAATGATACCATTTGCCTTCCTTCCCTGAAACAGGCTTGCACTGACCTTGGTGCCTAATGTGGGCCTGTCCTTTCCTTAGCTCACCAGCATCCATCCCTGTCACGTCCTTTCGGCACTCATTAAAGGGGACACTTTTGGATTATTAGGCTGATGGATTGGGTCGATGTGATTCAGTGTGGGGTGTGTGAGGGTGTGAGAGGCTTGCTCTTAGAGAAATGACGTACAAATAGCAGTAGAGAGCATGCCTCACCCGTGGAAGGGCTGGGATGACTTGGGAGCTCCCTCCTCCAGAAGGTGTGTTCCTATTAGGGGACCTCATTTTCCTCTGTTGGAAACGCCTGTGATGAAATAAGACAGGAAGTGTGGCCGTTGAGTCTTCAGTTTCCCTTGCTCCATCCAGCTCAGTGCTGTTGACTTAGAAGTACAACCAGGAATCAAATGATTTTCCACTCCAGAGTTTGCGTGCTGGGTAGTTGTTTACTGAGTTCAGTTAATTTCTGAGTTTTCTTTCTATGACTTGACCTCACTTTTTTTTTTTTAAAAGAAGGCTAATGAGAGTGAAATTTTATGGTAAGCACATTGAAAAGCAAATAGCAAATAATGAAATTATTATATGAAATAATGAAATTATCCCATCTATGAAATTGTTATACGAACAGTTATTATGGTAATGGTTAGAGTAAAACAACTCTATTTGATGCCTGATGGTCGTGGAGATTACAGCCAAGATATAGAATTGTATTTTTCTTTAAGTATTTTTCAAAGCATGCATTTTCATATGATCTCTGTCGTACACGGTCGCATGCATTAATGCAGTAAACTCATCGAAGGGTAAACCACATGCAGCAGCCTGACGTTTTCTTTCTTTAGATACGGTGCATATTTCATGTTGTAAATTAGGGGCTAAATTATACCAGGTACATTTTGTGGTAATATAATGGGGTTTTGGGGTTTCATTGAGTTTCTGTTTATTTTTTACTTGGTTTTGAAGGCCTTCTCTGTACCTCAACCTATGAAAAAGAAGCATCCTTTTAGAATCACAGTTAGAAATGCTTGTTCCTATTGAGAACTCAGATGCCAGTACCCACTGATTACTTGAAGGCTTTTTACCGGTTCACGACTCAGTAATATTCAGTGGCGTCTCTCCTGTAGTGTAAAAATATCACTGATAAATTGGGGTGTGTCTTCCGTATAAGATACAGATTGTTCCACGTGCACGTGATCAGCGTTTACCTTCACATGTTAAAAATAAGGAACAGGGCTTCCCTGGTGGCGCAGCGGTGGAGAGTCCGCCTGCCGATGCGGGGGACGCGGGTTCGTGCCCCGGTCCGGGAAGATCCCACATGCCGCGGAGCGGCTGGGCCCGTGAGCCATGGCCGCTGAGCCTGCGCGTCCGGAGCCTGTGCTCCGCAACGGGAGAGGCCACAACAGTGAGAGGCCCGCGTACCGCAAAAAAAAAAAAACAAAAAACAAAAACCTCACAATGTGGTTTTCCACATTATCTTTGTTGGCAGTGAGAATACACTTTTGCAAATTAGCTTCCATTTGACTTACCTGAGTTATTTTAGAGATGCTGTTGCACACTCGCTAATTGGCAGGCTGCTAAATCCTTCGGTGTTGAAACTCAAGTGGTGTTTTCCCCGTATACTTTTTCTCCTTCAGGTCAAAAGGTGAATTTGGCACATCTGTTAAAACACAAATGAGTAATTTATAGAGGTGCATGTATTTTATTTTTATGGATATAGAAATAGATATAAAGGGACTTGTGAGACAAATGAGCATAAAAAAACAGACTATAAAGAATGAAATACTAGACTCTGGGTACAGGATAATATTCATAATACAAAATGTGGAGAGTTTTTTGGTCGTGTTTTCAAAAACAGGGTTCTTAGAAGTCTGTGTCTCAGCTGTGAAACAGAAAACAAAGAAATAGTTGAACATCAGCAGAACCACCAATTCAGAAACAAATCGGGAAATTCCAAATGGATCTGCATATGTTTGCATTTTTCTCTAAAATTAATAAAGTATATGCTTTATATATCTGCACACGTCCAAGATTTATACGAGGGGTTACAGATGCTAAGTTCTCAGGGATGAGAATAGATAATACAAGCTGTTCTCTGTCTTTTGCATTACGTCGACTGTTCCTGGAGGGGGGAAAATTAACTTTAAAAAGCCAATTGAAAGTAAAATTTCCCATTCCATTAAAATTAAAACAATGAGATCCTGTCTCCACCCATCAGACTGGCAAAAACCAAGCCATAGGAGGATCGCAAGTTTTTGTGAACTTTGGAGAAACAGGAACTTTTACGTGCTGTTGCTGTTAGCATAAATGGCTACGCCAGTTTGGAAAGCAATATGGCATACGTCCTTGAGTTCAAAACGCTGTGACCCATCAGTGCCTGCCCAGGCCTTTGCCCTGGAGAAGATCACATCCATGAGCAGGAGAGTCATCAGGGATGTTTATCACAGCATTGATTCAATAGCAAAAAAAAAAAAAAAAAAAAATGGGGGGTGCGTAAAAGGGGAACAGGAAATCGTGAGCAGGAAAATTCACACTTCAGTCAATAGTCATTGCCTCTGTAGTGGTGGCAGGGTTGGGGGATGTGAGTGGGTTCCGAGGTTACTGCAGGGGCTTAAACTCCATCTGTAATGTTTGTTTTCTTCTAATAAAAAGAAAACCCATCTTAAGCAACTATGGTAAGTGTTCATCTTTGCAAGTTGTGGCTGTTGGATATACACATGTTTATTTTCTGTGCATGTGTATTATTTAAAAGAGATCAACCCATTCAGACTGCATTCTCTAAACCAGTGGAATTTTTAATATTATGAAACTAGAATAAGAACCACTGAAGTATGTTGTAAGTCATGAAGTGTTGCCTTCATAGTTAGTTGCCAGGATGTCCTGCCAGTGTGTATTAACTAATAAAAAAATTAAAAATAGTTAAAAAAATAAAAACACTGTTACATTGTCATTACAAACTGGCTGTATAAGCCTTATGGAAGGAAATTGGGCTATATTTAGCAAAATTACGTATGCAGTTACCCTTTGAACCAGTAATCCCACTTCTAGGAATCTATCCCAAAATATCTTGGCAAAATATAAAATAGCACAAATGCAAACCTCTTTATTTTGTCATTATTCATTATAGCAAAATGTTGGAAACAACCCACATGTTCATGTTAGTGGATTGGTTGGATAAACAATGGTATATCCACACGGTGGAATACTGGATGGTTATCTTTACCACCGTGGAGTGATCCCTAGGATATATCACTGAGTGGGAGAAAATCAAGATAGAACAGTGTTTATAGTATACCAGCTTTTGTGTAATAGGGGGGGAAGAGATGTATGTGTGCGTGTGTGTGTGTGTGTGTGTGTGCATGTGTGTACTGAGATTATCTAAAGGAAACTCTGGAAGCATAAAACAAAAACTAAGAAAAATGGTTGCCTGTAGGGAAGAGAGCCACAGGGTGGAGGGGACAGATATGGAAATGAGACCTCTGTAAGAGTACTTGGTTACATAATTTTGAGCTCTGAAACGTATATAGTTTACATATTCAAAAACTTAAAAAGGGAAAAGTTGAATCAGATGTATTAATAATAATTGGACCTAACTGTATATCAAGTTGGTGGCTTAACCTCATAGGAAGTAATTTCTTCAAGTGACTTTAAAACCAAGTATTTTAACTGTCTATTCCTGGTGGGGTATAGTGTAAGGACACACATGCATATGTAAAAACAAAGAAGTCATGAACTGCATTCATTAATCTTATTGTTAGTTGTAATATTGATACTGTTACTTTGAAATTATTACAGGAATAACTTTTCAAAAAGCAAATAAGAAATACGGTAATGTTAGGAATCAAGATTCTTAGCATGATAGAAAAGATATAATTTTTAAAGCTACCTAGAGTCCTATAATATTGAATTTGAATTGGAAATACCAACATGAATTCATAATATTCTTTGCTCTTACAATATCTACTTTACAACCTGTTCACTGAAAACGCTTGGAAGCAGTGATAGCCCTGTGGCAATGAACACCCCCTACTGCCCAGATTTTGCTAGCTAAATACCATTTCCCATTAAAAGGAAGCAGTTTCTTGGAGAAATGACTGATTCCTCGTCTGAGATGCTTTATCATGCCAGAAAGCAAGGAAGCTATCAAAGATTAATGGGGTTATGTCAGAAGAATATAGGAACTAAATTGGATGATTTTCTGCTGGCTAAGAGGAGGTGCTTGCATGTCAAACAGAATAATGACTACAATTGATTGAAATACATCAAAATTATTTTTAAAAATCCATGCTTTCAGAATGATACTTCAATAGATAATTGGTCACCATTTTATGTTGCTAGGGAACCAGCTCACTATTCTGAAAGTCACCAAATAAAGATCAAGCATTTATTCTGCCTACCATATTTCAGGGTATCCAAATAGTTGATGATGCAAAGTTCTCCTCTGTAGAAAAGTTCCAACTAATACATGTACAAAGAAAGATAAAATTAGAAAATTACCTTTTGACCACCTTAATGAAATAACAGGTCTAGGTAATTATCATCAATGAGTGTTACATCTTTTCCCATCCTTTTACACACAACCTGTTTGCATCTTTGATTCTAAAGTGTTTCTCTTGTAGACAGGGTAAAGTTGGATCTGATCTGATTTTTTATCCAGTCTGTCAATCTCTACCTTTTGTTGGGTTCTCTAATCTATTCACCTTTAATGTTATTGACGTGGTTGGTTTTGCATCTGGGTATTTTAGTTTTCGTTTCCTATGACTCATATGTCTTTTTTGTTCCTCTATTCCTCCTTCACTATTTTCTTTGAATTGGTGAATTTTTAGTGTAACATTTTAATTTCCTTAATGCCTTTTGAGTTATTTTCTTAGTGGTTTCTCTAAAGCTTACCAAATACATTTTAACTTATCAGAATACTTCAAATTTATGCTAATTTAATTTCAGTCAGGTATAGAAACATTACTCCTATAAAGTTCTCTTCTCCTCTCTTTTTGTGCTATAATTATTACATATATCACATCTATATATGTTGCAAACGCTGATACATTTTTATAATTATTACTTTATATGAATTTATGTCTTTAAAAAAGCAAAGAGAATAAAGCATAGCAAGTATATATTTATAATGTTTGTTACATGAACCTTCTCATTTACCATTTATGGTTCTCGTTCTTTGTTACTGAGGGTTCAAGTTACCATCTGGTGTGATTTCCTTACTCCAATACAGCTTTGTCCCACACACTTCCTTTGTATTGTTATTGATATGTAATTGGTTTTTAAATCAGTTAACAAAGGAAAGCAGAAGGATATGCATTCACCCTGTCATATATAATTGCAAACATACATTTATAATTATGTAATCACTTTGCTGGTGTTCTTTGTTTTTGCATGTATGTTGATTTGAATTACTGTCTGGTGTCACTTGCTTTCAGCCTGAAAAATTTTCCTAGCATTTCTTATAAGGCAGGTATGCTATCAATGAATCCTATGTTTTATTTATATATGAATATCTTTAATTCACCTTCATTTTTAAAAGATAGTTTTGCTGGATATAAGATTCGTGGTTGACAGCTTTTTCCTCAGTTTGAATATGTCATCCCACCGCCTTCTGGTTTCCGTTGTTGCAGATGAGAAGTCAGCTGTTAAACTTGGGTCCCCTTGTTCCTCACTAGTTGGTTTTCTTTTGCTACTTTCAAGATTTTCTCTTTGTTTTTATCTTTCAACATTATATTTGGATGTGGATCTCTTTGAATTTATCTTCTTTAGAGTTTTTTTAGCATCTTGGATTAATTTTTTAAAAATCACGTTGGAGAAGTTTCAGCCATTATTTCTTCCAGCATTTTTCCTGCTCCTCTCTCACTCTCCTCTCATTCTGGTACTCCTGGCATGCATATGCTGGTGCACTTAATGGTGACCCCAAATTTTCCGAGCCTTTGTTTATTTTCCTTTGTTTTTTTTCTTTACTTTCTTATCTCTGTTTTTCAGATTGAAAACTCTCCACTTTCAGGTTTGATATTTCTTTTTTTTCTGCAAGTTCAAGCTACTATTGATCTCCTCTAGTAAATTTTTCATTTTAGTTATTGTAATTTTCTATTCCAAATTTCCATTTGATTCTTTTAAATAACTTCTCTCTATTGCTAATCTCTTTTTGATAAGACATTGCTGTTAGACCTCCCATTTCCTCTCTAAGAATAGTTTTCTTTTTTTTCTTTTTACATCTTTATTGGAGTATAATTGCTTTACAATGGTGTGTTAGTTTCTGCTTTATAACAAAGTGAATCAGTTATACATATACATATGTTCCCATATCTCTTCCCTCTTGTGTGTCTCTCCCTCCCACCCTCCCTATCCCTCCCCTCTAGGTGGTCACAAAGCACTGAGCTGATCTCCCTGTGCTATGTGGCTGCTTCCCACTAGCTATCTATTTTACGTTTGGTAGTGTATATATGTCCATGCCACTCTCTCACTTTGTCACAGCTTACCCTTCCCCCTCCCCATAACATCAAGTCCATTCTCTACTAGGTCTGTATCTTTACTCCTGTCTTATCCCTAGGTTCTTCATGACATTTCTTTTTCTTAGAATCCATATATATGTGTTAGCATATGGTATTTGTCTTTCTCTTTCTGACTTACTTCACTCTGTATGACAGACTCTAGGCCTACCCACCTCACTACAAATAACTCAATTTTGTTTCTTTTTATGGCTGAGTAATATTCCATTGTATATATGTGCCACATCTTCTTTATCCATTTGTCCGATGATGGACACTTAGGTTCCTTCCATCTCCTGGCTATTGTAAATAGAGCTGCAATGAACATTTTGGTACATGACTCTTTGAATTATGGTTTTGTCAGGGTATATGCCCAGTAGTGAGATTGCCGGGTCATATGGTCGTTCTATTTGTAGTTTCTTAAGGAACCTCCATACTTTTCTCCATAGTGGCTGTACCAATTCACATTCCCACCAGCAGTGCAAGTGTGTTCCCTTTTCTCCACACCCTCTCCAGCATTTATTGTTTGTAGATTTTTTGATGATGGCCATTCTGATCAGTGTGAGATGCTATCTCATTGTGGTTTTGATTTGCATTTCTCTAATGATTAATGATGTTGAGCATTCTTTCATGTGTTTGGTGACAGTCTGTATATCTTCTTTGGAGAAATGTCTATTTAGATCTTCTGCCCATTTTTGGATTGGGTTGTTTGTTTTTTGTTATTGAGCTGCATGAGCTGCTTGTAAATTGTGGAGATTAATCCTTTGTCAGTTGCTTCATTTGCAAATATTTTCTCCCATTCTGAGGGTTGTCTTATGGTCTTGTTTATGGCTTCTTTGGCTGTGCAAAAGCTTTGAAGTTTCATTAGGTCCCATTTGTTTATTTTTGTTTTTATTTCCATTTCTCTAGGAGGTGGGTCAAAAAGGATCTTGCTGTGATTTATGTCATAGAGTGTTCTGCCTATGTTTTCCTCTAAGAGTTTGATAGTTTCTGGCCTTACATTTAGGTCTTTAATCCATTTTGAGCATTTTTTTTTTTTCCTTTGCGATACGCAGGCCTCTCACTGTTGTGGCCTCTCCCGTTGCGGAGAACAGGCTCCAGACGCGCAGGCTCAGCGGCCATGGCTCACGGGCCCAGCCACTCCACAGCATGTGGGATCTTCCCGGACTAGGGCATGAACCTGCATCCCCCACATCGGCAGGCGGACTCTCAACCGCTGCGCCACCAGCGAAGCCCTGAGCTTATTTTTGTGTATGGTGTTAGGGAGTGTTCTAATCTCATACCTTTACATGTACCTGTCCAGTTTCCCAGCACCACTTATTGAAGAGGCTGTCCTTTCTCCACTGTACATTCCTGCCTCCTTTATCAAAGATAAGGTGACCATATGTGCATGGGTTTATCTCTGGGCTTTCTATCCTGTTCCATTGATCTATCTTTCTGTTTTTGTGCAAGTACCATACTGTCTTGATTACTGTAGCTTTGTAGTATAGTCTGAAGTCAGGGAGCCTGATTCCTCCAGCTCCATTTCTCGTTCTCAAGATTGCTTTGGCTATTCAGGGTCTTTTGCGTTTCCATACAAATTGTTAAGTTTTCTGTTATAGTTCTGTGAAAGTGGTAGTTTGATAGGGATTGCATTGAATCTGTAGATTGCTTTGGGTAGTAGAGTCATTTTCACAATGTTGATTCTTCCAGTCCAAGAACATGGTATATCTCTCCATCTATTTGTATCATCTTTAATTTCTTTCATCAGTGTCTTATAATTTTCTGCATACAGGTCTTTTGACTCCTTAGGTAGGTTTATTCCTAGATATTTTATTCTTTTTGTTGCTGTGGTAAATGGGAGTGTTTTCTTGATTTCACTTTCAGATTTTTCATCATTAGTGTATAGGAATGCCAGAGATTTCTGTGCATTAATTTTGTATCCTGCTACTTTACCAAATTCATTGATTAACTCTAGTAGTTTTCTGGTAGCATCTTTAGGATTCTCTATGTATAGTATCATGTCATCTGCAAACAGTGACAGCTTTACTTCTTCTTTTCCGATTTGGATTTCTTTTATTTCCTTTTCTTCTCTGATTGCTGTAGCTAAAACGTCCAAAACTATTTTGAATAAGAGTGGTGAGAGTGGGCAACCTTGTATTGTTCCTGATCTTAGTGGAAATTCTTCCAGGTTTTCACCATTGAGGATGATGTTGGCTGTGGGCTTGTCATATACGGCCTTTATTATGTTGAGGAAAGTTCCCTGTATGCCTACTTTCTGCAAGGTTTTTTTTATCATAAATGGGTGTTGAATTTTGTCGAAAGCTTTCTCTGCATCTATTGAGATGATCATATGGTTTTTCTCCTTCAACTTGTTAATATGGTGTATCACGTTGATTGATTTGCATATGTTAAAGAATCCTTGCATTCCTGGGATAAACCCACTTGATCATGGTGTATGATCCTTTTAATGTGCTGTTGGATTCTGTTTGCTAGTATTTTGTTGAGGATTTTTGCATCTATGTTCATCAGTGATATTGGTCTGTAGTTTTCTTTCTTTGTGACATCTTTGTCTGGTTTTGGTATCAGGGTGGTGATAGCCGCATAGAATGAGTTTGGGAGTGTTCCTCCCTCTGCTATATTTTGGAAGAGTTTGAGAATGAAAGGTGTTAGTTCTTCTCTAAGTATTTGATAGAATTCGCCTGTGAAGCCATCTGGTCCTGGGCTTTTGTTTGTTGGAAGATTTTTAATCACAGTTTCAATTTCAGTGCTTGTGATTGGTCTGTTCATATTTTCTATTTCTTCCTGATTCAGTCTTGGCAGGTTGTGCATTTCTAAGAATTTGTCCATTTCTTCCAGGTTGTCCATTTTATTGGCATAGAGTTGCTTGTAGTAATCTCTCGTGATCCTTTGTATTTCTGCAGTGTCAGTCGTTACTTCTCCTTTTTCATTTCTGATTCTATTGATTTGAGTCTTCTCCCTTCTTTTCTTGATGAATCTGGCTTATGGTTTATCAATTTTGTTTACCTTCTCAAAGAACCAGCTTTTAGTTTTATTGATCTTTGCTATCGTTTCCTTCATTTCTTACCTGATTTTTATGATTTCTTTCCTTCTGCTAACTTTGGGGTGTTTTGGTTCTTCTTTCTCTAATTGCTTTAGGTGCAAGGTTAGGTTGTTTATTCGAGATGTTTCCTGTTTCTTAAGGTAGGATTGTATTGCTATAAACTTCCCTCTTACAACTGCTTTTGCTGCATCCCATAGGTTTTGGGTCGTCGTGTCTCCATTGTCATTTGTTTCTAGGTATTTTTTGATTTCCTCTTTTATTTCTTCAGTGATCACTTCTTATTAAGTAGTGTACTGTTTAGCCTCCATGTGTTTGTATTTTTTACAGATCTTTTCCTGTAATTGGTATCTAGTCTCATGGCATTGTGGTCGGAAAAGATACTTGATACAATTTCAATTTTCTTAAATTTACCAAGGCTTGATTTGTGACCCAAGATATGACCTATCCTGGAGAATGTTCCATGAGCACTTGAGAAAAATGTGTATTCTGTTGTTTTTGGATGGAATGTCCTATAAATATCAATTAAGTCCATCTTGTTTAATGTATCATTTAAAGCTTGTGTTTCCTTATTTATTTTCATTTTGGATGATCTGTCCATTGGTGAAAGTGGGGTGTTAAAGTCCCCTACTATGAATGTGTTCCTGTCGATTTCCCGTTTTATGGCTGTTAGTATTTGCCTTATGTATTGAGGTGCTCCTATGTTGGGTGCATAAATATTTACAATTGTTATATCTTCTTCTTGGATCGATCCCTTGATCATTATGTAGTGTCCTTCTTTGTCCCTTGTAATAGTCTTTATTTTAAAGTCTATTTTGTCTGATATGAGAATTGCTACTCCAGCTTTCTTTTGGTTTCCATTTGCATGGAATATCTGTTTCCATCCCCTCACTTTCAGTCTGTATGTGTCTCTGGGTCTGAAGTGGGTCTCTTGTAGACAGCACATATATGGGTCTTGTTTTTCTATCCATTCAGCCAATCTGTGTCTTTTGGTGGGAGCATTTAGTCCATTTACATTTAAGGTAATTATCGATGTGTATGTTCCTATTCACATTTTCTTAATTGTTTTGGGCTCGTTGTTGTAGGTCTTTTCCTTCTCTTGTGTTTCTTGCCTAGAGAAGTTCCTTTAGCATTTGTTGTAAAGCTGGTTTTGTGGTGCTGAACTCTCTCAGCTTTTGCTTGTCTGTAAAGGTTTTAATTTCTCCATCAAATCTGAATGAGATCCTTGCTGGGTAGAGTAATCTTGGTTGCAGGTTTTTCTCCTTCATCACTTTAAATATGTCCTGACAGTCCGTTCTGGGTTGCAGAGTTTCTTCTGAAAGATCAGCTGTGAACCTTATGGGGATTCCCTTGTGTGTTATTTGTTGTTTTTCCTTTGCTGCTTTTAATATGTTTTCTTTTTATTTAATTTTTGACAGTTTTATTAGTATGTGTCTTGGTGTATTTCTCCTTGGATTTATCCTGTATGGGACTCTCTGTGCTTCCTGGACTTGATTAACTATTTCCTTTCCCATATTAGGGAAGTTTTCAACTATAATGTCTTCAAATATTTTCTCAGTCCCTTTCTTTTTCTCTTCTTCTTCTGGAACCCCTATAATTCGAATGTTGGTGTGTTTAATGTTGTCCCAGAGGTCTCTGAGACTGTCCTCAGTTCTTTTCATTCTTTTTTCTTTATTCTTCTCTGCAATAGTTATTTCCACTATTTTATCTTCCAGGTCACTTATCCATTCTTCCGCCTCCGTTATTCTGCTATTGATCCCATCTAGAGTATTTTTCATTTCATTTATTGTGTTGTTCATCGTTGCTTGTTTCCTCTTTAGTTCTTCTAGGCCCTTGTTAAATGTTTCTTGCATTTTGTCTTTTCTATTTCCAAGATTTTGGATCATCTTTACTATCATTATTCTGAATTCTTTATCAGGTAGACTGCCTATTTCCTCTTCATTTGTTAGGTCTGGTGGGTTTTTATCTTGCTCCTTCATCTGCTGTGTGTTTCTCTGCGTTCTCATTTTGCTTATCTTACTGTGTTTGGGGTCTCCTTTTTGCAGGCTGCAGGTTCGTAGTTCCCGTTGTTTTTGGTGTCTGTCCCCAGTGGCTATGGTTGGTTCAGTGGATTGTGTAGGCTTCCTGGTGGTGGGGACTAGTGCCTGTGCTCTGGTGGATGAGGCTGGATCTTGTCTCTCTGTTGGGCAGGTCCACGTCTGGTGGTGTGTTTTGGGGTGTCTGTGGACTTATTATGATTTCAGGCAGCCTCTCTGCTAATGGGTGATGCTGTGTGCCTGTCTTGCTAGTTGTTTGGCATAGGTTGTCCAGCACTGTAGCTTGCTGGTCATTGAGTGAAGCTGGGTGCTGGTGTTGAGGTGGAGATCTGTGGGAGATTTTCACCGTTGGATATTACATGGAGCTGGGAGGTCTCTTGTGGACCAGTGTCCTGAAGTTGGCTCTCCCACCTCAGAGGCACAGCACTGACTCCTGGCTGCAACACCAAGAGCCTTTTATCCACAAGGCTCAGAATAAAAGTAGAAAGAAAGAAAGAAAAGGAAGAAAGAAAGAAAGAAAGAGAGAGAGAGAGAGAGAAGGGGGATGGAGGGAGGGAGGGAGGAAGAAAGGAACAAAGAAGATAAAATAAAGATAAAATAAAGTTATTAAAATAAAAAATAATTTATTGAGAGAAAAAAAATTTTTTAAGTAAAAAAAAAAAGGATGGATAGAATACTAGGATAAATGGTGAAAGCAAAGCTATACAGATAAAATCTAACACAGAAGCATACATATACTGAGAAAAAGAGGAAAAGGGGAAAAAAATCATAAATCTTGCTCTCAAAATCCACCTCCTCCATTTGGGATGATCCGTTGTCTATTCAGGTATTCCACAGATGCAGGTACACCAGGTGGATTGTGGAGCTTTAATCCGCTGCTTCTGAGGCTGCTGGGAGAGATTTCCCTTTCTCTTCTTTGTTCTCACAGCTCCCAGGGGCTCAGCTTTGGATTTGGCCCCGCCTCTGTGTGTAGGTCGCTGGAGGGCATCTGTTCTTCGCTCAGACAGGACGAGGTTAAAGGAGCCACTGATTCGGGGGCTCTGGCTCACTCAGGCCTGGGGGGAGGGAGGGGCACGGAGGCGGGGCGGGCCTGCGGCGGCAGAGGCCGGCGTGACGTTGCGCCAGCGTGAGGCGCGCCATGCGTTCTTCCGAGGAAGTTGTCCCTGGATCCCGGGACCCTGGCGGTGGCGGGCTGCACAGGCTCCGGGAGGGGACGTGTGGAGAGTGACCTGTGCTCGCACACAGGCTTCTTGGTGGCGGCAGCAGCAGCCTTAGCGTCTCGTGCCCGTCTCTGGGGTCCGCGCTTTTACCCGCGGCTCGCGCCCGTCTCTGGAGCTCCTTTAAGCAGCGCTCTTAAATCCCCTCTCCTCGCGCACCAGGAAACAAAGAGGCAAGAAAAAGTCGCTTGCCTCTTCGGCAGCTCCAGACTTTTCCCCGGACTCCCTCCCGGCCAGCCGTGGCGCACTAACCCCCTGCAGGCTGTGTTCACACCGCCAACCCCAGTCCTCTCCTGGCGCTCCTACCGGAGCCCGAGCCTCAGCTCCGAGCCCCGCCCGCTCCGGTGGGCGAGCAGACAAGCCTCTCGGGCTGGTGAGTGCTGGTCGGCACCGATCCTCTGTGCGGGAATCTCTCCGCTTTGCCCTCCGCACCCCTGTGGCTGCGCTCTCCTCTGCGGCCCCGAAGCTTTTCCCCTCCGCCACCCGCAGTCTCCGCCCGCAAAGGGGCTCCTAGTGTGTGGAAACCTTTCCTCCTTCACAGCTCCCTCCCACTGGTGCAGGTCCCTTTCCTATTCTTTTGTCTCTGTTTATTCGTTTTCCCTACCCAGGTACGTGGGGACTTTCTTGCCTTTTGGGAGTTCTGAGGTGTTCTGCCAGCGTTCAGTAGGTGTTTTGTAGGAGTTGTTCCACGTGTAGTTGTCGCACATGTATTTCTGGTGTATCTGTGGGGATGAAGGTGCTCTCCGCGTCTTACTCTTCCGCCATCTTCCCCCTCTCTCCAAGAATAGTTTTCTTTAGTCTTTGAACATATTTATAATAGCTGCTTTGACGTCTTTGTCTGTTAAGTCTGACATCTGGGTCCTTTCATAGGCTGTTTCAGTTGTTTGCTTTTTTCCTTATGTACTGGTCACATTTTCCTGTTTGTTTACACACTTTATAACTATTTTTCCCCAAATGGGTGTTTTAGATAATATATTTTAGCAACACTGGATACTGATTTTCCCTTCTCTCAGGCTTGTTGTTTGCTTATTTATATGTTTTGTGACTTAGATAGGCTATTTCTTTGTTTAGCGCCCCCTCCACCCCCCCCCCACCCCCACCCCCAATGTGGAGTCCTTGGCGTTGCTTCTCAGAGGATGCATCCTTGGAGGTGTGCACAGTCACTCTGAGATGACGGTACTTTTCGTAGGTCTCTCTCTGAGGGTTTCTTTTCCTAATTTTTCTTTTAAGCTGTTGACTTCTGTTGGTATCACACGAAGCTGTTAGGCTCCACTAACTGCCAACTGATTGCTCTATTACTTCCAACAATAGTCAAGGGCTTAAGTTCTTCTACAGTCTGATCCAATTATATTTGCACCCTTTTGCCAAAGAGCCGATCTTTGGCCAAGAGGGCTATTCTTAGCTGTCTCTTTCTCTGATAAAATAGCTGATCTACAATTTAGCTTGTTGCTGTTGTGGAGCTACCAGCCTCCTGTACCTGTCTTCAAGTTCACTGATCATTTCCCTTGCTCTGCCTAGTCTGTCATTAAGCCCATATAATGAATTCTTCATTTCTGATATTGTATTTTCCACTGTAGCATTTCTATTAGGATCATTCTTTTAGTTTCTATGTGTTTCAATTCTCCATCTCTTCAGACATGTTATCTACCTTTTACACGCCATTCTTTAGGATTTTTATCATCGTTACTTTAAAGTCCCTATCTGTTAGTTTCAATAGCTAGTCTACTGAAATTAAGAGGAATTTATATTTGGAGACTAGCTAGGTCTTCTCCTCTTGTCTATCTCCTCCCTGGATCATGGATCAAATTTTATTGCCTCTTCATGCATCTTACTTTTTACCACACGTAAGACATTTTGTATCAAACAACAGTATATTCCTCTTCTTTCAGGCTATCAGAGGTGGAGCACAGAGTCAGTCTTGTCCATGGTTGAGCTGAGTCTGGACTTTTTTTGTTTGTTTGTTTGTTTTGTGGGGTACGTAGGCCTCTCACTGCTGTGGCCTCTCCGGCTGCGGAGCACAGGCTCCGGACGCGCAGGCTCAGCGGCCATGGCTCACGGGCACAGCCGCTCCGCGGCATGTGGGATCTTCCCGGACTGGGGCACGAACCCACGTCCCCTGCATCGGCAGGCGGACTCTCAACCACTGCGCCACCAGGGAAGCCCTGGACTTTTTTGTAGGTTTGGTTTGAAGGAGGGTCAGGACTTTCCCTCTGCATGGCTTGGGCTCTGAGCACTGAGAGGTCTCTTTCTGTTTTACATCTGAGGTCCCAGCTTTCTGAACCTTGAGAGTTCCTTCTCTATGTTGTAGCCTGGCTGGCAGACGTAGGGGCCACAGAGACTCACTGTTGCTCTCTGGCCCCACTGGAGAGCTCTCTCTGGTCTGTTGCCCTGCTCCCAAACTTGGGAGGGCAGTTGTCTAACACTCAGTGAAGGTCTGTGATGCCTTGAAGGGCTTTCCTCCAACTCTCCCCTGCACGCTAGACCTCAGTAGCTGAAAGCCTGGAGTTTCCAGGATGGATTTCTCTTGACTTTCCCCCTTGGCCCGCCACTTTCAAAGGGCTGCTGTCTGTCACTTGGGGAAGCCACTCCCTATCTTGGGGTCTTTCAGTCTTCTCGATTTACCCGTGGGAAAGAGGAGCCCGTGGATACAAACTCGCTCTGTGGCTGGAGCTCCTCCACCCTCTAATCTGTCATCTGGCCATCAGAGCTTCCTTCAACTGGCCGCATGGTCCTGCCTGTCCTGTGCTTCCCTCACCGCTCTCTCAGGGGTGAGAGCAGTCAGCTAGCAAACTCCTTCAATAATATTTTCTATCACTCCACTTCCATACTCTGGGTTTCATACAAATGTTAGTCATATGGAAGCACTGCATGTTCACAGTAAGGACAGCGTTTTCTTGGAGAGCCAGAAAGTGAGTTGTTTTATGAAACATCTTAATTTAGTCAATTTTTTTTAAAAAAACAGGGAAATTCTATGGTAGTCATTGCCTTTGTCTGTGAAAATTATAGAAAAGGGAAATCAGGAGACCAGTGAAGGAAATCACTCCACTTCTGGAAAATACTTTGTTTGCCCTTACTTACGTCCTTTTTCAAACTTCTGAAGGTTGAGGAAGGGAATGGGGCTGCCTGAATGTCTGTTTGACGGGATCTCTTCATGCTGTGGTTTCTCATTTTTCTAATTTCAAATTTCAGAATTTTAAAGCAGATAGTGGCTTGTCCAACTTTACAAAGCTTCTTAATTACCTGATAGTGAGAGGAAAATCGGGCTGAAGGCATAATTGGCAGAAGAGCTCACCCAAGTACCATGCCTTTACTCTGATTTAAGGAAGTTTCAGCCAGAGAAAGTGGTCATTTCCAACTGGGCTGTTCTTATATTGCTATGTTGTGAGGTGTGTGATTCCAAAGTTATTCCCTGTAGTAGGGATAAATCCAAGTGGTCATTTCTATCATAATGCTCCATGGGTAATTGCCGGGATCCTCATTTTAGGACTTGGTTCTTTGACTGCCATGACTGCAACATGTATCCGTGAATACATTTGGTCCAATCTCCTTAACCGTGTTGGAAACTGGTCCAGCTTGGCCTCCCATAGGGAACTCTTTCTGTGGCCAAAGATGCCAATACATGTAATTTCCTACATGCTTGTGGTCTCAGCTCCCTCGGACGTCAGGCTGGCCATGCAGTGACAGACCTGCCTCTCAGTGGGAGTTCTCAGGATGTCTAATCAGATGGAAATCTGACCTGTATGCACGACTGGCCTTGGCAGTTAGATGGTGCAGAAAACCAAATCTGCCCTGGCTTTACTAGTTCACGAGGTGAGTGCTGGCCACAGTCCCGCTTGCTGTGGACCCATTGCCTTCCGGTTGGATGTCTTTGGGTCGGATCTGTTTCTCGTGAACCCACAAAAGGAAATCAGCGCTGTTAGGAGATCATGTGGAGACGTAAACCCGGAACTCCAGGGACTTTCCAGGTGCATCTGTGGACCGTTCATTCATTCATGCACTTACCTCCATCTGTTGGGGACCTACTATGTGCCAGGCTCCGTGCAAGACCCTGGGGTTATGGGAGTAACCAGGAAATAGTTCTGCCCACAGGGGGATCATAGTCTAGAGGGAGAGATAGTCACAGAACAAGAAATGACAGATGGGAGTGTGTGCAGAAGCCAGGATCTGGTGGGCACTTGGCAGGGGGCCTTGACCGAGCCTGAGGTGGGGGCAGGGGCAGAGGTGGTTTCCCCCGAGGAAGCCGCCTATGCCCTGAGACCCCCAGGAGGAGTAACATTCCCAGATGAGGAGGGAGAGAAGGGGCAGGCGGAGAGTATTCAGGGAGCGGACCCGGTGTGCAAGGGTCCCCAGCGGGAGCCGGCAGTGTGTTTCCACGAAGGCAAAGGCCAGTGTGTCTGAGGGCAGGAAGGTGAGAGGACGTGGAGAAGTAGGTGAGACCACGTCATGGGGCTTCGTAGCTACGTGAAGGAATCTGGATTTTATCCTAAAAACAAGGGGGAAGAAGTAGAAGGATGCGAAGTAGAGGAGTGAGCTGATTACATTTGCAGTTTCTTTTTTCTTTTTTTTTTTTTTGCGGTACGCGGGCCTCTCACTGTTGTGGCCTCTCCCGTTGCAGAGCACAGGCTCTGGACGCGCAGGCTCAGTGGCCATGGTTCATGGGCCCAGCCGCTCCGCGGCATGTGGGATCCTCCCGGACCGGGGCACGAACCCGTGTCCCCTGCATCAGCAGGCGGACTCTCAACCACTGCGCCACCAGGGGAGCCCTAGATTTGCATTTTCAGGAGATCCCCCTGGTGCAGAAGGGGCTGGAGGGTGCAGCTGGTGGAGGGAAGGGGGCTTCTTTGCAGACACCCAGGCAGGAGGCTCTGGGACCCTGGTCGTGGGCTGGAGGTAGGGAGTGGGGTGGAGCGACCTGGAGTAACTCTGCGTATTTTAAGAGTAAACTTCATGTGACTTGATGATGGAATTAACTGGGTGGGTGAAGGAGAGCCTGCGAGTTTCCTCAACAACATGCACAAACTGGGGAGCTTAAAACAACAGAAATTTATTTGTTTCACAGTCCAGGAGGCCAGAAATCTGAAATCAAGGTGTGAGTAGGGCCATGCTCCCTCTGCAGGCTCTGGGGGAGGGTCCTTCCTGCCTCTTCCAGCTCCTGGGGCTCCTGGCATCCCTGGCTTGTGGCTCCATCACAAATCCCTGCTTCCATCTTCACATGGCTTCTCCCTGTGTCCTCACCTCCTTTTATAAGGACACCAGTCATTGGATTTAGGACCCACCAGGGAGATCTCATTTTAATGAACTAATTACATCTGCAAAGACCCTATGTCTAAATAAGATCTCATTCTGAGGTTCTGGGTAGACATGAATTTGGGGGGGGCACCCCTGAACCCACTACAGGGAGGGAGGAGGAGTCAAGGATGGCTCCAGACCTCCTGCTTGAGTAGCTGGGTGGGACAGACAGACAGCAGCGTAAAGACATCAGGACCACTGATCCGGGGACACGAGATCATGGGTGCGCGGGTGGTGAGACCGGACCTGGTGGCAGCCTCAAGCGCCTCGCCTTAACCTTTTCTTCTTTTTCACGTGAGTGAGGCTGAAAACCTTTCAGTTCGTCCTTACTTGGCGAAAGCTGTTCTGTAAAGCTGATGCATAGCTTGTTGGCTCAACTCAGTAAAGGTTGTGAGGACCTTCATAGTGTGGGGACCCCTGAGGCCTCACACGGTACCAGGTTCAGCGTCGAGGCTGGGAGGGCCCAGCTGTCCCGGGCTCTCGGCACTGACCAGCTTGGCCACTTCCCAGCTGTGTGGCCTCGGGGAGGTC
The DNA here is from genome assembly GCF_963924675.1 of Phocoena phocoena. Lineage (NCBI taxonomy): Eukaryota > Metazoa > Chordata > Mammalia > Artiodactyla > Phocoenidae > Phocoena > Phocoena phocoena. The sequence goes on from NC_089233.1 coordinate 84,200,228, forward strand.
TCTGAGCTTCTCAGGTTGCTTCCTTTGTACAACAGAGTTGAAAACACTTACGAACAGGGTCATGGAAAGAATCACGTAATGCTTGAAAGTGCTCGACACAGAACCAGTCTGGGTTTGGTTTGGTTTTTACTTTTAATGGAAGAGTTCCGCATCAGGGTTGTACTTTACATTCACCAAACCCATCAGCTGGAGAGTGTCCGCGATTACGCGATGCTTGGTGAAACATCCACGTTCCTCTTGAGCGTGAATTATTGACAAATGCTTGTGATTCTTCCTTTCCTAAGCACTCAGGTGAGAAAAATCCCACTTCATTGTAGATTCTCTTTTATTAAGGAAATACTTTATTTAGGAGCCTGGGAAAATGGTGCTTGATGGATACATAATAAGCAGGTGGATAAGAAAAACAGTAACCTTCCCTCATAAAAAGAAGGCAAGGAAGTGAAAACTCCGCAAAAGGAGTGATGCTAAAGAACTTTGCATTTAGAGAGAGAGAGAGATCACTTGTCAGTTCCTTTCTTCAGTTTCCTTCGGTTGCCCAGCTCCGTTGCCGTACCCTTAGAATGGCTCTTCCTCCAGCCCTAAATCAATGAGCCAGCACTCCATACAGCTGTGCCTGCCCTCAACCCCCACGTGACTCTGTACCCCAGCCCCCCTCCTTCCTGCCCCATAGCCCTTTCCTGGCACGGTTTCCTCGCTGACCCAGCCTGGATCCCAGAACCAGGCATGGTCTCACTCTCCATTGGATCTCAGCCTTGACCTATAGCCCCCATCCCCAGCCTTCAGACGTCTCTCTCCTGGTCTCAGGGTTCTGGCTCCTCACTGATGGCAGAAATCACGACCGTGCTTTAGCCATTTCCCCAGCCTCGGCCAAGGCCAGAGAGCTGCTTGCCCATCTTCTTGTATATCCCAGTCTCACAAACTTGTTAAGACCTCGATCCAGGTCTCATGTGCATCACTTACGGGAAGCACCAAACATCTTCTGCCAACCATCTGGATGCCAGAATGCCATCTTTCACAAGTCAGCTCCCAGAATCTGACCTCCCCTGTGAAAGCTTCTGCCCTGACTCATCAGAGGACAGTGGATGTCCTCCTGTTAACCATTATAGCCTGGACCGAGGCTTCTCCTGGTCACTTCCCATGTTCTCAACCCTCACACGTGCCTAAGGTGCTTGTGGCTCCATCACAAATCCCTGCTCTTACCTCCTACCCTGAGAGTATGACACGCTTACTTTGCACCTGGTTCACTTTGTTTTCTTTTCTTTTGTCACGAAATATAAGGATTTATTGCAAGTAGTCCAGATTGAAGTTTAGTTTCCAAAATTGCAGGCGTGAGCAGTGTCTCAATGGAATACCCACTTCAGTGAAATTTACTTCAGTGGTCCTCCTTCTGTTGGATAATTTGCTTCAAGGTTTTCAGCCTGGTTGCTAATACAGCAGAAGAGGCTTCGTGCATGTGGTGTTCTCTGTATTTAGGGCTCTTTCTTGAGGATAGATTCTGACACATGAAGAAGTTCAGTGTTCTGCGCCTCTTGAAAAGTAATGCAGAATTGCCATTCTGGGGGCTTGTGGTGATTTAAAGTGCTCCTAGCAATACACAAAGGTGTTTGATTTCACCACCTCCCCTGGAGGAGTGGGAAATGAGATAGAAGATCAGCTGGGGATGAGGAGAGAGCCTGGAAGTGCTTAGTGCCCAGTCAAATACAGCGAACGTCTCACCTTCCCATCTGTCCTAAAGGTCCAGGTAGAATCCCAATCTCATGTTGACTCAGCAGGTCACCTGTCTCCGGGGTTTAGTCTCGTAGACCAAAGGAGATGTGAGCACAGCCAAGCAGCTCCCTGCCAAGCAGCTGTGCAAACTTCGTCCTCTCAGCAGCGGATTCCCTGTAAGTCTGACCGAGGGCGTGTCTTGGGAAAGTGAGCTTTGCGTGAATCATTTAGACCCTGCTCTTGCTTCAGAGTGGGGCCCATCTGCCTAATTGCTGGCTGGAAGTAACCCGTGGGTTCCGCTGAGCTGGCCACAAGTGTGTGCTGGGAATGTCAGGCTCTTTCCTAAGTCCCAGTGGGGCTTGTTTGTTTCGTGGAGATGGTACAGCCCCTTGCTCAGGGGCCGTTTTGATTTGTTCTCGGAATACGAAGCTGTCCCCCGTCAGAAACATCCATCCTCCCTCTCCATGGAGGATCCTTCTTCCGTATCAGACCAGGTTCTCCCAAAGTAAGCTCCTTCCTGGTGGGCAACTCAGCAACGACGTACCAAGAGAGATGGACAGCCAGCTGAGCAACAGAACCTTAAGCTTTGTTAGCAGACACGCGTCTTCAAGTTCTGCCTCTCTCATTGGCTCGCGGTGTGAGCTCAGCCTGGTGGCTGGAACCCTCTGAGCCTCACTTCCCACATCTGTAAAATGGGGACAAAGGCTGTCGCTGCCCGCTAGGGCTTCAGGCAGAGCACTCCGTGTGCTCTCCCCCTCCTCGCCAGGGAAGCTCAAAGGTAAGTCGCAGTTCCCTCTAAGTTGTGATGCCTTCTCCTTTCTCTCTTAAGCCTGCTTGAAAACCACAGAGTCTACAGGCAGCCCAGGGAGGTGGCCCAGCCCTGCTTTTCTCTGAATCTGGCAGAAAGGAAGGATAGAAACCCAAGGTCCAAACAGGCAGCCCGGGGGCCAAGTTTAGCCTGTAGATGTGGTTGGTTTGGTTTGAACGGTGTGTGTGTGTGTGTGTGTGTGTGTGTGTGTGTAACTGAACGAGGATTTAACAGTTGGGGGATTTTACACAAACATCTGGACTTCTGGCATGGCTTGAAAACCTCAGAGCTTCAGGCAGTGCTGAGCTGCCACAGTGAGCCTCTCTTGAGGACAAGGTTGTCCCTCCATTTTGTTCACTGCTCTGTTTCCATGGCCTAAAGCCATGCTTGGAGGTGTTCTCGATTTGCAAAACTGGAAGAACGGATGGCCAAGTGGTGGCCGCCCACTTTGGGCAAGACCCACCCTGTCCAGTGTGTCAAAGCCCCCGCCCCCTGCATGGAGAGCTCACACCGGGTCCACCGTCACATACCTGTGTCCCCAGCCTGGCCTCTCGGTAACAGCCGTGGGCATAAAGTGTGTGTGTGTCCTTCATTCTAAAATGTGGTCCGTCAGACCCCAGCTAGAAATGCTTCCAGAAATGCCGCCGCGAGGAAGCCTAGATGCCTGCGGCTGTGACCACAGCTCTCACGAGTGAGTGCGTTCTGGGGCGGGGTCAGGCAGACGTCATTGGCTGCCGTTGCCAGGGCAGTGCCCACGGTGTAGTGTCCGTGCTGCGTGGACAAAGAGAAGGGATGTTGTTTAAGGGGCCAGCAATGCTCCTCTTATTGTGCATTTTCCAGGGAAAATAAGTCTCGGACCCCCAGTTAGAGGCAAAAGCCGTACAACCCACGTCCAGATGTCCCTGTGTTCTTCCATCCAGAGCAGCGGTTCTCCACTGGGGGTGGTTTTGGCAATGTCTGCAGACATTTTGGTTGACACAACCGGGAGGAAGTTCTATTGGCCTCTAGGGGGTAGAGACCAGCGACGCTGCTAAACATCCCGCGGTGCACGGGGCATGCCCCATGGCAGAGAATGGCTGGGCCGCAGCGTCTGCAGTGCCGGGGCTGGGAAGCCCTGTGCTAGAGCCACAACACCTGGGTGCTCCCCCAGCCCTGCTTCATCACTGCGGGCCTCGGCCCACTGCCTCTCTGAGCCTCAGGTTCCCGTCTCTAGTTCGGGGATGATAGGAAGGCCCATCCCTTGTGGACACGTGGGGCTGTAAAGGAGATAACCTGTGTGCAGGTCCCAGGCGTCCCGGGAAGGCAGTAGTCATATAGCGCTCTGCTGCGAGCTCACCATGACCTCAGGCTCGTCACGTGCCCGCTCTGAGCCTCAGTTTCCCCACCTGGACATCAGGGAGAGTGATATCGCACCCTTCTGAAGGGATGTGAGATTAAACAGGACTCTGCCCGTGCTCGGCGCACGGCACGTGAGGACAGCCGTGAGCGTTGCCGTCTGCCTCTCAGCCCCTGCTCCTGGCTTCCCCTGGCACAGCCGTGCCTTAGGTGCAGCTCCCGGCCTCTCCCCCTGCCCTCACATCCGCATTCCTCATCCACGAGGTGGGTAAACCCACCCCGACCCACACTCTCCAGGAGGCTTCGGGAAGTCCGCTGAGTCTGACCTTTGGTGGCTGGACAGCTCACAGGGGAGCGGGGAGGCAGTGGATGGGCTTCCAGGGGGGAGATGGGCGTGGCTTAGTCTAGGCTGGTGTTGATGGGGGTGGCGAGGAGGGGACGGAATTGAGAGAGATCCTGAGGGCAGAGCCCAGCGGAGTTGCCAGTGGATTGTGTGGTCTGTCCCAGAGAACTGTGAGGTGTCCGGGGACGGGAGCGCACCTCGTTTCACTGGTTTCTCCCCAGCGTCTGAGTCAATATGGTTTGTGGATTTAAATAAGCTTGGGGCTTTTGGGGCCTCCTTCTGGGATAACCCTAACTCATCTGTCATCTTCTCATGGTTTATATGCCGTTGTGGCAGGAGTGTCCTGAGACTGGGGTGGGGGCTCCCTCCCACCTGAGCCTCTTTGGGTCTCAGTTTCCCCATCTGTACAATGGGGATGAAATCCCTCCCTCCATGGCCTCTTGTGAGGATTCAGTAAGACCTGGTATTGGAAGACCCGGCAGTGATGGGCTCCCGGAGAACAGATGGGACGAATGTGGTGATGAATCGTCCTCATGAGAGCTGGTCCCAGGGGCGCTGAGTGCCTCCTGGGAGCCTGGCACCAGGCTAAGCGGCGTTTCTGCTGTTAACCCCGTCTGGCTCAGTGACTTGGCCTGGGTCACTGCTCACAGCCGGGTTCTGGGGCTCTGCGTATGGCAGGTGTACAGCTGGGTCGGGAGCTCCCGGGAGCAGGCCTTGTACCTGACCTTGCTTGGCGCTCCCTTGGGACTGCCCTGAGCTGGACAGTGATTCGTGGACCCTGGATGTTGGCACCTCGGAGCTGCCCGGGTCAGACAGAAGTGGCTTCTGTGCCACCTCCTAACATGTGGCCTTGGGAGCTCATTTTACCTCTTGGAGCCTGTCTCCCCACCAGACAGAGGGATCATAGAAGTGCCCGCCCTCAGGACGGTCACGAGTGAGGGTGAGACCAGGCCTGGCAAAGGGGGCCCGGAGGTTCCCCCTGCCTGGCAGCCCGGCGCTGCCTGCAGAGATGCTTTGCATGCGAGTCGAGGGAGAGTAAACCGTTTATGTTTCCGTCCTCTGCCTTCAGCCGAGATTCCAGTCCTCAGTTTTCCTGACCCTGAAGAGGGGCAGAAATTGTCTGCCCACTTCAGCTGTAAGCACATCGGGCTGGCCCCTCCCCGGCGGGATGGCAGAGAGGTGCCATTAGCAGGGCAAGACCTCTTTTCTGAAAGGCAGAAGCAGCCTATCCGTGGCTGCTGGAATTAGAGGTTTCCAGAGAGACCCCAAACGTGGATAACTCCCAAAAAATGTTCCGTGTTCGTGTGCTTTGCTCCAGGGCTGTGTGAGGGGGCCTGACTCTCCTCTGAGCCCTGCCCTTGGGATTGCCTCCCCGCCGCCGCCCCCGCCCCGCCCCCCCCCCCCCCCCAGCTCTTGGTTGGAGCCTTTACTGTGTGATAAGCACTTTGCTTACCTCACACCAGCCCTGGGTGGGGGGGGATCCACGCTGTACGCTTGGGGAAACGGAGGTACACAGTGGGGCTGAAGCCCTGGCTGCAACGTGGTGGACACAGAACTCAGGCCCGGGTCAGCCTTGCTCCAGAGCCCGGCCCCCAACACCTGGGCTTTTCTCCATCAGCAGGAAGGATCTGGGCCCCTCTGGGTGTGCAGTGAAGCGGACTCAGCAGCAAGACCTTCACTAATCAGCTCCTGGCCCCGGCCTAACCCCTGGCAGCCTTATACCCACTTTGCAGGTGAGAGCACTGAGGCCCAGAGGAGTTGTTGCTTTCCCAAGTTGACACCGTCATGAGGTGGTGAGAGCAGGATTCAGATCCAAGCTGCCTTTCTCTAGATTAGAAATCCCAGCCAGGGACAGTTCTTCCCCCTCCAGGGGACATCACAATGTCTGGAGACACTTGGGTCGTCAGAATTGGGGCTGGGGGCTTCTGGCATCTCATGGGGAGAGGTCGGGATGCTGCTGGACGTCCTACGATGCACGCTGTGGGCCCCCGATGCCAACAGTGCTGAGGCTGAGAAACCCTGCTCTGGGCCCCTCCTCGCTGGGCGGTCACCCCTAAGCCAGCCATAGAGGTATAGATGCAATAGGTGTCGGGCCTTCAGCTGAGCCTCCCCTTCTGTCTGCTGCCCGTCCGGGCCTGGAATAGAAGGTGCATGAGGGTCCCTGCCGTCAGCACCTTTTCACCGAGGTTGGAGGTCAGAGTCCCATTCTCCTGCCGTGGTCCCTCCAAGCTTGGCTCTGGGCAGCCTCCCTGACCTAAGCCTGCAGCAGCCATCTCATGACTGTGCAGGGCCAAGGTGCCCTCTCCCCAAGGTCAGCGTGGCAGCAGTGGGGGTAGAGGAGAGCACCCCTCTAATCGATGGGCCCCGCCTAAGGCCAGGAGAAGTTGCTGGCGCAGTGGGTTTTGAATGTGGGACTTAGGGTTTAGGTTCTGGTGACTTCTGCCAGACTCTGGCCAGCTGCTGGCCTGGGCAGTGTCCTGACAGCGCTGGGGAGCAAATCGTGGGCACTGAGCAGAGCAGGGGGGGCTTGGTCCATGAGCTGATTCCTCAGGCCCTGGGCCGCTCTCCTCACCCCATCCCCACCTGCACTCCTGTAATGTCTGTATTTAGAAATGTTTACGGATAATAATGGTGTTCAGCCCCAAAAGGCAGACAGGAGCGTCCTGACAATTGCAGTGCGGCTCCGGGTTGGAGCTTTTTTCAGGGAGCTGAGCTAGTCCGGAGCGCTGCAGGGCTGTTTGCCAATCACTGCCTCCGAGGGAGGTTTGGAGAGACAGGATCCAGGCGCCTGCAGGGAGACAGAGTTCCCTGGGAGAATGAGGACCTTAATTCAGAACCATTCTTTGACCAGAAGGTAAGTGGGATTCCCCCAGACACCTCCGAAGGAGGGAGGGGTGTAGGCGTCTTTTGTAGGGGAGGCCTCTTAAGAAGGCAGAGACTTCGCAAAAGTGAACAGCACCAGGGCCAGCGGAGGGGGAAAGACTGCCCCGCCCCACCATGAATCAGATGGCCAGGTTGGGAGTCTGGGCTGAGAGATGGGTGTGCCCTTCTCCCCACAGATGGGTCGATTTTATGTGTCTGGTGGGTCGGGCCAGGATTAGCCAGCAGCCCTGCCACAGAGACCAGAAAAAGAGTCTTTTGTTTCCACAGGAATGCTATTTTAACCTATTACTTCTGTGCTAAAAATAAAAATCCCACCTGGATGCCTTTTCATCTCCAGCTTGTAAGCTGATTCCCAGGGAATAATAGATTGTCGTGGATGTGCATTTTGACTGCATGGGGTCCTATTCCGAAGCCAGGTTTTGTCAAAATTCAAAGTAGGGGAGGTTTCCTACAGTGGAGGTTTAAACCTTCATTTAGCATCAGGGAAAAAGATTGCACAATCAGGAGGCATTGCACTTTGGGAATCTCCACCACAGAATCCCTGCTTGGGAGGCGGGGCGTGGGGAGGAGCGTACATTTTGCTTTTCTGTGAGTTTGCATTTGGCATAGTTTTTGGATTTGGGGTTCTGAAAAATGGTTTGCCGGTGAGGTTGGATATCTGAAGTTGGGGCCAAAGAGGGAAATGGGGAAACTAATTCTGAGTGGTAATATGGGTCGTGGGAAGTTCTTGAAAGTAAAATTGGTTCCCGACTGTGCCCTGCTGTCTTTCTAAGCTGCAAGTTTTTGGCCCCAGAGGGAAATGGTGATCTGTATCCTAATTTCTTCAGGAGACGGCAGTTGTCTGAATGCCAAATCCCCTCCCCTGAAATGCTTGCTTTTTTTCTTAGCGGGGGTGGGGGGGTGGGGTGGGGGTGGGGGGGGAGCAAAGATGGTAAGTTAGCAGTGCTTTTGTGGGATGTCCTTGGCATGTTACACTGTGAGGATGAATTACAGATTTATGCAAATTCATAATGATGGTAACCACTTACAAAAATCTAAGCATAACGGATCATTAAAAAACACCATGCTTGAAGTTCATTCAGAAATCATCAAGGGTATATTGTTTGATTAAGGAGAGAAGGGAACACTTGTCCTAGAGCCATCATGTCAGCTGTCACCTAGGTGTGACTCTCTGAGAAGCAAATATTCCCAGTAAGACACGCCGCAAATTGGCCGCTGTTTAATTTCACAACTTTTACCAGGCGAGCTAAAGGAAGTAGCCCTTATGAAAGCGCAGTTTCCTTACCATAAATGACCTTCCCTCCAGAGCCACACCCATGGGTGGCTTGGCAGTTTGTAGTTCTCTGTCCACATGGAGTAGATATAGACTTTCTTTTTCCCTGTATTATTATTATTATTATTTTGGGATTAACTCTTTGGTTCCAGGCAATTGAGCCCTGAGTCAGTATGACTGGCAGCCTGTGACTTATGCGATTGTTAATTACATTGTTGTTACATAAGGCAATAGCTTTACTTGTGGGGTGACTGACTGCTCCTACCTTGCAGGTGCGGAACATTCTATTTTTAGACTGTAAAGTATCACCCTGGGAGCAACCTGCTCACTCCTGCCTCCCCTGGGGCCCTTCGCTTTGTACCCACAGAGCTGTGGGCATGAGGGCACATGGTATATGGACAGAGCAGCCCGCTTCTCCTGTCCAGGGCCCGCTGGGACCTAAGGAGTGGCCAGAGGCTGTTTTTCTTTCTGGTCCTGGAGTTGATGAACCAGAGCCCTTTCTGCTCAGCCTGTGGTGCTATTTTTAGCTCCCTTTCTTCCTTGCTTCTTGACACAATTTGACATGTCACAGCAGAATCCCGTCTACTTGCAGAGCTTACTGTGTTCTGCAATCTGTTTTTTGTGGGGCAGAAATCATCTTTGCCTGAGCATATTGTATTGTCGTTACTTAGGTGGGAGGTTAAGATAATACCCATTAACTTCAAAAGATACATGCAAAATAAAATCTAACGGTTTATTTTATTTCTGTGCTAATTTCCCGGCTGACCGGCTGGCTGGCTGGCTGGCTGGCTGGCTGGCGTGAGCACCTGGACGGGAGGGAGGGAGTATTCTTCCAGCTGTTGGCTCAGAGGGCAGAGAGCAGTGGTCCAGGGTTTGAGAACCTGCATCAGAATCCCCCGGGGAGGGGGGCGGGGCTTGTCACAGGAGCCATTGCAGCCCCACCTGCACAGTTTCTGATTCTGCAGGTCTGGGATGGGTGTGAGAATTTGCATTTCTAGTGTATTCCCAGGTGATGCCCCTGGTCCGGACCACTCTTAGAATCACTGATGTAGAATCACAGTGAAGGTCAGTAAATACTTAGAGCGGGGAGAAAAGGCGTAATTCTAGAGCCAATTTAGAAAATGTTCAGATAGCAGAGAGCAGGAGATTTCTGTTGGTTTGTATCCTGTCCACATGGTTGAAGATGAACTTGACAGGAAAAGAAATGAAAGTTTACAGAAAAACTTTATTTCACAGAAGGGCTGAGTATTAGATGATCCGGGGAATTAGTTGGTAGATGGGACGTTACTTCAGGGGGATAAGGCTGAACTGTGGAGAGGTGGAGTGTCACAATTTTAGACCACTTACTTTGAGATGGTTCAGCAGTGCCCACGGTCTGTGAGAGAAGTATGTGTGAGTAAATATATAGAACGCACAGAGCAAAATAGTAACAATCGCTGAACCTGGGGGTGTTCATTATATAGTCTTAACACTTTTCTGCAAGTTCAAAGATCATATTAGCATGTTAGGAACAGTAATAGGGCCGAGGGCTCATCTTGTCTTTTTTGTGTGTGCTTCATCGTGGGTGTTTAGAGCTAAGTTTCTCTGGGTGTGTCAGGCATGTGCGTGGACACACACGCAGCCCCGTCGCCGTTACAGTTAGTTCCTGGGACACGATCATGCCCCTGGTTCATGTCTCTTTCGGGCTGTCTTACTGGCACCGGTATAAAGTTCCTTCCCGGAACTCGGCTTAAAGATGCGTCCGTTCTTCCCTGACACATAAGCCCCCTACTGCAGTTGCGCCCCTGTGTTTTTAACAGAAGAATTCCATAAGCTCAGGGCCTGTGACACTGCGGGGAGAAGCTCCTAGAACCTGACTGGGGACAAAGAGGTGGGTGGAATTAGTACCAGCTCTTCTCCGGGAGAGCTCTTCTCTGGCCCGGAGTCGAGGCTCAGGGCTCTCACGTCGAGGGGGAAACACGACGCAGGGGTGTGTGGGGTCAGGCGCCCACCGTGGGCCCCGCGAGTCGCTGCCACCAGGCCCTAGGACTGTCTCCTTTCCTTCCTTCCTCCCCTTCCCATCTCTCCGTTTTCCTTCCTTCTTTTTCCCGCACGGCTTCTGATCCGAGTAAGTAGCACAATAGGAATCCAGAATTATTAAATTTCACCCTGGGAAATAAAGCACCTCACCTGTGTCTTCCCAGCAGCCCCCCCCCCCCCGCCCCCACGGGTGAGCACACAGCGCGTGCTGGCTCTTTGCACATCTCCCTCATCCTCACTAGGGCCTGGAAGGCAGGTCCTACCGTTGGCTGCCATTTGACAGATGGGCAAACTGAGGTTTAGAAGTGTAAGGAAGTTGCCCCTCATCCCAATCTGGAGCCCATTGGCCCCCAAGCCCACATTCTTCCCCACTAGTGTGGTGGGGAGAGCAGGGCAGGGTAGGGAGTCCTCTGGTCCCTTCTGGGCTCTGCTGGCCACCCTCAGGCCTGGCTACTCACTCCCTCGAGCGAGGGTAACCAAGTGCTTACCCTTGGGGCTTGGAGATAGACTGGCCGGGTCTGCGTCTCCCAGTGGGTAATTCGTGTGAGCTTCCAAACAGGGGCTACTTGATACGGGGACCGTAGGCCCACACTGATGAGAATATTTACTGTCTGGCCTGTTGCAGAAAAAGTTTGCTGACTTGTGATTGTTCCCATGAGGTAGCTGTCTGGGTGGAGATCAGACACACACACCGCACAGAGAAAATGCAGCAAAGATGTTAACAATGGTGTGGTGGTGTATATACAATTGTGTACATATAATTGTTCAGTTTACTATTTTTTCTACTTTTCTGTATGTTAACAAAATGGTAAGACATTTTGATAACTGTCATAGTGATGACCCCCGGGTCTCTAGAGGAATGCCACAGGGCTCTATCCTAAGTCCTGCAACATCAGTATTTGCCTTAACAACTTGGCAGGTTAACAACAACTGGGCAGACGATGGAACTGATAAAAGCATTAACAGTGAGTCCAAGAGTCAAACGTATATCTCAGCAGACCGCTTGGGAGGCTGAGATGACGAGACGTTTCATGTTGCTAAACTTCAAGCCCCCAGCTTAGGTTCACAAAGCTCACTGCCCAGGCCCCGCCAGGAGTAGCCGTGGGTGGGAATCTAGCCTCTTCGTTGAACTAAACTGATGTCCACTGCCCCAGAGCGTGGGCACTGTTCTGGCTGTCGGGATATCGGTGAGCAGAGCAGGCATGTTAGCTGGTCCCTGGGGGCCTGCATCTGATGGGAGAGGGGCGGCAATAGCCAGTACCCATCACCGGTAGGGAATCACCCCGCACGCTGGTAATAAATGTTGTGGGAAATTAGCAGGGGACGGAGGGCAGGGGGACGGGAGCCTACGTGTGGTGGGCGGGAGACAGCTGAGTGTTTGAATCAGGGTGGGCATCACTGAGGAGGTGACATTGGAGCCAGAACTGGAGGGCAGTGAGGAAATGAACCATTGGATATCGGGGGCAGGGGGGTGGGAACCATCAGGGCAAAGGCCCCCTGTGGGAGCCCCCGGGGGTCCAGGAGCAGTAGGAGAGAGCCGGCAAGGTCGTAGGAGGGGGCTGCCAGGACTTCGGGTTTTGTGCCCAGTGTGCCAGGAGCCATCGGAGGGTTTGAAACTCAGAGACTTGAGATCGGACATAGGATTTCGGGGACCCCTAGGCCACTGTGTGAGGGCAGGCAAGGGTCAGGGAGTCAGGCCAGTTCCGAGGTCACTGCTGCGATCCAGGCGGAGATGGCAGTGACTGACCACGGCAGGGGGGGCGGGCGCAGGTAGAAGGTGGAGCCAGTGGGATCGGCTGAGGGAGTGAACCAGGACGGGAGGGCTGAGGGTGACCCTCAGCTTTTGTACTGAGAATCAGGAGGACGGAATTCCCTTCCTGGCCTTGGAGGAGACGGCCCTGGGTAGAGCAGGTTATGGGGGAGAGAAGTTCATTTGGGCCACGTTGAGCTTGAGGTGTCAGTGGGACATCCACGTGGACACAGTAGATGGCACCTGGTGGCCTGAGCCTGGCGTCCATAAAGGGCTGGGCAGCAGCTCTGCATCTTGAAGGCTCTGCATCACGGATGTGGCCGATAGACATACAGCACGTTCTCTGATGAGCTCTCTCCCAACTCACTTGTCTGCCACCTTTAGGGTACTTGGCTGAATATTTTCTTTTTTTCTCTTTTTTTCGCGGTACGCGGGCCTCTCACTGCTGTGGCCTCTCCCGTTGCGGAGCACAGGCTCCGGACGTGCAGGCTCAGCGGCCATGGCTCACGGGCCCAGCCGCTCTGCGGCACGTGGGATCTTCCCGGACCGGGGCACTAACCCGCGTCCCCTGCATCGGCAGGCGGACTCCCAACCACTGCGCCACCAGGGAAGCCCTCTTTTAATTTTTATTAAAAGAAAGTCTATTTACTTTTACCTAAAACTCGTTTTAAAAGGAAATCTTTTGCTGCGACTTCAAGTGGAAAACCACTTGCTTTTAATAAAAGGTAACCATAAAAGTAAAACAATGACTATAAAATAACATTTAGTTCAAACTAGACGTGACCTCGCACCAAGGTCTCTGACCCAGAAGACCCTCTGTACTTGTTAAAACACCAAGATCTGCAAGGGTAGGGGGGCATCAGAATCATCTTGGCACTGAACTAAGACTCTCTCCAACTTTCTCTGGAAGAGTAGAGGGGAATTGAAAAGGGACTAACCTCTGTTACTTTGCGCTGGGTCCATGAGCCCCCGAAAATCACCTTATCACCCTCGTATCTGTGCCTGGATCTTTCTGAGCGAGCAGCTGATAGATGGAGAATGTATACAGTAATGGAGCTTAGGGTCTAGCTTGACCCTCTGCTCAAGGTTGAGTTCCCTTTGAGATGCTGTGTTTTCTGGAGGACTTTGGCAAACTGGAATTTGCAAGAACATTGAGCGGGACTGTGGCTGTTTATTCTAGAACAGACTGAAGGGATGGCAACCCTGGAAAGAAAGGGGGGGATTTGTCTCTCCTGGTTCCAGAGGGTGGCACTGGGACCTACAGGGAGGCTACAGCAGACAGCTTTCAATTCCCTCTGAGCACACGCTTCCGTTCTGAGAATTCTCATTGGAGCTTGTGTTTTTAAATTAAATCATCCGCTTCCTGACTCATCTCTTTCCTCTGGGGTGTTGCTTTTTCCTGTTTCTTGTGGTCTCTTTTTCACGTTGCAGCCTTTCCTCCAGCGCCATGGTTGACCTTTTCTGCTTCAAAATGAAGCTGCAGAGAGCAGCAGAGCACACAGGGGCCGGGTGCCTGCATCAGAGATTGTACCTCAGGCTGTCCTGGTCTGGAGCTGGCCTTTGTGCTGAGGGCACTTGCAGAAGCTTCTCGTTACGCGTGGTCTGGGGGCAGGCACAGGGGACCCAGTATTCTGTGCCTGGAGATGGGAGCTGTCTGTGTTATCTGTGGTCCTCCCTTTGGCTGATGGTGAGAAAGGAGTTCACCGTCATGGGAAGTACGTAACCAGAATCCGGGGATGGAAGGCCTTTTGGACCTCTGGGGTCCTTCCTGTTGTGCGTTTGTATAGTTTTGCCTCTGCGACCTCTCCTTCAGGACTCCTTCCCTGGGTGGGGAGCGTCTGGAGCGTAGCGTCTGCTGACCTGCTGTCACATCACGCCCAGCCCCAGTCGGGCTCTGAAATGTTGAATGGGTGGATGGGTGGGTGGGTGAAAGTATCTGCCGCTGAAGCCGGCTGCCCGACGCAAGGCCACCGAACCCAGCTTGGCCCGCATGTCCAGCCTCCACGCCTCAGCTGGAACGTCCTCACCGCTCCCCCCCGCAGCTCTCCAAATCCTGCCTGTGCAGCCAGGACCCCTGTTGTATGAGATCTTGACCCGCCACCTCCACGTCAGCCCCCTTTGTGGCCCCCCCCTGCCACCGTCCTGTACCCACCCACTCTCATTTGGCTTCTCGTGGTCTCCCTGCTCCACCCTCACCTCTGGGAGAGCCCGGGAGGCTCTCAAAGTGCAGATAGATCTTGTCCCAGCCCCGCTTCCTGTTGCCCTTGGATAAAACCCAACCCCCCAACCATGGCCTCTGAGATATGCCTCCCTCGGTCACCGCATCCTCCATCCCTGGGAGTGGCGGCTGTGTGGTTATGGTCAGGAGTTCGGAGTCGGAGCCTCGGACCCCCTGGGTTTGGACCTGGCTCCCTGCGTGCTTGCTTTGTGGCTTCCTTTCTTATTTTCCTCCTCTGTAAACAGGTGATGCTGAAGATACCCACCTCATAGGTTGTTCTGAGGATAGACAAGTCATGGGTGAAAGGCTGAGCACACCTCCAGGCTCACGGTTGGTGCCACCTAAGTGTTTTCTTTTGTTGTTTCTCTCCCTGCTACGCACAGCTTTCTAGCCCCTTTCACCTTTCTTTTTTTTTTTAAACATCTTTCTTGGAGCATAATTGCTTTACAGTGTTGTGTTAGTTTCTGCTGTACAGCAAAAGTGGATCAGCTCTATGCATACGAATATCCCCGTATCCCCTCCCTCGTGCGTCTCCCTCCCACCCTCCCTATCCCACCCCTCCAGGTGGTCACAAAGCACGGAGCTGAAGATGTGACACATATATACAATGGAATATTACTCAGCCATAAAAAGAAACGAAATTGAGTTATTTGTAGTGAGGTGGATGGACCTAGAGTCTGTCATACAGAGTGAGGTAAGTCAGAAAGAGAAAAACAGATACCGTATGCTAACACATATATATGGACTCTAAAAAAAAATGGTTCTGAAGAACCTAGGGACAGGACAGATAAAGATGCAGACGTAGAGAACGGACTTGAGGACACGGGGAGGGGGAGGGGGAAGCTGGGATGAAGTGAGAGAGTGACATGGACATACACACACTACCCGTTCGCCTTTTTTCACATTCCTTGAGTTTGTCAGATGATTTCCCATGGCTGCTCGTCCTGTCCCTTCACTAAGGACACTATCCCGTCTTGTCACTGTCCCTGTTATTTTGGGGGTCTCGGGATAAATGTCACCTCCCCTCTAACCATCCCATTTAAGGTAGGTTCCCCCACCCACATTCCATGGGGTGCTTTTGTCTGCTGATGGGTTGTGTTTGCGCCAGCCAGCACGTGCCCGTCACGAGGCTGTGGGCCTTGTCTGTAGTTTCCTTTGCTGTTTGGAGGGAGGCCACCAATGACTGTCTGTTTGTTACCAAACCACACTCAGGTCCTCTTGCCCACGTAAAGTAAAGCCAATCCACTGACACTGGGTGGTGGGGAAGGAAAGCACAGCATTTATTGCAGGCACCAAGCAAGGAGTTCAGGACACCTAGTGCTCAGGAAGCCCGAACTCCCCAGTGGGTTTCAGCAAAGCATGTTTACAGGCCAGGTGAAGGAGGGGGTCCCAGGGCGTGTGATCAGCTCGTGCACCATTCTCTGATCGGTTGATGGTGAGGTTACAGGGCGGTCACAGGGGTTAACATTATCCTCGGGTGCCGGGAGGTCTGGGGGCTATGTGCTCAATATCATCAGGTAGTTACTTTCTTCCACTTGGTGGTGGTTTTAGCACCTGATAAACGACTCAGGAAATGTGCATCAGATACTTTTATCTGGGTGCTTCAGAGAGGAGCTGAAGCAGAGGCTATGGGGGCGGGATCTGTCCCGAGAAGGCCCCACAGGGTCCCTCGGGGTTATGTGTTGGCTGAATGAAGGAAGGAAGGAACACACGGACTGTTGAACCATGGTGCGAGGGGCTGTGTCATTCACACGGCGTGAGGTGTGGGCCGCACCCTATGCCTAACTTCTGCTCTGCGTTTTCCCTCTGAATTCAGAAGGTGCCGGCCTCAAGGGCAGGAATGCCAGCTCGTGCCGTGCAAGGTGTCAGGTTCGTAGGTGCAGCGTCGTGCTATGAATGAGACCGAAAGGGGCTGAGCAGAGGGGGTCAGGATCGTGGTTCTGGAGCTCACGTGATCCTGACTCCTCCTACTCGTTAGCCCAGTGACCTTGGCCAACTTTATTTTATCCCTCAGTGCCACAGTCTCCTTATCTGTGAAATGAGAGTAATAATAGTGCCTGTCTTAAGGGTTGTTGGGAAGATTAAATGAGTTAGTGATATTTAAAGGTCTGGAACAGTGTCAGTGTCTGGCACGTGGTAACTGCTGTGTAAATGGGGCTGATTGGATGATGATGATTGATGATGTTTTGTAATAGATTTAAAATGTGGAGTAGCAGAGAATTAAAGAAAAGGCTAGCAAACTAAAGAGAGGAAAGCCAGGATCCAGGAAACGTTTGCCAGGGAACGCATGAGCCCTGTTTGCAGTGTCAGGTGGATTGAGACTCATGAACTTTACTGAAACTGAAATGTACTGAAGCTGATGGCAGGATCCATTTCCCAGAGCATGGACGCAGCCCCCAGCAGGTGTCAGAGATGATTTTCCAGCAGTGCGTTTCACATTCTCTGTGGAATAGGACCTGTTTTAAAATTTCCAATATGCTACAAACTATTTTCTTTGGTGCAGAGAGGAACATTGTGGCACTTCACCCTAAAGGGAAGAGGGTGGAGTGTGTGGTACCTGGGACAGATCCCTACCTTGTTGCCGCTGGCTACACACACTTGCCTGGTGGGCAGTGGTCCCAGATGCCCTGCCGCTGTTTCTGATGTAACTCAGATGGGGCTTTGACTGTCACGGGATCCCATGGTCGGATGGCTATTCTCTTTGAATTCTATTTCAGTTTTCTGGTTGTAGATCAAGGAGAAGATTTTAGTTTGTGGCTGGTGTGTCTTTGACACTGGATGCTGGTTGATTTCTCTTTCCTAGCAAGCAAAGAACAGCCTCAGACACGGAGCCCTGCAAGGGTGCAGTGCCTGCCAGAATAGAATTATATTGACTTGTTTCCATTGTAGTTGTTTTATGGCCACTTAACATTTCTGGAAATTGATTCTGGCTTTCTTATTAAAGCAGAGGTGTAAAGTTTCTTTAATAGATGCATTTATGTAGGTACAAAAAGTGAGTTGACTTAAGATGTAAATTATCCTGTAGCTGATTGTACATGTACGACAAATATAACGAAAACGGTACAGGAAGGATTCTTGACAAATCTGCAGAAGATGAGTGGAAGGCGGGGTCGGGGAAGCGGGAGTTGAGGGAGTGGAAGTTTGGGGGTCATTTGGGGCCATGTGAGCCCCTCCCCAGCTCCCTGGTGGGGTAGCATAAAGGACATGGCTGCTCCGCCTTGAACATCCACTTTGGGAGAAGCCACAGGAAGCTGTTATTCTTAGTACCGGAGAAGCCTGGTTTGCTTCATTTTTCAGATTCGGAGAACGTTGTGTCTGATTTTGTTTCTGTCTTCACCAGGGTTGCTAGGAAGCCCGGCATCCAACTTCATTTCAAACCTCCAATCTTTGCACAGAATATAGTCTGTGTTTTGTGTATTTAAGCCAAAATCATGTATTTTCTTTCCTCCTCTAGTGTCATCTCTTTTTCTTTTTTAGATCACTGTAGGCATTTCTGTAAGCCAGCTTACCTCCTTTTTGGAACACGATGGGGGTGATGATTAAATGCTGGATAAATAAATAATGATGAAGCTGTCTTCTGTAACTGTGAGACTGGGGGCAGCTTCGTTACTGGAGCTTCTGGAGGTGATCAGGACCAAGAGGCAGGCAGAGCATTGTAGGACGCGAAGAGCCTTTGTTCTGAGAGGCTCGGGCTGGGTGACGTCACGGTTGTTCTGAACGCTAATTTCTGTTATTTGGTGGTGTTCATATCTCCGGCCTCTATTTAAGATACAACATAGATTTCAAGGCACATATTTGCATTCTGTGTGGGCTGAGGTGCCTGGCTTCATTCTCTCTAAATATACCCACACCGCCCCATGGGTATTTTTAAATGCACGTCTTAAGAGCCAACTTTTCTACAGGGAGTGGGCTTATCATTGTGCCAGGGGAATTGCCATGTGGGTTTGCCAGGGCTGAGGGCAGAGACATTAACTCCCTGGGGGGAGGGCCCTTCCCCTTGCAGCCCGTGGCAGGGCTGCCCTGGGGGATCGCTCCCTAGCAGGGCGGGACTCAGTCCCTGGTGTCTGTCCTCACAGTTGCTGGAATGGCCAGGAGGCCAAGTGGCCTGAAGGTCACGTCTGAGGCCAGGTAGAGAGGATGACTCAGGAGAAAGATGGTTTGTCAAATAGTGGAGCGTGACAGAGACAGCAGGGCCTGGCGAGATTGAGTCCTGTGTTTTTTCACGCTTGTCTGAGGATCATTCGGAATATCGTGGGGATGCCCCAGGGGCCTGCTTGGAATCGAGGGATGCCAAGCTGTGTGGGCTCCGTCCCCTGTCCCCTCTCATGTGATTTTTTTGGATACCAGGATGCTGTGTGGATTGGCTTGGAGTCCAGACTTGGCTGGTGAGACAAGGGGGAAAGTCCCGCAGTAGCCCAGCCCCCTGACTTGACACGAGGGGAAACCGAGGCTCAGAAAGGGACCCGAGGCTGCAATTCCTCATCCTCCTGCAGTGTTCCCAGGGGATGACGCTGAGTCTCCCCTGGCCACTAAATCCAGAAACCTGGGAATCAACCTGACTCGGCCTTTTCCCTTCTCACCCTGCATCCCTGCAATATCCCTGCATCCCTGCAATATCCCTGCATCCCTGCAATATCCCTGCATCCTTCAGCCTCCGCCGCTGAGTACCTCTCAGATCCATCTGCCTCCCATCACCCCTAGCCATGACCACCGAGATCCAGGCCTCCTCCTGTCTCCTCTGGGAGGATGCAGCTGCATTCTGACCCACCCCTGCTTCCTCCGTATGCCCACCTAATTGGGTTTCTGCTGGGTAATTGGAGTGATCTTTTTAAACCTCAAATCTCATTATGGCAGTATCCCAATCCCCCGCCCCCCCCCCCCCATGTTCTGATCTTGCTTAAAATTTCTCAGGGGCTGCCCATGACTTGTAAGACTAAAAACACCCGAGCTCCTCACTGTGCCTGTCGTCCTGCCTGCCTGTTCCGGCTCCTCTCTGCCCCTCTGGCCACATAACGGTGTGGCGATCCTTCCAACCTCAGGACCTTGACACGTGCTGTAACCTGCACTGGAACTCTGACGGGTTCCACCCCCTGCAACTTGTATACACACAGGTCTTTCCTGGCGGACTTTTGCTCTTCCTTCCCATCCTAGACCAAGCACCCCGTCTTCATACGGCCCCAGTACGTTCCTGGTCCTTCGGGACACCCAGAACCAACTGTTGGTGTCTGAGTTGGGGTCCTCTCTGGCTTTCTCTCTCTTACCCACTGGACTGTCAGCTCCATGAAAACCAAGTGCACCTACCTCATGCCCCCCGAGTCCCGGCGCCTCCCAGGGTGCAGTCAGTATGTGCCGAGGAGACAGAGACCTTAGGTGTTATGTGGAGGCTGTGTGATGTACGTAGACGTCTGAGGTCCAAGCAGGAAGTGTCTTCCTTCTCATCGTCCCGCCAGTAAATCCTTCTTCATTGGGTCACTGAAGCATGGTCTTGTGGATTTTCAGATTCAGGGACCCCAGGCAAGGGGACCGTCTTCAGTTCACCATCCCCAGAGCCCCTGCCTTTTGTACCCAGAAGGGTCTCCAGTGCTGCCGGGACTATCACTATTTAACTGATTATTTGCCATCTGTCACAGCTCCAGAGCCTAGCCATCAAAGGTCACCGGTGATGGTCCTGCAGTCAGATAAGCTAGTTTTGTTGCAGGAGGGTGTATGTGGGAGGGTGTCCACCCAGGGGCCTTGGTAGCATCCCGGCCAGGAGGGCTGGGAGGGGCTTCGTACAGGGTTTGGGGGGCATGAGATGGATGATAATAGAAGGAATGAGGAAGTGAGGCCCAGGATTGGATATTGTCAAGAATAGCCTTCCACGGTGGGGTATCTCAGTGATCTTTGCTGAGGAGCTGGGAGAACAAATTGGGTGGGGATGTCTTGATAGGAAAGCAGGATTCATTCATATGAGGGATCCTTTGTACTTTCCGTGTGGCCTCACGTGTGTCCTGGTGGAAACCTTGTCTCTCTCCTGCTGGAATCGTCCTCTGATTGTCAACAGGGATGGTTTTCACTTTGCTCACTTCTCTACCATTTTTCTTCTTTCTTCTATTTCATATATTAGGGAGTTTAGCTGTGTGTCTGAGGTATGATTTGCAAATATTTTTTCTTGGTTTGATGACAGTCTTTTGACTTACAATGATTTTTGTCATACAGAAATTTTCATTTTTATGTAGGGTGAGTGTATCAAAATTTTCTTTCTTTTGTGGCTTCTGGGTGTCATGTCATTGTTAGAAAGGGCTTCTGAAGCCCAGGCTTATTTTTTACATGTTTTCTTTTAGTAGAAATATAATGTTATACAGGTGAAACTGATATGATGCTATAAACCAATATGACCTCAATAAAAAAAATTTTTTTAAATAAATGTTTCCTTTTACTTTTTCTATGCTGTCATTTTCCTTTTATGTTTAAAGCTTTCGTAAATCTGGGATTTATCTTGATGTAAATGTGAGGGACACCATCCTACTTCTATTCCAGTTTGCCACCAGTTGTTGTACCTCCATGTATTGAGTCATCCCACTTTCCCCTGATTTTCATTGCCTTCTCTATAAATATATTAAATCCATGTGATTTGAGGTCTGTATTTGGATTTTTCATTTTGTTCCACTGAAATCTGTCTGTTCTCGCAACAAAATCACCTTGTTGTCATTATCGTCGTGGTATATGATATGTTTTGATAAGAGGGAAGTTTGTTCCTTTCATCTTTATTCCTCTTTCAGTCTTTTCCTGGTTCTTCTTGTTTACTTTTTTCATTTAAATTTTAGCTTGTCTACTATCTGTCTTTTAAATCTCTGATAAATTTCTTACCAGGAATTTAGTCCCACAGGAATTACTGGATTTAAACCTGGAAGAAGGCTTGGAGAGCCCTTGTCTGACTCTCTCATTTTCTAGAGAGAACAGTGATTCTATGAAAGTGATGCCGTGAATTAGTGATGATGAACCAGGAAATCCCCCCATTCCCGTTCCTCAACTCGCTTCCCCACTCCCCAGCCAGAGCCTCTAGCTCGAAGGCTGGTCTTGCCCACTGCCAAGGAGACACTTCATCAGTGAGGCTTAGTGCACCCCTACGATGTCAATTTGATCTCAGTCAAAGCACCTCCTTCTGCTACGTTGATTTTACTGGAAAGGATGGAGCTGAGGGATTCAACCTCGATTTTCATTTTGCTATTCACATTCTAGCAAAGCTACAATGTAGTCAACACCACTTCTTTGTTTCCATGTCGGGAAGGAAGTTTTATTGGAAGGGTCGGCTCCATTGAACTTGTGGGCAAAATCTTAAAAGTACCCAGGGCAGGGCATTCAGCAAGGAAGTGAGCGGTGTGAGACGGAGTCTGAGGAACAAAGGCCTTGCAAGCATTGACCCAGCGGGGCCGCTGGACTGGAATGGTAATAAATAGAATTGGGTGAGAATCCAGGAGGTCACACGTGGTTCGGCTTCGGAGGCGTCCTTGTTTGTGCTTTGCTCGGAGTGAGCATTGGCTTATAAATAGCATCTGGCCAAGCGCCCGATGATGATTTTGACTGTCCCTTGCCGAAGGCCTGTACCGGTAGCTCGGTTGTGAGACTGTCATGGGTCTCCGCGACCTCACTCGGAGGGGGAGGGTAGGCAGTGAGAGATGCTGCTGCTGTTAGAAATGAACATGTTTGGACCACATGCCCGGTGCCGTCCTCCACGTGCTTTGTGAATTAACCCTTTAGTCTTCAAACAGCTCTTGGAGGCAGGTGCTATTTTTATCCCCATATTACAGATGAGGAAACTGAGCCCCAGAGAGGTGAGGGCGGAGCCACCTACTGCCCACAGCTCCCGCTAGGATGTAGGTATATGAAAATAAAAACAGCATCAGATATAACCCCACGACCCAGAGATGAGCACTGTTGACATCCTGGTCGAGCCCATGACAGTGTTTTTCCCTCTTTGTATGTGTGTAAGTATGGATTCCATAAACAAAACTGGGATCATGCTGTTTATGCTGTATCCTGTGTTTTAACCTCATGTTACTTGGTGAACGTTTTCACATGAATAGCTTAGCGACTGAGTATTTTTGTCTCAGGCATTTTCATCTTACCTCTTGAACTCAATTTCTATCTAGAAAATGGGGGTGATCACGAGATCAGCCTCGTAGAGGGTGTCTATTTTGCTTTGATTTGGGGAGGGTTAAACGAACTCACGCACTTAGCCCCATCCTGTAACATCCGCTCTAAACTTTAGTACATGTGCATTTATTTGGGACGAGAGCAAACAGTGTGCTAGGCTATTTGGAAGGTCATATGTAGAGAGAAATGCTTTGAAGGCTTTGGTACTAGCACAAAATAAAATTAAATGGAGGTCAGATCATAGAGCACTTAGGGATTCCCGAAGTGTCCAGACCGACAGTGGCTGGCTGTAAATTACAGAAGTAACCCAACGGTGCTGCCTCTAAGATTCTGAACACAGCATCGATTAGCACCAAACAATGGACAGCCAGCCTCTTTCAGGGCTTACTGAGAGCCTCTAAAGAGTGTCACCAATGGAGGGAGAGATTGGAACGATGACCTGAGATGCTGCCTTTAAGTGTGTGTTGACCTGTCTAGAGGGAGGGACCTGCCCGTTCTCCCCATGTGGCTGAGCGCGGTGGGAGTCCACCTTGGGCTGTACTTCTTGCTCCCTTGCTGCTTTAGTGGTGCTCATCATACCTGAGTGCAGTTTGTACACTCAGACTGGGGCGTTGGTATTCCAGCCACTTCGCTGAGAAGGCCCAGGGCGACTCGGTGAATGCTAAGGAACGGCTCCTGCCCTGGCCCAGCCTGTGCCCAGCTCCCTGGGCAGCTGCCCAGTATGCGGGGGAGGTGGGAGACGCATGCCAATGGGCTTTGAAGAGAGGCTGGTCAGCTTCTGACCACTTGGGGTTGACAGTTCCCAGAGTGGCCCCTTAGGATACCCAGATCTGCTTCAGGGAGACCTTGAAGGCCTCTGAATTTCCTCCCTGCCTCATTCTGGCTTTACCTGAATCAGTATGGGGACATTGCTGTGTGTCATGCTTTCCTGTTGCGGGGTCTCTGGCTCACCAGGTGGATGGACACTGAGACTGTCAGCGATAATAATAATAAAAACCCCCTCAGAGTTGAACAGAGGATGCTGGGATTTAAGCAGATGTTTGGGTAGAGAGGAGGAGCAGGGCTGGGGGTGGAGCTGGAGGGCGATGTGACAGTATCACTCATATGTGTCGTCCCCTTTGCTTCTCACCAGGGATGCATGAGGTTAGTGTCGCCCCATTACCAGGTTATGAAACGAAGGCTCAGCGGGTGGAGGTAAATCAACCCAGGTGTGGACAGGGCTTCTCTAGAGCCTTTGACAAAGGATGTAGGCACTTGTGGCCCCAGTGGGAATCTTCCTCGCCGCCTTCTTTGTCTGCGCTCGTCATGTTTCTTGAGTTGCTACTGGAAGACTGAATTCAGATGCTCCCTAGATCCATGTCATGACTGCACGGAAACAGGAAAGTCATACTTATTGCCATGCTGGCTCAGACCTACTTCTTTATCCCTGTCCTACACACAGAGGCCCCTAAAACATATCAAGTGGTGCGGAGGGGACTTCGGAAGCCAGGAGACGTGGTTGCAGACTCGTCTACCGTTTCTTAATCCTGGGGCCTTTGGCAATTCACCCCCCACTTCCTCGGCCTCATAGCAGCTGTGGCTACTAGTCACCCATGAGGATGCAGGACGTAGTCATTTTCAGGCCAAGAAAGGACTGGAGAAGATTAGAAGGAAGGCGGGAGAGAAAAGAAAGGGCAGGATGTCTTCCACCCAAATTTGACAGTGTCATGTGTTGGCAAAAATGTGGGTGAGACAGCTTTCAAACATTGCAGATGTAAACTGGGATGGCCATTCTGGAGTGGCGGTATGGCGATATCAAGTGACATTGGAAATGTGCGTGCACCCCATATCTATTTCTAGGCAAGTGGAAGTGGGCGCGGAGGCGTGGGCCAGGGTGGTCCTCATGGTTAGAGCGTTGTGTGTCGTAATGAAACCCTGAAAGCAACCTAAATGGCTGTTAGTAAGGGGCCAGATATATCAGATATGGTATGTTCCTACCTTGAGGCTCTAGGCGGTCGTTTAAAGGGATGAACTAAATTTCTGTGGCAAAGGAAAGTTG
The DNA here is from genome assembly GCF_963924675.1 of Phocoena phocoena. NCBI lineage: Eukaryota > Metazoa > Chordata > Mammalia > Artiodactyla > Phocoenidae > Phocoena > Phocoena phocoena. Next base: position 84,224,738 of record NC_089233.1, read on the forward strand.
CCAGACCAAAATTTACAGTGTGATATTATGTTCGTAAACCGAACCCCCCCCAACAAAACAATATGATGTATATCAGATAAGCATGGTATGAGGAAGGGGTGGGGAGGGAGAGGGGGGGAGGAGGGAGGAGAGGAGAGAGAGAATAAGTGAGAGTGTGTGAGTGAGCTGCTAAATGTTGGGCTAGAAGGACGTATACGAAATCCGTGATCATTGACCCCTTCTGGGGGTGTTGAACGCGGCAAAGGAGGACTTCACCGTCATCAGTGATGCTCATTGTATATATTATATATATCATTATGCACTATGTATATTATCTATGTCATTACACACTGTGTATCATACACACTGTATATATCATACATACTATCTATGCTTTAGGTATCATTGCACACTATATATGTTATATGTATCATTACACACTACGTATATCACACACACACACCAAACGAAAGCTTTAACAACCTCCAGCTTTGTACGTTTGATATATTGTTCTGTGTGCTTTAAATTTTTAAAAAATTATTCAGAGAAATTAGTGAAACAATTTTAAAAGAAAGAGATTTGTTTGGGGAGGGAAAAAGGCTGGACAGCTGAAGATCCATAGTTTAAGTTCAAGGTCAAATTTGACTGACTTTGTAAGGTACTCTTCTTTTCTCCTAGAGAGTGTTTTCCAGCAGACACTTATTAATCGCCTGTCGTGTACACGGTCTACAGGACTGTCCACGGTGCTAGTTCTTCAACTACTAGGCTCGCAAATAAATCCCCTAATTGAGTTCATCTTTGATGATCTTTTCCTCTCTGATAAGGACTCACGTTGTCACATAAGCTTTGGCCCATATGAACTACAGAGTACTGAAAGTGAGTGAGCAATGCCTGGGAAGTACATTCATTCAGAAGCATGACTTTCCCAGATGTTCTGGTGTTTCTGCTGATGCCGAATTCCCAAGGCCAAAATAAGTACAAAGGTCACATCTGAGCTGCAAAAACATCAGAAAATTGTTGGCGTATTAAGTGGAAGGGGTGTCATTTCTTATTTTTTATGGGCCTGGAGGACTCCAAGAATAGGGAAACATCTCAGACCAAACTCGAAGAGGACAGACATGCCAGGCCCATTGGCTGTCATCTTTATCTGTGGAATAGGGAAGCATCTCGGACCAAACCCGAAGAGGACAGACCTGCCAGGCCGGCCCATTGGCTGTCATCTTTATCTGCTTCCACAGCGTGGGGTTCGGGCTGTGGTCTGCAGGGAGACGGCACTGCTGCCTTATCTTGTTCTAAGTCTTGGGCTGGAACCAATATGGCGCCCTCTAGATTCAGAGCCAAGAGCTACAAGAAACATGGCCCGAACAAACCACTTCCCATCCAGAAGTCACTGGTTCTTGAGGAATCCACTGATTGCGCATTCACCCCTAGTGACTCGTAAAGACCTGACATTCCTTTTTATGCTATTAAAAAGAAGGCTACCAGTTCTGTTGACTCCGGTCCCCGGTATGTTATGATTCCTTTCAAATCTCTGTATGGGCTTGGCAATTATGTTTGGTTTGGCAAATGTTTTTCCTTTTTCCCCCTTCTTCCTTACATTTACTCTAAAAATATTTGAATAGATAATATTTGACTTGCTTTTGTAAGGTAAAAAAATTAAGCATCATGAAAGATGGGTAATGCTATTGTAAGTACTATTACTACCATCACCGTCACTTTTATTAGACAGTACAAAGGTTCCCTTCTCTGATTCTCTGGTGGTTCAGTCCTCTTCACCTGGGGCAACCACTGTTGTGAGTTCCTTCTTTGTGACTCCTGGCAGATAAACTTAAGTCATATATGTGCATATGTGTGCATGTGTGACCCTGCTTTTTCACCGTAATGATGGTATACTATATACATCGTTACATCAAGGCTGTTTGGTGCCTTTTCTTACTTGCCAGTATTTCTGGTAGATCATCCCATATCCATTTACATCAATCTTCCTCATTCTTTTTTTTTTTTTTTTTTTTTGCGGTACGCGGGCCTCTCATTGTTGTGGCCTCTCCCGTTGCGGAGCACAGGCTCTGGACGCGCAGGCTCAGCGGCCATGGCTCACGGGCCCAGCCGCTCCGCGGCATGTGGGATCTTCCCGGACCGGGGCACGAACCCGTGTCCCATGCATCGGCAGGCAGACTCTCAACCACTGCGCCACCAGGGAAGCCCCTCATTCTTTTTACATGTTCCTGATGTTCTAAGGAGAGCAAGTAGCAAACTGCTCTTCTCCGGCACCCCATTGGTGGGCACTGAGGCTGTTTCTAAATATTTGTCAATAAAATCAGCTCTACCGTGAATAATCTTATACCTGTGTACGCCTCTTTAGTGTCAGGTTCAGGTTTATTTGTAACATCTGTTCTGAAGATTGTAACTGCTGAGTCAAATCATACGTGCATTTTAAGTTTGGATAGATATGAAAAATTGGCCTGCAAATGTATGATACCAATTTATAATCACACCAGAATTAGTAGGGACTCTGTTTTCTGACCCCCTCACTAAGCCAGGTCACTGAAAATTCTAAGAGATGTGTCAACAAGAGTAGTGATCTCAAAAAGCAGAAGTCATTTTTTGACTTAAATTCAAGCTGTATTTACCATCAAAATGATATAATGTCTTTGCTTCAAAATAATGCAGCAGGGCAGGGGTGATTGAATGGGAGTTGGCGGGGGTGTACATGAGAGGCGATCACCCACGTATTAGGAGTCCTTGAAGCTGAGTGGTGGGTACATGGCCGTTCGTTTTTTTCATGCTATGTACTTTTGTAGGCACTTGCATTTCTTTATACTTTTTATAACAGGAATTTTCAAGTCACATGTGAAACAGTTTTACCATCTAATCCACACAGTAAACATTTGGACAATAAACTATCATGGATTTTTATTTTTCTGCCTGCGTTTAGTAAAAGCTCATCGTGTACCAGGCAGCAGACGAAATGCCTGGTGTGATCATCTTTACTCACTCCTGGAATCCCTGCAAGGTCAGGAGGTGATGATTTTATTTCTGTTTTACAGATGAGGAAACAGAGGTTTTGAGAGATTAGAACCAGGAAAGCAAGACATCTGACAAAGTGTCACACCATGTATGGCTGGCTGTCCCTTTGCCTGGTGGTTGCCCCCTGAATGCCACCTGCCTGCCAGCCTCTGGGGATACTGGTCACTCAGGTCCTGTCCCAGCAGGACAGGAGAGACTGGAATAGATGTGAATGGATTGTTTGAACATCCCACCAGCAACTCTTCTTTTATAATAGATTTAATTTTCAAGAGCAGTTTTAGGTTTGCAGAAAAATTGTACAGAAGACACAGAGTTCCCATAGACCTTCGCCACTCCCCACGCCCAGTTCCTCCTCTTATTAGTGTCTTGCATTAGTGTGGTACATTTGTTACCACTGAAACTCAACACTGATACATTGTTGTTAACTCAAGTTCATACTTTATATTGGGGTTAGGTCTTGGTGGTGCACATTCTGTGGGTTTTGACAAATGTGTCATGTTGTGTAGCCACCATTATGGTATCATACAGAATAGTTTCACTGGCCTGAAAGTCCCCTTTGTGCCACCTGTTTACCCCCCCTTCCCCCGCCCCGAAGCCTTGGCAACTGCTAATCATTTCACTGTCACTGTGCCTTCCCCAGGGTGTCCTATCGTTGGAAACATACAACATGCAGCCTTTTCAGACTGGATTCTTAGCGACACACCTTTAAGTTTCCTCCATGTCTTTCTGTGTCTTGTTTTATTTTTATCACTGAATACTATTCCTTTGCACGGATGCACCACAGTTTGCTCATTTACCTATTGAAGGACATCTTGAGGGCTTCCAATTCTTGGCACACGCAAAAAATTGAAATTTACCTTTTCAGAATGGTTAGATTTCACTTGTGAATCTTGTTGCACTTAGAGCACCATCAGATGCTCCCCATGACCTGAGGCCCAAATGGCCTGGGCTCCATCGCCCTCACCTCCCAGCCTGGCTTCCTCTCCTGCTTGTGTCCCTTCCCTCCTAAGTGCAGCCGCTCCAGCCTTCTTCCAGTTCTTCCACGTGCCTTGCTGGATCCCGCCTCAGCACCTTCCTGCTTACTCTCCCCTCTGTGCAGAAAGCTCTTACCCCAAGTTTTTGCACTGTCTAGGTCCCAGCTCAAATGACACCTCCTCTGAGAAGCCCTCCCTCACTGAAAGAAATCCATACTTCCCAGTAACCCTCCTTCACAAACTCCTGTTTTGATTTCCTTTAGTGCATTTTTCGCTCCCTGAAACGGTCCTAGCTGTTTGCTTGTTTGTTACCTGTCTCCCCACAGACAGAGGGCGGGACCACATCTGGCTCATCCCTGGCTGTATCCCCCAGCCGTAGAACAGTGCCTGGGGCACAGTGAAGAGGCTCAAAGAACATTTGTGGGGTGAACGAATGATTCATTGATCGGTATGACTGCTCTGATGTCCTCAAGTTGATAGCCTTACCTCTACACTGATCACATTCGCCCATTAAATATAAGATGGGGAAAGTACATCTTCAGCGACATGTGTTGTGTCTCGGGCAGCTTATGGGGAGACCCGTAACATGTTTTCACGCAGCTTCTGCTGGAGGTTAGTCTACACGCCCGCTCCCTCTGGAACAGAAGGGATGGAGCCATCAGTGTAACAGAAGGGATGGAGACATCAGTGTTGTATCATTCTGAACCAACATGTTACAAGAATCAATTTCAAAGAGATCCTTTAGAAATGCCTCTTCTCTCCTTTACCTCCCCATCTATTTAGACCCTGAACGGTGTTTATGTTGATTCTGCCATTCTCCATTCCTGAGGTGCAGATGTTAGTATTGAACAGGTCTTGAAATTTACTGACATAATTTCCATTGTCTTGTCAGTTCTCACAAGCACGAGTGGCCTTTTTTTGGTGTGTTGAATGATCCACAGTTGGGGACGGTTCGAAGGCATTTTTATGAGGACATTTAGTCATTGGGGACCACTTGTTCCTGACTCATGCATTTATTTTAAGTCTAAATCTTTTGAAAGGTCATTTAGATTTTGCAAACGTAGTAGGCGGGTCCCTGTCTCACATCCTTTCTCCTTGCCCATTCTTGCTTTCAACAAAGGAAATTATTTTCAGGTAAAGAAGATTTAGATGAGGTACAACCAGCCCAAGAGGAATATAGCTTTATTCACACATTGGTGAAGTGTTTGCATCTTCTCTTGGGGGAAGAATTGTGTCCAAGGTAGGAGGTGGTGAGAATTTTAACCGAAGTCTCTTTTCTGATTATGAAATTTGCACATGTGTATGATGGAAACATTTTCAGGTAAGTGTAAGAAAGAAAATAACTATTATGCAAGGACCTCTAAATAATCACATTCTGGTGTATTTCCTGTGTGTGTGTGTGTGGTGTGTGTGTGTGTGTGTGATCTCATTAGTCTGTAAACTCGGCCCCTGAGAAGATGCTCTGTGACAATTTACTGAATGAATGAACGTACATAGGTGTCACATCTTTCAAAGCAAAATTCGGCTAGTTTTCTGTATTTAGTTTTGTATTCTGCTTTTTTTTCCATTCAATACCAGCCATTCCTCATTTTCAAAAGGTTTTTTGAAAACAGAGTTTTAAATGGTGGAATGTTATCTCATTTTTTCCCCAGGTTTTTATTAGTTATCTATTTTATACATATTAGTATATATATGTCAATCCCAATCTCCCAATTCATCCCACCACCCTCCTCCCCGCTTTCCCCCTTTGGTATCCATATGTTTGTTCTCTACATCTGTGTCTCTGTTTCTGCCTTGCAAACCGGTTCATCTGTACCGTTTTTCTAGATTCCACATATATGCATTAATATATGATATCTGCTTTTCTCTTTCTGACTTACTTCGCTCTGTATGGCAGTCTCTAGGTCCATCCAAGTCTCTACAAATGACCCAATTTCATTCCTTTTTATGGCTGAGTAATATTCCATTGTATATGTGTACCACATCTTCTTTATCCATTGGTCTGTCGATGGGCATTTAGGTTGCTTCCATGACCTGGCTATTGTAAATAGTGCTGCAGTGAACATTGGGGTGCGTGTGTCTTTTGGAATTATGGTTTTCTCTGGGTATAGGCCCAGTAGTGGGATTCCTGGGTCATATGGTAATTCTATTTTTAGTTTTTTAAGGAACCTCCGTACTGTTCTCCATAGTGGCTGTATCAATTTACATTCCCACCAACAGTGCAAGAGGGTTCCCTTTTCTCCACACCCTCTCCAGCATTTGTTGTTTGTAGATTTTCTGATGATGGCCATTCTAACCAATTTGCATTTCTCTGATAATTCGTGATGTTGAGCAGCTTTTCATGTGCCTCTTGGCCATTTTTATGTCTTCTTTAGAGAACTGTATGTTTAGGTCTTCTGCCCATTTTTGGATTGGGTTGTTTGTTTTTTTAATATTGAGCTGCATGTATATTTTGGAGATTAATCCTTTGTCTATTGATTCATTTGCAAATATTTTCTCCCATTCTGAGGGCTGTCTTTTTGTGTTGTTTATAGTTTCCTTTGCTGTGCAAAAGCTTTTAAGCTTCATGAGGTCCCATTTATTTACTTTTGGTTTTATTTCCATTACTCTAGGAGGTGGGTCAAAAAAGATCTTGCTGTGATTTATGTCAAAGAGTGTTCTTCCTATGTTTTCCTCTAAGAGTTTTATAGTATCCAGTCTCACATTTAGGTCTTTAATCCATTTGCAGTTTATTTGTGTGTATGGTGTTAGGGAGTGTTCTAATTTCATTCTTTTACAGGTAGCTGTCCAGTTTTCCCAGTACCACTTATCGAAGGGACTGTCTTTTCTCCATTGTGTATCCTTGCCTCCTTTGTCATAGATTAGTTGACCATAGGTGTGTGGGTTTATCTCTGGGCTTTCTATCCTGTTCCATTGATCTGTATTTCTGTTTTGGGGCCAGTACCATATTGTCTTGATTACTGTAGCTTTGTAGTATAGCCTGAAGTCAGGGGGTCTGATTCCTTCAGCTCTGTTTTTTTTCCCTCAAGATTGCTTTGGCTATTCGGGGTCTTTTGTGTCTCCATAAAAATTTTAAGACTTTTTGTTCTAGTTCTGTAAAAAATGCCATTGGTAATTTGATAGGGATTGCACTGAGGCTGTAGATTGCTTTGGGTAGTATAGTCATTTTCACAATATTGATTCTTCCAATCCAAGAACATGGTATATCTCCCCATCTGTTTGTGTCATCTTTGATTTCTTTCATCAGTGTCTCATAGTTTTCTGAGTACAGGTCTTTTACCTCCTTAGGTAGGTTTATTCCTAGGAATTTTATTCTTTTTGTTGCAGTGGTGAATGGGATTGTTTCCTTAATTTCTCTTTCTGATCTTTCATTGTTAGTGTATAGGAATGCCAGAGATTTCTGTGCATTGATTTTGTTTCCTGCAACTTCACCAAATTCATTGATTAGCTCTAGTAGTTTTCTGGTGGCATCTCTAGGATTTTCTATTTATAGTATCATGTCATCTGCAAACAGTGTCAGTTTTACTTCTTCTTTTCCAATTTGTATTCCTTTTATTTCTTTTTCTTCTCTGATTGCCATGGCTAGGACTTCCAAAACTATGCTGAATAATGGTGGCGAGAGTGGACATCCTTGTCTTTTTCCTGATCTTAGAGGAAATGCTTTCACCATTGAGAATGATGTTTGCTGTGGGTTTGCCATATATGGCCTTTATTATGTCGAGGTAGTTTCCCTCTATGCCCACTTTCTGGAGAGCTTTTATCATAAATGGGTGTTGAATTTTGTCAAGAGCTTTTTTCTGCATCTCTTGAGATGATCATATGCTTTTTGTTCTTCAGTTTGTTAATATGGTGTATCACATTGATTGATTTGCGTATATCGAAGAATTCTTGCATCCCTGGGATAAATCCCACTTGATCGTGGTGTTTGATCCTTTTAATGTGTTGTTGGATTCTGTTTGCTAGTATTTTGTTGAGCAGTTTTGCACCTATATTCATCAGTGGTATTGGTCTGTAATTTTCTTTTTTTCTGTAGTATCTTTGTCTGGTTTTGGTATCAGGGTGATGGTGGCCTCATAGAATGAGTTGGGAGTGTTCCTTCCTCTGCAGTTTTTTGGAAGAGTTTGAGAAGGATGGGTGTCAGCTCTTCTCTAAATGTTTGACAGAATTCACCTGTGAAGCCATCTGGTCCTGGACTTCTGTTTGTTGGAAGATTTTGAATCACAGTTTCAATTTCAGTGCTTGTGACTGGTCTGTTCATATTTTCTATTTCTTCCTGGTTCAGTCTTGGAAGGTTATGCCTTTCTAAGAATTTGTCCATTTCTTCCAGGCTGTCCATTTTATTGGCATAGAGTTGCTTGTAGTAGTCTCTTTTGATGCTTTGTATTTCTGCTGTGTCCGTTGTAACTTCTCCTTTTTTCATTTCTAATTTTATTGATTTGAGTCCTCTCCCTCTCTTTCTTGATGAGTCCAGCTAAAGGTTTATCAGTTCTGTTTATCTTCTCAAAGAACCAGCTTTTAGTTTTATTGATCTTTGCTATTGTTTTCTTTGTTTCTTTTTCATTTATTTCTGCTCTGATCTTTATGCTTTCTTTCCTTCTGCTAACTTTGGGTTTTGTTTGTTCTTCTTTCTCTAGTTCCTTTCTCTAGGTTCCTTCACACCTAAAGGTGTAAATTGTTTATTTGAGATTTTTATTGTTTCTTGAGGTAGGATTGTATTGCTATAAACTTCCCTCTTAGAACTGCTTTTTGCTGGGCCCCCAGGTTGGGAAGCCTCACATGGGGCTCAGAACCTTCACTCCAGTGGGTGGACTTCTGTGGTATAAGTTTTCTCAGTCTGTGAGCCACCCACCCAGCGTTTATGGGATTTGATTTTATTGTGATCGCGCCCCTCCTCCCGGCTCACTGCGGCTTCTCCTTTGTCTCTGGATGTGGGGCATCTTTTCTGGTGAGTTCCAGTGTCCTCCTGTCAGTGACCGTTCAGCAGTTAGTTGTGGTTCCGGTGCTCTCGCAGGAGGGAGTCCAGAATGTTATTGCATTGAATGAAAAGCTGTGTTGGAAATCCTCTTTGTACTGCAAAGTTTGAGGCCATCTTCATTCACTTCCTTGCAATCAATCCCTAGAAGTGGAATTCTTGGATTAAAGGGCCTGAACATTTTTAAGGCTTTTATACATTTTTGCTAAATAACTCTCCAGGGAGAAAGTGCCTAGGTTCATTCCCGTGAATAGAAGAAACCGGTTCTTCTATTCATGCCCCCAGAAATGCGGTGCTGGGGGTCCTCTTACCGTATCGATATATTTCTGTTGCGTATGTTAATATTTTCTGCAGTGACTCAGTAGCATTCTCAGTTGTCTTTAATGGGATAGTTTCATGTTCAGAAGTTCTAAAGATTATTAGAGCAAATGTACTAGTATCTTTTCTTTACAGCTTTGCCAATTGCTTTTATACTTAAGAAGGTCATCCCCACCGCCAAGGACCTTCTTCTCGTTCTTTTCTAGGTTCTTTTTCTTTATATTTGACCTTCAGCTCATGCATTTTCATGTGAGGAGTGATGTCCTGACCTTCTGAGTTAGGTCAGAGACTCAGCCACACCCTTCAGATAGTTCATATTTCCCACTGATTCGAAATGCATATTTTGTAATATACCTACTTCTTTTATTTATATCAGGTTCTCCTCCTGAACTTTTAATTTTCTTTTATTTACCTGGGTCTGTCCTTTTAATAACTACAGTTTTAGTATATATTTTAATATTTAGCTTCCCTAAAAACATATTTATATATTAAAATTAATTATAACTATATATTAAAGTATACTTAGTATATACTTTAATAGGAGGCCTCCCTCATTATATGTTTCTCAGCTTTATTGGCCATTCTATCATATGTATTCTATAAGAATTATTATGATTTATATCACATTAGATTATAATATACAGTTAGAATTGCATGAGATTTACAGAATCACCTTAGAGAACTGATATCTTCACCAAATTGAGTCATCCCATTCAAGAACCTGATACATATCTTTGGTTTTTGAGACCTTTTAAAAAATCTGTGTAATTCTCAGTTTAGATGTTATTGTTTCCTCCCGAGGACTTCAACAATTTCTTATGAGTTTTATGTCTCTGCGTTTCACGTTTTGCACTTGTTACTGTGAATGGGATTCTCATTTTCTTTGTGTTAGCTGCGTGACTGTTGCTAACTAATCAGGAAAAAAATACTGATTTGGGTCCATTCATTTTGTAACAAATTCTCTTAAAAACTTTCATAGTATTTAGAATAGTTTTCTCGTTAGCTCCCTTCGGTTTTCTGAGCGTAGGTCTGATTGATCAGCTACCCACCTAGCCAATAATGAGTGACTCTTTCTGTAAAACGTTCAGCCGTGGCCCACAATGTCCACCCTAACTGAGATGGCCCTGGTTCAAGGGCAGTTCTGGTCCATGGTTCCTGCTCTGTTTTCTGTGGAGAAGGATGCTCTGACTAGCCTTAAAGTGCCCTTTCCCTCCAGTAGGCACTAGGCCCCAGAATGAGTAAATAAAGGTTAAGCGGCTCGCCTCTGATTAGCAGTTAGTTGGCAAGTGGCCACGTAGGGCTGGGACCCTGCCTTCTGAGGGCCGGGCCCTCCTGTTGCCCCCGTCCTGCCTTTTTGGGATACCCTGCCGCTTGTCCGCTTGCTGGCTCCTGTTCTAATCCAGCGAAATCTCCTTACTTCACACCTCTTCTCTGCTGCTCCCTCTGCCAGGACAAGCATCCTTCTCCCCTTCCGCCTCTTGCTTATGCTGTGCATTCAGAACCACCTCTTCCAGGAAGCCTTCCTGAACCTTCCCACTAAGCTAGTCTCCCTGGGCCCTGCTTCCAAGACGAGCGCTTTCATTCCCCCCCACCAACAGGATTGTAGGTTCCCCCGAAAGGGACCCTTGGGTCTTGTCCGCTGATGGGGCCCAGTATGTAGTGAGCACACTATGTATGCAGGACCTACCTGGCAGGTGTCAGGGGAATGGTGGGAGGGGCAAGGGTGCAAACTAGGTCTGTTTGTTATCCGGGTCTGCCCCTGCCCACCCGCGCCCAACGGGCAGGCAGCTGAGGGTGCCAGCCTGCAGCATCTGGGCGTCTGTAAAGGATAGTACAGTCGATGTGGGAGCTTCAGACTGGGTTTATGTCCCAGGTAACGGGAAGAATCGTGTGCACCTGACAGAGGCCCCTCAAAGGGCAGGTGAGGTCTGGGACTGTCCCCTAAGAGAGGAAGAAATGACCCCGAGCTTCCAAACCTGCAGCGAGTTTCAGGTAATTCCTCCTGCGTGCCTTTCTGACAGTCTTTTTTGTGGCTTTTGCGAACATGGGAACAGTGACAAATGGCACCCTGACACCCCCTCCCCCGCCCCCCCAGTGGCCTGACTTGCAGGATGCTCACCAACGCCACGCCCACCGCCAGGCACCAGGCATTTCCGGCTCCCGGAAGCCAGGGCTCCTTAGCCTCCTGCCTGGACCACACTGGTATTAATGGACATCACGCCTGGGCCTGGAAGGATAATTGGGCCGTTTCCCCGAGAGCTGTTAATTGGGGAAAGAAGTGTCCGTCCTGCTTTGCTGGTTCCAATCTTGTGATTTTGTGTAGAACGTGAACACACTCGGTCACACACATACATGAAGAACCAGAACAACTGAGCCCTTCTGTTTGAGAAGCCAAGCTCGCCCAACAGAAGGGGAGCCGTCTCCAGCCTGGCTCCTGGGGGCACGACCCTGGGCTCTTTCTGCGTTGACCTGGGGAGGAGCCATCAGCATCCTTTCCTGGTTGTAAAATACCCACAGTTGCTCAGGACCTCAAATGTCTGTGGGCCTTTACCTCAGAGCTTCCCCCAAAGCATCTTATTATTTTCTTCCTAAAGAAATGCAGATCTGTTTGTGTTTCCTAACCTGCACAGGGCAAGAAGGGTCTGACTTGAAGTGGTGTAAATGAAAAGGGCACTGATGGAATCACAAGGATGAAACGTCCAAGGTCGGCCAGGCAGCTGTGTCCAGTGGTACACACCGTGTCAGCAGGAACCTTCTCTCTCGTGTCTGCTCTGTGCCCATCTGGTTTGGCTTCACCCCCCAGCAGGCTCTCCCCACGGAGTAGCAAATGGCTGTCAGAGCCCCAGGCTCGTGTTCTCATAGTTTAGCAATCCTTACTTGGAAACCCAAATGTTAATCCCAGCAGTTCCATAAAAAGTCCTGGAATTGATTCTCATGGGTCCAGCCCAGTCACACGTCCATGCCTGAGCCGATCACTGCGGCCAGTGAAAAGTGACACTCCGATCTGCTTGCTCAGGCCTGGGTCACGTGTCTGTACCTTAGGGCTGTGGGTGGGTGGGAGGGAGAGCTGTCCGCACCTGAGAGGGGGATTAGTCAGGATTAGCTGGGCTCCTGCTGCTATAACATCCTGAATGTTTGAGGGGCTCACGACCATGTCTATTCCTCTCTGATTCTCTGCGTTGATTACGGGATAGCAAAGGGACTCTGCTGACCACATGCTTGGGAACCAGCTTGAAACAGGCTCCATCTCAACATGTGTCTCCATGGCCATAGAGGCCAGATACGGGAACGCGGAGATCCATGTCGTGGCTCGCAAAGCATCCGCCCAGAGTGGCACGTGTCACTTCCACGGATGCATTTGGTCAAAGCCAGGCTCGGAGTTTTCCTTCTCTCTACTTTTTCAGGTTGGTTCCTGGAAAGATTTCTTTAACTCCTCCCTAGCCCACCCCCTTGACTCAGTAGACTTATCTTAACAAGCAAACAGTCCTATTTATTTGGGCATCATGGATAAGAGTGGAAAAGTCAAAGCAACCTCATTCATCCATCCTCTTCTCCCACTTTTGGTCCCAAGCCAGCTGATCCAAGGGTCTAAGTGGACCTCAGGAGGGATGAGTCTGCAAGACACCAGATGATAACAGTCCTCCTGGATTGTGACTAGGCTCTAATTTTTGGAGCTTGATTTGTTCTTTGAGAGACAGGGGTAGGGTTAAGTTGGGGCTCAGAGCACCATCTGACCTAGCAAAATGGACAGCTGAGTTCCCTGGCCACCCCCTTCGGGCAGACACACGCTTTCCAATTCCCCACAGTCTCCGGCTAGCCTTTTTATTTATTTATTTATTGAAGTAGATTTACAATATTGTGTTAGTTTCAGGTGTACAGCACTGTGATTCGGTTATACATATGTGTGTATATATATATACACACATATGAGATATCTATATTCTCTTTTTCAATTCTTTTCTGTTATAGTTTATTACAAGATATTGACTAGAGTTCCCTGTGCTCTACAGTAAATCCTGGTCGTTCATCTATTTTATATATGATAGTATGCATTTGTTAATCCCATACTCCCCATTTATCCCACCCCCTTCCTTTTAGAAAACAAACCATAAGTTTGTTTTCTACGTCCATGAGTCTGTTTCTATTTTGTAAATAAGTTCATTTGTACTGTTTTTAAGATTCCACATGTAAGTGATATCATATAATATTTGTCTTTGTCTGATTTCACTCAGTATGCCAATCTCTAAGCCCATCCATGTTGCTGCAAATGGCATCATTTCATTCTTTTTTTATGGCTGAGTAATATTCCATTGTATATACGTACCACATCTTCTTTACCCATTCATCTGTTGAGGGACATGCAGGTTGCTTCCATGTCTTGTCTGTTGTATATAGTGCTGTCCAGCTAGCCTTTTTCATCCTTTTTCAGTTCTTACGTGTTTCCTGGAAATACCTGACCCCTTTCACCAGAGCCTTCAGCTCTGCCAGTTTCATACGCAGCTCCATCAGTGACTTCCTAGTTCCCAGGTACATCTTTTTCATCCTTGTTAGCTGTTTGGAGTTCAGGTCCCTCCAGGGTCTGCCCCCACCTTTCCTTCTCACCTCTCTCTCCGTTGCCTCCCCTCATTCCCCAGCCCAACGTTTTGCCGTTCCTGCATCACAGCTTTCCTTTCGTCTGAAAGCTCTTCCCCACCTGTCAGGATCCTACCCACCCTTCAAAGCCCAGGTCAAATGCTACACCGTCAAGAAGACGTTGGATGGCAGGAATGGAATATTTTCCCTGCATCTGAGAACATTACATGCTTATTATAGAATATTTATAAATGAAACGAAAATCACCTTCCGTCATGTCACCCGGAGTTAATCACTGCAAATATTTGCATATATCCCACTCATCCTTTTTAATGCAAACATATGCACAGACTCTTTTCTAATACTGATACCATATTGTAGATATAATTACAGATCCTGATTTTAAATATAGCATTGTGTCTTGAAAATTTTTCAACATCATTAAATATTTTTCAAATACATGATTTTTATTGCATGCCTGAAATTCTGTCCTCTCTCTCTTCTGCAGTATATATAAACATTGCTCTTACTGTTGGACTATTTAGATTGTTTTAGTGTCATAACTTATTTTAGAGATTCTTTTGGATTTTCTAAAAGCGTTTCTCTAGGGAACAAAAGATGGCTTCATTTCTTCCTATCCACTCCTTAAAGTTTTTGTTTCACATTGTACTGGTTAAAATCTTTAGTACAATCTTAGACAAAGACATTTTTGTCTCATTCCCAATCAGAAAGAAAACTTTCAGTATTTCATCATTAAGTATGAGTTTGCAACAGATATTTCGCATGTATTCCTTTTTTTTAAACATCTTTATTGGAGTATAATTGCTTTACAATGTTGTGTTAGTTTCTGCTCTCCTCGTCCCAATTTGCTAACAGGTTTTGTTTGTTTGTTTGTTTGTTGGGTCTTCGTTGCTGCACGTGGGCTTTCTCTAGTTGCGTCGAGCAGGGGCTCCTCTTCATTGCAGTGTGCGGGCTTCTCGCTGCGGTGCCTTCTCTTGTTGCGGAGCACGGGCTCTAGGCGCGCGACTTCAGTAGTTGTGGCTCATGGGCTCTAGAGTGCAGGCTCAGTAGTTGTGGCGCACGGGCTTAGTTGCTTCATGGCATGTGGATCTTCCCGGCCCAGGGATTGAATCCATGTCCCCTGCGTTGGCAGGTGGATTCTTAACTGCTGTGCCACCAGGGAAGTCCCCCAGTTTGCTAACAGTTTTTAATCCTGAAAGGGTGTGGAGTTCTAGCAAATGCTATTTTTATGTCTATTGAAATGATCATATGATTTCCCCCTTTATTCAGTTAATGTGGTTTAATCACTGACTGATTTTTTAATGTTGAACCAAGCTTACATTTGGAATAAGCTGGTTTGTGATGTTTGTCTTTCTACACATCTCTGTTTCTGATTTTTAACGTTTGTGTAGGGTTCATTTGTCTGTTCATAAGAGAGGTTGGCCTCTTGTTCTCACTTCTAGTGATGCCCTTTTCTGGTCCTGGCATTAAGGTGATTCTGGCCTCCTAAAATAGGTTCCCTCTTTTTTGATTCTCTCTGAGATTGATGTTATTTCTTCCTTAAGAGCTCGGAGGGATTCACCATTGAGCCAATGCATCCTTCAACAGATACTTGAATGTTTAGAAGAGGTGACATCATTCTCAGACGTTTGCAAACTAAGAAAAACGGAATGAGGTAGAGGCAGAGGTGCCTGTCCACATTCCCCTTAGGGGGAAGGAGTCATTCATTCAGTCAGAGCGTCTCAGATGTTTGGCCCACACCAGGCGCTGCCAGGCGTCGGGGATGCGCAGGGAGGGAGCCACACACAGACGTGCTGCCCCGGGACAGAGGAGTTTCTCAACTCGGGGATGAGCATGTGTCCATGCACTTAGGACCCCTCGTCCCGTTACCAAGTCCAAGCTCATACTGCTCACTGCACGACAAGCCAGTAAATTGAGAGGTGAGTTGTTGGGACAAGGAATAGTGACTTTATTCAGAAGCCAGCAGACTGAGAAGAGGGTGGACTCGTGTGCCAAAGAACCATCTCGCCTGACTTAGAATTCAGGCTTCTTTATACTAGAATGGGAGGGAGTAAAGTCATACATTTCCTGATTCCGGTCAGCCTCCAGAGGGGATGTGTTAATTTCTTCCTCCCTGCAGTCATTCACAGGTGAGCCTGGTCAGGAGGTTTCCTGTGAGCTAAACAAAGGTATTTTAGCTTAATGCTCATTACCTGGGAGGCAGGGTCCCCAGAGATGGGCCACTGTGTATAATTTAAGCTTATAGGCAACATCCCTTTAGCGATGAACTTAGAACAAAGGCTCTTTCCTGTTACAGTCCCACCCCTCACCCTGCATATTGGCCCCGCCTCCTTCTCCAGCTTCACCTGGCTCGCTGCCCTCCACGACTTCAGCCTACATTTTCATCTCTTAGGTGTGAGGTATGTAGTATATTAATAGATTACTTGAGGTATAATAGGGCAAGAAACTAGGAGCTGACTGCTGTTGAAGAGATAGCTTGCTATAGTTCATGCTGTGCCATGCGGGGGCCCACTTAGGGGGTGGCCCCTGCAAGTACTGGGTGGGCGAGGGGAAAACGTGGACGAGAGCCTTTATTGTGGTTTCCTTGGGAGGGAACAGGCAGGGCAGGGAACCTAAGTTGGGGGTGGCGAGTTTGAATAATTCTAACAGGCTCTGGGGTGTGTAGGGGATGTCCCTCTTGGTCCGGTACCTGGCCCCGGGGTGATTAAGGCAGGTGGATAGTGGCCCAGAATATGAGACCCCAGTAAGGGCAGGGGCTGGAGTGTAACTCTGGGTTGGCTGGTCTGTATTGGAAACCATGGTCATGGGCAAGTTGTATACTGTCTCTGGGAGTTGGCTCCCTGGGGGACCATGGTCCCTCTAGGGTCAGCAAGGCTCTAGATGTCAGAGCATCAGAAAACAGAGGACAAAAGACATGGTCATACACACACCCAGGCTAAGTGAGCTTCTCCAGGACCACAGTCTCAGAGCCCTATGCTCTTCCCTCTCCACACTTACTATGGTTGCAGTTTACAAACTTGCAGTTTAATTATTTTGGTTTTAATGTCACTTGTCCTCATCAAATTGTGGTGCTACTTAAGGACAAAAGCTGTACTCATTCTGCTTGCCAAGGAAGCCCTTGTGCCCAGTGCAAGGCCAGGCACACAGTAGGTGCTCAATAAATGTGCCTTCCCTTCCTTTCTAAAGGGTTCCTGAGGGCCATTAGTAGGCAGAAACCCAAGTGCAGATGAAGACCAAATCCAGCTTGCTCCCGATGTGTCCCCGTTCCCAGCACTGGTCGCTGTTCCATTATTAGTGGAATGAACGAAATGAATCAGTGAAGTGTAACTGAAGTTTATGATACTCATAAAGGAAGACAGAGATTAAATAGAGCCATCGCAGTGAGATGACTTTGAGAAATTACTTTGTTCCTGCACTCATTCTGTTTCCATCACTAATGGTACATAGACACATTTTTTGTTGTTGTTTTCATGAAAAGTTAACAGGACCCTTGAGTGTTTATTCAGTGTATCCTTTTTGGCAGGATTCATGATCTTAATAATGAAAATAGCTGGCTTTTTTTTTTTTTTTTTTTTTTTTGCGGTACGCGGGCCTCTCACTGCTGTGGCCTCTCCCGTTGCGGAGCACAGGCTCCGGACGCGCAGGCTCAGCAGCCATGGGTCACGGGCCCAGCCGCTCCGCGGCATGTGGGATCCTCCCGGACCGGGGCACGAACCCGCGTCCCCTGCATCGGCAGGCGGACTCTCAACCACTGCGCCACCAGGGAAGCCCTGGCTAACTTTTTTAATTGAACTTTTTTTGAGATCATTGTAGATGTACATGCGGTGTGAGAAATCATGCAGGGAGATGGTGTGGCCTTTGCCCAGTTACCCCCAGTGCTAAACTAGAGAGTGATAACCCAACTGGGTTATGGACATGGATGCAACCCCCTGGACTTACCACGTTGGCTAACTTGTCATTTACATTCGCGGCGCTGTGCTGAGTGCTTCATCTCATCTAATTGATAAAACAACCCTCGGAGGGAGGCTGCATTAGGGCTTGTGTTCTAGGGCCTGGGGCTCCCACTCTCAGAGCCGTGAAGTGAGTTACCCTTGGTCTTACAGATCCTAAGTGGTGAAGCTGAATGCACACCAAGAAGACCGACATCCCAGCCTGTGCTATTTACCACGTTGACGGGAACATGATGTCAACATGATCTGCCCCTCGTTAGAGATCTTTAGAGAAGAAAATGACTTGAGGAACAAAAAGAATTTTGTTGTCAGGTGTGTTTTGTGAGTATTCCTTCAGAATCGCATTTTCTGAAAGTCTAAGGAAAACTGCAAAAATTCAAGGCACCCAAGTCTCTGAAGAAGCTCTCTGAGTTTACCTGTGTCTGATTCATAGTCTTTCAACTTAGCGGTAGATGGAGTTATCCTCCTTGGCAGTGGCTTCATATCCTGGGGTAGCTCCCCCGTCCAGGTTTGCAGACGTTCCTACAGGGCTTGGGGAAAGGTCCTAGGTGGTAAGAAACCTGCGTGGACAGGGTCCTCGTGTGTTCTTAGAAGCTAGGTGGCCGGGGCAGCCTAGAAGTTAGGTGGCCAAGAGCAAACCAATTCTTTTTCTGTCTTTCTTCCAAGCACCTTGTCACTTGGAAGATTTGAGACGTCTTCCGCAAGGCCTGGTGACTGGGCAGTTGTATCAGCGGGCTGCATATTCTCTCCTGCTCATGGAATGGTGTTGAAGGCCACCTGGTTCGCCCGGTCGCCGTGTGGCTGTGAATGACCCTGGACTTCTTACAGCCCAACATTTCCATCTGGTCCCATCGGGGAGGGGGATGTGGAAGCTGGGTTTGTGGCTGAGCTTCAGCGGGACCCCAGCCCCAGGATCGCTGGTTCCACTCGCCTGGACCTTTGGCAGAAATCTTTCCTTGTGTGTGAAAGTAGAAGAAAAGGGCAGTCAGTTACAGCGTAAGGAAAGGCTCCAGTGTGGGGATGACCCCTCTTGATGATGTAGGGAAGACTCTCCCCTAAACACTTCTAACCCTATTTCATCTTCGTTCATTTCGTAATAAAATGAGATCTAATTTTAACTTCTGTTAGGCTGAACTGTACAAAATTGCCATTTTTGCAGGTCAGTGACTGCCGAATTTTGGCTTTCGAATGGCTCGGTCTAAGCTACAACAAGTTAAATTAAACCTGAGGAATATGCAGATCATCACTTAGCGTGGCTCTTGTTTTGAAAAGGATGTCAAGATATTTCAGCTGCATTTCTGTCGTGTGTTGTGAGCATCTGTTAATGGTTAAGGCACGGTGGTTGCGCTACGCGTGGCCTCCCGCTGTCACTGAAAGCCCTCGGCCTCTCCGAGGGGCAGAAATCTCATCGCCAGGGACATTCCTTATCTAGATGAGAACCCATCAGATCTCATGAAAACTTAATGTGGCAAAGGGTATAGTTGCAGGAGGGTTTTTTTTTTTTTTTTTTTTTAAATAAATCAGTTCGTAATCCTTGGTGACACCAGATGAACATAATAATGGGTCTCCCCCAGGGGTTGTGGCGCTGACAGGCAGCTAGGGTGAAATTCACGCTCTCTTATTTGCGGTTTTCCCTTAAGGAGAATTCCTGCCTTTTGTTTTTCTTTCTGAAGTAGCTTTCAGGGTTGACAGATTCTGGGGGTTTTGACTGGATTTTGTGCTCTTAGCCTGCAGGATGGAGCAATCTAGCCCTTTAGCCTACCCCCCACCCCCCGCCCCAGAGACATGGTGGAATCAGACCTGCAGACCCGAGCTGAGCCTCGATGTTGGGGGGCTTTAAACAGGCCTTGGGGGAATTTGTCAGGTTCGCCCAAGCATGTGTCTTTGCGGCGGGTTCCCCTCCAGGTGCATCACAGACGTAGCTGATGTCGACGTTAGCATCATCGCATATCCGCATATCGCAGTCAAGGACCCCTGGGAGACCCGGAGAGGTCTGTGACCTGCCTGCGGTCGTGGGGCAGCGTGACATGGAGCCACCCGCCTCTCCTGGCTCTGGAGCCCAGGCTCCTTCCGAGATGTCCGATGGGATTGTAAGGTCCTTGAAAGCAGGGACCTGTGCTTGCACGGCTCAGTGTCCCCGCTGCCCCGGCTTTCTGCCATGAGGCGGGCCGTGAGTGCAGGGGAAAGGCCCCTTGTGCTGCGGGCTGTGGAGGTCTTCCAGTGAAGAAGGGGCAGCACCACCAAATTGCCCTCGGGAGGCCACCAAGCTCACCATCCCTTTGTGTGAGCCCTGCACAGAGCTGAGTGGCCACGTGGGGTGCACGTACATATCAATAAATGTTAAAACCACCCACGAGGATCCCAGGGGTTCACATGGACAGGCACGTGGAGACTGAAACAGAGGCCACGGTCCCTTAGGTCTCCCAATGCCTGTCCCCTTTGCTTTTGAGGGTCCAATAATGCTGTCTCTGGTGACCCCAACCCCGGGCGACACACAGCTGACGGCATCCACTCAGCACGCTACCGCGTTCGCTGGTCCCCGTGCTTGTGCCTTTGGGCTGGTCTTCCTCGTTCAGGACCTCAAGGAGCATGCGCCACACAGAGTTCTCTACCTTCCTTTGATCTGAGAACGCTGGTTCTTCCTGGTTTTTGTTTGCTGTGCATTTCTTCCCAGATCTTTAAAAAGGATTGTGCTTCGTCCAAGCATCTTAAGACTCTTGCCATAATGGCCACTTCTGCTGAAAGCATCCAACCCGGTCCTTGCAGATTCCGGGAGGAGCCACTGATCCTTTTTTCATTCGTCTTTGGTGTTTTGCCTTCAGAAGGGAATATCCGTTCTGTTGAAAATGAAAGACTTGAAAAAAGTGCTCTCTATGACTCCCTTGAAAATTGTGACATCTAGCCCAGGGTCTCCGTGGTGTCTTCACTCATCCAACAGATATTTATTGAGTATCGACTGTGATTCAGGAAGGCCACCCAAAAAGCCTGGAAAAACAGATGACAAAGATGCTGTGTTCTGGGCACCATATTAAGCTGTCCACATGCATGAACTCATTTCATCCTGCCAACAACCCTTTGGGGTAGGTACTCATGTCATCTCTATGTCATGGATGTCAGGAAACCGAGGCTCAGAGAGGTGAAGTATTTTGTCCAAGTTTCAACAGTTAATAAGAGCTTGCATCCCCACCCAGTCCATTCTGGCTCGTGGAACCCAAGTGTGGCAATGCTGCACCGTGCTTTGTAGGATAAACCCGCATCGCCTGCTGTTTTTTCAAGGGTCCTTACTGAGGACTTTGTGTGAGATTCTGCCCTGTTGGTGGTGGGCGAGACACACCTGTCTCTCTTGATGGCATCATTCCAGCAAGAGATCCAGTGAAACCAGCAATTTGGATGCTGTGAGTGAGATGCGATGATTGTGGGGGGTGGGGAGTGGTGATGATATGAGGGCTCAGGGTGCACAGAGCAGGGCCCCCAGTCCTGAGCTGGGAATGGCTTTTGGAAGGAAGTGAAATTTAAGCTGTGACCCAGAGTAGGAGTTGGCCAGGTCAGGAGAAGGGTGTTCTAAGGGGAAGCATGGGTAAAATTCGTGAAGCAAAAAAAAAAAAAAAAAAGACCCTGCGGAACGAAGTTGTGGCCAGTCTGGTTGCAGTGATGAGCGATGAGGTGGAGGGAAGGCAGCACCAGACCCCATGGGGAGGACGCTCTGGGCCTCTTGCGCTCCCATCCTCAGGGCAGTGGATCTGAGCAGAGGGTGACTTGGCGTCCAAGAGAAAGTTACTGAGCCTCTGCTGCCCGGGGTGAACAATGGTGGACAGACAGGCAGAGCCCCTGCTCTTGCGGAGCTTGTGTTCCAGTGGAAAAGCAGGTAAACACACAAGACAGTGTCAGAGAGCAATATGTACCCCAAAGGAAGTGAACCAAGGTGAAGTGAGCTGCAGAAGGTACGGGAAGGCCGGGTAGAGAGGGTCGGAGGGGAGGGATTTGGGGATGAACAGTAAGCAGTGTGGCAATGTTGGGGAAAAACATTCCAGGCAGGGGGGGGACAGCGGGTGCAAAGGCCCTGAGGCAGCAACAAACTGGGCATGCTTAAAGACCACAGAGCACAGTCAGTGCGGCTGAAATGCAGAGAGCGAGGTGGGGCAGGTGCTGGGAGAGGCCAGAGGGGCCTCAAGGAGTTTGGCTTTGATCCCAAATGCGGGGGAAGCCACTAGAGGCGTAGGCTGGGGATGGCAGAGCCTGATTTTATTTTTGACCATCACTCTGCTTCTGTGCGGGTAACGGATTGTGGAGCAGCAAGAATGGAAGTTGGGATGAGGGCAGGGACGTGAGCTCCTGCCGTTGTCTACACTACAGAAGGTGGTCAATTGACTTGAGCGGTGGCCCTGGGGAGAGGAACCCAGATGGGTTTGGGAGATGTTGCAAAGTGAGCTTGCTTTGATACGGAGCCTTTGATTGGATGCAGTGAGGGCCACAGCTTATGGGAGACAGTCCGGGTTCTGAGTTCCATCCCGACATCAGAGAGACTCCCACCCAGAGAGGGCGGGAGGGAAAGACCCCTGTGGTTCTCAACCAGCTCAGAGAAGGACCTGAATGAGGATGCGGGCAGGCCCTGACCACCTTGTGTTTTTCTCTTTTTTTAACAGCTTTTTTGAGCTATAATTCACATACCGTACAAGTCACCCACCTTACAATCCAATGGCTTTTATTAGTATATTCATAGGGCTGTGCAACCATCACCACCATCGAGTTTTAGAACCTTTTCATTACCCTCCCAAAGAAGCCTCATACCCGCTAATTAACCCCATGTCCCCCTCCCCCAGCCCCTGGCAACCACTCATCTATTTCCTGTCTCTATGGATTTACCAATCCTAGATGTTTCGTTTCAGCGCAATCATAGAACAAGTGATCTTTTGTGAGTGGATTATTTCACGTAGCATAACGTTCTCAGGGTTTACCCATGTGTAGCACGTATCAATACTTCATTCCTTTTTATGACTGAATAATATTCCATTGTGTGGATACACTGCATTTTATGTATCTGTTCATCCCTTGTTGACTTTTCCCCCCACTTTTTGGCTGATATGAATAAAGCTGCTATGAACATTCATGTACTTAATGGTTGAGGAAGGAAATGATTTCTGAGGCCAAGACCAGAGGGGTCCCCAAGGGCTTCGTTTAGACAGTGCATTTAAACTTCCACATGGGGATTTGCTTGTTATGCTGGGAATTGTAACCAAGGACCATTCAGTTGATAGAGGGATCTTGAGAGTAATGACTCTTTAAAAAGGCATTTCGATGGGAAGGACTGAGATCGATTGGGGTCCACAGTCTCTCTGAGGTTTGTGAAAAGCAGCCAGACAAGGCACCCTCGGGGCCCTGGTACGAGGTGAAGCCCACTCTTCACATTACCAGTGCTGTGTGATCTTGGGCCAGTCACTGTGCCTTTCTGGTCTGTACTTGTCTCATGGCCACATGGTTCCTGATGGAAATGTGGGCAAGATGCATGGGCAGTGAAGATTTTCGTAGAAAGGTGTGAGTGTGAATATTCCAAGCTGCCTCTTTCCAGGTAGTTTTGCACTTTTTTTTTTTTTCTGGATAAAAATTACTCAGCCCATCTCATCCTTCTCATCTGATCTGGAGTACCTCCTTGGGGTAGTTTGTCTAGTCCCCCATCACATGCTACCATACAGCTCTCTCCCATCTACCCCAAAATGCTTACCCGGCTTTCATGGTGCACTTACGCATTTGGTTTGCCGGTTGATGTCTGTGAGCCCCGTGAGGGCAGGCACCACATCTAGTTTTGCTCATCGGCTTTACCCCGGCACCTCACCCAGAGTAGATGGTTGTCTTTGTTTGGTATTTTGCAGGGTGACCCTGGGATGAGGGTTTGAGGGTGAGTAACTCTTAAAAGTGCTCCCAGGAGAAACTGGTTACAGAACAGGGGCAGCTGCTCCAGGAAGGGGAGGGGCAGGCGGAGGGTGATCTCAGGCCGTGTGGCCCCCATTACCGCCTTCTCTCCGTGCACGAGGGCAAAGGGCAACTCAGCTGCAGGAGCCCGAGGGGTGAGGGGTGAGGGGGCAGGGTAGAGCAAAAGCACATGGAAGCCGGGCAGGGCCATGACCATGGTGCAAGGACTCCAGGACCCAGGGAGAGCCCTGCCAGTGCCTGTCCTGGGTCAGTCCCCAGCCAACGTCCTGGCCGCGCCTTGAAGAACTAAGGCGGCTAAGGGCTGCCGGCGAGTTCAGGATGTGCACCGTTTCCGTGTGCTCAGACACAGGGAGAGTGTTCTGGAGTGCCAGCTAAGGTGGTGGCCCCACGTGGCGACGGCCTGAGCCCAGTTTACCATCCCCGCAGCCAGAGCGCTTAGAAATGTGTGATCCTTAATGAGTTTGTAATTTAGGGGGATTGCAAAGTCTGCACATCGCGTGAGCCTTTTTGTTTCTATGGCTCCTTCAAATCGGCATGAATCATGGGCCTGATGTATGTGTGGGTTATTGTTTGGCATCCTGACCAGCTTCCTTCTGGATCCCAGAGTCCTAATTCTGTGAAGATGACACGTATGAACGAGGAGGCCAGGCCCAGAGGCAGCCTGGAAGTGAGTCGGCATTGAGTACCCGGTACAGACCTGCTGGGGCTGGGATCATTGCATCGTTTATTCCCCGGGACACCGGGCTTCCTCGGCACCAGGCCAGGCCCCACTCGGATGCAGGCGGGAAACCATGCGACCCTTTGCTTCTCATTTCACCCAGAAACCACTGGGTGGGCTTTGCAGGGCTGTCTCCGTCTCTAGGACATGTCAGGGAGCTCCACTGGGTCGGGACAGGCTTTCTGGTTTTTAATTGAGCTAAAAGACCCATAACGTAACATTTAACATTTTAACCATTTTAAAAGGTACAATTCACATTTTTGTGCAACCATCCCCATTCTTTAATTCCAGAACTTTTCAGCACTAAACAGAAAGTCTAGACCCATTTAGCAGTCACCGCCCATCCCCCTCTCCCCGCAGCCCTGACAACCACTAATTTACGTTGTGTCCCTGTGGATTTACCTGTTCTGGGAGTTTCATGTCAATGGGCGCAGATGGTATGTGGCCTTTTGTGACTGGCCTCGTGTTTCCTGTGTTCATCCACGCTGTAGCGTGTGTCAGTGATTCATTCCTGGTGGGGATGTAAAATGGTGCAGCCACCCTGGAGGATGGACTGGCATATTTCCTCCAAAACTGAAACGTATAACAAAGGGGAAAGTGGGGCGGGCAGATACACGCTACTATATACAATATATATAAACTAGATAAACAACAAGGACCTACTGTATAGTACAGGGAACTATATTTAAAACCTTATAATAACCTATAAAGGAGATATATATATAAACCTGAATCACTTTGCTATATACCTAAAACTAACACCACACTGTAAATCAACTATCCTTCAATTTTAAAAAAAGTGAGGTATTTCCCTGGTGGTCCAGTGGTAAAGAATCTGCCTTACAATGCAGGGGACGTGGGTTCGATCGCTGGTCAGGGAACTAAGATGCCACGGGGCAGTTAAGCCCTCGTGCCACGACTACTGAACTTGCATGCCTCAACTAAAGCCTGTGTGCTGCAAACTACAGAGCCCATGCATCCTGGAGCCCGCGCGCCACAACTAAAGAAGAGAAAACCCGCCCGCCGCAACTAGAGAGAAGCCTGCACACAGCAATGAAGAGCCCGCGTACCACAACTAAGACTTGACACGCCAAAAATAAATAAATAATAATAATAAATCTTAAAAAAAAAAAAACTGAAGCAGGGCTACCACAGGACCCAGCGACTCCGCTCCTAGGTATATACCTAGAAGAATTGAAAACAGGTGTTTAAACGAAAACTTGTATGTGAATGTTCATAGCATCACTATTTACAACCACCAAAAGGCGGAAACCACCCAAATGGCCATCAGGGGATGAATGGAGAAACAAAATGTGATACATTCAAACAATGGAGTATTATCTTTTCTTTTTTTAGTATTTATTAGAGCTAACTTAACTCTTCCTGATGGGTCAGAGCTCACCACAGGTGTCCTCACTTTCCCAGGAAGTCTTACCTGAGTCCGGAGACCAGCCCTTTCTCTGCCCACAGAATCCTGTCTCAGTCTCCATCACAGTGCCTTGTCCATCATCGTTCGTTCATTGATTCCTTCCAGAGTATCTCCCAGGAACCCGCTGTGGCTGGGCCTGCATCTCTCCAGCGGGCAGAGACTGTGAGATCAGCTCACCTCAGGGAGGGGCGCGTGCCCTGAAGGGGTGAGGTGTGCTGGGCCTGTGCCGGAGTCTCACTGTGGCTCAGTGCACGAAGACCCCAGAGACGAGAAGGAGGCTGCTTTGCAAAGGCGGGAGGGAGAGGGAGCCTCCAGGGGCCGTCAAGTGCAGGGGTCTGGAGGTGGAAGGAGGGTGGAGAAGCTGAAGACCCCCAGGGTCGGGGCTGCTGGTGAGGGCAGTGGTCACAGGGCATGAGGAACCACGTGGGATTTTATTCCAGGTGCAACTGGAAGCCACCGGCGGGGTTTAGGCAGGGAAAGGTGGGGGTCAGGGGACATGGTGTGACATGACCCAGGGGAGGACGTTGCAGGAACCTGGGAGCAATGAGGGTGACCGGGACCCGGGTGGGTTCAGGGGAGGGAGGAGTGGTAAAGTTGTACTGTCCTAATTGCCCATTCACACGACTGTCGCCTTCTTCCACCCCCGGGCCCTGGGACTGGGCGGGCAGGGGCCAGGTCTCAGGCACAGAATAGGCGCTCGGGAAAGTGGACCGAAGTGTGAGCGAGTCAGTGCAGCCTGGGTGCGGCGGGGAGTGGACAGAGCTGGCTGCACCCTCCACCCTGAGCGGCTCCCTGGCGGCCCAGAGTGGTGGCTGGGACCGGTGCCGCTTGGGCTGGCCCTCGCTGGGGGCACCAGAGGGGGCTGTTGTCCAGCGGCAGCGGGAGGTCCTTAGGGACGTCTGAGCAGACAGGTGACACCGCAGGAGCAGGTTCCCAGGACTGGCCCGTCACTGGCTGTTGCCTGTCCCCAGGAAGAGCGTGCTGTTCGGTTGCTGGCTTGTCTGCCGTCTCTATCTTGTTCTGTCGCTTCTGTGACAGTCACCAGAGGTGCCAGGGCCAGAACAGGGGCCTTTGGAGAAGCGAGAACCCCGATGACAACAGATGTGCAGACGCTTACAGGTGTTCAGGTATCACATCCACGGCTCTTGGGTGAAAGTGCTCGGTGAGCAGCCACAGCTCAACCCATGAGGTGCCAGAAGGAGGCCGAGCCAGGCAAAAACAGTCTATGGCAGGAAAGCTCGTTAAATTCATGAGGGAACCCAGCGTGGGAAATCCTGAGAACCCTGCCTTGTTCTGGTAGGATTATAACCTTCAGATGTGCCCGGGGCAGGGGCTGTGAACTTGATCATAGAAGAATCTGTAGCTCCCCTCAATACCTGCTGAGCCCTTGCTGGGCCCCCCTGGGCTGTCTGGGGGTTAGGGAGGCCGTTATACAGGACACACTTGGTCTCTGCCTGTAACAGGGAAGAACCTTTCGTGGTCTCTTACAGGTTCATCACTAAAGGGATGTCGCCTATAAGCTTAAAATTATGCATAATGGCCCGTCTCTGGAAACCCTCCCTCTCAGGTAATGAGCATTAGGCTAAAATACCTTTTGCTCACAGGAAACTCCTGACCAGGCCCACCTGTGAATGACTGCAGGAAGGAAGGAAGTAGCACATTCCCTCCGGAGGCTGATCGGAACCAGGAAGTGTTTGACTTTACTCCATCCCCTTTTAGTATAAAAGAAGCCTGAATTCTAACTCAGGCGAGAGGGTTCTTTGGCACATGAGTCCACCAGCTTTCCAAATAAAGTCGCTATTCCTGGCCCCAACAACTCATCTCTCGATTTACTGGTCTGTCGTGTGGCCAGCAGTACAAACTTGGACTCAGTAACTTGCTCTCATGGTCAGATAGCCAAGATGGACGTTAAACTAATGAACATGAAATCAATAGCTAATTATAAATTCTATTGACGACTATGACAGAAAAACTAACAGGAAACCTAACAGGTGAGTATAGAGGATGGGGCCGTGAGGAATGAGTAAGAGTTCATCAGGGAAAAGTGTTGCCTCTAGAGGGATTGGCCTGGGAGGCAGCCCTGTGGTGGGAGGACAGAAAGAGACAGACAGAACTAGAGCATAGTGGGGCAAGGGCTTGGCATGGTGTGAGATAAGCAGAGAGCAGGACTCTGGGGTCGCAGCTGAGGTTTCATATTTCATTCTAGACGCCGCTATGGCATTAAGCAGGGCAGTGATGCAAGGCCCCGTTTGCTTAGGGGAGCAGGATTAGTGGATGCCTGGAAACCAGGGAGGAGGCGGCAGAATAGGGTGGGCAGAGTGCAGCTGGCCTGGAGCCCAGGGGTTAGAGGTGGGCAGGACAGTAAAGGCTCAGGAGCAGAAAAGGGATGTCCCTTTTTCTTCTTGGGGTGTCCAGTAGTACTTTTTCCCTGAAGACATTTCCAAAGGGACCATTTAAGGCAGGAGTTGGCAAGCGACAGACCGTGGACCAAATCCTCCTGCCGCTGGTTTTTGCAAATAAAGTTTTATTTAAATATAGCCACGCCTATTGATTTACCTATCATCTACTGCTGTTTTCATGCTACAGGCAGCAGAGTTGGGTAATTGTAACAGAAGTTGTCTGGCCCTCAAAGCCCAAGTTACTTACTGTTGAAGTCTTAAGATATTCACTATCTGGCCCTTTACAGAAAATACTTGCCCATCCTTGACCTAAGCAAAATGAGTCTGGGACACATTTTCTAAACACAAATCTGTTGGCTTAGAATCTTCCCAGCATTTAAAATGTGTTTAGTTCCTGTGAAAAATGCTAAAGTATGCATATTTTAAAATTAACATTTGTATGTCCTTAAGCATTGACTGACATTATTTAAGAATCTCATCTTACACTTGAGGGTTGGAAAGTCAGAGTTGGAACTTGGGCTTTGAAGATGTTGGGCCATGTTATTTGTCTAAATTTATACTGTGATGCTAAACTCTCCTGATGCATTATTTTACCGTTTATGTCTTCTCTCTGAAACACTCCTTTGTCTCCGCTCTGTAAAATAGGATCTTTAAGAGGATGCCTCTAAAACCAGCTTTTGGTCTTTGCAAAGTCTTTGGGCTTCTTGCAAAATAATTTTTATGAGCGTTTGCTTGTGTGCAGATACAGAGCATCCTACTAAACCCAATGACAACAAAGCCGATTTTCCAGATCCTTCCTTTTTCCTTCCCTGACCCTGTCATCTTCATGTTTCAACTCCTGGTTCTAAGCTCTGTGCAGCCTTTTTGGATCCACTTGATTTACAGATTTGAGCTGATTTCGCTTGGAGAATTGGCCATATGTCTGGCAGACACCGCCACCATTGGCAGAATTATGGGGTTGATACTAAACAGATGGGCTTTCTAGTTAGATGTGC
Source organism: Phocoena phocoena (assembly GCF_963924675.1). Classification (NCBI taxonomy): domain Eukaryota; kingdom Metazoa; phylum Chordata; class Mammalia; order Artiodactyla; family Phocoenidae; genus Phocoena; species Phocoena phocoena. The sequence continues at coordinate 84,254,020 of NC_089233.1, forward strand.
TGTTTTTTCCACGATACATATGAGGGAAAAAAGAAGCCACTTTTAATAACGTCTTGATTTTTCCACTGGTGTCAGAGGCATGAATGATGCCCATTTATCTAGAGTTAATTTCAGCATCATTTCCGTGTAGGAGACCTTAGACAGCTGGAAGAGGCTTAGAGACTTGGGAAATTTTGAGACCCAGCCTCTGCTAAGATCTTAGAGAATCCTGTTGCCCTTGGAATACAGATATTGGGGAAAAGAGTGTTAAATTCCAAAAGTAAATTGTCCTTAGCACTACTTAGCAGGACTACGTTGAAAGTGCTTAGTCTCAGGTCTAGTGCTCAAACTCCATTTGACAGCTTTTGTGGGGTTCTTGCTGTCTGGGCAGCAAGATGTAAATGCGGGTTGGCTGACCCATCTGTTTAGGAAAAGCTGGCCAAGCGGCTGAACGGGATTGCTTTTACTGCAGGACTTCTCAGAGGCTTTACTATGATAATACATGGCGGCGCTCTTCAGAGAAGGCTTTTGGTGTAGGTAGCGTTTTCCCAAGTGTCTTCATTCACAAAGCATCGCTCCTGCTAGGGTCCCATGGGACATGCTTTGGGAAACACTGGTGTCATGCCCAGATGGCGAACTTTAGGTCGGAGAACTTGGGCTCCAATGCCAGACCCACCACTTCCCAGCTGTATGACTTTCCACACGGGCCCCCCATAGCCTCCACTTCCTAAATGTAAAATGGAGCTGCAAATGTAATCCCCGCCTCCCGGGGTTGTTTGTTTGAACATCCAAAAGGATTTGGTGGCCTCCCTGCGAGCATTCAAAGGTATGTTCTCCTACGAGAACATACTCCTGCTGTTCCCTTCACAGTATTCCAGGGGCTGTTATTCACTCGGAAGCTCAGCCAGGCTCTGGAGTTTCCTTCTGTATGTTCCTTAGCACCTCCACTAATGGGGAAGGGAGAGAAAGGAGATGCTGTCTGCTTAGGGGGCGGCTGGGAGAAATGACGGGGCAGCATGGGGCCCGGAAGTTGCTTAGGAATTATAGCTATCCCCCTCTGGCAGGGGGCACAGAGGTGGCTCAGCTCTTTGTTCATTACCATTGACCCGCGTTTTGACTCATTTTCGGTTTTTGTATCACAGGATCAATCTCTTTCGTTCCTTCATTCGTTCACTCAGGTCTCCGGCACTGTCCCGGGCACCTGAGGAGGAGGAAGAGCCCGCTGTGGGGTCTCTGTTTCCTCCAGACTGGAAAGGTAGCAGTTTCTCCACCCCAGGGGGCCGTCAGCGTTCACCGCTTGTGACACATGCTCGCAGAGCTGCTGGGAATAGAGCCGCAGACCTTGAGGAATTCTTTCCCCCTTGAAATAAATGCTCCCGTCATGCTAAGCCCTGCCTCCCCTGCCACACCCCCTCCTGGAAGCTGTTCACCGGTGGCCCTAGTTCTGCGTATTGATCAGTGCTCCCCACCTATCCTGTGCTTCAGTCATTTCTCTAGAATTTTCCAGTAGGAGTGGAGAGGGTCGAACCAAGAATACTTTTACGTCTGGGAGACTTCAAATCCATTTGGTAAATTTGGTTTTGGAGGTCCAGACCCATCCAGGCGGTGGGTCTATTAAAACACCCAGCACTTTCTTAGAGGACAGCGGCCGTCAGGCCACATCTCTTGCAGCCTGGCCACAAGCCATTGGTCTTTTGACCCTAAATGCCGTGATTTTAGTATATGTGGCTTTTTTTTTTTCTGTACGCGGACCTGTCACTGTTGTGGCCTCTCCTGTTGCGGAGCACAGGCTCCGGACGCGCAGGCTCAGCGGCCATGGCTCACGGGCCCAGCCGCTCCGCGGCATGTGGGATCCTCCCGGACCGGGGCACGAACCCGCGTCCCCTGCATCGGCAGGCGGACTCTCAACCACTGCGCCACCAGGGAAGCCCAGTATAGGTGGCTTTAATGCTCTTCTGTCCTCCTTCACCCCGTATCCCAGATAACAGTGCTGTCATCATCTGCTCTGAGTAGTCTAACATTCGGGTTAGGACGAGGGCTTTGGGAGCAGATGTCCTGATTTCCAAGCCCACTGTGTCACTTTAGCCGCGTGACCTGGGAAAACTGTTTCCCGTCTCTGCTTCCGTTTTCCTCATCATAATGAGAGTGATGACGGTAACGACCTGCCTTCTTGGGTCTTGACGGGACAGGAATGAGCTGATTCACGTCAGGTGCTCAGGACACAGCTGTCACACAGTAAGTGTCCCGCAGATGTTGCTGTTGCTGGTGACAGTGGTGACAGAACAAACCTTGGTTTCCTTGACTCTTCTGTATGTGTTACTGGCCCACATTGGTTTCTCACCCAGCTCTGGCGAGGAGTCTGCCTCAGCAACATCTCTGGATTCCCCTCTCCCTTCTCTGCTGTCCCACTGCTCTCGCCCTGCCTGTCCCTTCTCAGTGGGCCTCCTGGCCATCTGCTTTGTTCCATGAAGCTGCCGCCCACACTGACATTCTCTGCGGGGCTGATCTTGTATCAGATCCCTCAGTGATTCCCTGCCCTCAGGGCTCCTATCACGGCCACATACAGCTCTCCTTGTCTGGTCCCCAGACTGCTGTCCATCCCCTCCATCGAGAAACCAAGAGAGCTCCAGCCTAAGGGTTCTCAGGTTCGAGTACACAGACCCTGCCGGCAAATTAGGAACATGAGGGACAACACAGGCTTGCTCTTTTTTCATTTATCAATATATTTATCGATATATCAATAATAAAGATTCCTTTCTTACTTTGAGATGAGCTTTTCCTATTACTGATAGTCGATGGTGATGATAATGGTGATAATTTTGTTTCTGTGTGTGTGTGTGTTGGTCGTTAGCTGGCACCATGGAAAGCTGGTATCTCTCTGTGGATCCCCGTTTTATACATGGAGATATTACGGGGCTCTGAACCTCTGCCTGGCGGTGTCAGATCTCGCTCCACTGCATTACCATTACCTTCCAAACACCATGTACGATAACACTTTTATGGGTTTGCAGCTTTTATTCAATTCCTAGTCAACCTCCAAGGCCCAACTCCAAAATCACCCCCACCCGTGGTAGCCTTCTCAGAGTCCACCTGCTCCAGGCAAGAAGAGTTACTTCCCCTGCAGGTGTAATCCTCCATCCTGGTTCCCTGGTGATTCTGTGCACCTCGATTTTCTCCATGGTCAGTGAGCCCGCTAGGGCAGGGGAGTGTCCAGCCCCTCTTTATTCTACTTCATACCTGGCACGGTGCTTTGTTTAAAGAAGCTGGTCGCTTCGTATTGCCAGATGGATTCTTTGGGGGCAGGGAAGGACTCACCGAAGAAATAGAGGCCACGCTCTGTTGACCCACATCCCCACTTCCATAGCTCGTATCACGTTCTGAAGGCGTCTCAGTAAGCAGGCGAGCTTCCTGCAGGGCAGACAGCGTGTCAGTCTGCGTTCGCTGCGCTGTCTCAGACTCAGAGCAGCCCTGGCACACAGCAGGCCTCAGCGGTTGCTTGATAGTGAATGAATGAATGAGTGAATGAATGAAACAAACAAGCAAAAGGTCCTGTTCGAATATTGTCTGATACGGACGGTGCCTGTCTCCCCTATGAGGCCAGCCACTCAGCACGTGGCACCTGGTAATCGGGGAGCGGAGCTTCCTTTCCACTGTGTTTTGGGGAAGGTGACCTGGTGAAGTGGAAGGAGACAGGGCCGGGTCAGGGGATAGGAGATGACGAAGCAGAAATGCCAGACATCCCTAAGGCGAGGACTGTGGAGTCAGATGGACGGGGACCACATCCTGGCTCCGGCACTGGCAGCTCTGCATCCCAGATTCACGGGTCACGCAGGTGTTTATTAGAGCACTTCCTGGGTGCCAGGCGCCAGTAAAGATGCCAGGGACCCATGACGAGCAAGGTGGCCACAGTTCCTGTTCTCATAAAGCTTAACGTTGGTTCCAGTGGGAAAGATAGATGATAACAATAAATAACAGATCCCAGGATGATATCTGAGGGTGATCAGAGCTAGGACAGAAGGGGATATTAGGAATAAAGGAGTTGGCCCTGAGCCAGGCATGGAAGTTAGTCCGTAAGCTCAGTGCCCTCAGCCATGGCATTGGTGTCCTTCACTGCCTTGTTCTAGAAGTGCCTGATTTGTAGGTCTGTGGGATCCGTCGATGGCGTGGTGGCAGTGGGTCCTGGGGGACGAGGGCCCTGACTGCCGTTAACCTCAGAGGGGACCGGGAGAGGGCTGGAGTTGTGGAAGGGACCAGAGATGGGAGGGGCTGGAGCCGCACCTTCAGCCCCAGGGCGGGGCGCCTGGCCCATCTGTCGTTTGGGAGCCTGGGCGGCCTCCTGCCTGCCCCGCAGCTGCCCGTCGTACTTTCCCGGCAGATGCGGGGAAACGTTTTTCATTAATTAACTGCTAATGCTTCCCAGGTGGCAGAGGTGCCCCTGGAACGTAGCACTGCGTGCTATTCAGAGGCTGCAGGGGTCTGCCAATGTGTTGAATCTGGGAATCCTCCCTGGTGTGGGAAGGAGGTTCCCGGGCAACTCCAGGGATGCTGAGCGAATTCAAGGGCTGGGGATAGAGGGTGGTGGCGGTGCCCCCAGCCTCCCTTCTCTCTGTGTGACGCACACGTACAGGTGCACGCACACCCTCCCATATAGGCACACGCATGCACATATGCACACACCCTCTCTGCTAGACACGCGCCTGCCCACATTCACTCCCACCCTCCAGTGTGAGTGGGCCACAAGGTACCCAGGAGGGCCCGCCCCCCCTCTGCTCACTCGGACCCCCATGCACACCGTCGGTGACCCATCCATCCCCTTGGGTGGCTTGTAAGTGATTCCTTCACTGGACGGAGCATCTCTTCTGAAATTGCTGGCCTTGGGTTGTGAGTGACGGCCCTCGGGAGCCCTCACCCTGCCTGGCCCTGGGCCTGTACCACCTGGGGCCAGGCGGGGAGAGAGGGTGCTGGAGGTGCAGGCTTCAGACCTCTGGAACCTGTCTCCACCTTTGCTCCCCCAGTGAGAACAGGCCCCTGGGGAGTCGCTCAGACCAAGGCGTCTTCCTGGTCACGCACATTGGATATTTGGTAAATGAACAAATCAGGTTGTTTGAGCTGAAGAGACCCAGTCGCTCCGGCTTAATTTTGAATCAGGTTTAAGCCCCTGCGTGCCTCCCCAGCTGCATCCATGGCCCTCATACCCTGCGTTCTTCCTCCAAGTCCTCGACCTCGCTCTTCCTCTGCCTGGGACCCTCTTCCCTGCCCCCGCTCCCATCTACACTGCTGGCTCCCTTTCACCCAGGCTTCTGCTCCAGTAACCCCGCTCAGAGCAGCCTTTCATAACCCTCCGTTGCCAGTCAGCCCCCGCGTCTCCCCCAGCTCCCTGAGCAGATGCTGGGTTCTGTCCATCCGTCCTCATGTCTGGAAGGATCTCCTTCACCACATGGGTTCCTACCTTATGTGTTCTGGGCACCAGGGATTCAGCTGCAAACCAACCATCAAAGGCAGACCCTGCTGTCAAATTAGGGAGGTGACTGAGCAAAAGGCAAACAAATAACTGTGCATCTACGTGTGGGTCTGTGTGTGTGCATGTCTGTGTGTGCGCACGCCGACATACACACACACACCGGGTGATGAATGTGATGGGGAAAGGTAAGGAGAGGAAGGCAGCAGGGAACTAACTATGGGGCGAGCAGGCTTGGTTTCTTAATATCCCCGCTCCCGTTGTCCATCTCCCGCTGGCCACTAGAAGCCCCACAGAGGCAGGGATTCTTTCTGTTCACCTCTGCACATTCTCCTCCTGGTGCAATTCCGGCACATGGCTGGTGTCAATAAGCTTTTGTGGAATAGATGAATGAATGAGTGAATGGATGAGTGAATGACTTCTCAAGGGGAGAGTGGTGTGCAGTCTGTTCAGTGGTCAGCATGCCCTGCCTGTGCCCCAGGCTGTGCGGTGAGGACCCAAGTGTGTCAGAAGTGAGGTGGGAACCACAGTACCTGCTCCAGCCACTGTGGGGAGGGAGCAGGGAGGCAATGTATTAAAATAGTGATGGTGGGGGCTTCCCTGGTGGCGCAGTGGTCGAGAGTCCCATCTGCTGATGCAGGGGACACGGGTTCGTGCCCCGGTCCGGGAGGACCCCACGTGCCGCGGAGCGGCTGGGCCCGTGAGCCATGGCCGCTGGGCCTGCGCGTCCGGAGCCTGTGCTCCACAACGGGAGAGGACACAACAGTGAGAGGCCCACGTACCGCAATAAATAAATACAATAGTGATGGTGGAGGGAGGGGGGAAGGGGTGTTGAGGAGGGAGCCACAATGTCCCTTCTGCCCACCACCCATCGGTTCAAGCAGGCCACATGGTGAGCCCCCAGGTAAGGACTTGGGAAGTCCCCTGTGCCCCCTATTCCCCCAGCAAGGCCGGGGCAAAGGTGAAAATGCAGGGAGGGAGGAGGACAGTGGTGTCAACACTTCAGCCCCAGGTAGTGACGGAGCCAGGGTGTGAGCCCGGATCCCTGCTTCTGGCACCTGCGTCGTAACGCTTACGACATTCTGTTTCCATAACATGCCATAGATGCTAATGCACGGTAATGCTGCTGATGAAATGGAACAGGGGCTAGTGGGCAGGGGTGAGGTGGGTGGGGCTTGGGAGCAGACTTCGGAGACGTTTACAGCCTTGGCAGTTTTGTCCTAAATGAGAGGGGAGGCCACAGGGAGTAAGCAGGAAAGCGATACGACCAGACTTACATTTATAGGGGTTCACGGGGACACCAGTTAGAAGGCTTGTGTGAGCATCTGGGGTAGAGATGCTGGTGGCCTGGACTAAAGTCACAGTGATACAGGGGGCAGATGGAGTGAGGTTTGGGGTCTGATTTGTAGTTTATTCTATGTGCTGCTCCTTTTTGCTTTGGCTGCCAGGAAGCTCAGAGCCACACGTGGTGTCTCTAACCCCTGATGCGGTGGCTCTGTCCAGACTCCCCTTCCTCTGGATTTCCTCGGACACTCATTTGTCTTGTTGGGCATGTGTTTCTGATAATGGCTGCCCATCCTTTGTGGAGTGAGATGAGATATAAATAAAGCGATGACAATTCTTCCTCATCTACGTGCGTATCTCTGGGGATCTTCGTCTTTATCTTCAAACCAACCTGGAAGCTTGGGGAGACCAGGCCATTTCTTTCTCCTTTGTGCCAAAAATGCCTCCAGGACAGTCAGCTTTTCTGGGGCCACATGGCACCGGCGGTTCCACTCCCATCTGGCATCCGTGGGTGGAGGAAGGAAAGGAGAGGATAATAACATGCAGTAAACTGACTCTTGAGGAGAGAAGGACCGTCTGCATCCTGCACGCCTGGAGTGCGGCGCTGGGGGTTGCGACCGGTCCTTGGACTGCCCTGGCTCACTTACTACCCCGCCCGAACTTCCTGGGCCCCTACTAGGCGCCGGGCACTGGGGTTATAGCTGAACCCAAGGTGGAAAATGTCATTGGCTTAGGAGCCTGGCTGGTTTGCTAAGTCTGCAGGGAGAAGTCCTCCAACGAGACCCCTGGGCTGTCTGTCCCCACGAAGTTTCTTTGTGGACCCCCTGCGGACCCAGCCTCTGGTGTACACTTAACACTCAATTAAATAACAGCTGTAGACAGGGGCTTCCCTGGCGGTCCAATGGTTAAGACTGTACGCTTCCACTGCAGGGGTCGTGGGTTCGATCCCTGGTTGGGGAACTAAGAGCCTGCATACTGCATGGAAAAAAAACAGCTGGAGAGAGTGGTTGGCTTGGTTTGGACGGTCTTGGTTAATGCCTCCTGTTGTGTTCCATCCATGTGTGTCCTGCTTTGGGTGATAAAGTTATATCGTCACCCTAGAAGCAGCCTAGCGATACGAGAGGGGCCTCTGGAGTCAGGCCGCCCGAGGCCATCATCCCCTCGCTCTGACAGCTGACAGAATGGCTTGTGGCTCCGAGCCTCAGTGCACCCGTTTGTCAAATGGATATAATGACAGTCTCCACCTCATAGATTTACTATGGCGGTAAACTATGTTCGCACTCGGCCCAGAACAAGTAATGACTAACTTTTGCTCCATAGTAATTATTGTATTACTTACACAGTATAAATTATTATGAAAATGTCTACCGAGAGCCACCCGTGCTGGCGCGGCATGTTAATCAGAGTGGGTAGACAGTTTCAAAGCGTAGATAATATTACTTCACGTGGATTGTAACATGCTATCAAGAAACTGTGTATTATGTGTGTCTACCTATGTTTCCAGACGTCATGGCCACCGTGTGGTCACACAGAATTTTCCTCTCAACCCTAGGCATCAGGGATGATGATTAGCTTTATTTTCCAGATGTGGAAACTGAGGCTAGGAGGGATTGAGTGACTTGGGCTGCTGACGGGCACAGCCCTCTGGAAGTCAAACCTCAGGGGTTGCTCTGGAGGCTGCCGGCTGGGGCTGCCCGTCCCTGGGACGCCCGTCCCATGGGGCGTTGGGCTGGCTCTTTTGATGACTGGCCCATCCCAGGTCCTGGCCCCTCTGACTGCTGGTGGCTTCCCCTGGCCTGGTCCTCGCTCTCTCCAGCCCTGCTGTTCCTGCATCTTTGGGTGTCTCTAGGGCTTCTTGGTTCTGGATAAACTCTGCCCCTTCTCGCAGGCAGCAGGAGGTGAATTAACCCAACTGAACGCGGGCTGGTACATGATGGAACAAGCCCCGTCTCCAGCGCCTGGCCCACCCTCTTGAGCCCCAGGCTTTGGAGGATCACTGGTGGCCCCAGGGAGGAGGGGAGTCACCTCGGGCCCCCCAGGCTGTCGTGTGGGCTTGGTCATCACTGACCGCCTCGCTGGGTTTTCGCCTTCCAGATGAGATGGACCAAACCCCCGCAGTGCGCTCTGAATATCTGCTCTCAGGGATTCGAACTCCCCCCGTGAGGAGAAACAGCAAACTGGCCACCCTGGGCAGAATCTTCAAACCCTGGAAATGGAGGAAAAAGAAAAATGAAAAATTGAAGCAGACAACATCCGGTGAGCACCAGGGAGAGGGGGCCTGGCGTCACCGTCACCGTGCTTTCTGTTGCTGGTGTTGGGAGGGGCAGTCTGTGCTCTGTGGCCTCTGACGGCCAGGAGCTGTTCAACCTCCTGCGGGTCCCCTCTCTCCACCGGCCCTTCCAGGTCCCTGGTGGGGGCGGGGGCGGGGAAGCAGCTCCAGGTCCCACCTGAAGCCCACTCACGCCCAGACCCTAAGGGGCACACACGTCACCCTCGACCTAGTTAAAAATGCAGACTCAAGGTCAGTGCAAGGCCAGGCTGGAGCTGAGGCCTGGCTTGTAACCATCTCTCCTTCCTGACCACACTGGAGTGGGGAGCACCCAGCCCTCCTGCACCTGGACCCTCACTTTGACAACCCTGGGGCCTGGGTCCCACTGTCCCCAAGAGCCCCCTGGGGGATTCACTCAGAGGGTCGGGGCCTCAGTTTGGCCTCGATACCGACGCTCGCCGGCTCCTAAGCTCCTCCTGAAGAGGTGGCTCCTACCTGGGCAGCCCCGTCCGGATGCTCTCCTCCCACTAAAGGACCCCAGAGCTCCCCTCACTCACCTTCAGCTCTGTGGGAAGCTGGGTTACGAGAGGCTGGACCGCTGCCCCCGCCCCCTCGACCTCCAAGCCAGGAGCTCTGGCCATGAGACTGACCCAGGGGATGCACGTGGTGACGACAGCACAACTGGCCATAAGAGTCAAAGCGACACAGCACGTTTCTAACAACGAAATGCTCAGAAGCCCCCGTATCACAGCGCTCCTGCCCATGTCAGGAACGGGAAGCGGGATCAGATGGGCAGCCGCTCCCAGGGCCAGACAGCAGCAGGTTGTGGGCTTGGGGCCTGGCAGCCGGGCTCGGGTCTGGTTCCTGGGCGATGGGGTGCCCTCGGTGAAGCGGAGGTCGGTGCCCTGAGAAGCAGACCCCAGGGGAGACGCATCTCGGCTCCCACAGGCCTGTTAGCTGCTGCTGGAAACAGTCAGCGAGGGAGCTGCTTGTGTGGAGTTAGTCCTGGGCCTCGGGGACCCGCCTGCTAAGTGCCCGTCTTGGGCTGTTGCCTCTGGCGGTCCCTGTGGTCCCAGGCTTGAAGTGGTGCAGACTCCCGGGCTCAGGGGGTGGCAGAGGCAAAGCCAGTGGGGCGGGGGGCAGGGGGGACCCCTAACAGCAGCAGGGGGTACTTCCACCCACACTTTTTATGCAATTTACAAACTTATTTTTTTAACTACCCAAGAAGTTGATGGACAGATTCTCCTCGTCAAGGATGAAAGCAGAACAAACGTCGATATTCGATGAACCTTGTGTGGCTCCCGTGTGCCAGGCACAAAGTAGACAGGGAGACCCAGACCCTGCCCGCTTAGAGCTTTCCGCCAACTGGGGGGTCAGGCGACAGACAAGCACGTGTGACAGTCACGACCTTGGCGGGGCTGAGGAGGAGGTGGGGGGTAGGCGTTGCCCTGGGCTGAGTGGCCTGAGAAGGTCCAGGTGAGGAGGTGACACTGAGCTGAGATGTAATTGGTCCCCTGGAGGGAAGCAGGGAAGAGCATCGCAGCTGGGGGAACAGCTGTGCAAACGCACCGAGCTGGGGAAGCCTCACCCGGGCATCAGTGAAAGGCTTAGGGGGCCAGAGCAGGGTGACCTCTGTGACCTTGGGGAGCCCCTGATGCTCTCTGGGCCGTGGGGTTGGAGGGTGAGCTGCGTGCTCTCGGGACCCTGTGTCCCTGGCCCACTTGGCACTGGGCTGCGGGGAGCAACCTGTGAGATTTTCAGGATGCTGTGCGGACCCTGCCGGGGGACTGAGGGTCTCCAGGTTAAGACCTGCAGCATCCTCGCCTTCGGGCAGGCATCCCCGTTGGGCCCTTTATCAGGCATTTGGAATTCTGCCGGCAGCGCTGCATTTCATTTATTTATGCTAAACCGTTCTTTCCCCCCCAGAGTGTGGGATGTTATTTATTTCAGCCTATCCAATCCCCGTTTTCACAGGCGTCCTTGGTTAGGATGAGATGAAGTAAAAATAAAGATGATTTAGAGAGAGGAAAAAAAAAACAAAACAATGCAGACAGTGGTTTGGGTAGAGTGGGGACGGGGTGACACCATGAAGGTGGCTCTCGGAAGCCTGAAGCCTGGGAAGTGGCCTCTGAGCCCGTACCTGCTCTGGGAGTGGGGGGCGGGTGGCTTGGGCCGTGGGGACAGGTGTCCTGAGTTGCAGACAGCAGCCCCTGGCAACTGCCTCTTCAGGTCATTGGGAAGACTCACAAGTCAGTGCATCTGAGCAGCGTGCCACCAAGGCTGCCACCAGCACTGGTCACACAGCGCGGTCTCTCCGTCCTGGAGACCTTCACCCTCGTCCTGCTCGCCTCTTGTTTTTGGACTGGGCGGCAGCCTCTTTGCTTGCACCTCCCAAAGCCAGAGTTCCGTTTCTCAGTTTTATCCACACTGCTGGCATCTGGAAATTGGATTGGAAATTGGACTCAGAAAGGAAATTATGTTCCCTTTGCCCCCAGTTGTCTTTTTCCCGGTATGTTTGGGTTTTCTGTATTCATCCCTCAGCGTAAACACCCTCAGGGAAGCAGCCGCGTTTCCCCAGACGCCCTGCCCCCATGCCCTCTGGTTCTGGTTGATGCCACTCGCCCAGATGTTTGCCATCTGTCCCAAAGCTCTGGCTGTCCGGCAGAGTCCATGCCTGTCTTGCTCCCCTGTGCCTGGCACACAGTAGGTGCTCAGTAAATATTTTTTAATAAATAACTTCATGGTCATTGCCTGTTTGTCACTGGCCACTAGACTTTAAGCTCTGCTACTCGAGCAGCTGTTTTGTTCCCACGTGGGGCAGGGCATTCATACGTGTGGGTGACCCGGGGCCCTTTGTGATCCAGGCTTATAGCCGGTACTTTGTCCATATCTTTTAAAGAGAGGGTCTGAGGGGTGACATGGCTTCATGTTTGGAAATTGGATTCTACTGCAGGCAAATCGTTTTCTGGACAGTTAGGGAGAAGAAGGAGAGCAGACTGAGACCTGCGCCTGGGAGGGGAGAGGCAGGGGTAGGGGGCCAGTTGCTGGAGGGTTTGCCCTGGGATGAGGGGGCCGGAAGGGCTGTTCCAAAGGAGGAATTGACGAGGTTCCTTCTGCACGTTGGGCTCGGTGGAGGGGGATCGGGGCCCGGCCGCCTCCTTCCTGTTCGATTGGCACATTCTTTTTTTTTTTTAAAGCTACTATTTCTTTCTTTCTTTTTATTTTAAAGGAACATTATTTATTTATTGGCTGCACTGGGTCTTCATTGTCTGCACATGGGCTTTCTTTAGTTGCAGCGAGCGGGGGCTACTCTTCATTGCGGTACGCAGTCTTCTCATTGTGGCAGCTTCTCTTGCTGTGGAGCACGGGCTCTAGGCATCGGGCTTCAGTAGTTGTGGCACATGGGCTTCAGTGGTTGTGGCTCGCGGGCTCTAGAGCACAGGCTCAGTAGTTGTGGCGCACGGGCTTAGTTGCTCCGCGGCATGTGGGATCTTCCCGGACCAGGGATCGAACCCGTGTCCCCTGCCTTGGCAGGCTGATTCTTAAGGGAAGTCCCTACTGGCACATTCTTTGAAAGCATGAACCTGGGGCTCATCGGAGGAGCCTCTGGTGGGACAGAAGACTGGTCTGTGAACAGACAAAAGGGTGGTCGGGATGTATTTAGCAGGTGAAAATAGAACGGCAGAAAAGCACCCCAGGGTATTTGGGGGACAAGGTCTTGGGCTGGAAAATGAAGGCGTAGTCGGCGGAGGGTGGGGATGGGAGCCTAGAGAGGGTGGTGCACGGGGCATCGCTTCTCAGATGAGCCACGGAAGCCACTGCCTTAAACAGTGCTCATGGTACCTCCCTTCTGCCCTGCTCAGCACATTGTTTAGGGGGGAGCTTGAGTTCCTGAACCACAGCCCCACCTGGGGGCCCCTAACCCACGGTCACCTGCTGCCTCTCTGCTGTCTTCCTACGCTGGAGGTGGCGCTGGCCGGGCTCGGGCGGGGCCCTGCGGCGCTCTGCCCGTGACTCACCTGGATGTCTGTGTTGTGTGTGCAGCCTTGGAGAAGAAGATGGCCAGCAGGCAAGGTCGGGAGGACCTCATCAAGAAGGGGCTCCTGGAGATGATGGAGCAGGGTAAGTGGGCCACCCCGGGCCGGGCAGGGCTGCGGGTCTCACGGGGGTCCAGCAAGCCCATCAGGGTGGCGTGGAAGTCGGAGGAGCCTGGTGTCCAGCTGTGGCTCCTGGACCTGAATGAGGCCTCCGTGGGTCCAGTGAGGACCCACGGCTCAGCCCCCGGGCCTCGGAGGACCCATCGGTGAGTCTAAGTCGGCTGCTCATGGGGCGTGGAGCTGAGTGCAGCCACCTGCCCTGGGGATGAGGGGTTGCTTCCCGCCCAAGCTGGGTGTGGGTGAAGCTAGTGGCTAGTCCTGATTGTTTGTTTTTTCACATTCAGAGTTTAATCCTGGATTCGGGTGAGTTATTTGTTCCCCATGACCACCTAGTGTTACAGCTACCGTTTAATAAGGATCGATTATATGCTGGGTGCTCTGCTGGGCGTTCTACCCGCCTTCAACCTTTTGTCCTCACAACATCCTTGTGACTGGGTGTGGTGTCATCACCCGGTCTCCAGGTGAGCAATGGGAGGGCCTGGGAGGTAGCTGCCCTGCGTCACGCAGCCGGAGGGCCCGGATGCTGTTCAGACTCTGGTCCAGAAACCTTCATCACCGTGGTGTCTGCGAAGCCGCCCTTGTTTGCATCTTTCAGAAGCACCAGGTTTTATCACTCGCACAATTAAATTAAGGATTCTTGGGTTCGCCCATCTTCCTCCCTTGGTAATGGCGTGAGGCACAGGACTTGGGTCCTGACGCTAAACTGTCATGCTTTCCAGTTCTCTGAGACCCTAAAGCTTGGCAGGGGTGGTGGGGTCTGAGACAACCTCGCTGCCGCCTGCAGGTCTCTCTGGAGCTGGACCAAGCTCTTGCCTCCTGATTGAAAGAACCTGGCCTCACAGAGCCAATTCTGTGAGGCTCACGTGAATAAATGGCATTCCTGTCTCCCTTTTAGCCTTAAAATATTATTGGTGTCTTTGTAATTTGGCCCAGGTATCAGGAAGTAGAAAGGGAGCCCATGGAGTCCGTGAATCCGGATTGATAACCTGCTCCGCGTCTGGTAGGGCCCTTGTGGTCATTCCTCTTCTTCAGATGCAAAGGGAAAAGTACTTTGGTGATGATGCTGTTTTCATGGGAAACATACGTGGGAAATTGCTTAGTGCTAATAATCAAACCTTGTCTGTAAAAAAAACTTGGTATCAAGTCCTGTGACGTTCAGATGTTAGACGCTCCAGTCTGACTCAGATTTGGGAAAATGTCTTTGCTGAGATGGAGATCTGGACTGTTTGAATTTGGATGGAACCAAAAAGCTCCAAACTCTGGCATTTTGAATATGTTGCCAACAAAACTTACCTTAACTCTTGGGGCGGGAGGAGGGAAAACGAAAACAATATGAAGGTCTGTTTATCATCTGTTTTTAAAAATATTATCACTGATGAAGAAAAACATGGATTTGATTCCCGTCAAAGACAAAGTGATAGGTGAATCATTAAAGGGAAAACCTTCCAGGAGAAGTGCGGTTTTTCCTTTCCTAACCTCTGAATCTTTGTAAAACGATTTTGTCTGGGGGCCTCAGTACAGAGAGCCAGCCGCCGAGTTGATGGGGTGAGCCCGTGGCTGACGTGCTCAGGGGCCGGCTTTCCTGGCTTCTGTGTTTGGCGGGGAGATCTCACGCCGGCCCAGCTGTAGTACCGCTTTAGATTGGGGTCAGCGAGCCTTTTCTGGAGAGAGTCAGACAGTAGATATTTTAGGCTGTGAGGTCCATACTTACCCCTGCTGTTATCAGGCAAAAGCAGCCCCAGACACTACACAAAGTTGTGGGTTTGGCTGGGTGCTGGTAACACTTTATTTAGGGACATTGAAATTTGAATTTCATATAACTTCCATGTGCCATCAAGTATTATTTTTCTTTTTCAGCCATTTAAAGAGGTAAAATCCCTTCGTAGCTCGGGGCTCTGTGGAACAGACGGTGGGCTAGATGTGGCCCCCAGGGTGTAGTTTGCCAACCCTGACTTTAGATCACTCTTTCTCTCTGGCTAAGTGATGTGGACCAGGAAATGGGGGGGCCTGAAACCCAGTCTCTTTGCTCAAGAATTGACAATGCGCTCGTTAACTGACGCCACACCGTTTTACTGAGCACCTGCTATGGGCCTGGGTCTGTGTTAGCTGCAGAGGATACAGGTGAGCAAAATACCTTTCTCCCAGAGCTCACAGTCCCGTGGGGAACAAACACTAGATAATCCCACAAATCAATACAAAATCACAGCTGAGCTGAGTATGGGGAAGGAAAGGCACGTAGCACCTGAAGAACGTGAGTTGGGCCCCTGACCTGGTCCGGGGCTGGGGGAGGTGATGGTGGAGTGGGTCTAATAGCAGGCTGCTTCTCAGAACTTGCTGCAACTAGGGTCACCTGGCGAGCTCTTCAGTCAGAGGCGCTGGGGGGTGGGACCTAGGCGTCGGGAGTTTATAAGCCTCCCCAGCTGCTTCCAACGTTGGTGCCACCAAGGATGAGAAGCAGAGAGCGATGGGAGACTGGGGAGCGTCTTCCAGCCCAGTGGAGCAGCCCACGCAGGGCCCCGTGGGGGAAGGGAGCAGGCACCCCGAGGAGGAGGAAAGAGAAGGTGGGTGCGGGCTAGGGGAGGTGAGAAACGGGGGCGGGGGGTCCTGACAGGGGCTTGCGTTCTCCTGCCTCTCCCTGCAGCATGGACGGAATGGAGAGAATTCGACTCCCCAGCAGGCGGCTGGGTGACAGGCACCCCTGTGGCCGTGGCGCCCCGGGCAGCCACGAGACAGGTGGGCTGAGTCTGCAGTGAGCCTGCGGGGCTCCCGCTGCGGGGTGCGTGTTAGCGGCAGGGAGCAGGCGTTGCTCCTGGGAAGGGACCGGGTCTGGGGGAGGGGGTAGGGGTGTGGGCTCACCACCCACTCATCTCCCTTAAACTCTTAACTGTATTACCTCTATTGGACGCACAGGGGTAAGGGGAGATGTGAGAGTGTTTGCCAACAGGCTCCTGGGGTGCACACCTCTTGGAGCGATTGTTTCCGTCCTGCACTTGCTGAGAAAATGCCTTTTCTCACTGGGGTGAAGTCGAGCTCTAGGTCAGCCTCTGTCGGTCCCGAATTTGTCCTGGAGGTGGGACAGCAGGGCTCCTGCTGGGTTGATCCGTGGCCCCGGCAGTTGAACCGCCCCCTCCCCCTTCAGAGATGGCCCCCGGCTTGGATTCAGGATTCATCCTCACCGCCACCACCTGCGCCCAGCTCGGCTGGCCGGCTTTGTAGCCAGGAGCGCCCCCCTGTGGTTGGCTGCCCCCTACCCCGCACTGAGCCTGGACTTCACACCCAGGGGGCGCCTGGGGGGCTGAGCGAGCCTCCGACACTGACCGAGGGGCCCAGAGAGGCCCCGCACAGGCTGGGGCCACAGACCCTCCCAGAGCTGCCTGCAGTTCTTAGCAGCGTCAGGAACTCGCACTTGAAGGTCCTAGGCCAGGCCAAACCCAGGAAGGTCCTCTGCCCTGCACAGGTGTGCACACGCGTGCACATGGACACGCCCCTGGGTCAGCCCCCTGGAGTCTGCCCGCAAAGCGGTCAGGAGCCGGCTGCGTGAGCCGGCTGTGGACGGGCCTGCAGGAGAGAGCCTGCACGTCCCGGAGGTGAGCCCGTGTCCAGGGCATGGGTTCGCCCTCCCCGCTCTCCGGGGGGGGTTGTTTTTTTGTGATATTGTGAACACATGCGTTTTATGAACCCCTCTGACCTATCCTTGGTTCCTGAAGGTCTGGGAATCTGCCGGATCGAGGAAGGACCCTACTAGTATGGTTAGGAGTTGTGTGAGATGCGGCCAGGTCTGCACGAGGGACCGGGAGCTGACCCTTTCCTCTCACTCCGTCTTCACAGCTTTGACCAGCAACACATCTGTGACAGGCGAGGGCAGGCTGGTGTCCCAGTCCCTGCACCAGGTCCCTGGCCCACATACGATGAGTGAGGACAGGAGCTGGCCCATTTCTCTGTCCAGACGCCGTGTGTGCCCTGAGTGACTTTACTCCATCCTCCTCAATGTGTCTGCTTGGCTTTGTCTTAATAGTTGAAGGACTTTCATTCTCTATCACTGGATATAAGGAGGAGGTGGTTGTTACCGCGGTGCTGTGTTCCGTGACCTGAAAGACGAGGTTCCTGTCCTCGGGGCAGTTGGCAGTGACGAGTCAAGTCTGTCTGGCTTCTGTGTGGCAGGAGCGCCAGGGGCTGTGTGTGTGTATGTGTGTGTGTGTGTGCGCGCGTGCGTGCGTGTGCATGCAGGCGTGTGCGTGCGGGGTGCGTGTTTGCTTGGGACATGTCCCCTCTCAGCGTGGCTGCTCTGCGTATAACCCAGCCTCCGGCTCCGGCTCCCCTCTGCCGCCCTCGGAAGCGCCTGGCCGGGAGGGAGCGCCCACAGTATAGTGAGAGGAGCAGGGGACCAGCTGCCCACAGCTCCCCCCGCCCTGCCTGCCAGCATTGCTTGGCAACGACCCTGCCGCCCAGGCTATTTTGAGAACTGTGACTTTTCAGTGAACATGATTCTGAGCCGGAGCTCTGAGCACAGCCCAGAAAAGTCCTGCAAGTCCGCTAGGACGTAAAAGTAGGTGGAGGAATCCTGGGGCTGTGCGTCCGGGTGCAGCCTTTGCTGAGCCCGGGTGGAGGGTGGGGACCTTTGGGTCTCGCAGTTTCAGTGTTCTGACCATTTCATTGATGACGATGGAGATGCCGTTATTATTAACAACGGGGATCGTCACCAGCAGCAAATGACCCGCCGCTTCTAAGATTCGGTGTCACCATCTGTAAAGGGTGGGTGGTAGCCACACCTAATGGGGCGGGGAGCTGTGACATTCAGGTGAGATGGTGCCAGCAGAGTGCCGTGCTGTGTCTCTAGCTGTGCACAGCCTCAGTCAGTGCGGGCTGTCACCTCTGTCACCAGCGGCTGAGTAATCTGGTAGCAGAGACTGTCACAGCTGTGTTTCAAGTATGAGGAAACCAGTCATGAGAGAGGGTCCAAGAAGCTGTAGTTTTGAGCTTGGTGGCATCTCACTGTGTCCACTGGGTGACTTCTCTTGGCTTGTGTCTTGGTCTTCTCCTGGGTGGAGGTTGGTTGGCTGCTGGTCAGATCTGGCCCAAGGTCTGTTTTCTTAAAGCCCCCTTGAGCTAAGAATGGTTTTAAACTTGAAGGACTTTTGTAAAAAATAAACAACAAAGATGAATGTGGAGCACGGATTTGTGGCATGTGGCCCAGAAAGTCTAAAATACAAATACTGGCCATCTGCTTCTTTCTAGGGAACGGTAGCCGGTCCCTGGTCTAGACCCACCCCCCAGGCCAGGTGACATGGCTGCATAGATGGCATCTTCCGAGACCCAAGTCTCTAGACTCTTGCCGTCCTGCCCTCCCCGCTAGGGGGCGTGCAGCAGATGGTAGAAGGTGAACAGTGATTACAAGTGCACGTTCCCTGCAGGGTCACGTCACAGGCCTGGCCTGAGTCCTGGGCGTGGGGAGGGCCCTGTTGATACCACGTGGGCCGAGGGGCCCAGGCCGAGTGGCCAGACCATCACCCTTGTCGTCGTCCTCCTTCTCCCCTTTGTGAGCAGCAGTGAGGGTAATTACAAGCACATGCATGGTGTTTGCTTCATGCCAGATGCGTTATGGACGTTCGCTCACTGAATTCTCACTCTGACTCTGCGAAGCCAGGAGTATTAGCCCCATTTTACAGAAGAGGAAATTGAGGCCTGGAGACATTTGCTGCCTGGGCACAAGAAACCCCATGTGCCGTGGGGTGGGATGGGTAGAGAGGGTGACCTTATACCTTTTGTCCCACCTGGGCACTTCGAGGAGTAGAAGGGACACTGCTCCCTGACAGCAGGGAGGAGCCAGGACTGACTTAAGCAACGGACCCCCGGCTCTGAAATAAATCTCTCCTCTCCCCGCTGCCTCCAAGCAAGGCTGGTTCCCCCGCGCTGCTGCCTCCCAGCCGTGTGGACGTATGCAGCCTACGCTGACACGCTGCACTGCGGCGGCCTGGATGACCTGGCCGTGGGGCCTAGGGTGGAGCCGGGGGCTTTGTGGGTGCTGCATGAACCGGGCTGTGAGCTGTGTGTCCGAAGGCTGAGTACGATCGGCTGGCTGAGCCTCCCTGCCCGGACCGGCCACTCTGGTTGTGTGATCTGGACCAGTTGTTACGCTCTTGAGCGCCCGGCCCCGCGGCACTAAGATGTGACCCGAGGTGATCAACCAGTCAAAGGCCAGACCCTCAAAGGCTCCAGCCACTGAGCCCCAGCAAGGGGAGGGCCGGGTCCTCCTTTCAGCCCTGCTAGGAGCCTGGTGTCCTCCGTTCTGAGCTGGCCACCTGCCTAGACCAAGGACTCCCTGATTCCCGCCTCAGCCCTTGGCTGTGCCTCTGTTGGACTGGCAGTGCCACGTGTGGCCGCCCACAGTTTGAGCCACCTGGGGGGTAAGGATTGTCTTGTTAATCTCCGCCTTTACACCGTTGGCACAATGCTGGACCCAACAAACGAGAAGCATTTGTGTGATGGGGGACTAATGGTAGGATGGTGGGTGCTGAGGTGAAAGGTAATTTGTAGCCTCGATAGTAACAACCCAGCACCTCCGGGATGGGCAGTAGTTAGGGCTTGTCATCACCTGTCTGGGTGGCCTTGGTTGGCAGGATGGGGGCGCCTTGGCTCTGCTCCCCTCCCCTGCCATCTCTCATCCCCAGCAGGCTGGCTGGGCCTGTCCTCGGGGTGAGGTCCGGGTACAGGAGAGAGGCGCAGGAATGGGCAGGTACTTTTAAAGCCGCTGCTGCTTCAAACCTGCTCACTTCCCATTGGCCGAAGCCACAAGGCAGAGGCCAAGGGTGGGGGGCACCACAAAGGCGAGGACATGGGTGGGGGGCATTGTCGAAGTAAGAGCGCGCAGGCTGGAAGTGGTGCGGCCAGAGGCCAACGGGTGTTGTGACGCTCAGTGCTGCCTTACGAAGGCTCTGGAAAGGGATCCCCAGGGTGTGCGAGAGCGTGCAGGGTACCACACCAGGCCTGGGATAGCGTACTTCCCAGGAAGTCACTTTGCGCGTGAATGAAAGCAGGTAGGAAGGGAGTCAGGCTCAGCTGACAGCTGAATTTCCTTGCAGACGCTGAGAGCAAAGCGTGCAGCCCCGACGGAGATCCCCGAGTCGCACAGAGTGAACCTTCCACTCCCAAGCAGGAGCCGCTGACCTCGGCGGAAGCCCAGCTGGGGAGCCCTTTGGCCACTGGGACGGACCAGGCTTCCCTGGATGAGACGCTGTCCTCGGACACCCCTTCAGACGATGCAGGTATTAATCGGACACCGGGCTTGAGCTGCTCCCAGGAGGCCATCCGCCTGGGTGGTGACTGAGGTCCCCAGCCGAGCTGGGCAGCAGCCGTGGTAGAAGACCGTCCTCAGAGGCGCAGCCGTGCTCTGAGCCCTGCCACGCTCCACCACGTGGTTGAGTTTAAATGTTTGCTGGAGCGTGTTTCTCCCGCATCTTCCCAAGTCTGGCAGAGCGGTGGATGAAGGTGCTTCCAGATGGTCCCAGGTCCCTTACCATCCATCCTCCCGGGGTGTCTCTGCTTGTTCCCTCCTAACTTCTGAGTGGGACAATTCTCTCCAAAGAAGCCGATGTCTGGGAGCATCTTAGCTACCCCAAGGCAGTAGGGCAGGATGGAGAAAAGAATGGCCTGTATCGGGTTATCTGCAGGGTGGGAGGAGCTCAGGGCAGCCTCTGCCACATTGAGTGATTCTTGGTGGGAGCCGTGGTGGTGGTTCTTGTGATTTAAGTTGAATAGACCAGGGCAGTTGTCAGGTATGGGGAAGGGGAGGAGAGAGGGAGTGAGGGAGGGATGGAGAGGAGGAAAAGCACAAACCTACCACAGAAGCTGTGTGCTGTGAAGTCTCTACCCCCTGCTCGCTCTGACCTGTTAGCAGTGTTTTCATAGAAACCTTCCAGGCAACCCGGCCATCAGGCAGGAGGCCTGCTCCCTCGTAGAACTGCGGCTGTAAACATTGCCAGGCCCGGCGTGGCGGCTGCGACGTGCCCTGCGTCCCCACGGCGTTGGGCTGAGAAATTCGGGCGTGTACACGGGCCTCTTTGGCCGGGGCCTCTCTGGCTGGCTCTTTGGTTTCAGAGCCGGGGGTTGAGGGGGGCACCTGTGCTCCGCTGCTGCTTCCCCAGATGCCACTCACACCTGCGCTGTCCCCTGCTGCCCTGGCATCCCTCTGGCCTTCGCGGGCACCTGCCGAGAGCGGTGCCCTACTCTCCCTGGGGATGGCTGTCCCTCTCCAGTTTCACCCCAGCTTGGAGACACGATAGGAGTTTGGGGTCTGAAGGGCTGTGGCCCTTGGGACAGTCCTGGCCTCTCCTGCAGAGACCCTTTTGTCACCACTGTGTCCCCCACCATCTGACATCAGTCGGGCCAGCGGTTGGCGGGATTCTGATGGCCAGCTGAAGGATTGCCTTCCGCCGGAGTCCTAGCAGCCCAGCACTGCCCTTGACCGCGGAGCCTCCCTTCTGCGGGCCGCTGCACCCCACCTCCCACTGGCACCCCTCCCTGGCAGACTTTCTGCTCCCGTCAGCGCCCCCTCTAACCTCAGGTGCTTTCTGTCCACGCTCTTGATTTGGGGTTGGATTCTCGAGACCAGAGTTGGTTTGTTGAGATCACAAATCTGTATTAAGGACTTTTCTCCTGGTGAGACGTGCTGTTGGGTCTGGGGTTGTGATGATAATGTGTCTGGGTCTCTCCTCCCGGGTGGGTGTGAGCAGGTGAGCAAACCTGGTGACCCCTGGGCTGAGTCCATGCAGTGGGTGCTCTGGAGACTGGGGCGGTCCAGCTGGGGTAGAGGGATGAGTAGAAGTTGTCCGGCCAGAGAGTGAGGGAGAGAGCGTCCTGGTGGGAAGAGGGACCCTTGCAAGGACTGAGAACAGGGTCAGCTGCTTTCTCTGTAAAGGGCCGGCTGTAAATCTCATTGGCTTTGTGGCTAGGAAGGTCTCACCTCTGCCGGGTGAGGATGTGCAAAGGAAAAGGAATGGCTGGGTGCCAGCAAGCTTTATTTGCAAACAACCCACGGGCTGGATTTTGGTTGCTGTGGGTGGCCTGGGAGTAGGAAAGACCATGGGACTTTAGCAGAGCTGTAGGTAGATGTGGTCAGAGCCGGGACAGGATGGAGAGAGAGAGGGCTGGGCCGGACAGCCCTTCCCCGAGGGCAGCCCTTCCCCGAGGGCAGCCCTTCCCCGAGGGCAGTTGGTTGGAGCCACAGTGGAGTTTGCACTGTAGGAGAAGCCCTGGGCATCTCTCTGGTCAGTGTGTAGTCTGTGGTGATGGGAGGCAGCTCCATCCCTCACCGGGGCTCTTCCTTCGCTCTGGCCCCAGAGAGGTCCTGAGCCCCTGGGGTGGGAGAGATGATGTTATCTGGTGGCACATGTACACAACTTGAAAACATTTTAGGAGTAATGTTCATTTTCATTAATTAGAGCAAGTGGTATGGGTTTCTCATTCAGGGTAGTGATAGTTTCTTAATAAATAAATTGAAATTAAAAGCATGGCTTCACTTAAAGTAAAATATAGCAGACAAAAATATGGAAAAGTACAGGGCCATGTCCAATCTCCAAAGCAGGGCTGATTCATTCCTTTGGGCTGTGGTCAGTGTATTAGCAGCTACTGACCTTTGTCATAATGCTGATGACAACAAGGGCCGTCACACTCGGCCGCTTGTGTGCAGGACGCTGTTCGAAGTGCTGTCATGTATATTGGCTCATGTGACCCCCAGGTGATTGATGGGGGTTCCATGAGCCACCTGGAAACACCCCCCAGATGATTGATGCAGTTGCCCCCTCTTACTCATGATGGAAATGAGGTACCCAGGTCAAGTAACTCATCCAAGGGTATAGAATTAGGGAATTGAGAGCAACGTCTTCGACATCAGGTTGACCTGGGTTTGAGATGTGACCGGGCGCCTCACCAAGCTGTGTGACCATGGACAAGTCACTCAACCTCTCTGAACCTGAGTCATCAACTATAAATGGAGATAATGTTGCACTTCTCAGGGTTGCTAAACTTAAACCACTTAGCTCGGTCGTCACTCACACTGAGCGCTCAGAAAGTGTTTGCTGCTGCTCCCAGGGATTGTCCTGTCTTTATCATCATCATCACTTTTGTCATTGTCATGGAAAAGCAGCCCTTGGAGGGAGGGTGATGCATTAAAGCCTGGTATTGGGTTGCCTGCAAACGCCCCCCAGAGGCCCTGCATCTAAAAGCATGTGTGGGTGGGGATGTGGGTGCACCTGCACTTTGCTATTGATCGGGGGACCCCCCCACCCCCCACCAGCGTCTCTTGTAGGCCTGGAATCCTCCATCAAGAGCACTGACCAGGGCTGTGGCTCCTGGTCTCTACCGAGAGGACTGGCCTTGAGCAAAGCCCCTTCAGTGAGGGAGTGGATTGTAATCTAACTCAGACACCTTAAACTCATTTCTTCAAACATTGCCTAGGCTTAAAAATGGGGAGCATTCATGAAAAATCCACATGTGCAGCTAGCTGCTTTTCAACAATCAAAGTCCGCGCCCACTGGGCCCTTGTTCCCACGCAGCTGCAGTCTCTGGGAGCTGAGAAAAGGTTATCTCCTTTGCGGGGGGCTGGGGGGGTGGGGCGGGGTGCTCACCTCTCAGCTTCTGCTTGGGCCCTTGGGTGTATGAGTTTGTGATCCCTTCCATGAAGGTGAAGAGCCTGGTCTTGGGAATCAACCCCTGTGCTGTGCTGGGGGCGATGCCTCTCCTTGGCCAGGTGGTGACACCTGGATTGGGGCTGCTGCTTCTATGTGCCCCAAACCGTGGGGTAGGGCTGGGGGCATGGGGGTTATATCCAATGATTGCAGATATCTCCGGAAGGAAACACTGTCAAAGATTCTGACCGTGGTTTTCTTTGATCCTCAGTTTGGGTTTAGTGATTTGGGTTGACTTTGGACTTTTGTGTTTGGGGTGATTCCTGGTTTCGTTTGGGTCATGCTGTGTCAGCCACAGAGCATCCCCTAAAAAGAGCCCAGGAGAACCCCTTGTTTCAATGTGAAGTGGGACAGGATCCCGTTCAGTGTTTCTGTCGTTCAGGGGCTGAGCTCTGGCGTGTCCAACAGTGCACTAATTAAAAGGAAAAGTGGCACTCAGCGTGTTCTGTGTGTGCTATATTATCTTAGCCCCATTTTTTGTTTTTGCTTTTAGATTAGAAAGCAGTGGCCCAGAGAGGTTAAGTCACTTGCCCGAGGCCACAGAGCACATAAGTGGTAAAGCTGGGGGTTGATCCAGAGAACATGCTGGGTGTCACTGGGGTTCTGTAAAACTGACCACGGCAGCTGTCCCCCCAGCCCTCTAGGTCCCTCCTCTCAGGCTGGTCTCTCTCGGTCTCAGAATGTCTCCGGTGGGTGATAACTGGGTATGAAGCAAGCCCACCACCCAGCAGCACGCCCCAGGCAAAAGGGCCTTGGCTGGGAGCTCAGTTGGTGAGAAGCGACCTCTGCTGGTCAGGGTCGGACAGGGACAGTCCCGAGGGAGGGATTCCAAATGCGGGGAACATGCAAAGCTGATGTCGGCTTCTACATTTAAAAAAAAAATTTTTTTTGATATAACACTTGAGACTTTAACAGATGTTAACGTTTCAGTTTTGACAAGATTACTTAACACAACGGTAGCTTCACCCTCACATGAGATGTGCAGGAAGGTGTAGTTTGGCAAAGGAGACGCTGAGACACCAGTTTCCTAGACCGAGGATCCCTCAGACAGGTCAGGGTGTGAGGGGGGTCAGTGTGGAGAGACATCGGAGGAGGGTGTTTGGGGTGAGTTCCTGGTGTGTTGGGTCCCGGGGCCCTCAGAGCAGAGGGTGGGGGACCCACTGCATCTTGGGCTAGTGGCGGGGGCTGTTAGAATCTTACTCTGTGACCTCTCTGGTTGAAGGGCTGTGACCACTGACTCACTCGCAGAAATCCAGAGCTGCCCTGTCCACTAGCTGCGTGGCTATTTCAATGAATTAAAACCAGAGAAAATAAATCCATCTCCCCCGTTGCACCGGCCGCTTGTCAGCTGCTCACTGTAGCAGACAAGGAGGCGTTTCTGTCATCTGAGAAAGGTCTTCTGGGTGGCACTGAGGGTGAGGGGTGGCCACACGTCCACTTGGGTGCACAGCCAGGGAAGTTTGCTGTTCGGGTCGCCAGCCCTTCCAGAGTTTTCTGCACCAACAGAGACCTTATAACCTGCAAAGCCAAAGCCCTTTACAGAGAAAGCTTGCTGACCCTCATTTAGAGAATGGGTTTGGGGTGCCACGGGTGGAAGGGAAGGCGCTTGAAGGTCATTGCTGAGGTTCAGGCAGAGGCTGTGGCAGCTGGCACTGGGAGGACAATATTTCCGAGAAATATTTTGGAAGCAGAGTGCCCAGGATGTATTCATGAATTAGATACGAGGGGTGGGCATGAGATGGAGAGGACAGGAGAGGGATTGAGCATTGTGTCCAGTCTGGCTGGACAGCTTGGGGGGTGGGGGGAGCGTGTACTGAGTCTGGTGAAGGTGGGGCTCTGTCTTGGTCAGTGCCATGTCCACAGCTCCTAGGGCCCCATAACTGTTCAAGGACACTTGTGGGATGGATGGATGGATGGATGGATGGATGGATGGATGGATGGATGAGTGAGAGAGAAGAGGGACTGGGGAGGGGTTTCTCTTGGGAAATCAAGAGATGGGTTTGCGTGTGATTCATTTTGACTATTTGACCTCCAGAGGGAGGTGTCAATGTGGCCAATGATGGATGAGTCTGGAGCTCTGAGAAAGGGTCAAGGGGGTTGACAGAGATGAGATGGATTTGAAGCCAGAGGACTGGAGGAGAGAATTAGGTGAGAGAGTGGGTTAATGGGGAAGAGGACCAAGGGCTGGGTCCTGGGGCAGCCCAGGGGGAGCCTGAGAGGGGCTGAGCAGCTGCAGCCAGAGCGGCAGGAGGGAACCAGGGGACGAGGTGTCCAGGACCGCAGGGGAGGGTGCAGGGGTAGACATGGCAGGACTGTGCTGAGACAGAGCCGGGGGGACCTGCTCTGGCCAAGCGGGTGTGGGGACCCTGACCCAGGGCCGTCTCCTTGTTAACCCTTCTCTCGGCAGCCCTCCCAAGGGGACCCACGGAGCCCAGTTCAAACACGCCCACCCTGTCCAGACTCCCAGGTCCGTGCGGGGAGACCAAGGCCCAGAGGGAGCAACTGGCTGGTCGGGGTTTCCATGATGGCAGTGCCCGGGAGAGTATGTCACAGCTGTGGGTCTCACCACAGGCCTCCCTCGCCAAGAGACACCACAGAGCATCCCCTTAGAAGTCTAAGTAGTGTCTGCCTCAAGCAGGGGCTCTCAACCACGGGCATCCTCCCCTCCAGGGGGCATGGGGCAGTGTCTGAAGATAGTTTGGGTTGTCACTCCGGCATCCGGCAGATAGAGCCCAGGGCTTGCTACTAAACATTTTACAGGCAAAGAATTATCTGGCCTCAAATGTCAATACTGCCAAAGTTGAGAACCCCTGACCTAGAATGAGAGGAAAACTCATCCATGTTCCAAAATAATGCTTCGATCCCTGGCAGTGTGGCCCATGACCGTCCAAAGTGCTGAATAGCTTCAGACATCCCCTCCACGACCTCGTGGAAGTCCCCCTCCCTTGTAGTGGGCAGGAGAGGCTGTTTTATACAGATGTTTGTACAGATGAGGAAACCGAGGCTCAGAGAGGTGGAGACCAAGGTCGCTCCTCTGGAAATGAGTCCAATCACAACAGAGGCAAAGGATGGGTGGGGGAGACCGGTGTGGTGAGCTTGAGATCAGGTGAGCCTTTCCTGTGCCACCTGTCTTCCCCGAAACCGTGACATTGGGAACACGCTGGATGCCTAGAGGATAGAAACCAAGCCTGGACCGAGTACTCAAGCTCACTCCGGCCCCTCAGCCGGTGGTTCCGGCTGCAAGCTTGGCCACTGAGGGCCCGGGAGCATGACCTCCCCAGGATCAGGGTCCACTGCCCTGCTTTGATTCACACAAGCCAGGAGGCCCAGTGCCCACATGGAGAAAAGGGACCTTTCCACACTCACCTATGGCTTAACCGAGGAAAACACACAACTTTTTTTTTACCTAGAAGCACAGAATGTTTATTTTAATGTTATTTTTGCAAAACCTATTAACTAAAACAGTCGGAATTGTAGACTCTTAGAAGTTGCAGGTCACAGTTCATGGGACGTAACAATAGTCTTGACGTCTAGGAGTCTTTAGAAAAAACGCCTATGAACAAATATTACTTTTGAGGACAGTTTTATTATTATTGTCAATAATAATAATAATAAAATAAAACCATAGTGTTTTCACGTGGGTATTTGTGCAGGGCATAAGGTAAGGAGCCTTCTGTAGTGGCTGTTCTTAGCTCAGACTAACCTTATGATACAAACCTGACTCTGTCTTCTGCAGTGGGTGGGAAGGGGACGTTTCTCTTCTCAGATCTTATCAGGATTTGGGAGGGCCACAGCCCTTCTAAGGCAAAGACTGCATTTCTGTGAGCTTCACAGGGAAAAGGCCTGGCCTGAGAGGTCTTCAGCTGCCAACAGGGACGCCAAAAGGACAGAAATGGTGATAATCAATGGGATGCCTGGGACGTGCAGTGGTCCTTTCTAGAGGTTCACTGAAGCTTTGTGAGGGCAGTGATAAAGCCTGCCTAGGTCAGCACCACGGACAGCGCCACCCCCCAGAAGCGTTCTCTGGCTGATGGATGAATCCCACACGGTGACTTTGGGGCCAGCTCTGTCAGGCTGTTCCCAGAGGATGTTAGGGTCTTCCCCCTTAGGTGGTTGCAAAGATGAAATTAGACGATGTGGGGCGGGGCACCCGGGTGTGTGCTCTGAGTGGGCAGGAGGGCTGGGGTCCCGCGGTGGGGATGGGAGGCCGCCTCTCTTCTTGTGTCAGGGATGGTAGGTTTGGGTTTGAGCTCCCCCCGTTCCCCCCAGACCCTGGTCTGATGGGCTCATTTCCCCTGTAAAGCTGGAGGTGTGGCCGCACAGGAGGAGGGCGTGAGAAGCTGCAGGTAGGAGAGAGACAGAGAAGGTCTGAAGCAGAGTGACCACCTGCTGGGGCAGAGCTAAGGGCCCTGAGGGTGGTGGTCCTGAGATGGCCAGGACTGGGGCTTCTGTGTCGCTGTCTGTCTTCCACAGCACTCCCCAGGGACAGGAGCCGGCAGATGGAGGCTTCATCCAGAGATGGGGTGTTCCCATTTAGCTAAATGCAAAGGAGGGGTGGCAGAGGGCTTGGGGGTATTGGTGAGACGGCTCTTGAGTGATGGATGGTGGAACTCGAGCTGGAGAAAGAGAGAAGGGGAAGGAGAGGTTGATGGGTTGGGAGAAAGCCCAGGGGCGGACAGGCCAGGGGAGGGGGGAGCAGTGCTTCGGGAGGGGGAGATGCCTGAGCCAGCAGCTGGGAGGAGAGGGGATGGGGACTGTGGACGGGCTGACCCTTCCTCAAAGCTGAAGCTCCCTGCTGTTCCCCTGCCACTCAGCTCACAGCCCTCACTCGGGCAGGACCGTTGTTAACCAGGCACGTAAAACCAGTCACTGCGGGATCTGAGGGTCTGCGGTGTGCCAGCCGCACATCTCATTGTCGCTTCTTGATTAAATCTCACAATCCTGTGAGGGACTCTTGCTGTTAGTCCGATGTCATCCACGGGTAAGTGGAGACACAGGAGATTAGGAACTCGTCCAAGGTCGCAGAGTAAGTGCAGGGGCCAACTGACATCTGATTCCAAAGCCTGTGTTTGTGACCAGCAGCCCCAGGTGAGGTGGGAGCTTTAGTACTACCTACGGAGTGGAAAAGGGACAGAATCGCCCACGCCCTTGAAGTTATTTCCCTCCCTCCCCCCCCTCCTCTCTACTTCTGATGTTTCTGTTGATAGTAGAACTCACGGGGAGTGAAATGTGTATGAGAGGTGACCCCTCTGTACCCTGCCCCGTGATAACAAGCCCACCCAGCCAAAGCTCCCTTGCTGTCTTCACACCCACCCCAGCCAGAGGAACTGTGGTTTGTGAATTCTCTGTTTTGCTTTTGAACCAGCCAAGATGTCGTCCGCATCCAGAGATGAAGAAGCAGGTGCTGCTGGCAGCCTCCCACCTACCACGGACGAGCCCTCTCAAGCCTTAGCTGGGTCCGACTCCCTGGACAGTCCTCCCAGACCCCTGGAGAGATCCGTGGGCCAGCTCCCCAGCCCCCCGCTGCTGCCCACCCCACCGCCCAAGGCAGGCTCCAGAACCACGAGGAGTGTCACAGGTGGGCCTACATGCATCCACCCATCCACCTTGCTTCCTTTTTCCTTCCGTTCATCCATCCATGCCTCCGCCCCGTCCTGACTGGCCTCCCACTGTGGGCTGGTTCTCACCCTTGGCTTCTGCGGTGCTCTGGGGCTCTGGGCGGGTCCAGGGGAGCAGAGCTGGAGACGGGAGGGCGCTCCTTAGCCAGGAGGAGCCCTGGTTGTCAGAGGCAGACAGCCCGGGCTCCCTCAGACACGTGTGGGGCAGCGCTCAAAGGTTTCTTCCGGAAGGTGGATGCAGGAGGCGTAGCCACAGCCCCCAGGATGGGGGCTTTATCTTTCTGGACATTCAGGTGTCTGCCTGTCCTTCTCTTTCTGCTTCTGAGTCAGTGTCTATCTGTCTGTCTCCTTACCTCCCCCCTCCCTCCCTCTCATCCCCTCTTTTCTCTCCCTCCCTGCCACTCCCCATCTCCCCTTCCTCTGTCTCTCTGTCTGTCTCGTGATCTCTGCTCATCTCTGTGAGAGCTCCGTCCAGCAAGGCGGAGCCACGAATCCACACTGGACTGTAGGGTGGTGGTCAGAGAGGGGAGCACGGCTGAGCAGAGGCCCGCGAAGGCATCGCCTCCTGGAGCTTTGGCCACGCTGGCTGAAGGGTCCCAGGAAGTAGGGCCATTGTCTTTTCAAGTTTGGGTATTTCTTGTCCCGGCCCTGCTGGAAACAGGAGACACACGCTGCAGGGCTCAGGGGGAAAGCAGGCCTTTCACAAAGAGGCGACTGTTTTTAGGAGTAAAGCCTTGTGCGCTGCCTCTGAGGGCGGGGCCAGGAAGATGAGAGTGGAAAGCAGAGTTCAGCTTTGCTCTAATCCTTGGCCCCCACCTGTAATATGACTACTCACCACTTGTCAGGATCTGCCCGCCCCCAGGCACCGCAAGGAGGCCAGCCCCTCTGGGGAGGGAACGTGTCCCCACTTGACAGTTGAGGGAACTCTGCCATCACCCCTAGTCCCAGCGCCTGCGTACAGCAGCTGCTCAGCGAGTGTGGGTAACTGATCGAAGGAACAGTCAGGTGGTCTGACCCCTCTGTCTGCTTTCTGCCTCTTTCTCCATCTCTGGGAGTCAGGGTGTTCAGTCCTTGGGTGACATGGCCACACAGACTAAAGTTTTGAGGCAAATAATCTGCATCTTGTTACAGACTGTGTGCGAATCCCCCTTCCATCCATTGAAACGAGACAGTTGGAAATCCACTGGATAAGGCACCATCCGCCCGGCTCCTGTATAATTAGTTCAGGGACCCTCTGTCCCTGTTGTGCTTAGACAGGATCAGACCTCAGCCCGTTTCATGTCCCGTGAGTCCTCTCTCCCCGTGTCCTAAGTCCTGGGTCAGCTTCTCTGACTCCCCCCAGCCCCTCAGGGGCGAGGAGCTCCTGAACTTCGGAGACCTTTTCTGACAAGTCACCGAGGAGTCTGGGGACTGGATTAGGGCGGGAGGGGGGGAGGGTTACGAGCTTTGGCCTGGATCCCTTACACCTGAGACTGCATTTTGGCGACTTGGTCTTCGTTTCCTTTAGGGGGAAATAGTTGCTTCAGCACGCGGCCACTAGGTGGCAGCAGAGGAAGAGAAAGGCCCTTCACCTGGGCTTAAGTGGGGCACAAGGGGACGGAGGCTACACACTCAGTGCTCCCCACCCACCCCGGGTGCTCGCTCGGCTGAGATAGCCACAGCGGCCCCCAGCCCACGAGCTTCCTCAGCCCACCCTCCCCCAGGTGTCAGGGAGCCACCTGCACCCAAATCCCACACACAGACTTGCTGTGCTGGGTCTGCGTGGTGTTTAGTATTTTAAAAATGTGTTGCCAACGTTTTAAACATATCAAAATATGTTTAAGTATTAAATATATTATATATCTATATTTATCTGAATCACGTTACTGCACAGCTGAGACTAACACAACATTGTAAACCAACTATACTTCAATTCCAAAAAAGAAAAAAAAGGAAAAAAATATAAAATATGTTTAACGGGCAGCCTTTGGGGCCCTGGGACTTGCCATCATCAGGCCACATCTCGTCCCAAGGAGAATGGGAGAACCGTGATCAGAAGGCCCCCTCTGGTGAGGTGCAGGGTTGGCGGCGGACGTGAACGGATGACGTGGGGAAGCAGAGGGGGCCGTGGTGGTGGTCCAGGATGAGCGATGGCCGTAGAGCTTGGGGAGTTCTTTCACGTTCCGCAAAAGGAAGTATGGCTTCAGGAGTTTGTAGTAGAGAAATGGGAAGGAGGCTTTCGGTGCCTGAGACCTTGCGGGGGGCCTGTGGGCACTGCCGTGGGCTCAGCTCAGGGGTGGAGGATGGACTGGAACTGGTCAGGGACAAAGCTCGTCTCCGGCTTTGGGGGCGAAGGGACATGGTGCAGCATCTGGTACTAGTGGGTTCACCTGGCCGGGAGCCCTGTGTTCCCTCTGCTCACAGGCTCCTGTGTTTTTGCAAAGCCCCACTTCCCCGCCACCAAAGACTTACCTTCTTGTTGGTTCTTCTTACGCCCCAGGCCAGGCCACACTCTTCCAAGGCTCTGGCGGGAAGAGTACTGACCCTCCTGTCCGAGGCCAGCTTTCCACGCCCACGGGGTCCCCACATCTCACCACTGTCCACCGGCCGCTGCCCCCCAGCCGAGTCATCGAGGAGCTGCACAGGGCGCTGGCCACCAAGCACCGCCAGGACAGGTGAGGCCCCTCCCCTGGCAGCGGGACCTGTGTGCCCACATCCCCATCTGCGGCCAGCCTTATGGGTGGCAGTTACGGGGGGAGGGCTCCGGGTTGAACTCAGTGCTCTGCTGTCACCGTCTTGGAATTCCTAGCTTCTGAGCAAGGAGCTTGTGTTTTCATTTTGAACCGGGCTGTTTAGCTGGTCTGTAGCTGGTCTCAGTTGCCACTTTCCGGGAGAGGTCAAGTGGGTGATGTGCACCGTGGGGACCAGCTACAAAGTCCCTGCATTTCCCCCGGAGGATCCAGGGATCCAGGCTTGGGTGGGAGCATCCCGGGGGAGAATCGAGAGGGAGAAGTAGCCGTTACGTTGTCTCGGGACTCTGACGGCTTCCCGTTTTCATTAGGCAAGAGCACAAGCCTGCTTGGAAGCTGACTCTTATTCTTGGTCTCATATGCCTCATAGACTGAGGATAAGGGAGTCATCGAAGGGCAAAACAGACAATGGAATACGTGTGTGGCTTGGCAGAAATATTGGACAAATAAAATGCCCTGCTCAGTTCTGAGGAAATCCTTGATCTGAGTGTTTGCTGCTCTCAGCCTTGGCGGGGTTTATTACGTGCGTGTCTGTGACGTTCGGAACAGCACGTTCTAAGCAGGCATCTGCCTTGGACTCAGAGCCGTGGGTGCCTCTGGCTCTTGTCCTGGGTATCGGCTGCACATACTTGGGGGACATCTTTGCAACGCCCATTATAAGTCTTCAGGTCGACTTTGCAGGGTTTGCAGGTGAAGCTGGACGACGTATAACACGAACTGCCTTTCTGGTTCAGTTTCCAAGGCAGGGACAGTAAGGGGTCCCCGAAGAAACGCGTGGACGTCCGGCTGTCGAGGACGTGCAGTGTGGAGCGGGGCAAGGAGCGGGGCGAGGCTTGGAGCTTTGATGGAGCCTCGGACGGCAAGTGGACCGTGGCTCAGGAGTCTGAGGAGAATAAGGAGAACCTGATCACGAATTCCGAACTCAAGGATGACCTGCTTTTGTATCAAGACGAAGAGGCCCTGAATGACTCCATCATCTCTGGTGAGCGGGGGGTGGATCCCGCGGGGTGGGAACCTCCCACCAGAGGCACGCACCCAAGGCCGCCTTCGAGGGGGCACTTCTGCCGCCAGCACAGAGGGGGCGGGGGAGTGATGGAGAGAGATACCCCCCTCTCCTTGTTTCGTGAGCAGGCTGCCTGCGGGCAGGCTCAGGGCACAGTTAGGATGGACCTGAGTGAGTTTGTTTTATTCTGCCCATCGCATATTCATTTTCACGTGTATTGGAAAAACAAAAGTGGCTCAGTCAGTGACAGCATCACTGCTTGGGATGACACGGCAGGAGGTGGTGTCGGTGGCACTCGGATGGCCAGCGTTTGGAAAATGTAGCAGAAAATGTTAACAGGAAAGCGAGATGAGGTGGAAGTGGGAGGGAGGGAAGGAGAGAGGGGCTGATGCCAGTGGTCGTCTCGGAAATACTATAAGCGGCATCATCTGTTTGTTCAGGACCACGTGTTCACGAGGCCCTAGGAGGTCTGTCCTCACAACATGTTCTAAAGGTCAGAGTATTTGGTCTGTCTTACCCTTGAAGATCTGGGGGCTCAGAGAGACAGAGCATCGTAGACCCCTCGTGACACAGGTAAAAGGGTGCTGGGTCCTGGTGCAGGCTGTGCTGAGCTTCGTCTCTTGTAGGAGGGTCGAGGGTGGACGTGGCTATAAGGCCTTTGGGGAGGCTTCTTGTTCCCAAGTGAGGGGTTATTGTTCTTCCTGAAAGCATCTCATGGTGACCATCACTGCCACAGGCAGAGCCCTGGGTGGAGCCACGGGGGACCTGGTCTGGTGTTGGTGGAGAGTCGGGAAGGGGCTGGCATTGAACCTGAGCCGGCTGGTACTAAGCGGGTACAGGCAGAGCGAATCGTGACCAGGTGGACAGACCAGGAGCCCAGGGCTAGACACTGGCCTTGACTGTCATCCCCTCCTGCGACCTTGCATACCTCTGGGCCTTTTCCACGCTGGTCTAGCGAAGCACTTCCGGGAGCACGTGCTGCGGTACACGTGGGGTGACACGGCACCCATGAGGTTGGAAGAGGCTGATAGATAGTCGAACTGAGGTCTTCGTGGCAGAAGCTCACAGCCATAGGGCCCTGGACGTCTAAGAAGAGGTTGAAGCTTGTGATGTTTCCCAAACTTACCTGGCCCTGGGACCCTTTCCCTTAAACACCCGTCAGCATCCTGCCGGATGGGGTGACGTGGGACACATCTGAGAACGGCTGGCGTAGACAGGGCTCACGGGCTGGGACAGGTCCCTCAACCTCGGCACCGGTGACATTGGGGGCTGGACAGTCCTCTGTGGTGGTGCTGCCCTGGGCCTTGTAGGGTGTCTGGAGCGTCCCTGGCTTCTGCTTGCTGGACCGCACTCCCTCTGGCTCTGGGCGAGGGTTCTTCCTGCCTCTTTCAGCTGCCGGGGGCTCCAGTGGTCCTTGCCTTGTGGCTCTGATCTCTGCCTCCATCTTCACATCAGCTCTTCCGTGTCCTCTCTTTTTCTTATAAGGACACTCGTCATTGGTTTTAGGGCCCATCTGGATAATCTGGGATGATCTCCTCATTTTGAGATCCTTACCTTAATTACATCTGCAAAAGCAAATTACATCTTTTTTTTTTTTCCAAATGAGGTCACATTCCCAGGTTCCAGGTGCACCAATCTTTGGGGGTCACTGTTCTACCCAACACTGTCACCCCTGATGGTGTAGCATGTTCTTTTTCTTATTGAGCCAAGGTTGCCCCTGGGACCTTTTACCCCCAACCCCTCGCCCGGGTCCTCAGCAGTGGGACCAGTCCACGTGCCTCAGAGGAGACCTGCTGTGGGAAGGAGCGGGTCCCTGCCTGCCTCGCCCCCCGACCCCTCATTGATCAGCTCCGACCTTCTCCTCGTGGCTCTGATGACAGCGCTGTGAACCTTCCTTCAGGGCTTTGACACAGTTGCCGTTTTACCCTGATGTTTGTCCTTGTCTGACTGTTGTCTGTCTCCCCACCAGTCTATCGTTATTCGACTGTTACTGGTGACCTAATGTATGTGTTTGACTGCTGTGCCCCCTCGTCCCCATGTGCCTGGTTCTAAGTAGGAGTCAGTGAGTAGCTGCTGCATGAGTGGCTTTAAATACCATCTGCCAATCCGACGGGTCCTGCAGCCCACGTGGCCCGAGCTCCAAGGGGTTGCCCTGTTAACTCAGCACGTCCCCCTGGGGTCTCGGAGGTGCGGCTGACCTGACATCTTTGGATCTGAGCTCTTGATCTTTGCCTCCAAACCCAGACCGTTCCCTGTCCTTGTGAGCAGGGCCTCTGACCTTCCGTGGCCTGGGGCCACCTTGCCTCTCTCTGGACTTTGCACCTGACACGCAAATGGCTCCTCCTTGAAGACATCGGGCCGGTCCCCCTCTGCTGTGCTCAGCCTCCCCCGAGGCTCCCTGCCTGCGCCATCACCTCTGTTCCAGCCTCTCCACACAGACAGACGTCAGGGAACGTCACCCCTTGCTCACATTCCTCCAGTGGCTTCCGAGGGGTTTAACGCCCTGACCTCACCAGGACCTGCGTGGCCTGTCCCTGTCCCCCGGGCTTGTCTCCTCTCCATGCCCCCTGGGACCCAGCCATACACCCTCCCTGCTTCTTACACGCCCTGACCACAGGGCTCCCATGCTCACCACGCAGGAGGTGTGTGCGGCTCCACGGGGTTTAAAACACCGCTTCCTCCAGGAAGCCGGCAGGCATAAACAAGCGACTCCTCTGCCAGTCCCTACGCACACAATAAATGTCAGTGAATGATGGGGTGTCGGGATGAAAGGAGATGGTGTCTGTAGCCTCACGTGGCAGATCAGCCGTTTCGCCGCCTCCGAGGATCCTCCCAGGACGTCGGGCAAACCTGAGTCTCTTGTTGTTTGTCTTCTCAAACCGGCGTCCTTAATTGAACTTGGCGTTTGGCTGTGGTGACAGGAAGAGGGAGGGTGGAACTCATTCTAGAAACTCTGCTGTTGTTAACATGCCCAGGATCCCACCAGGCTGTGCTCAGGAAGGACTGCACTGACTGTGTTTGCAAACCCAGGTAAAGCCACCCCTCTTGTGGGCATCGTTGTCTGGGGCTCAAGGTCAAGGGCTCACATCCAACCCTAAGAGCATCCGGTGGAGGGCTGGGCGCATTGCACGCAGTGAGGCGGATCTGGGGATTCCCGACGCCCACACACTGACCCCTGACATCTGTAGTTGAGGCCACGGTACACAATCCGGGGTCCCTGAACCCCTGAGATCCAGGGCAGAAAGTGGATTCTTTGCCTTTATCATATTCTCACGTGTGTTTGTAACTCCCTCAAAGTTACGAATCTCTGGGACACCATGCTTGGAGGAAAAAAAATTCAATATTGGTTCTGGGAAAAGTCTATAAATCTTACTTTTGGGGCCAAGTGGGTCATAGTGGGAAAGGCTCATAAACGTATTCTGCTTGGCCTGGTAGGACAGTGGCAAAGGTCAGCTTTTATTTCCTTCGCTCGAGTTCAAACCCCGCTCCCGGCTTCCCGCTGGTGTGTTCTTTGTAGATCTCTGTGGTGCAGAGGCAGTGGTTTCATCAATTATTAACCATAGAAACTGCACTGGTATTTATTTATTTATCCTCATAACTCCCTGTCGATGGAGCCTTTGCAGGTGGCCTCTCATCCAATGTGAACACCACAGGAAGTGCTTGTTATCGAACATCTTGCCAGCCTGAATTCTCTAGTAGTAGCTACCTTAGGGTTTAATTTCTGGAGGTGGTGGAGGCCCCATCCGAGGCAGCCCTGCCCCTGAATCAGCTAGAACACTGTCCTGCTGGATCCGGTTGGAGTGAAAAATGTATTTGCTTTAGTCTGGGTCTGGCCGTTGGATTTCCATGCAGGGCACATACGATGTCTCGATCAACACAAAGATGCATTACAGGCTGTTGTGTTTGTGCCTCGTGTGCTGTGTTTATGCTCCCACGTAGGCTTGTGTGCGTATGTGTCCACACGGTACCTTTGTGGGCATGTGCAGTCAGTGCCAGGTAACTGGGGACATTCTCAAGTCCATCAAAGGTGATTTTTTAAAAAAAGATTTTGTTTTTTAGAGCAGTTTTAGGTTCACAGCAAATTAAGAAATATAGACTTTTCCCGTATTCCCCCGCCCCATACCTGCACAGCGCCCTCCGTTCCCAGCATCCCCTCCACATGGTGCATTTGTTACAGCTGATGAACCTGCACTGACACACGGTCGCCCAAAGTCCATAATTTGTTAGAGTTTATTCTTGGTGTTGTACGTTCTGTGGGTTTGGACAAATGGATAATGACGTGTCCGTCCTTACAGTATCATATGGAGAAGTTCCACTGCCCTGAAAATCCTCTGGGCTCTGCCTGTTCATCCCTCCCTCCCCCCAACCCCTGGCAGCCACTGATCTTTTTACTGTCTCCATAGTTTTGTCTTTTCCAGAAGGTCGTATTTGGAATAGTATAGTAGGTAGTCTTTTCAGATTGGCTTCTTTCACTTAATAATATACATTTATGTTTCTGCCTTGCCATTTCATGGCTAGATGATATTTAATTTTTTTTCTTATTTTTATTTTTTCTTTCAGTTTTGTTGAGATACAAATGACACGTAACGCGGTGTAAATTTAAGGTGTATACAGCGTAATGTTTTTCACTTACATACATCCTGAAATACCACAATACGTTTAATAAACATCCATCATTTCATATAGATACAAAATTAAAGAAATAGAAAAAAAATTTTTTTCCTTGTGAGGAGAACTCTTAGGATTTACTCTTTTGAAACTTTCATATGCAACACACATCGGTGTTAATTACATTTATCGTATTTCTCGTCTTGTACGTTACATCCCTAGTATTCGTATTTCTCGTGTTGTACGTTACATCCCTAGTACTTACTTATAACTGGCGGTTTATACCTTTGGACCACCTTCATCCAATTCCCCCTGCTTCCATCTCCCACCTCTGGCAACCACAAATCAGATCTCTTTTTTCTATGAGTTTATTTTTGAAGTATAGTTGACCTACAACACTACATTAGTTCCTGATGTACAACATAGTGATTCAATGTTTCTATACATTTCAAAATGATCTCCATGATAAATCTAGTTACCCTCTGTCACCGCGAAGATATCACATAATTATTGGCTATATTCCCCACACTGTACATTTCCTACCCGCGGCTCATTTATTTTTCAGCTGGAAGTTCGTGCCTCTTAATCTCCCTCACCTGTGTCTCTCCTCCCCCATCCCCTCGTTTCTTTTTAATGCAGAATAATATTCCACTGTCTGGCTGTATCCCAGTTTATTTATCCCTTCACCTACTGAAGGAAGTCTTGGTTGTTTCTAAGTTTTGGCAACTGTGACTAAAGCTGTTATAAACATCCATGTGCAGGTTTTTGTGTGGGTATAAGTATTCAACTCCTTTGGGTAAATACCAAAGAGTGAAACGGTTGGATCATAGGTTAAGAGGATGTTGAGTGTTGTAAGAAACCACCGAACAGCCTTCCAAGGTGACTGCTCCATTTTACATTCCCACCAGCAATGGATGAAAGTTCCTGTTCCCCCACATCTTTGCCAGCATTTGGTGTTTGTCAGTGTTCTGGACTTCGGCCACTCTTATAGGTTTGTAGTGGTACCTCATTATTGTTTTAATTTGCATTTTCCTAATGACACATGATATGGTGCATCTTTTCATGTGTTGATTTAACATCTGTATATCTGCTTTGGTGAGGTGTCCGTTAAGATTTTTGGCCCGTTTTTTAATTGGGTGATTTGTTTTTTTATTGTTGAGTTTTTTAATATATTTTGGATGACATTCCTTTATCGGATGTGTCTTTTGCAAATATTTATTCCCAGTCCATGACTCTTCTTCTTATACTCTCAACATTGTATTTAACAGAAGTTTTAACTTAGTAAACTCCAGCTTATCAATTGTTTCTTCCTTGGAGTGTGCCTTTGGTCTTGTATCTAAAAGTCATTACCATACATAAGGTCACTTAGGTTTCCTCCTAGGTGATCTAGAACTTCTATAGTGTTGTGTTTTGCATTTCAGTCTGTGGTCCATTTTGACTTAATTTTTGTGAGAGGTGAAAGTTCTGTGTCTAGATTCATTTTTTGTTTTTATTCTTTTGCATGTTGATGTCCAATTGTTCCAGCACCATTTGTGCAAAGATCATCATTGCTTTATCGTGTTGCTTTTGCTCCTTCGTCAAAGATCAGTTATCTGTATTTATGTGGGTCTATTTCTGAACTCACTCTTTTGTTCTATTGATGTATTTGTCTCTTCTTTCACCAATACCACACTATAAACTAAGTCGAGTAGTGTCAGTCTTCCAACTTTGTTCTCCAGTATTGTGTTGGCTATTCTTAGTCTTTTGCCTGTCCATATAAACTTCAGAATGTCTGCCAGTATCCACAAAATACCTTGTTGGGATTTGGATTGGGATTGCACCGAACCTATAGATCACGTCAGGAAAAACTGACGTCTTGACAATATTCAGCCTTACTGTCCAAGAACATGGAATATCTCTCCATTTATTTGGTTCTTCTTTGATTTTGTTCATTAGAGTTTTGTAGCTTTCCTCGTATAGATCTTGTGAATATGTTGTTGGATTTATATATAACTGTTTCATTTTGGGGGATGTTAATATAAAGGCATTATGTTTTTAATTTCAAATTCCAGTTGTTCATTGTTGGTATAATGGAAAGCAATTGACTCTTGTATATTAACCTTGTATCCTGCAACCTTGCTACAATCACTGATTAGTTCCAGGAGTTTTTCATTGATTCTTTTGGATTTTCTACATAGATAATTGTGTCATCAGAAAACAAAGACAGTTTTATGCCTTCTCACTCTGTGTACCTTTTATTTCCTTTTCTTCTCTTTTTGCATTCCCTCCTATTCCAGTATGATATTGAAAAGGAATGATGGAAAAGACATCTTGCTTTGTTCCTGATCTTAGTGGGAAAGCTTTGAGTTTCTCACCATTAAGGATGTTGTTAGCGCTCGGTTTCTGTAGATACTCTTTATCAAGTTGAAGAAGCTCCTCTTTGCTAAGTTTACTGATGTGGTTTTTTAATTGAGGTAACGTTGGTTTATAACATTACGAGTTTCATGTGTACAGCACTATATTTTTTACTTCTGTACACACTACAGTGTGCTCACCACCCCAAATTCAGTTTCTATCCATCATCATGCAATAGACCCCCTTTGTCCATTTTGCCTTCCCCCTTGTTTCCCTCTGGTAACCACTACTCTGTTCTCTGTATCTACATTTTGGTTTATTTATTTGTTTGTTTTTTGTATCGCACACGTGAGTGATTTCATTTGGTGTTTGTCTTTCTCTGTCAGACTTGTCTCACTTAGCATAATATCCTACAGGTCCATTCGTGCTGTTCCGAATGGCAGGATTTTCTCTTTTTTATGACGGAGTAGTATCCTGCTATGTGTGTGTCTGTGTGTGTGTATGTATATATGTACACAACTTCTTTATCCCTTCATCTCTTAATGGGCAGTTAGGTTGTTTCCATATCTCTTGGCTATTGTAAATCATACTGGGATGAACGTAGGAGTGCATATATCCTTTTGAATTAGTGTTTTTGTATTCTTCAGATAAATAACAAGATGTGGAATAGCTGGATTGTATGGTAATTCTATTCTTATTTTTCGGAGGAATCTCCATATTGTTTTCCATAGTGGCTGCACCAACTTACATCCTCAGCAACTGTGTATAAGGGTTCCCTTTTCTCCACATCCTCTCCAACCCTTGTTATCTCTTGCTTTTCTGATAATAGCCATTCTAACAGGCATGAAGTGATATCTCACTGTAGTTCTGATTTGCATTCCCCTAATAATTAGTGATGTTGAACATCTTTTCACGTGCCTGTTGGCCATCTGTATGTCTTTTTTTGAAAAATGTTCAGATCTTCTGCCCACTATTCAATCAGATTTTCTGTTTTGGAGTTGTTGAGTTGTATGAGTTCTTCATATATTTTGGATATTAACCCCTTATTGCATATATGATTCGCAAATACCTTCTTCCCATCAGGTAGGTTGTCTTTTAGTTTTGTTGATGGCTTCCTTTGCTGTGCAGAAGCTTTTTTAGTTTGATGCAATCCTATTTGTTTATTTTTGCTTTTGTTTCCTTTGCTTGAGGAGACATACATAGAAAGGTATTGCTAAGACTGATGTAAAAAGAGCATCCTGCCTATGTTTTCTTCCAGGAGTTTTATGGTTTCAGATCTTATATTCAAGTCTTTAATCCATTTTGAGTTAATTTTTGTGTATGGTGTGAGACAGTGGTCTAGTTTCTTATCTATCTATCCAGTTTTCTCAGCACCATTTATTGAAGATACTATCCTTTCTCTGTAGTATGTTCTTTGCTCTTTTGTTGTAAATTATTTGTCCCTATATATGCGGGTTTATTTCTAAGATCTCAATTCTGTTTCTGATCTATGTATCTGTTTTTCTGCCAATTCCATGCTGTTTTGATTACTACGGCTTTTGTAATATAGTTTGAAATCAGGGTGTGTGATACCTCAAGATTTGTTGTTTTCTCTCAGGATTGCTTGGGTATTTGTGGTCTTTTGTGCTTCCATATGAATTTTAGAATTTTTTGTTCTATTTCTGTGAAGAATGTCATTGGGATTTTGATAGGGATCGCATTGACTGTACATTGCTTTAGGTAATGTGAACTTTTGAACAATGTTAATAGTTAATACTTTTAATCCAATGAGGACCCAGAGTATCTTTCTGTTTCTTTGTATCTTCTTCAATTTATTTCAACAATGTCTTATATTTTTCAGTGTACGAGTCTTTCACCTTCTTGATTAAAATTACTTCTTTTTTGGTACCAATTGTAAATAGAATTGTTAATTTTACTTTATGCTAGCTTATTGTTAGTTTATAGGAATGCAGTGGATTTTCATATATTGTTTTTGTACCCTGCAACTTTATTGTAATCATTATTTTGAGTAGTTTTTCGGTGGAGTCTTTGGGATTTTCTATACATAAAAATTATGCTGTCTGCAGACAGTGACAATTTTACTTCTTCCTTTCCCATTTGGATGTCTTTAATTTCTTTTTCTTGCCTAATTTCTTTAGCTAGGACTTTCAATACTACATTGAACAAGAGCGGTGAGAGTGGGCACCCTTGTCTTCTTCCTGATCTTAGAGGGATAACTTTCAGTTTTCCACTATTGTGTATAATGTTAGCTGTGGGTTTCTTTGTCATATGAGGCCTTTATTAGGTTGAGGCACATTCCTCATGTACCCATTTTATTGAGAATTTCTCTCATAAATGGCTGTTGAATCTTGTCATATGCTTTTTCTGCATCTACTGAGAGGATCATATGATTTTTATCCTTCATTTTCTTAGTGTGGTGTATCATATTGATTGATTTGTGGATGTTGAACCATCCTTGCATCTCTAGAGTAAGCCCCACTTGATCATGGTGTATGATCCTTTTAAGGTAGCACACGTGTTCAGTTTGCTAATATTTTGTTGAGGATTTTTGCATTTATGTTCATCAGAACTGTTGGCCTGTAATTTTCTTTTTTTGTGTTGTCTTTATCTGGTTTTGGTATCGGGAAGATGCTGGCCTCTTAAAATGAGTTAGGAAGTGTTCCATTTTCTTCAACTTTTTGGATGAGTTTGAGAAGGATAGATATTAAATCTTTGAATGTTTGGCAAGATTCACCTATGAAGCTGTCGGCCCTGGACTTTTGTTTCTGGAGAAGTTTTTTAAATTACTCTTTCAATAATCTTACTAGTGATCAGTCCTTTCAGATTTTCTATTTCTTCATGATTCAGTCTTGAAAATTTGTATGATTCTAAGAATTTTTTCATTTCTTCTAGGTTTCCCAGTTTGTTGGGAGTACAGCTATTCTCTCTTTTTTTTTAAATATCTTTATTGGGATATAATTCCTTTACAATGGTGTGTTAGTTTCTGCTTTATAACAAAGTGAATCAGTTATACATATACATATGTTCCCATATCTCTTCCCTCTTGCGTCTCCCTCCCTCCCACCCTCCCTATCCCAACCCTCCAGGCGGTCACAAATCACGGAGCTGATCTCCCTGTGCTATGCGGCTGCTTCCCACTAGCTATCTATTTTACTTTTGGTAGTGTATATATGTCCATGCCTCTCTCTTGCTTTGTCACAGCTCACCCTTCCCCCTCCCCGTATCCTCAAGCCCGTTCTCCAGTAGGTCTGTGTCTTTATTCCTGTCTTACCCCTAGGTTCTTCATGACATTTTTTTCCTTAAATTCCATATATATGTGTTAGCATACGCTATTTGTCTTTCTCTTTCTGACTTACTTCACTCTGTATGACAGGCTCTAGATCTACCCACCTCATTACGAATAGCTCAACTTCGTTTCTTTTTATGGCTGAGTAATGTTCCATTGTATATATGTGCCACATCTTCTTTATCCAAGCATCCGATGATGGGCACTTAGGTTGTTTCCATCTCCGGGCTATTGTAAATAGAGCTGCAATGAACATTTTGGTACATAACTCTTTTTGAATTATGGTTTTCTCAGGGTATATGCCCAGTAGTGGGATTGCTGGGTCATATGGTAGTTCTATTTATAGTTTTTTAAGGAACCTCCATACTGTTCTCCATAGTGGCTGTATCAATTTATATTCCCACCAACAGTGCAAGAGGGTTCCCTTTTCTCCACACCCTCTCCAGCATTTATTGTTTCTAGATTTTTTGATGATGGCCATTCTGACTGGTGTGAGATGATATCTCATTGTAGTTTTGATTTGCATTTCTCTAATGATTAATGATGTTGAGCATTCTTTCATGTGTTTGTTGGCATTCTGTATATCTTCTTTGGAGAAATGTCTATTTAGGTCTTCTGCCCATTTTTGGATGGGGTTGTTTGTTTTTTTGTTATTGAGCTGCATGAGCTGCTTGTAAATTTTGGAGATTAATCCTTTGTCAGTTGCTTCATTTGCAAATGTTTTCTCCCATTCTGAGGGTTGTCTTTTGGTCTTGGTTATGGTTTCCTTTGCTGTGCAAAAGCTTTGAAGTTTCATTAGGTC
This sequence comes from Phocoena phocoena, assembly GCF_963924675.1. Lineage (NCBI taxonomy): Eukaryota > Metazoa > Chordata > Mammalia > Artiodactyla > Phocoenidae > Phocoena > Phocoena phocoena. The sequence continues at coordinate 84,298,229 of NC_089233.1, forward strand.
CCATTTGTTTATTTTTGTTTTTATTTCCATTTCTCTAGGAGATGGGTCAAAAAGGATCTTGCTGTGATTTACGCCATAGAGTGTCCTGCCTATGTTTTCCTCTAAGAGTTTGATAGTTTCTGGCCTTACATTTAGGTCTTTAATCTATTTTGAGCTTATTTTTGTGTATGGTGTTAGGGAGTGATCTAATCTTATACTTTTACATGTAGCCGTCCAGTTTTCCCAGCACCACTTATTGAAGAGGCTGTCCTTTCTCCACTGTACATTCCTGCCTCCTTTGTCAAAGATAAGGTGACCATATGTGCATGGATTTATCTCTGGGCTTTCTATCCTGATCCTTGATCTATCTTTCTGTTTCTGTGCCCGTACCATACTGTCTTGATTACTGTAGCTTTGTAGTATAGTCTGAAGTCAGGGAGCCTGATTCCTCCAGCTCCGTTTTTTGTTCTCAAGATTGCTTTGGCTATTCGGGGTCTTTTGTGTTTCCATACAAATTGTGAATTCTTTTGTTCTAGTTCCGTGAAAAATGCCAGTGGTAGTTTGATAGGGATTGCATTGAATCTGTAGATTGCTTTGGGTAGTAGAGTCATTTTCACAATGTTGATTCTTCCAATCCAGGAACATGGTATATCTCTCCATCTGTTTGTATCATCTTTAATTTCTTTCATCAATGTCTTATAATTTTCTGCATACAGGTGTTTTGTCTCCTTAGGTAGGTTTATTTCTAGATATTTTATTCTTTTTGTTGCAGTCGTAAATGCGAGTGTTTTCTTGATTTCACTTTCAGATTTTTCATCATTAGTGTATAGGAATGCAAGAGATTTCTGTGCATTAATTTTGTATCCTGCAACTTTACCAAATTCATTGATTAGCTCTAGTAGTTTTCTGGTAGCATCTTTAGGATTCTGTATGTGTAGTATTATGTCATCTGCAAACAGTGACAGCTTTACTTCTTTTCCGATTTGGATTCCTTTTATTTCGTTTTCTTCTCTGATTGCTGTGGCTGAAATTTCCAAAACTATGTTGAATAAGAGTGGTGAGAGTGGGCAACCTTGTCTTGTTCCTGATCTTAGTGGAAATGCTTTCAGTTTTTCACCATTGAGGACGATGTTTGCTGTGGGTTTGTCATATATGGCCTTTATTATATTAAGGAAAGTTCCCTCTATGCCTACTTTCGGCAGGGTTTTTATCATAAATGGGTGTTGAATTTTGTCAAAAGCTTTCTCTGCATCTATTAAGATGATCATATGATTTGTCTCCTTCAGTTTGTTAATATGGTGTATCACACTGATTGATTTGCATATATTGAAGAATCCTTGCATTCCTGGAATAAACCCCACTTGATCATGGTGTATGATCCTTTTAATGTGCTGTTGGATTCTGTTTGCTAATATTTTGTTGAGGATTTTTGCATCTATGTTCATCAGTGATATTGGCCTGTAGTTTTCTTTCTTCGTGACATCCTTGTCTGGTTTTGGTATCAAGGTGATGGTGGCCTCGTAGAATGAGTTTGGGAGTGTTCCTCCCTCTGCTATATTTTGGAAGAGTTTGAGAAGGATAGGTGTTCGCTCTTCTCTAAATGTTTGATAGAATTCGCCTGTGAAGCCATCTGGTCCTGGGCTTTTGTTTGTTGGAAGATTTTTAATCACAGTTTCAATTTCAGTGCTTGTGATTGGTCTGTTCATATTTTCTATTTCTTCCTGATTCAGTCTTGGCAGGTTGTGCATGTCTAAGAATTTGTCCATTTCTTCCAGGTTGTCCATTTTATTGGCATAGAGTTGCTTGTAGTAATCTCTCACGATCTTTTGTATTTCTGCAGTGTCAGTTTTTACTTCTCCTTTTCCATTTCTAATTCTATTGATTTCAGTCTTCTTCCTTTTTCTCTTGATGAGTCTGGCTAATGGTTTATCAATTTTGTTTATCTTCTCAAAGAACCAGCTTTTAGTTTTATTGATCTTTGCTGTTGTGTCCTTCATTTATTTATGATCTGATTTTTATGATTTCTTTCCTTCTACTAACTTTGGGGTTTTTTTGTTCTTCTTTCTCTAATTGCTTTAGGTGCAAGGTTTGGTTGTTTATTCGAGATGTTTCCTGTTTCTTAAGGTGGGCTTGTATTGCTATCAGCTTCCGTCTTAGAATTGCTTTTGCTGCATCCCATAGGTTTTGGGTCGTCGTGTCTCCATTGTCAGTTGTTTCTAGGCATTTTTTTATTTCCTCTTTGATTTCTTCAGTGATCACTTCGTTTTTAAGTAGTGTATTGTTTCGCCTCCATGTGTTTGTATTTTATACTGATCTTTTCCTGTAACTGATATCTACTCTCATGGCGTTTTGGTCGGAAAAGATACTTGATACAATTTCAATTTTCTTAAATTTACCAAGGCTTGATTTGTGACCCAGGATATGATCTATCCTGGAGAATGTTCCATGAGCACTTGAGAAAAATGTGTATTCTGTTGTTTTTGGATGGAGTGTCCTATAAATATCAATTAAGTCCATCTTGTTTAGTGTATCATTTAAAGCTTGTGTTTCCTTATTTATTTTCATTTTGGATGATCTGTCCATGGGTGAAAGTGGGGTGTTAAAGTCCCCTACTATGAATGTGTTAGTGTCGATTTCCCCTTTTATGGCTGTTAGTATTTGCCTTATGTATTGAGGTGCTCCTATGTTGGGTGCATAGATATTTACAATTGTTATATCTTCTTCTTGGATCGATCCCTTGATCATTATGCAGTGTCCTTCTTTGTCTCTTCTAATAGTCTTTATTTTAAAGTCTATTTTGTCTGATATGAGAATTGCTACTCCAGCTCTCTTTTGGTTTCCATTTGCATGGAATATCTTTTTCCATCCCCTTACTTTCAATCTATATGTGTCTCTAGGTCTGAAGTGGGTCTCTTGTAGACAGCATATATATGGGTCTTGTGTTTGTATCCATTCAGCCAATCTGTGTCTTTTGGTGGGACCATTTAGTCCATTTACATTTAAGGTAATTATTGATATGTATGTTTCTATTCCCATTTTCTAAATTGTTTTGGGTTCGTTATTGTAGGTCTTTTCCTTCTCTTGTGTTTCTTGCCTAGAGACGTTCCTTTAGCATTTGTTGTAGAGCTGGTTTGGTGGTGCTGAACTTTCTCAGGTTTGCTTGTCTGTAAAGGTTTTAATTTCTCCATCAAATCTGAATGAGATCCTTGCTGGGTAGAGTAATCTTGGTTGCAGGTTTTTCTCCTTCATCACTTTCAGTATGTCCTGCCACTCCCTTCTGGCTTGCAGAGTTTCTGCTGAGAGATCAGCTGTTAACCTTATGGGGATTCCCTTGTGTGTTATTTGTTGTTTTTCCGTTGCTGCTTTATTTATTTATTTTGATACGCGGGCCTCTCACTGTTGTGACCTCTCCTATTGCACAGCACAGGCTCCGGACGCGCAGGCTCAGCGGCCATGGCTCACGGGCCCAGCCGCTCCGCGGCATGTGGGATCTTCCTGGAGCGGGGCATGAACCCGTGTCCCCTGAATAGGCAGGTGGACTCTAAACCACTGCGCCACCAGGGAAGCCCCTCCCTTGCTGCTTTTAATATGTTTTCTTTGCATTTAATTTTTGACAGTTTGATTAATATGTGTCTTGGCGTATTTCTCCTTGGATTTATCCTGTATGGGACTCTCTGTGCTTCCTGGACTTGATTAACTACTTCCTTTCCCGAATTAGGGAAGTTTTCAACTATAATCTCTTCAAATATTTTCTCAGTCCCTTTCTTTTTCTCTTCTTCTTCTGGAACCCCTATAATTCGAATGTTGGTGCGTTTAACGTTGTCCCAGAGGTCTCTGAGACTGTCCTCAGTTCTTTTCATTCTTTTTTCTTTATTCTGCTCTGCAGTAGTTATTTCCACTAGTTTATCTTCCAGGTCACTTATCCGTTCTTCTGTCTCAGTTATTCTGCTATTGATCCCATCTAGAGTCTTTTTCATTTCATTTATTGTGTTGTTCATCATTGTTTGTTTCATCTTTAGTTCTTCTAGGTCCTTGTTAAATGTTTCTTGCATTTTGTCTCTTCTGTATCCAAGATTTTGGATCATCTTTACTATCATTATTCTGAATTCTTTTTCAGGTAGACTGCCTATTTCCTCTTCATTTGTTAGGTCTGGTGGGTTTTTATCTTGCTCCTTCATCTGCTGTGTGTTTTTCTGTCTTCTCATTTTGCTTATCTTACTGTGTTTGGGGTCTCCTTTTTGCAGGCTGCAGGTTCGTAGTTCCCGTTGTTTTTGATGTCTGTCCCCAGTGGCTAAGGTTGGTTCAGTGGGTTGTGTAGGCTTCCTGGTGGAGGGGACTAGTGCCTGTGTTCTGGTGGATGAGGCTGGATCTTGTCTTTCTGGTGGGAAGGTCCACATCTGGTGGTGTGTTTTGGGGTGTCTGGCCTTATTATGATTTTAGGCAGCCTCTCTGCTAATGGGTGGGGTTGTGTTCCTGTCTTGCTAGTTGTTTGGCATAGGATGTCCAGCACTGTAGCTTGCTGGTCGTTGAGTGAAGCTGGGTGCTGGTGTTGAGATGGAGATGTGTGGGAGATTTTCACCGTTTGATATTATGTGGAGCTGGGAGGTCTCTTGTGGACCAGTGTCCTGAAGTTGGCTCTCCCACCTCAGAGGCACAGCACTGACTCCTGGCTGCAGCACCAAGAGCCTTTCATCCACACGGCTCAGAATAAAAGGGAGAAAAAGTAGAGAGAAAGAATTACTAGAAGTAGGAAGAAAGAAAGAAAGGAAGGAAGGAAAGAAAGAAAGAAAGAAAGGAGGGAGGGAGGGAGTGACGGTGGGAGGAAGGAAGGAAGGAGGGAAGGAAGGAGAAAAAGAAAGAAGATAAAGTAAAATGAAATAAAATATAATAAAGTTATTAAATTAAAAAATAGGTCTTCCCTGGTGGCGCAGTGGTTGAAAGTCTGCCTGCCGATGCAGGGGACACGGGTTTGTGCCCTGGTCCGGGAAGATCCCACGTGCCGCGGAGTGGCTGGGCCCGTGAGCCATGGCCGCTGAGCCTGTGCGTCTGGAGCCTGTGCTCCGCAACGGGAGAGGCCACAACAGTGAGAGGCCCACGTAATGCAAAAAAAAAATTATTATTATTATGAAAAAAATTTTAAAAAAAACAACGGACGGGTAGAACCTTAGGACAAATGGTGGAAGCAAAGCTATACAGACAAAATCTCACACGGAAGCATACACATACACACTCACAAAAAGCGGAAAAGGGGAAAAAAATCATAAATCTTGCTCACAAAGCCCACCTCCTCAATTTGGGATGATCCGTTGTCTATTTATGTATTACACGGATGCAGGGTACATCAAGTGGATTGTGGAGCTTTAATCTGCTGCTCCTGAGACTGCTGGGAGAGATTTCCCTTTCTCTTCTTTGTTCGCACAGCTCCCAGGGGCTCAGCTTTGGATTTGGCCCCGCCTGTGCGTGTAGGTCACTGGAGGGCATCTGTTCTTTGCTCAGACAGGACGGGGTTAAAGGAGTCGCTGATTCGGGGGCTCTGGCTCACTCAGGCCTGTGGGGAGGGAGGGGCACGGAGGCGGGGCGGGCCTGCGGCGGCAGAGGCCGGCGTGACGTTGCGCCAGCTTGAGGCGCGCCATGCGTTCTTCCGAGGAAGTTGTCCCTGGATCCCAGGACCCTGGCGGTGGCGGGCTGCACAGGCTCCGGGAGGGGAGGTGTGGACAGTGACCTGTGCTCGCACACAGGCTTCTTGGTGGCGGCAGCAGCAGCCTTAGCGTCTCGTGCCCATCTCTGGGTTCCGCGCTTTTAGCCGCGGCTCGCGTCCGTCTCTGGAGCTCCCTTAAGCAGCGCTCTTAAATCCCCTCTCCTCGCGCACAAGGAAACAAAGAGGCAAGAAAAAGTCTCTTGCCTCTTCGGCAGCTCCAGACTTTTCCCCGGACTCCCTCCCGGCCAGCCGTGGTGCACTAACCCCCTGCAGGCTGGGTTCACGCCGCCAACCCCAGTCCTCTCTCCCTGCGCTCCTACCGGAGCCCGAGCCTCAGCTCCCAGCCCCGCCCGCTCCGGCGGGGGAGCAGACAAGCCTCTCGGGCTGGTGAGTGCCGGGCGGCCCTGATCCTCTGTGCGGGAATCTCTCCGCTTTGCCCTCCGACCCGCTGTTGCTGCGCTCTCCTCCGCGGCCCCGAAGCTTTCCCCTCCGCCACCCGCAGTCTCCGCCCGCGAAGGGGCTCCTAGTGTGTGGAAACATTTCCTCTTTCACGGCCTCCTGCCACTGTTGCAGGTCCAGTCCCTATCCTTTTGTCTCAGTTTCATTTTTTTTTCCCCTACCGAGGTATGTGGGGAGTTTCTTGCCTTTTGGGAGGTCTGAGGTCTTCTGCCCGCCTTCAGTAGGTGTTCTGTAGGAGTTCTTCGACGTGTAGGTGTATTTCTGGTGTATCTGTGGGGAGGAAGGTGATCCCCTCGTCTTACTCCTCCGCCGTCTTCCCCCCCGGCCCCCAGCTATTCTTTTGTAATCCTTTGCATTTCTGTGACTTTCATTGTTATTTCTCATCTTTCATTTCTGAGTTTATTTATCAGAGTCTTCTTTTTCCTTAGTGATTCTTCCCAAAGGTTTGTCAAGTTATCTTTCCAAAGAGCCAACTCCTAGTTTCATTGATCTTTTCTCTCATCTTTTTAGTGTCTATTTTATTTCTTAAATTTCTGTTCTGATTTTTATTATTTCCTTCCTTCTACTGACATTGGGCTTTGTTGTTTTTCTAGTTCCTTTAGGTGCAAGATTAGATTGTTTATTTGAGATTTTTTTTGTTTCTTGAGGTAGGCCTGTATTGCTATAAACTTCCCTCTTAGTACCACTTTTGCTGCATCCCATAGATTTCAGTATGCCATATTTTCATTTGTCTTTAGGTAATTTTAATTTTTTTTGTTGACCCAGTAGTTGTTCAGTCGCCACATATTTGTGATTTTTCCAGTTTTCTTGTAGTTGAGTTTTAGTTTCATACCGTTGTGTTCGGAAGAGATGTTTGATATGATTTCAGTCTTAACTTTACTGAGCTTTGTTTTGTGTCCCAGTACGTGGTCTATCCTTGAGAATGTTTGATCTGCGTTTGAGAAGAATGTGTATTCTACTGCGTTTGGATGGAATTTTCTGTACAAGTTTATAAAATCCATCTGGTCTAATGTTTCATTTAAGGCCACTGTTTGCTTATTGACTTTCTGTCTGGATGATCTATCCATAGATGTAAGTATGGGGTTAACTATTATTGTGTTGCCAGTTTCTTTCTTTAGTCCTGTTAATAATTGCTTTATATATTTTGGTGCTACTGTGTTAGGTGCATGTATGTTAATAACTGTTATGTCTTCTTGATGAATTGTCTGCTTTATCATTATATAATGTCCATCTTTGTGTCTTGTTACGATTTTTGGCTTGTAGTCTATTTTGTCTGATATAAGTACGGCTGCATCCACTTTCTTTTCAGCTGCTGTTTGCTTGTAGTAGCATCTTCCATACCCTCTCTTTGAGCCTATGTTTGTCTTTAGAGCTGACGTGGGTCTCCTGGAAGCAACATATAGTTGGGTCTTGTTTTTTATCCAGGTAGCTGCTCTGTGCCTTTTGATTGGTGAGTTCAATCCATTTATATTTAGGGTGATTATTGAGAGATGAGGACTTAGTACTGCCATTTTGTCTTTTGTTTCCTGGTAGCTCTATATCGCCCTTGTTTCTCTTTCCCTGTGTTTCTGTTATTTCAACTTGGTGATTTTCTATGATATTTCTTCAGTTTCCTCTTTTTTTATGCTTTGTGTCTCTGCTCTAGATTTATGTTTTGTGCTTACCATGATGTTTGTATAAAGCATATCATAGATAAAATAGATAAAATTTTATCATAGATAAAATATTTATTATGTTTTTATTGTCTCAAATTATCCTTCTTTATGTTGTGAGTTTCTTACCAAATTGAAGGTAGCTATAGTCATTTTTACTGCTTTTTTCCTCTTTAACCTTTACACTGTAATAAATGTTTAAAAACCTATTCTAGGGGCTTCCCTGGTGGCGCAGTGGTTGAGAGTCCGCCTGCCGATGCAGGGGACATGGGTTTGTGCCCCGGTCCGGGAAGATCCCATGCTGCGGAGTGGCTGGGCCCGTGAGCCATGGCCGCCGAACCTGCGCGTCCGGAGCCTGTGCTCCACAACGGGAGAGGCCACAACAGTGAGAGGCTCATGTACCACAAAAAAAAAAAAAAACCCAAACACCTCTTCTGATATATAGTTGCAATTTCTGATTCTGTCTGTTAGCACCTTACTCAAAGATTTGTGTACTTTTGCCTTTTTGTATCAGGTAGAAGAGTTCCTTTCAATATTTCTTGTAAGGCAGGTCTAGTGCAGGTCTAACTCCTTCAGCTTTTGTTTGTCTGGGAAAGCCTTTATTTCTCTTTCGTATCTGAATGACAACTTTGCTGGATAGAGTATTCTTGGGTGACAGTTCTTTCAGTATTTTAAGCGTCTCATTCTACTGTCTGTTGGCCTGTAGAGTTCCTGCTGGGAAATCTGCTCTGCTGATAGATAATGGGGGTTCCTTTGTAGGTTATCATTCTTTTTCGTTTGGCTTCCTTTCAAATTCTTTCTTTGTTACTGACTTTTGACAGTTTTAGTATAGTGTGTCTTAGACAAAGAAGGTCTTTTCTGAGGTAATTAGGTGTTCCCTTAGATTCATGGACTTGCATATCCAGTTCCTTCCCCAGGTTTGGGGTGTTCTCAGTTATTATATTTTTTAAATAATATCTCTATGCCCCTCTCCTCCTTTTCCCCCTCTGGGATACCCACTATCCTAATGTCCTTCCTAAAAGAGTCATTTTGTTTTCATAGGATTTCCTCATTTTTAAAGATATTAATTCTCTCTCTTCTACATGAATCATTTCTAGATTTCCGTCTCCACGTTCACTAATTCTCTCTTCCATGTGGTCTGCTCTATTTCCAGTGCTTTTCACTGTGTTCTCCATCTTGGTTATTGAATTCTTCAGCTCCATAATTTCCACTGGGTTCTTTTCTAGAGTTTCGGTCTCTTTGGTAAAATGTTCCTTCTGTTCTTTCATTTTATCCCTGAGCTCACTGAACTGCCTTCCTGAGCTTTCTTGTAGCTCATTGTTTTTTCATCACAGCTTTTTTGAATTCTCTATCAGTGAGATCGTAATGTTCCGTGACTTTCGGTTCGGTTTCTGGAGAATTGTCATTTTCTTTCTGTGGTACAATGTCACTGTGGTTCTTCCTGGCACTTGATGAGTTGTTCCTCTGCTGTTGCATTTGAACTAGTGAACACCTTTTCTCTTTAGGTAAAGCTTTTTTTTTCTTCTTTTTTAACTCGATTCTAACAATTCAACAGGTTATAAATTAGAGGCCTTTCTTTTCTTTTCCAGTAGGTCGTGCTATAGCACAAGTTTTTGGTTTCTCTTACCTGAGATCACCTTTGAGAATCACTTTCCACCCTCCACTGGGTGCCCTTGTTGTCCCTGCTTGAGTATCTGGGGGTCATTGGTGCCTTGCTGCTGCTGGTCACCACCTGGGACACTGGGATGACGGGCACTTCCACTGTGTCTGGGGTCTCCTGAGTCGCAGGCTCCACGGTGGTAGGGGAAGCCAGGGTCGTGAGTGCCTCTGTCGTGTCCTGGGTTTTGGGGTTTATGGGTATTGCTGCTGCAGGCAGGGAGGGGGGCCAGATTTATGGGCATCTCTGTGACTGGAGGGATGGATCACAGGCCCTGCCTCCACTGCCACGTGTTCCCCTGTGGCTGTGGACACCACCGTGGCCAGGAGGCTGGAGTTGTGTGCACTGTCTCCTCTGATGCAAGCTGAGTTCTCTGGGACTGTGGGCTTGGCTACTGGGGCTGGGGTTCCAGGATCACAAGTACCAACTCTGCTGTTCCCCAGGTTCCGCCGCCTCTGTGTGTTCCAGTCCACCCACCTTCAGATGCACAGATGTATGGAATTTTCTGGTGTCCTGACACGGTGGGCAGAGGCAGCTTTGTTTAGCTGTGGTTGTAGATTGAAGAGGAGAGACAAAGGGGCGTCTCATCCACCGTCCTGCTGACATCATTCCCTGAACCTAGGCCCTTGGCAGTGAAAGTGCAGAGTCCTAACCACTGGACAGCCAGGGAATTCCCTGCTGACCTCACTCTCGACTGAGTTTTTTAAGTCATAAATGGTTGTTGGACTTGTCAAATGCTTTTTCTGCATCAGTTGATATGATCATGTGATTGTTCCCTTTTTAGCCTGTTGATGTGATGGATTATGTTAATTGGCTTTCAAATGCTGTACCAGCCTTGCATACCTGGTATACATCCCACTTGGTTGTAGTGTATAATTCTTTATACATTTTTGGATTCGATTTGCTAATCTTTTAAGGATTTTTGCCTCTGTGTTCCTGAGAGATACTGATCTTTGATCTTGTACTGTCTTTGTCTGGTTTTGGTGTTAGGGTAATGCTGGCCTCATAGAACGAGTGAGGAAGATTCCCTCTGCTTCTGTCCTCTGAACGAGATTGTAGAGAACTGATATAAGTTCTTCCTTCAAAGTTTGGTAGAATTCACCTGTCAACCCATCAGGGCCTGGTGCTTTCTGTTTTAGAAGATTATTAGCAATTGATTCAGGAGAGGCTTGTGCAGATCATCTACTTCCTGTGTGAGTTTTGGCGGCTTGTGTTTTTTCAAGGAATTCGTCCGTGTCGTCGAGGTTATCCAATCTGTGGGTACAGAGTTGTTCATAGTATTCCTTTAATATCCTTTTAACATCCATATTACCTATAGTAATGTTCCCTCTTTTATTTCTGATATTAGCAGTTAGTGTCCTCTATCTTTTTCTCTTGGTCTGGCTAGATCCTATTGATTTTATTGATCTTTGCAAAGAACCAGCTTTTGGTTTTGTTGGTTTTTCTCTGTTGATGTCCTATTTTTAATTTCCCTGATTTCTGCTCTAGTTCTTGCCATGTCTTCTGCTTAGTTTGGATTTAATGAGCATGTCTTAACTTTTATCATTAGCAAATCAGTAAGGATAGGCATTTTTGGAAGAGACCCCATTTCTGCTTTGAGGAGCTCTCAGTCTTACAAACACAGAGGCAGGCAAGAGTAACACAACTCAACAATTCCTGCAACAGAGGAGCTGACGCCTGGGCTTAAGAACAGGTTAGGTGGTGGGCGGATGTCAGGAGGAGGACCAGAGGAGTTTTCAATAGGGTTTTGAAGAATGAGTAAGAGTTTGCTAGGTGGATAAAGTCTCAGAGACGTGGCCGAGGTGGGCACACTTAGGAAACTAAAGCTGGCTTGGACCACCTGGGCCCCAGCGTGTGTGTGCAGGAAGGGGGCCAATTCTGAGGGTCTTAGTTGGTGTGAGCATAGCGTTGATGTGAGAATCTCATTCTCCATCACTTTTGTCAGTTTCCCAGGTAACCTGAGAAGGCTAAGAATCCCAGCCATGGTGTGAAGTGTCAGTATTGCTAATGGCAAAAAATATCACTCCTGTTGGCAAATTGCATCTGTTTGGGGACGAGTGTAAAATAAGCGATAAACACCTGGGATTCTGAGTGCAGTGATTCTTGAAGGGACCCCAGCAGCTCGCTCCAGGCAATGGTCATAGGAGAGAGTGATCCCTGCACAACTTCAGGGCAGCTCCCACACCTGCCTGATCCTTCCGCCCTAGCTGCATCACCTGTCAGGGACAGAGGTCCTGGGGAGCCGTGTGACCTGCTTTGAGGACTCGCCCAGTGGGACCCCTGGGGCTGCTCTGTGTCCTGAGCAGGCAGGGTGGCATCTTGAACCTAAACAGAACCCCCAAGAGGGGTTCCACAGCTAGTGACACTCAGGGGCAGGGCTTTACGCTGAAAACAAGGGCCCTAGCAAATCATTCTCAGTGGGGCTGTGACGAGATGAGCATTTAGAACCAACAGTCTAAAGAGAGGGTCACAGAGCTTTCTGTTGGTGCATCCCGGGAGCAAAGAAAAAGTATATGCTGGATGTTTGTGCATTACTTATTTCATTATTTCATTATGTATTACATTTATTTTCATTTATTTATTTATAAACTGTATATATGAGCGGTACCATACTAATGTATTGCAAACGTTATAAAATGCACACAAAAGTAGTTATGAAGGAAAGATGACATGAAATAAGCCATGGTGTTAATATTTTCATTTTCGACCACAGCCTGACCTACTGAATCCTGAAAGTGAGGCCCAGAGATTGGCATTTCGGCAAGTGCATAGATGCGGGGGCGGGGGGGGGCAGTGATTCTGGTGCACCTGGTCCAAAGTTCATCCTTGATAGGTCCACCATAGTATAAAAGCTAGAATTTTCCACAAAGCTTTGTACAGAAATCTGCTTTGTTGTTTATTCAACAAGTACTTCATGTCCCAGCTCTGGGTCCCCAAGGATTCTAAGGAAAAACTAGACCACCTGAGGAGTTCCTGGCTACATTAAAAGCTGCTGGTCAGCGTCAAGGCAAGGAGGCAGAAGAGGGCCGTGTCTGGATCAGAAATCCTGACACATCGAGCTGCATGGTGTGGTGACACAGGAACATCGCTGTGGGGAGAGGTGAGGCCGGGCACTTTGTGGTGTTTCCTGAACTGAAAGACAGGGTGGCCCTCTTTGCAGGCTCCGGCATCCTTTCGCCTGGACCCACTTGTGAAAAGTAAAAGCTAAAATGTGTAATGTTATTTGAATCCTATTTTAAATGTGGTGCGAGGTTATTGAAAGGCCCCTTGAGGTGAATCCTGTGATGTGAAGAGTCACTTGAGTCAGGTGAGGAGAGAGATCACCTGTCCTCACTGCAGGATGAGCGAACAGAACACCAGCGGTCACTGCCTGGGCTTGGCCTGGGGCTCTGGGGTTGACGTTACCTGGAAACCGGCCATTCCCCGCATGCACACTAGGTGGCGCTGTAGAGAGCCACTGGGATGCAGGATGCTCGGAAGAGGGGCCTCTTTGGGACAAGCTGGTGGGCCGTTTGCGGGTGACCCTGTGAGGGTCTGGTGGTTCTCACTGAGCACCAAGCAGCAGATCTGTGCGAGGGACTCATAGGCCCAGTGATAGTCCGACATAGAAGAGCTGCTGTTTCTTTGTGCTTTCCATGGTACTTCCCTGGGTACTTTCCTGAGAGCTTCTCTCCCATTCTATCACCTAATCCCCTGACGGGGCATGTACTATCTATCACTGTCCCTTTTTCACAGTTGAGGAAACCAAGGCAAAGGGAGGGGGGGACACGTGCCCGTTTTTTTTTTTGTTTGTTTGTTTGTTTTGAGCCTTCTTTTAATTATTTTTATTTTTGGCTCGTTGGGTCTTTGTTTCTGTGCGAGGGCTTTCTCTAGTTGTGGCTAGCGGGGGCCACTCTTCATCGCGGTGTGCGGGCCTCTCACTGTCGCCGCCTCTCTTGTTGCAGAGCACAGGCTCCAGACACGCAGGCTCAGTAGTTGTGGCTCACGGGCCTAGTTGCTCCGCGGCATGTGGGATCTTCCCAGACCAGGGCTCGAACCCGTGTCCCCTGCATTAGCAGGCAGATTCTCAACCACTGCGCCACCAGGGAAGCCCCACGTGCCTGTTTTGAACGCAGGTCTCTCTAGCTCTGTAGCCACGAGGGATCACCCATCAGCAAACTCTCCAGGGCACCTCAGCGTCCCTAAAAGTGTGTCCACTCGGGCCCAGCATGCACGGCCTTGGGGCTCTCAGTTCTCCTGGAGCCTCAGTTTCCCCTCAAAAAGGGCATCTCAATTCCCTTGGAGAATTACTTTAAGAACCTGAAGTCTTAATTCTGCGAGACTGTCCCTCAGGCCCTTCTGCAGAGGGCAGTAAGGGCTGCCCCTGGCTGCCCACTCCTCTCTGTCCTAATGGGGAGCAGGGCGGCCTGCTCTGGCCCAGGAGGCCACCCTCGGGCAGAAGTCTTCCAGGGCCTGAGGGAGCCGCCATGAGGATGACACAGGATGAGGTGGGCAGTGTGCTCAGCGCCACCCAGCAGTGGACAGGTGTTGATGGAGGTCCCTCTGTGCAGGGGACAGGACGTGGGCATCTTTGGGGCCATTATCCTGCTGACCACAGTGGCACACAGAGACCACTGCACAGGAGGGGCTGGGCAGAGAGAAGGGTCCCTGGCCTCCTCACCAGTGGGCCCCTGGGAGCTCAGATATGCAGAGTCTTGGGCTCCACCCTGACCCTCTGAGTCAGGGTCTGCATTGTATGGGACCCTAGATGCTCCAAGTCACGGAGGAAGGGTAGCAGCCCTGGTCGGAAAGCCATCCTTTCTTTTGACTGCGGTAGCTGGTTGACCACAGAGACCTCCTGTTCTCTGGGAGGGGGCAGGTTTCAGGGGGACTTGTTCTGTCCTTGTCTCAGATTCTTAGTTCCCTTGGCTCAGGCACTGTGGCCCATTCCTGTGTCATTCTCTACACAGTGCCCGGCACATAGTAGGTCCTCAGTGACGACTGAGGTGATGAACCTTGGAAGAAACACAGGAGATATGACCTGGGCTGGGTTCCATTGCTCCATTTCACAGACGACAAGACTGAGGCCCAGGAGATTAATCGGCTGGTTTGGGATCCATGGGTAGTTGTTACGAGATGGGTCTGGGGTGGAACTCAGGGCCCAGACTCCACCCCCTGTCCCTTGCACACAGCTCTTGACACAGCAGGGCACCCTCTCTTTCCTCTTGTGACAGGCAGCGATGCTTTTTCCAGGCTCCAAACTCCAGAGAACTCTGGGGCTATGGAATTATAGTGAAGCACAGAATTATCCACTGAAATTGCAGTACTAGCTCACATTTGAAATTCACACTGAGATTCACTTTTATCCTTGGAAGACAGGGGTACACACAGAGTGAGCCCCGCAACTGGTAGTCCAGCTTTCTGCCTGGAGCATCTTCCTGGGCGGGGGGTAGGGCAGGGATGTGGCTTCCAAGCAGAGTGGTGATCACACCAAGATGGGGAGACCTAGATGCGGTTCTGTGTTGCTGAAGCAGCTGGAGTTCATAGGACAGGGTCCTGGAAAAGGGGGGTCTGTGAAGGGGGCCCCAGAAGTTCACGTGGAGATTCAGCTGGCTGAGAGCAGACAGAATTCCACAGGACTTAGCAGAGATCACCTGTAGGGGCAAGGGAGGAACGTGGTGCTGGAGGCCAGGGATGCTGGGATCCAGCCCAGACCGCGGAGAGACCTCGGAGAGCACCGTGGACCGTCTTTCAAAACCCCAGGAAGGCCAAGCCTCCGGAGTAAGGAACATGCCACGGAGTAGACGACCATGTTCAAAACCAAAATAAGTCTGCCGTCATTGTGAACATGTTCAGGGTCTTAAAGAACAGGATGAATGAACAGATGGAGAATCTTTGCAGAGAACCAGAAACTATAAAAGAGAAAAACTATAAAATGCAGATTCTAGAATTGAAAGTATGAAGTCTGAAATAGAAAATCCACAGCAGGTTAAAGACGGCCCCACAGCATCCCTGCTCGTGCCGAGGCAGGTGCGAGAACTCCTCACACGGGGCTCCTGCAGCCCGGGGGGCATCCCCGCCCTGCTCCACTCTCGGGGCACCCATGCCTTCCGCCGCCTCCCACTCAAATGCCAAAGCCTCAAGCGGCCGAGCCCCCTGGATTCCACAGTTGCCAGTCTGCAGTTTGGGGGGAAAACGGCGGGAGTATACGCATCCTTGTAGCCAAGACTTGGCGCATCTCTGTAACGATGTCCTTAGGATAAATTCCAAAGTGTGACTAATTGAGAAAAAGATCTCGTGCTGAGTTTATTTTTAACTCCTCAGCCTTCTGTTCTTCTTTATACCCGACCCCATTTACAGTTCCTCTCAAGACTGTGGTGCTGGAAGCAGTAGCGAGGCAATGATCCAGGGTGGAGGGGGGAAGGAGCGTCTGTCTAAACCTAAAATACGTGGCAGCTTCGCTTCAGGGATGCTCGCCTTGCCAGGGATCGAGCTGATGGGAATATTCATCCACGTGCAGGGAAATACAGGAATGAGGGCAGCCCCTGAAGCTCTGGTTAAGAGACCAAGAATAAACACTAACCTAGATGTCCATTCACAGGGAGCTGGATCAACAAGTGGTGGGATTATGTGGCATCCACACTCGGGGATCATTTGCAGCCATAAAAGAGAAAGAGCTGGATCAGTCCGTCCTTTAGGAGCAGATGTGTGAGCAACAGCTTTTTGCTGTACTGTGCATGGTGCGATCCAGCTTCCGTGAAACAGAAGAGTTAAGTGGGCGTGTCAGTGGTTAATGGTAGAGAAATAGTTCTGGAAGCAGGTGCCAGAAGACACCCGTAGTGGTTTCTTCTGGAGGCGCGATGTGGGCGGGGAAAGGGGATGCTTTCCTCTTAGTGCTGCTCTTGTGCTTCGGTTGTTTGCAATGCGTGTGCATTGTTCTTATGGCTGAGTGAGAGATCACGCTTCTCTGAGCCAGAAGGCAGACAGCCTGAGCTCTGCGCCCAGCTGTGACCTGGGACAGCTCCCACCTCCGTGAACTTAACCTTACCCCTCATTGACTCACCATTGAGGTGAGCGGGCGGAACCCTCTGGGCCGGCGGGCTCTGATAAGAGTCAGCAAACACCCCGTAAATGGGAGGGTGACCTAATACATTTTTTCTTTTTCAAAGCTTGTTAATTTGGCAAATGATACTGGTTGCTTCTCAAATGATAAACCACTTTGCCTCCCAGCTGGTCATGATGTGTTACCGTTTGTATAAATTGTTGGATTGGATTTGCTACTGTTTTGTTTAGGATTTTTATGTCCATGCTCACAAGGGCTATTAATCTTTAGCATCCTTTTCTGCAGGTGTCTTTTCTGGTTTTGATGTCACAATAAGTTCTGGCTGCATAGCGCGAGTTTTAACGTCTACGCTTCTTTTCAGTGTTCTGAAATAATTTGTATAGAATTGGAATTATTTACTTCTTACATGTTTCACAGTATCCATCAATGCATCCATCAGGGCCTGCAGGGCTTTTTTTTTTTTTTTAATGGGGAAAGGTTTTTAAGTGGAAAGTGTATTTCTTTAATAAATATAGGTCTATCCTGGTTATGTATTTCTTCCGAAGTGAGTCTTGGTAGTTTGTGTTGAAGCAGGTAGTTATTGCACATCTATTTCCTGACACTGGTAATGTGTGTGTGTCCCTCTTCTCACTCTCGTCTCTCCACTTCCCCTGATAAGTCTGCCTAGAGTTTTATCAGTTTTATTGCTCTTCTCAAAGTGTTAGCTTTATTGTTTTTCTATTTTCTATTTCATCAGTTTCTACTTTGATCTTTATTATTTCTTCTACTTCCTTGGTTTTAATTTGTTCTCTTTCTAGCTTCTTAAGATGGAATCTGAGGTCATTGATTTGAGACTTTTCCTCTTTTCTAATTTAGGCATTTAATGCTGTAAATTTCCCACATGCTGTGTTTATTTTTACTTCAAAATACTTCCTAATTTCCCTTTTGATTTCTTCTTGGGACTGTAGGTTATTGAGAATTTTAAAATTTAGTTTCCAAAGATTTGGGTATATTTCTAGAGATCTTTTGGTTGATTTCCAGTTTAATGCCACTCTGGCCAAAGAATATACTTTGTATGACTTGAGTCCTCTTTAATTTACTGAGACTTGCTCTGTGGCCCAGAGTATGGTGTGTCTTGGTAAATATTGCACGTGCTCTTGGAAAGAATGTGTATTCTTGTGTTGTGGGTTAGAGTGTTTTCATAAATGTTCATCAGATCAGATTTCTTGATAGTGTGGGTCAAATCCTCCGTATCCTTCCACATTTAAAAAAAATTATTTATTTATTTATTTACTTTGGCTGCGCTGGGTCTTGGTTGCGGCATGTGGGATCTTTGTTGCAGCACACAGGATCTTTAGTTGCGGCATGCAGACTTCTTAGTTGTGGCCTGCGGACTCTTAGTTGTGGCATGCATGTGGGATCTAGTTCCCCGACCAGGGATCGAACCCGGGCTCCCTGCACTGGGAGCATGGAGTCTTACCCACTGGACCACCAGGGATGTGTCCCTCCTTGCACATTTTCTGTCTACTTGCTCTATCAGTTACTTAGACAGAGGTCTGAAATCTCCAACTATAACTGTAGATTTATCTACTTCTCTCAGTTCTATTAGTTTTTGCTTCATGTATTTGACGCTCTTAATAGGGCCATCAATATCTAGGACTGTCCCATCTTCCTAATGAAGTTGTCCCTCTATCACTTGGGACGATCCTCTTTATCCCTGAGTAACTCCTTTGCTCTGGAATCTCCCTTGTCTGATGTTAATAGACCACTTCAACTTTCTCTTGATTAATCTTAGAATGGTACCTCGTTTTCCCTTTGTACGTTTCATCTATAATATTTGCATCTTTTTATTTAAAGTGCATGTTTTGTAGGCAGCATGTAGTTTGCTCTTGCTTTTCTGTCCATCCTAAGAATTTTTGCCTCTAGTTAAGGCGTTCAAACTGTTTACACTTCATGTGATCATTGATTTTATTGAGTTTACGTCCACTGTCTGGTTCTGCAGATCTCCAACTTCTGTCTGTGTTGCTCTGCCTCCCATTTCCACCCGCAAACTCTTGCTGTCTTGGTCTCTAAGGCTTCATGTTTTCAACTCAGGTAGTTTTCCAAGCTCTTCCTGTTGCCTCTCCCCGGTCCATGGCCTAGGAAATCTCCAGAGGCAGTGAGCTGGGTCATCATAGGGCTCACTTTATTTGATTCCCATCTCAGGGGTCACTGTCCTTTCCAGTATCATCAAAACCATCGTTTCATATATTTTGATTTTTGTTTGTTTTATTTGTGGGTGGGAAATTCAGTGTGTGTTACTCCATCCTGGTCAGAAGTAGAAGTTAAAGTCACCACTCTTACTTTGGAGCCCGAGACAAGTTTTCATGGCACATCCCTTCTATGGAACAAGCTGGGTTCTGATATGACGGGTCCTCAGGAGGGAATCCTTCTTATAGGTTCCAGCCCAGATGCTCCTTCCTTCAGAAACCCTTCCTTGATCTTGACAAGCCCCCTTCCTCATGTGGTCTGATCATTCCTCTTTGAGCTGTGTAATTCAGCAGACATTTCCCGAGTTCGTGCAGGGAAAGAAATGAACAAGGCAGAGTCCTCTCCATGGATGATGAGCTCACCAGATTTGTTTTTCTCCATTGAGTGAAAATGTTTCAAGCTCAGATAATGACTGTGGTTAGGGAAAGCCACACAAACAGATAATTAGAATACGTTGTGAGGATGTGCAAATAGGAACACACATAATGTGTTTCGGATCATTACAGGGGCTTGTTTTCACGTCTCCCTCCCTCACCTGAGTGAGCTCAGTGGGGCGTGCACCACGTGGTCCTCCTTTCGGCTCTTGGGGGCCAGGCGTACGACAGGTGCACTAGAGATGGTGCCTTGCTGAACCTAACAGATCTGCGAAGGTCACGGCTAAGAGTGTGGATGCTGAGCTCAGGCCTGGGTATGAATCTCGGTTCTGTCGCTTAACCTATCAGCAAGAAAACAGGAGTTCCGTTGTGGACGCGCTAAGTTTGAGATGCCTGATTGGGACCTGGGTAGAGACATCATGAAGGAAGCCAAAGATGCACCATGGATTCAGGAGAGAGGATGTAGCTGGAGAGGGAGATTCTGAGCATTGGCAGCTGGTCCTTAGTGTCGTGGGACTGAAGAGGTTGTGCAGGAAGCAAGCGTGGAGGAGGGGTTTGAGGGTTGAGTCCTGGGCTCACCCACGTCTAGAGGGGAGATGATACAGAACCAGCAAAGGAGACAGAGGCGTGGCTATGGCAGTGGGAGGATGCCGGCCAGTGGTGAGTAGGGAGAGAGAAGGGAGGCTTCACAAGAGAGAGTGGTCCAAGGCCTGAGACCCCCCACGAGCATCCTTTCTCCACCGGGTGGCTAATGGGCGCTGATGAGACGGGGCTGAGGGTATGTTCTGAGTCCCACACACGCTGGTGTGTCGGCCTGCGTGGAGCTCAGGAGGCTGCCCCCCGCCCGGTGAGGTGGAGCCCAGAGCTCTGGGGTCAGCAGCTCTCTGGGCCATGCTGGGTCCTGGGAGAAGAGCCAGCATTGCCCACCCTGCTTCCTGAGCCCTGTCTGTCAGCTGTGTGTGGGAAAAGCTCTCCAACATTGGCTGGAGTTGAGCTGGATCTGGTAACATCAAGGTTTTACTTTTTTTTTTTTTTTTAACATCTTTATTGGAGTATAATTGCTTTACAATGGTGTGTTAGTTTCTGCTTTATAACAAAGTGAATCAGTCATACATATACATATGTCCCCATATCTCTTCCCTCTTGCGTCTCCCTCCCTCCCACCCTCCGTATCCCACCCCTCTAGGTGGTCACAAAGCACCGAGCTGATCTCCCTGTGCTATGCGGCTGCTTCCCACTAGCTATCTATTTTACGTTTGTTAGTGTATATATGTCCATGCCACTCTCTCACTTTGTCCCAGCTCACCCTTACCCCTCCCCGTATCCTCAAGTCCATTCTCTAGTAGGTTGGCATCTTTATTCCCGTCCTGCCCCTAGGTTCTTCTGACGATTTGTTTTTCTTTTTTTTTTCGATTACATATATATGTGTTAGCATACGGTATTTGTTTTTCTCTTTCTGACTTCGCTCCGTATGACAGTCTCTAGGTCCATCCACCTCACTACAAATAACTCAGTTTCGTTCCTTTTGATGGCTGAGTAATAATCCATTGTATATATGCTGCCACATCTTATTTATCCATTAATCTGTCGATGGACACTTAGGTTGCTTCCATGTCCTGGTTATTGTAAATAGAGCTGCAATGCACATTTTGGTACACGACTCTTTTTGAATTATGGTTTTCTCAGGGTATATGCCCAGTAGTGGGATTGCTGGGTCATATGGTAGTTCTATTTTTAATTTGTTAAGGAACCTCCATACTTTTCTCCACAGTGGCTGTATCAATTTACATTCCCACCAATGGTGCAAGAGTGTTGCTTTTTCTCCACACCCTCTCCAGCATTTACTGTTCGTAGATTTTTTGATGATAGCCATTGTGACTGGTGTGAGATGATATCTCATTGTAGTTTTGATTTGCATTTCTCTAATGATTAAGGATGTTGAGCATTCTTTCATGTGTTTGTTGGCAATCTGTATATCTTCTTTGGAAAAATATCTATTTAGGTCTTCTGCCCATTTTTGGATTGGGTTCTTTGTTTTTTTGATATTGAGCTGCATGAGTTCCTTGTATGTTTTGGAGATTAATCCTTTGTCAGTTGCTTCATCTGCAAATATTTTCTCCCATTCTGAGGGTTGTCTTTTCATCCTGTTTATGGTTTCCTTTGCTGTGCAAAAGCTTTTTAGTTTCATGAGGTCCCATTTGTTTATTTTTGTTTTTATTTCCATTTCTCTAGGAGGTGGGTCAAAAAGGATCTTGCTGTGGTGTATGTCATAGAGTGTCCTGCCTATGTTTTCCTTGAAGACTTTGATGGTGTCTGGCCTTACATTTAGGTCTTTAATCCATTTTGAGTTTATTTTTGTGTATGGTGTTAGGGAGTGTTCTAATTTCATTCTTTTACATGTAGCCGTCCAGTTTTCCCAGCACCACTTATTGAATAGGCTGTCTTTTCTCCACTGTATATTCTCCCCTCCTTTATGAAAGATAAGGTGACCATATGTGCGTGGGTTTATCTCTGGGCTTTCTATCCTGATCCATTGAACTATCTTTCTGTTTCTGTGCCAGTACCATACTGTCTTGATTACTGTAGCTTTGTAGTATAGTATGAAGTCAGGGAGCCTGATTCCTCCAGCTCCGTTTTTCGTAAGATTGCTTTGGCTATTCGGGGTCTTTTGTGTTTCCATACAAATTGTGAAAATTTTTGTTCTAGTTCTGTGAAAAATGCGAGTGGTAGTTTGATAGGGATTGCATTGAATCTGTAGATTGCTTTGGGTAGTAGAGTCATTTTCACAATGTTGATTCTTCCAATCCAAGAACATGATATATCTCTCCATCTATTTGTATCATCTTTAATTGCTTTCATCAGTGTCTTATAATTTTCTGCATACAGGTCTTTTGTCTCCTTAGGTGGGTTTATTCCTAGATATTTTATTCTTTTTGTTGCAATGGTAAATGGGAGTTTTTTCTTGATTTCACATTCAGATTTTTCATCATTAGTGTATAGGAATGCAAGAGATTTCTGTGCATTATTTTTGTATCCTGCTACTTTACCAGATTCATTGATTAGCTCTAGTAGTTTTCTGGTAGCATCTTTAGGATTCTCTATGTATAGTATCATGTCATCTGCAAACAGTGACAGCTTTACTTCTTCTTTTCCGATTTGGATTCCTTTTATTTCCTTTTCTTCTCTGATTGCTGTGGCTAAAACTTCCAAACTCTGTTGAATAAGAGTGGTGAGACTGGGAAACCTTGTCTTGTTCCTGATCTTAGTTGGAATGCTTTCAGTTTTTCACCATTGAAGACGATGTTGGCTGTGCATTTTTCATATATGGCCTTTATTATATTGAGGAAAGTTCCCTCAATGCCTACTTTCTGGAGGGATTTTATCATAAATGGGTGTTGAATTTTGTCAGGAGTTTTCTCTGCATCTGTTGAGATTATCATATGGTTTTTCTCTTTCAGTTTGTTAATATGGTGTATAACGTTGATTGATGTGCAAATATTGAAGTATCTTTGCATTCCTGGGATAAATCCCACTTGATCATAGTGTATGATCCTTTTAATGTGCTGTTGGATTCTGTTTGCTAGTGTTCTGTTGAGGATTTTTGCATCTATGTTCATCAGTGATATTGGCCTGTAGTTTTCTTTCTTTGTGACATCTTTGTCTGGTTTCGGTATCAGAGTGATGGTGGCCTCGTAGAATGATTTTGGGAGTGTTCCTTCTGCTATAGTTTGGAGGAGTTTGAGAAAGATAGGTGTTAGCCCTTTTCTAAATGTTTGATAGAATTCGCCTGTGAAGCCATCTGGTCCTGGGTTTTTGTTTGTTGGACGATTTTTAATCACAGTTTCAATTTCAGTGCTTGTGATTGGTCTGTTCATATTTTCTATTTCTTCCTGGTTCAGTCTCGGAAAGTTGTGCGTTTCTAAGAATTTGTCCATTTCTTCCAGGTTGTCCATTTTATTGGCATAGAGTTGCCTGTAGTAATCTCTCATGATCCTTTGTATTTCTGCAGTGTCAGTTGTTACTTCTCCTTTTTCATTTCTAATTCTATTGATTTGAGTCTTCTCTCTTTTTTTCTTGACAAGTCTGGTTAATGGTTTATCAATTTTGTTTATCTTCTCAAAGAGCCCGCTTTTAATTTTATTGATCTTTGCTATCGTTTCCTTCATTTCTTTTCCATTTATTTCTGATCTGATCTTTATGATTTCTTTCCTTCTGCTAACTTTGGGGTTTTTTTGTTCTTCTTTCTCTAATTGATTTAGGTGTAAGTTTAGGTTGTTTATTTGAGATGTTTCTTGTTTCTTAAGGTAGGATTGTATTGCTATAAACTTCCCTCTTAGAACTGCTTTTGCTGCATCCCATAGGTTTTGGGTTGTCATGTTTTCATTGTCATTTGTTTCTAGGTATTCTTTGATCTCCTCTTTGATTTCTTCAGTGATCTCTTGGTTATTAAGTAGTGTGTGTTTTATATTTCTTACAGATCTTTTCCTGTAATCGATATCTAGTCTCATAGCGTTGTGGTCGGAAAAGATACTTGATATGATGTCAATTTTCTTACATTTACCAAGGCTTGATTTGTGACCCAGGATATGATCTATCCTGGAGAATGTTCCATGAGCACTTGAGAAGAATGTGTCTTCTGTTGTTTTTGGATGGAATGTCCTATAAATATCAATTAAGTCCTTCTTGTTTAATGTATTATTTAAAGTTTATGTTTCCTTATTTATTTTCATTTTGGATGATCTGTCCATGGGTGAAAGTGGGGTGTTAAAGTATTTAAAGTGGTTTACTATGTGTTCTGTTTGCTATGTCCCCTACTATGAATCTGTTACTGTCGATTTCCCCTTTTATGGCTATTAGTATTTGCCTTATGTATTGAGGTGCTCCTATGTTGGGTGCATAAATATTTACAATTGTTATATCTTCTTCTTGGATTGATCCCTTGATCATTATGTAGTGTCCTTCTTTGTCTCTTGTAATAGTCTTTGTTTTAAAGTCTCTTTTGTCTGATATGAGAATTGCTACTCCAGCCTTCTTTTGACTTCCATTTGCATGGAATATCTTTTTCCATCCCCTCACTTTCAGTCTGTATGTGTCCCTAGGTCTGAAGTGGGTCTCTTGTAGACAGCATATATATGGGTCTTGTTTCTGTATCCATTCAGCAAGTCTGTGTCTTTTGGTTGGTGCATTGAATCCATTTACATTTAAGGTAATTATTGATATGTATGTTCCTATTACCATTTTCTTAATTGTTTTGGGTTTATTATTGTAGGTCTTTTCCTTCTCTTGTGTTTCCTGCCTAGAGAAGTTCCTTTAGTATTTGTTGTAAAGCTGGTTTGGTGGTGCTGAATTCTCTTAGCTTTTGCTTCTCTGTAAAGGTTTTAATTTCTCCGTCAAATCTGAATGAGATCCTTGCTGGGTAGAGTAATCTTGGTTGCAGGTTTTTCTCCTTAATCACTTTAAATATGTCCTGCCAGTCCCTTCTGGCTTGCAGAGTTTCTGCTGAAAGATCAGCTGTTAACCTTATGGGGATTCCCTTATGTGTTATCTGTTGTTTTTCCCTTGCAGCTTTTAATATTTTTTCTTTGTATTTAATTTTTGATAGTTTGATTAATATGTGTCTTGGCGTGTTTCTCCTTGGATTTATCCTGTATGGGACTCTCTGTGCTTCCTGGACTTGATTAACTATTTCCTTTCCCATATTAGGGAAGTTTTCAACTATAATCTCTTCAAATATTTTCTCAGTCCCTTTTTCTCTTCTAAGGTTTTTCTTTTAATTGACTTACAATATTTGGCCTATGCATTGATTTTTATTGGCTTTGGCCAATCAAGAACTCCATAGAGTATTGAGGAAGACTGGTCTAAAGATAAATGAAAGCCTTGCGCTTGGAAAGACAGTATTGTTTTTGAGAAGCACACCCCCGGGGAGAACGTAGTTTTGCATTGGGCCAGCTCTGAGTCAGATCCAATGTGGATAGCCTTGCAGTGGGGACTTCAGGGAACCAGCGACAGGTCAAATGATGACAGCTCTTTGGGAATGAAGCCTGTTCCCCTCCCTCCAGTGGCTGCCAGGTCCCTGGTTTTCAGCAGAAAACAGACTGCTTCAAGGCTGCTGCCAAGCTGGAGAAAGGGCCAGGGGAGAAAGGGACCGAGTAAAACATTCTTCCTGAGATTCATCCAGTTTTCCTTGAATAAAGATTCCCTGTGTTGCTGCAACCCTTTAGTTAATTTACAGAGTTCTGGAAAAGTTGACTCTAATGATTTTGCAGTTTTCTTGTTGCTTTTATAGAGAGAATTTTCCACCATCTTCACTGCTGTCACTCCACAAAGGTCTTTCTTTTTAAATAGTTATTTTGATATAAGAAAGCTATGTTGATGATTAAAAATAAAATACAGAAAACCAAAATTAATAAGTAAAATCCATTCCTGGCATCTCTATGCCGATTTATAAGAAGATTATAAATTCTTACAAAATTAGATGCAAACACATACACAGATATATTTATATATAAAAGTACATACTTTCCCACAAGTTGCTTTTCTTAGCAACATATCATGTCTGTCTTTTTGTCCCTCAGTAATGCATATACCACTGTTTTTAGGTTCATGATAGGTTCACGACATTCACATGCTACAGATGGGCCATAATTTAACACATGCTGTCTTGTCGTATTTCGGCTGTGTTTAATTTCTTTCTTTCGTAAATGAGGCTGCGTGAACACCCTCTTATGTGTGTTTTGTGTGCTTGTCCCATTTGTTTTGGGAGCAGACTCTTGGAAGTGGGATTTCTGGCCCCAAAGGTAGGATCTCAAGTGTGTTTGGGGGCCTTTGGGGGAGAGGGTAGCTTGTTCCCATCGTCAGGACAGGAAGGTCTCCTGGCCTCTGTTTCTCAGTGTCACATCCTGCTCTGGATCCCCTGCTCATTTAGATTAATTCCATCAGTTGTGTAGAAGTGCTCCTCAGCTTCATGAAAAGCCCTCACTTTAAGCTATTTGTCTGGAAGTTTCCCTTTTTGACTTTTAAGTAGTCAAACCTGTTAACCTCCTGATAGCTTGGGGAAGGCCGTCAGCCCAGACGTTTTCATTGTGGCCCTACTGGGTGCTATGTTGTGCTCTTAGGGCCTGGATGAATAAGCCGAGGAGAATTAATTGCTCTTAGCACAGAGATTTCCTGTGGAGTGAATTCTCATAAAATGGCAGTCCTTCTCACCACCTATCAGACCTTTGACATTCACGAAGGATTTTTTCTGAGACCTTTGAGACTCCCTCAGTTCATAAATGCCAGTTTAGCTTTCAGTTTCCCCCAGACCATGCAGTAAAGATCAACAGAAAAATGCGTGTGACTGCCTTAGGCTTTCATGATTCTATAAATACAGGACTCTAGTCATGTATAAAGCTATTAAAACAAAATTGGGCTGGAGTCCTGGCTGAAATGGCTTTGGGGGTCATTCTTTTTCTCTTTGTCTCTAATAAAACGCACAGCAAACAAGTTCATATTAGAAACTCAAGCCTCAGTCAAGTCCAAGTTTTTATATCTTACTTTATCCCAGACTTCTGTTAAATTATCACCTTAGTAGGCATTTCTTGCTTTGTATTCCTGTACCCCACAGTAGCAATGGGCTTTCTTTGGGGAGCCGTTATTCTTAAGAAATAAAGTTTCCCTCCACCTGTGGGGTTGACCTCATTGGATGATGGTCTGAGCCCCCGGGATTTAAACCCACGCCCTAGTAAAAGCGCAAGACCACACGCCGCGAAACTGCAGTCTGTACTGTGCTCCGGAGTTCCCTGCCCGTTACCAGCACGGGCGCTCGCTGCGGGGCAGGTAAGGACCCTGCTCTTCATGCAGCTCCGCGCCGTTTCCTTTTCTGCCCGTGAATGCAGCCAGCCCCCTTTTCTGCTCTTCAGTACGTTTAAACGTCGTTCCTTAAGACCTTACATGCGCACCGATGTCACTCTGCTGCTTGGACGTGTGTAGAACTGAAAGTCAATGTCAGCCTCCTAGACCCTGAACCAGGCTCACTCAGCCGTGTTCCTTGATAACCTGCTACGTCAACACTGTTCCAGGACCCAGGAGAACAGACTGTTGTCGAGCTTAAAAGCTAGTGGAGGGGATGGAGGATAAGCTAGTGAACAAGAAAGAGACCAGATAGGGGAGGAGTTAATCGGGTGGGTGATGGTGATTGGAGGACCCGTCGGGCCTCTTTGAGGGCAGGGCTCAAGGCCAGCAGCGTGATTCAGGAGGTGGCCGGCCCTGGATGGTCCAGGCAGAGCAGGGGGGTCGCCATGGGAAAGACATGGTGCAGAGACCCTGAGTTGGGATCGTCCAGGAATGGAAGAGGACCCACGTGGCCACGGGGTCACAGGCAGAGGGGAGAGGGGGGTGACAGGGGGATGGGGGAACGGACCACCATGGGTAAAGTAACTGTAGTTTATGATCTGCACCCGGGCACTTCTGAAAGAAAACGTGGCGCTATTAGTAATCGCTCTGGGGCAAAGGGTGTCGATCGGGACTGCCTCTGGAGACCCCGGATGCATGAACGATCCCGCACCTGTGGAAGGCGTGGTTGTGTGTGGGCCTTCGTGAAGGGAGGTGCGTTGCCCACCATTCGCTGGAGGGCATCACAGCTGCCAGACGTGCCCGCGTGGCTCTGGTCCAGGTTCTTTCCTGCAGGAGGGTGGGAAGTGCTGGCTGCACTGGCGGCCAGCGACCCCCTGACACCCGCTTTCTCGGTGCCCCTTCTCTTAGGAACACTGCCGAGGAAGTGCAAGAAGGAGCTCCTGGCAGTGAAACTGAGGAACCGGCCCAGCAAGCAGGAACTGGAGGACCGCAATATCTTCCCCAGGAGGACGGCCGAAGAGAGGCAGGAGATCCGGCAGCAGGTTGAGATGAAGCTCTCCAAGTGAGTGACGCGTGGACACAGTGGGGGCTGGTCCCGGCCCTGCAGCCCGCCCCCTCGGATGTCCCACCTTCCCCACACTGCACTGTCCCGGCCCCAAACGCAGTGCCCGGGGCGGGTTTCCCAGCCTCGCCACTGTCAGTGCTCAGGGCCAGATGGCTCTTCACCGCGGGGGCCGTCGGGGCACTGTCGGATGCTTGGCAGCCTCCTTGGCCTCTGCAGGCTGCACGCCCCTGTGACAGCAGACACTGTCCCCAGACATTGCCCGATCCCCCCTGGGGCCACTCTTCCCTGTGGAGAAGTACTGGTTATAGAAGCCAAGCAAGGCCTATGGTATGGACAGGCTCCGGGGGGCTGCCGGTGCTACTGGTCTGTGGCGCCCCCCTGCCCTCTGGAGGAGCGAGGGCCGGAAGCAGGATCTCCCGAACTCGGGGCCCCTGATGTTCGGGGCCGGATGACACTGATGGGGCCGTCCTGTGCGCGGTAGGACATTTAGCAGCATCCCTGGCCTCTACCCTGGAGATGCTCACAGCCCCTCACCCTGCTTCCCATGGTGACAACCAAAAGTGTCTCCAGTTACTGCCAAGTGTCCCCTGGGGGACGGAGCCATCCCCCAGTCGAGGACCCCTGATCTGAAGGTCACCCTGGACTTCTTCTCCAGGTGGTCTTTCCTCTGCCTGAGGCTCAGGTCTTCTCATTTCGGGTGGACGGGCCCTTGTCTCTGCTCTCTGCCGGGGAGCTTGGGCCCCCGTGTTGCCACCCTCCGAAATCCTTTGAGTTTTTTCAGAGCGGAGGGCAATGAGTGTGAGGGGGTGAAGCCCAGCGCCCAGATGCTGTGATTCTGTGGGCTTCAGTTTTCTTACCTGTAAAATGGGGATGATACCAGCTGTGGGATCACGGTGGAGGAGGGGCGGGCTCAGTGTGGCGCACGTTTCTGCAGGCAGCCGGGGTCCCCAGCTGGGGTCCTGAGGGCTTGGAATCACATAGCCCTGCTCTGTGCTGACATGCTGGGGGACCTTGGACCAGCGGCCTTACCTCCCCAGGTCTTGGTTTTCTCGTCTATAAAGTGGGGTGCTGATGATCTCTAGGTCATTGTGAGTTTGGGGGGGAGATCCCGTAAGGAAGGCGTATGGCCGAGCTCTGGCACAAAGTAGGTGCTCAGTAAGTCGGTGCTCACCATGGCTCGTGGGGCCTGGGAGCCGGGTCCTCGGCCCCTCCTCCTGTATCGGCTCTGAACCCAGACCAGGGAGAAGCTTTTTAAAATACAGATTGATGAGCCCCACCCCGACCTGATCAGTCTCTGGGCTGAGAGGGGGATTTTAACGAATTCCCTGATATTAACGGGTTGAGGGGGCCTCTGCAGGTTGGACGTTCTTAGCCTGATTGCAGTGAGATTGTCAACCCACCACGCACTTAGCGCTCTGTGTCTGGTCATTCAGCAAAGGCTTATTTTACTCAAATGAGGGGCAGGCAGGCGCCGTGGCCGTTGCTAGAGATACAGTTGTGGGTAATGAGGGAGAGAGCTCCCCTGAGCTCCATATTCCCGGAAGCATCCTCAGACCTCTTCCTGCGTGGCTGGTACCCACTCTGGGGCTTTGTACAGACCAGATGGGTGCTCAGTAAATGCTTATGGGTGGGAAGGAAGGAGGGGTGGAAACACAGGTGCATCGATCTCATGGCCAAGGGGATATGCTGGCAGATGAAGCTTGGTGTCCTTGTTGCCTGTCTCATGGACGGGATGCACCATCGCACGAGGCCTGGTTTCCTCTCGTTTCTAATGAGATTGAACTTTTTTTTCAGTGTTTATTAGCTGTCTGGTTTTTTTCAGTTCCTTTCATGTACATCACCTGCAGTTTTCTTTATCTTAATGATTTGAGGATT
Organism: Phocoena phocoena; assembly: GCF_963924675.1. NCBI lineage: Eukaryota > Metazoa > Chordata > Mammalia > Artiodactyla > Phocoenidae > Phocoena > Phocoena phocoena. The sequence continues at coordinate 84,328,093 of NC_089233.1, forward strand.
TTACCCTGGAAATTGCAGCTTCCAGTCTTTTCCAGGTCTGTGAATTACACCTCTTCTCCCTCTTCAGGACTGGTATTGTCATTTTGTTCATGCTTTCCTTTGATGTGGGAAAGTTTTTTGTCTTTAAAGTTGTCAGATTATCGCTCATGTACTTCAGGTGTCAGCAGACTTTTCCTGTGAAGAGTCAGATACTGAATATTTCTGGCTCTGTGGATCCTACTGTGTCTCTGTGACCACACGACTTTGTCGTCACGCTAACGCATGGCCAATGCGTGGTGAGCGAGTGTGGCTGCACGCCAATGCGACTTTATGTACAAACGTAAACAGCAGCCCACGGGGCAAAGTTTCCCGGGCCCTGATATACTTTATGGTCCATATTATTTGTGCCATGTTTTAAAACATCCTTCCCTGCCCGAAAGTCAAAAAAAATGATGTTTACACGTATTATTTTTGCAGTTGTCATCTAATTATGCCAAGCGATAATGGTTTTCTATTTGCTAAACAAACCAACTTCTCTTTCAAGATAGAATATTAAGTGAATTAAAAAAAATAGTAAACATTGTCGCATATGTGATTCACGGATAACAAAATGGTCATGATGGTGCTTGGCTTAAGAGAACTCTGGGGACCCCACTCCTGTTTCCCAGTGCGGATGGGAGGTGGGAAAAGGCGGGGTGCTGGGAAACCTCGAAGGACTCCTGATTAAGTGATACCCCAGACACAGGCCCTGGACGGAATCTGTAACTCATTTTAAAGCTTGGACTAGAACATAGTAGCTCCTTGGATGTTTGTCACCATGTTTAAAAACGGAAAAGCGACCCCAGAATTAGACACGAAGAGAGCGTGGTTGAGAAGTCACAGCCCAGGCGGGCAGACGTAGCCTTCCTGGCAGGCCAGGTTTGTTTCCCCTGCAGAAATGGTTTAATTGGATCCTTTGTCTTTGTTTTGCCGCCTTTCAGAGATTCTTCCGCCATCGCTTGCTGAATAATTCAGCCTCTGGTTGCTGTGGCAACGTGCCATTCACTGTATCCTGAAGTGCAGTCGGTGTTTTCGTACTGTGTATTTTTAAAAATTTCCAGACCCTTACTCTTTTTTTTTTTTTTTTTTTTTTCCGGTACGCGGGCCTCTCACTGTTGCGACCCCTCCCGTTGCGGAGCACAGGCTCCGGACGCGCAGGCTCAGCGGCCATGGCTCACGGGTCCAGCCGCTCCGCGGCATGTGGGATCTTCCCGGACCGGGGCACGAACCTGCGTCCCCTGCATCGGCAGGCAGACTCTCAACCATTGCGCCACCAGGGAAGCCCCGGACCCTTTACTCTTTTATCTTTTGGGCGCTCCTAGGACTTTTCTGGGTGAAGTGGTCACGGTCTCCCCTGACTCTTTGTGCTGGCTCTGGGGATTTGCGTGAAGTCAGAGTCAGCTTGGGAGTAAAGGAGGAGTAAAACCCTGTGATCATGGTCACCCCCTTTCTATATGGGAGCCCAGCTCACCTTTATGGTGTGTGTAAGTGAATCCGCAGGGTATTACAGACCCTTAGCTCCCGTGCCTCACACAGTGGGCAAGTTCTAGAAATTACTGTCTTGCTTCAGTTGGGTTGTGTGCACGCCATTTAAGGATGCCCGACAGCTTTCTCTTTTATTATTATTATATAAGCTTCAGGTGTCCAGCATTGTAATTCGACATCTGTATATATTACAGAGTGATCAAGTGACAACTTTCCCTTTTAAGTGCAGACCCCGTACAATATGTTTTGCTTCCTTTCCCTCATTTCATTTAATCTTTACAGGAACCGATAGAGAAGGTGTTATCATCATCTCCGTTTTACAAATGAGAAAACTAAGGCTTGATGAGAGAGGTTAAGGAACTTGCCCAGGGTCACACAGCTCAGAGGAGGTGGGCTAGGAGTCAGACGATGGGTGGTCCCTCAGAACCCCCAGGCCTGTGTGGCGGGGGAAGCAGAGCTCTGGCGGGGCCTGGCTTATCTAAGTCTCTGCTTTGCGTTTTCTCATACTGGTGTGGCTTCCATCAGGGGACATTCAGGCCTCCAGCCAGTGCCCTGGGCTTCTGTGCAAAACACTCCGTGCCTGTGTTGGCGGGAACCGGAGGGGATGCAAACATTCTCCCACCCCCGGAACAGTGCAGTTAGCGAACAGAGACTCTCGGCCGACCACGGGCTCTGGGGAAACGTAGACAAGTAGGTTCAAATCCCAGGCTTTCCGTCACAGCGGTGTGGGTTTGGGCCAGCGCGGCCTTCTCTGAATCTCCCCCTGGTTTGTAAATTCAACACTGTGGCAGCACCTTCCTCCTGGGGCCCCTTTAGAAGGTTCCAGGTTAGTCCCTGGACAGACAGGTGTGAAAGTGCATCCCTGCAGGAGGCACTCTGGGGGGTGGAGCTGCTGCTGTTTGGTCCTGGCTGGACGCACTCGGGCTAGTTGTCACCAGGGCAGGGGCAGAGGCAACCTAGCAGGCCAGGCCAGGGTAGCGAGCTGCTGTAGAAGCAGCGCCTGGAGGGCCAAGGTCGTGTTAGAGTAGTTGTTAATGTCAGTACATTGTTGTTCTCGTCCGTGACTGTGGTGTTTTTTTGCCTGGCCTGGCACCTCCGGAGTGATGCACAAACCTTCTGTTAAGTCTCCCTTGGGGTGTCCTCTGCTGTGGGACCGCATGTGAGAAGCTGATTAATGCTCAGTAGCGCCCTCCAGTGGCACGTTAACACAGGCTCAGTGGCCATGACTCACGGGCCCAGCCGCTCGTGCATTAAATGACCCTCCAGCCGGTCCCTTTGTACGTTTTGTTCTCCCACATCCAGAACAGGCTGCCGCCACTCAGGCCTCCGGGAAACAGATTCCCAGGAAGAAGTGTTCTGTGCTCCTGCTCCCTTGCCCCGTGCTTGCCTTGAAATCTGTGGAATTTTAAGGAGGAGGGTTGATGCTTTTAAGGATGGAGGTGGAGATTGGCACTCTTATAATCAGCACCATGAACCTAGTGGGACTTTCTTTCCGCTGAAGGTGTCAGGAATGCTGGGGCGCAGTGCAGGGTCTCAGTTCTGTGGACACAGGGTTTAGAAAATACAGAAAACTTACTTTTTCTGGCCTTAGCAGGAAGAAAAATGGCTTAATTTTAATTGCTGCAAAGGAAGCTGCTCCTTTGGGAAGTGTTGAGGCGTCATTGCAGCGGGTGGGGGATTGCGTAATAACAGATGTTGATAAATATTTGCTGCTTTTCCTCTTCCCGACCTGCAGTGCCGGGTGGGAGCCCAGCTCCTCCTGGGTGACTTGAATCCTGCCCCATAAGCACCATCTAAGGAGGGACAGAAAAGTGTGGTTATTAATGATGGTCGTTGCTAACATGTATTCAGTGTCTTCTGTGTACCAGCTTCCTGCTAAGCGTTTCATGCGTATTTCCGCCTTGGAGCCTTGTGAGAGCTCTCTGGGGTAGGTGCTATTCATGGTCCTGTTTTTCAGATGAGGATAACTGGCTCAGAACAGTGCAGTCACTTGCCTGTGCTCACACAGCGGGAAATATGGGGTGCGGGGGTAATTGGTCACCCGATCCACGCCAGTTCCAACATCAGAGCGTCCATCCAAATCACCAGGGAGCTTTGTGAAAGCACAGATTCCCAGGCCCCACCCCAAGTCTCTTGAACAGGAATCTGTATTTTAACAGAGCCCTTCTCCTAAGTGTCACTGTTGCCTTAGGCTGCACTGTGTCCCCTTCCTTGCCACCCTTGGAAGACCGTTCTTGGAGGCCTCAGGATCAAAATAAGCTGTACTTCTGTGTAACAGCTGTCTGTTAGTATCTTAAGGAGAATGCACATTTTATAGTTGATTGTGTTTCCCTTTTTGCCTTGGCCACCAGGAAGCTCAGAGCCAAGTATGCAGATACCTGTCAAAAGTGTGTTGTATCGTTTGGGTTGTGTGTCTGTGTTTGATCTTCTGTTATATGGCCTTTGTCTTAATTCCCTCAACTTTTTTTTTTTTTGGAAGGAAGGAGTCTCACATTTATTGATCATACTGTGTTCTAACTCTTTCACCTATGTTACATTTTTTCATGGTTACAAGAAAACTAAGATATAGGCATTACCACAGACTCTTGCCATTTGATGATTCAACATTTGGAGGTTTTGCCTATTTGCCAGTAACGCCAAACATGTAGGACTTGAAATTTTTCTAAAGCATTCACGTGAAACTGATGCCCACCTGGAGGCTGAGGTCGTGGAGGGAGTGATTGTGAGCGAGACATGATTATTGGTGAGCATCTCTATTTCAGTTTGAGTTTGCTTTTGTCACCTCTCTTCCTGTCTGCTGTAGTTCTCCAAAGTGCTTCAGTAGTTTCCTTTTTTTAAAATTGAAGTATAGATGATTTACAATATTGCATTAGTTTCAGGTGTACAACTTAGTGATTGTGCATTTTTGAGACTATACTCCATTATAGGTTATTACAAGATAATGGGTATAATTCCCTGTACTATACAGTATATCTTCACTGCTTATCTGTTTTATGTATAGTAATTTGTATCTGTTAATCTCATACCCTGAATTTGTCCCTCCCCCTTTTCCTCTCCCCTTTGGTAGCCACAAGTTTGTTTTCTATGTCTGTGAGTCTGTTTCTGTTTTGTATACATATTCATTTGCATTATTTTTTAGATTCATATATGCATGACATCATATAGTACTTGTCTTTCTCTGACTTATTTCACTAAGGATAATATTCTCTAGGTCCGTCCGTGTTGCTGCAAATGGCAGTTTTTCATTCTTTTTTATGGCTGCTTAATATTCTGTGTGTATGTACATATACCTTAAGCCAGTTGTCTGTTGATGGACACTCAGGTTGTTTCCATGTCTTGGCTGTTGTAAATAGTGCTGCTATGAACATTGGGGTGCATGTTTCTTTTCAAAGTAGTGTTTTCATTTCTTTTGGATTTATACCCAGGAGTGGAATTGCTGGTCATGTGATAGTTCTATTTTTAATTTTTTAAGGAACCTCCACACTGTTCTTCATAGTGGTTGTACCAATTTACATTCCCACCAACAGTGTAGGAGGGTTCCCTTTTCTCCACACCCTCTCCAGCATTTGTTATGTGTAGACTTTTTGATGATGGCCATTCTGACTGGTGTGAGGTAATATCTCACTGTAGTTTTGATTTTCATTTCTCTAATTATTAGTGATGTTGAGCATCTTTTCACGTGCCTGTTGGCCATCTGTATGTCTTCTTTGGAGAAATGTCTAGTTAGGTCTTCTGCCCATTTTTTCGATTGGATTGTTTGGTTTTTTGATGTAGATTTTGGGTATTAACCTCTCGTCAGTCACATCATTTGCAAATATTTTCTCCCATTCGGTAGGTTGTCTTTTTGTTTTATTGATGGTTTCCTTTGCTGTGCAAATGCTTTTAAGTTTAATTAGGTCCCATCTGTTTAGTTTTGCATTTATTTCTTTTGCCTTAGGAGATTGATCCAAGAAAATAATGCTACAATTTATGTCAAAGAGTGTTCTGCCTATGTTCTCTCCTAGGAGTTTTATGGTTTCAGGTCTTACATTTAGGTCTTTAAACCATTTTGAGTTTATTTTTGTACGTGGTATGAGGGAATGTTCTAATCTCATTGATTTACATGTGGCTGCCCAGTTTTCCAGCACCACTTACTGAAAAGACTGTCTTTTCTCCATTGTATATCCTTGCCTCCTTTGTTATAGATTAATTGACCGTAGGCGTGTGGGTTTATTTCTGGGCTCTCTATTCTTTTCCATTCATCCATATGTCTGTTTTTCGTGCCAGTAGCACTCTGATTACCGTAGCTTTGTAGTATAGTCTGCAGTCTGGGAGGGTTGTGCCTCCTGCTTTGTCCTTTTTTCCTCAGGATTGCTTTAATTTGCTCAACTCTTAATTTTATCTCTAGGGGGTATAGTTTTCATTACATGATTTCAAACCCATTTCTCAATTTTAACTATAAAAATGTAAGTAAAAAATACATATTTTTTTATGGAGGCCCTGTTAGCATGCATAAGATTTTGCCATCTAACATCATGTCAGAAGGGTTTTCCATTCTTTTTCATAGGATTCAAATGTTCATTTTTAATAGTGGTCTAGTGTGTTAAGGAGGGGACAGACCTACCAGCTTTGCTTTTCCCTCCCACAATCAAGACTTTTAGTTTGCCTCAAAATCTTTACTTTTAAAATAAAACTACATGTAATGCTTATTTTCACACATCAGTGTTTTTTTTTTTTCTTTTTATGGATTATTTACATGAGCAACGTTTCCAGAAATGATAAAAGAGGAGGAGGAAAATGCATTGAATTAGATGATGTCATCATTCAAGAATGAAAACCAGTTGTCAGCAGAACCCAGCAGATCAGTGGGTAACAGCCTGGAATTTGTGGTTCAGGAGGGAGGGAGCAAAATTTCTTAACAAATACATGAAAATAATTCAGTTTCACTAGTAACTACCGACATTAAAAAATTCATAGTAACAAAGAACCTTTCATCCCCAATTGACAATAAAACTTAAAATATTATTTTTAAATATTTTAAGTTATATTTTACTAATGTAAATACTGAGCATGATATAAGAATATCCCACCCTAGTGAGTTGGTGGTTTCCATTGCCATCCCACTGCTGGCAGCCATGTGACTTGAAAATAACCGGGCAGGTGAAGAGCCAGGATGACAATTTGCACATTTTAACCGAACACTCTGCTTCTGGGAGTTTATATTCAGGGATTTAGAAGGAGAAGAAGCACGCTGTGATGGTTAGTTTTAGTCCCAGAGGACTTTGTGTCTGCGGGGGCCCCCCCTTAGTGTCTCTGGGGACAGAGGGTCAGGACACAGTGTGACAGCCGAGAATCTCCATCCTCCAGGTGTGCTGCAGGTGGAGCAGGTCTGTTTCAGGTCCTGAGGACGTTACACGCTGCGACGTGGGGACAGTGTTCCTGCAGAAACTGTCGTTCAGGCTTCGAAGGGGCCAGCTGGTGGTGGGCTTGGTCTCAGGGGGCCTTCGTTCTGCTGTGAACTTGTACCGAAATCTGTGCAGATGATAGCGCTCACTTCCACTGAAGTGTCCTTTGGTAAATTTCAGGCAAGTGGAGGGGGGAGAGCCAGCTTCTGACCCAGGTTTCATGACAACATGAACAGCAGCGAATGGGACAGATTGGCCCTGACCGCAGGCTGGGCACCGAGCTGCTTGTGTCTCTAGCCGGACCGCAGTGCTGGGCAGGAGCGGTCCTCCCTGCTGGGTCCCAGTGTCTGTGGTGGCGCAGCCAGACTGTGGGTTCCAGAGCCCTCGCTCTTCCCACGCCCCGCCCCGGGAGCATCTCATCTTCCACAAAAGCACAGAGAGCACGTGACACACTACGGCTCAATCCACTTCCTGGTTCATCGGAACTAACGCGTCAGTAACAGCCGCATCCTCCGCTGGTCCTTCGCCTGCTTCAGCGTCGGCAGCCCTAGAACCTTCCCTCTGTGTTCCGTGCGGTGTGGGCTCCTGTACACGGGCCTCGGCTTCGGTCCCTAGTAGACCCTCTGATGCCCACGCTTGCAGCCTCACCTCGGATGCAGGACGTGACACTCCTGGGTCAGGGCCTGGTGCGGCCACCCCCGACTTGTATAATAACAGCTGTTACTGCCGAACCTGAAGTTCCTCGCAGATTTTGCCTCCTACCCCTCGGTTTATGCATGGTTGCCGTGACGTAAGAGTGTGTTGTAAGTGACTTACGGGGGAGGTCAAGACCGCGGAAGAGCAGGCCTGCTTTCTCTTGCAGCATCTCATCTCACACCCTTGCATGTCTCCTGGGACGCAAAAGCCCCGTCACAAATCTCGGGTCCCTGCAGAGTGAAGGGGCCGAGTGCTGGGGAGCAGAGGTGGAAAGACAGGCTCAGAGGTGCGTCATGTCTAATAAAATATGTGCAAAATAGTGTGAATCAGCCATGGAAGTGGAGGGTCTAGGAGGGAGCGATGAATCTGGCAGGAGGGAGGAAGAGTTGGGGTGCAGGCATCAGAGAGGGGGTGACGTGGCGCGCGGTCTTGATGGCTCGATACGTGTCAGCCCACGTGGCAGCCGGAGCGCAAGGATGTCCCGGGCAGAGAGCAGCCGCAAGGAAGTCCCGCGGCCTGAACCCGCATCGCCCTCTGGAGAGAACGTGGTGTGGCTGTGAAGGGCTGGGCCGAGCGGGGGCAGCGGGGAGGCTGCAGGGCTACAGGGCCAGGTGGTGGGCACCCTCCTAGCTCCTGGTCCGCACGCGGCTGCCTCTGGTCCCTCCCGGAGGGACCTCCCTTGATGCCCCCCATTCTCCATCCCATCATCCCGTTTTCTTCACCGCACTTAACTGCTGTCTGAAATTCCCCTTTATTCCTTTCTTTGCCTCTTTGGGGTCTGTCTCCCCGCTAGAACACTGGGATCCTGCCTCTGCTGTTCGCCTGGGGTGCCCCCTGTCACACTGAGCAGCCGCTCCATAAGTTGGTGTAAACGGTGAACAGGGACATCTGGCCTTTCCTGAGAAGCAGTGAGGGTCCCCTGAGGGCTCATGAGCAGGGGCATGGCAGCGCGACGGCACGTCTGAGGTCCCCTCTGCCTACACGTGTGGGGGGTGTCAGGCCGGGGGGCCTGACGGGGGCTGGTCTTGCAAGAGCCAAGCTGGACGTCATCACGTGACGGTGGGGCCGCGGGGCGTGGGTGGGCGGAGGCGGACGAGGGGCGGGACCCCGCTAAGGGCTTGAGGAGGTGCCGGGACGGGGAGGGGCTGATGCTCTGCGCCGGGGCGGGGGATACAGGAAGAAGGAAGGGAGGTGCTTGAGGAAGGCTCGTGCCCACGTTTGGGCACAGAGCTGGCCATGTCTCTGGCGCTGTTAGCAGGGGTTCGATCCACGAGCAGGGGCGCAGACTGCCTCGGGGAGCCTCCCCTGGCGGTTTTGAACTAACCAGGTTGCAGGTTACGAGCAGCACGAGCTGAAGGTCAAAGTCACTGAAGGACCAGTAAGGAGTTTTCCAGGGTTGTGTGGTTCCTTTGATCATGGGTGCGTTTCCTACCACCGTGTGTTCCCTCCGACCTCACATCAGGGTGACAGGGAGAGCAGGTGGCCGGCCGTTTTCCCCTGGGGCCCCTGGGCACAGAAGGGCTTTCTGTGTGTCGGGTTGAATAAGCCCCGTCCATCTGTGGAAACAGAGTGGCATTAGATGCAGTCCAAGGGCGATGGGGGGACTTGACACCCACTTTTCTTCATTCTGGAAGCCTGCAGGACTTGAGCCATGGGACGTTGCTGAGGAATTCGGGGATTTCGGTTGGCACGTCGGGGGCAAGGTGCTTCTGTTTGGATGAAACAGGACAAGGGGCGACTGAGTCCTTCCTCACATTGCTGGGGAGGGGCCGGGCCAGGGCTCCCAACTCTGGGAGGGGGAATCTCACAGCCGACCTGGGGCTGCAGCCTGGGGGCCCAGCAGGATGGACTCAGGAGAGGCCTCCGGGTGAAGGCGGCTGCTCATTAATGAGCCGCCGTCCACGAGGAGAGCACAAGATGTTCTCCCAGCTCGACTGCATGGCGGGAAACCTCAGAGGGTTGAACTTGGCGTCCTGGTACACGGAAGGCCGTTCGTCAGCTCGGTCTCTGAAACGGCTGGTGGGACAACTTCCAAAGGGATTTGCAGGCAATAGAGGAAAGAAGGCAGATGCGTAATGAGGAGACTAGTAAGAGAATTCTTGAGCAGAAAATTAATAGCTGCGCCTCTCCAGCAGGAGGAAGTGCAACTGTGGTGGGAAGGATGAGGTTTAGGCCTGACGTGCCCCCCACTGTACAGTGAACTCCGAATCTGCAAAGCAGGTGATAAGGCTGCAGGTCCTCAGGCCCCTGGGGAGGGATGCCCCCACACCCCCCCTTCACCATCCCTGGAAGGTTGGTGGACAACAAAGTTGATCCCAAAGCTTCCTGAGCACTTTCAGGGGGAGAGAAGAGACACTGTCCTGGGATGGGGGTGACTCTGGAGTGGGGAGGTCAGACTGTCCTCCTAGCTCATTTCACAGAACGGGAGTCATAAGCCCAAAGGCGCCCTCTGTGAGTGACGGGCCAGGGGCGGTGCTGTGGCAGGTTGGGAAATGTGTGTCCTTGCTGCAGGGGGCACCTGCCCCTCAGCAACTGTGGGCGTCAGCCTGGGAATGCCAGATCAGTGTGGGCAGAATTTTCCAAGAGAAACTGGAAATATTTATTCCGATGTAAAATTTCCTTTATTTAAATGTTGGGGGCCGACTCACTTTTTTTAAAAAAGAAAGTATAGACACCATAAAATACATTTGTGGGCTGTATTTGGCCTGAGGGGGTCACCCGTTTGCCAGCCGTGATGTGATGTCACTTGTTTTATGAGAAGCTCGTTCTTGTTTGCACTGAGAATGGGGGATTTTGACTATTGAATTCATGTAGGGAAAACAGTGGGTCAGAATCTCAATTGAAGGTCAGCAGGAGAAACATTAAGACCAGAGACTGTGACCACCCACGTCCTGTGCAGCTCCGGCAGATCTTTTCTTTCCAACTGGCAGGGGAGGGGGCTGCTCTGGGAGAGCTTGTGTACACATCGCCCCCATGGCTCTAATCGTGATGGGAGGAAGCATCTCTGTGTGGTGGTGAAAGCCTGGACTCCGGGCAGGACGTCTTGGTTCCTGTCCCCGCTCTGCTGTCTTCCAGCTGTGTGACTACAGGCAGGAGGCCTCCCTGGCACCTGCCTCGCTGTCCTCTTGTGTAAAATGGGGATAATTAAAACAGAGCCCACCTCCTAGGGCTGCGGAAAGGATGCAAAGAGACTCCAAAGCCTAGACTTCTGTGTGGCGGGGAGGAAGCACCAGGGAATAAAACAAAGAAATATGGGGATAGGGAATTTTAATAGTGTGAGACACAATTTCCATACCATACAATGCACCCTTTCAAAGTGCACAGTCTAGGGCTTCTGGTATATCCGTGGAGTTGCGTGTCCATCACCACAGTCAACTTTAGGACATTTTCATCACCCACCAAAGGAGCCCTCACCCCTTAGCCATACCTCCAATCCCTAGAACAGTACCTGGGCCATGTGGGCACTTAATACTTTTTCAGTTATTGTCGCAAGGGTTGAGGGAGGTATGTATGAAGACCCGTTACCACAATTAGTGTCACATCCTGTTCGTCATCTGTGTCTTTACCAGCTTTATCCTCTCCCTCAGGATCTTCATCACTGTTGCTGTCTTTATCCCCATCACCACCTTCCTCACCTTGTTCATCTTCGTCATCACCGTCGTTTCCATCGATGTCTTATCCATCTTTTTCTTCTGCATCTACATCAGGTATCATCTTCTTTTTCGTCTTTATCTTCTTCATCTTCTTTACCATCATCTCAGCAACATCTTCATCCAAACCTTTATCGTCAGCCTCAACATGTTCACTGTCTGTCTTTGTTACGTAGGAAGCACTTAGGAAACAGTGGCTCTCGACCTCCTTGAGGTCCAGGGACCCCACTTCCAGGAGAATGAAGCCCACGTCTGAAGCCGGGTCGGGAGCTTCAGGCTGACTGCTGCCTGGAGAGAAAGGGAGCCTTGAAAGTGGTGGAGGGGCAAGGGTGGGCGGGGCCAGGACCTCTCAGTTCCTACAGGTCCAGCTCAGGACCGACCGAGTGCGGTGGCTGGCTGGGATGCTGATCTCGAGGTAGCAGCCACCCCTCGGCTGGGATGTGCAGGGCCCGGGTCTCTACAACCCTCTGAAGAGGATTTTGAGATCCCAGGAGCAAAGACTCTTTGTGTTTAGCAATTTCCCTGCTTTTCTTCCTGTTTTGGTGAAGCAGATTTTCTTGACTCACTTCCCCAGCCCTCCAGGGAATCTCGGGCATGTTCCTGGGGCTTTCAGTCTTCCTCTGTTTAGAAACCTCGGGGGACACGGAGGTCAGGTCTGTTCTATCCAGATAAACCCTCCCAGGCCCTTAGCCTGGTACCGTCTCCCTGCTCTGCTGCCGTGGGAGGGGCCTGCCATGACTAGTACCTAGCCTCCAAGGTGAAGAGGAAGCCTGTGATTAACGAGGCACTTTCAAGGATTTGTTGCAAAGTACAAAAGGAAGTCGCGGGGCAGGCCTGGGAGCAGGCCCTGTGGGATGTTGTGGGGAGGGCAAGACGAGACCCCTGCCCTGGAGGGAGGGGTGCGATGGTCCTGGGAGGCCGAGGCCGGCACCGTCCAGGCCGAGCGGTGGCCGTAAGGTCGCGCGTGTTCTGCTTTTAGATGGAAGTAGCTAAACAATAGAAAAATGACACTCCCAAGTCAGGAAACATTTGTTTGACAAAACCTACACCTCGGAGGACACACATATGAATCTCGGTCTTTGTTAGAACGCGTGACGTTCAAGGAAGAAGAGCCAGCATCTGGGGCTGGGTGGCCCTTGCAGGTGGGGCGCAGCCCCCCTTGGTCCTATCAGCTCATGGCCCCTGAGTCCTTCCGTGGGGTCAGCTGCTCTTGTTTTCCTTGGTTGCTTGGGGGTCTGTTGAGGAAAGTACAGCATGTTTTATAAGAAAATGCAGAACCACCTCAGCCCCCCTTCAGGATCAGTAACACGACTGGCGGTTTAGAGCTCACTGGCTGGGGGGCGTGGGCCGAGGGGGCCCCGGCTACTCACTCTCCACCTGTCCGAGCCTGTGAAATGGGCGTGTGACACCTGCCTGCTTTACCCAGAGTCAGGGCTTATCCTGCGTGAGCTGTAGTCATAGGAATAATAGTGCAATGGTAGCTTGCTAACATTTCTTAAATGTGTGTCACTTGCCAGGGACTGGGCCTTGCCTGCATTCACCGAAGCCTGAGAAGTAAATGCTATCATTAGCTGTCTTTCACGGCTAAGGAAATGGTGGTTCAGAGAGGTTAGGTAAGGTGTTCCGAGTCACACAGCTAGTATGTCATGGAGCTGAGGTTTGACCCAGTCAGGCTGGTTCTGGACACTGGGCCTGGAGGCACCCTGCTTTGTGGAATGGTTGTTCCACAGTCACTGTGAGGGTCCAGGCTTCCTTCTATCAGTATCTTCCTGCTCAGTTATCCTCACACTGGCACTTACCCTCTATGGTCCAAGACAGCTGCAGGAGCACCAGACATCACATTCAAGTCCCAAAGGTGCATAGATCCCAGCTGAGTCAGCTCTTCAAAAAGACTCTTTCTAGAGGCTTTTTGGCACACCTTTCCCTCCAGCTCCTTGGTAGAACCTCTTCACGTGGCCATGCTTAGCTGGAAAAGAAGCTTCCCTGAATAGAATCAGCTTTCTGGTGCTGTGTAAGAAGGGAGGATGGAGGTTGGGTAGGAAGCTAGAGGTCTCTGCTACAGTGGGTGTTCAGATTAATTTTGTTGAGATGGACTGAAGGACGGAAGGAAGGAGCAAACAGATGGACAAGTGAATGGAAAACCTTGTGTCTGTGAGGTAACAGCGATTTCTAAAGCAGTCTGGTCCAAGGAGTCTGTGTGGAAGCCCCTATAGGCTCTGGGCAATTTGTAAATGCCTCGTGCTCCCGACCGTCTAGAGATGGGCCCAGGGATTTCGGCAAGTGGTGGGAAGCTGAGGGGGCGGGGGACTCCGAGGGGTCCCTGGGGTGACGTGGACAGATACCGCTGTCCCTTCCTCAGTGATACCCCCCCCATGACATTGTAGTTCAAGGGCAGACACTTCCTGGGCAACCTCTATGTGCCCCCCTCAGCACAGGGCCCTGGGGATGGAGGAGAGAACAAAAGGGATGCAGGGGCTGCCTTCAGGACACAGGGCGGGGAGGGAGGTCAAGGGAGAGAGGGTGAGATGCCTGTGGGACACAGGAAGCAGCGTGCGCAGTGCACAGGGCGCTGTCGGGGTCGTGCATCCCGCCCTGCCAGGCAGGTCCTAACCTCCCCTCTCCGGGCTGGTGAGGCCGATGCTTCTTAGTGGTGCTGCTGAAGCTCCGTGCCCTGTAGAAGCTACCTGGTGTGTCGGGTGGTTCTCTTTCCTTTTTTAAAATCGAGTGGAGTTGCTCTTGGCCTTGGTATTTTCTCACCCAGTGTTTGCTTGTTTACTGCAGCCTTGCTGAGCCCCTGCCCTGGGCCTCAGGCACCGTACTAACCTGCCTTCGGCTCCCAGACTTGCTGGGGAGGGGAGCTAGGAACCAGGAGATGCTGCCCAGCGGATGAATAAGCCTCTTGGTGAAGGAGGAGCTGGGAGCCCTCCAAGACCCGGGAGAGCTTCCCCAGGAAGGGGAGGAGGGAGGGGAGGGGCAGGGCCTGGTACCGACAGGTGCCCCATAAACATTTGTGGACCAGGGACCAAAGTGGTCCTAATGCCACGGGCAGGCAGTGGGGAGCATTATGTATTACTTTAATTTTCCAAATCTGAATAAGGGACCGATATCCGTGGTAAAACTTAAATAGCACATCTCACTCCCACCCCATCTCTGCCCAGAGGCTGCCGCTGTCCGTGGGCTGTTTGGAAACACTCAGAGGCGGGTTTTACACGAGCAGTAATAACCATGATGGTAACTAGCCTCCTCTGTACTGAGTGGACAACCCTCCCTGCACGGGGCTGAGCCATCCTTGGGAGGAGATCACAGGCCCGGGAGGGAGAGGGCAGAGCCCCCAACTCCACTCTCAACACGGGTGATTAATCCCAAAGCCGGTTAGAAGAAGAAACGATAAGCGTGACTTGCCATGCTCGAAGCACTTTATTTTAACGTAAGTCATTCAGAGGTGCATTTATTCGGACGGCATCAAAGACTTCTCACTGCAGAAGGATCTACAATTAGTGTTCTTTCTCGTGTGAGACAAACGTTGGATGCATCTTCTACTGTTTCTACCGCCGACTTCTCTGCAGAGGAGTGAGAATTAAAGACGCCTGGAAGCAGAGTCCTCCCAGAGATGGAAAACCCCATCGTTCACTCGTTCGTCTCCCGTACTTGCCCGCGACGGCCATGTTTCAACATCCTGCCTTTACAGACTTCAGAGCAGCCAAGTCGGTTCTCGTAGAAATAACATTTTCTTTTTCCATCCATATTGAATCATTTAATCAATGTGCATAAAGTCTGATTAAATCACCTAATTACAGAAACGAGTTCACCTGTTTCGCATAGGTTAGGGAACAAGGAGACCAGTTCCTGACAGGTGCACCAGCTCTCTGTGGGAACGGACTGCACGGGGCCGGGGCTGCCTGCCACGTGTGCTCAGTGGGGTCTGCCTTTCCAGAAGGACTGGGAGTGTTAACCCGGGTTCAGATAAGTGGAGGTAACTCGAGAGAGCTTCTCCCATAGTACTGTGGTCCTCGTTTATGGAGAATGGAGGCTGTGTCTGTGAGACCCAGAGGCCCAGCTCCAGTGGGAGGTGTATATTAAGCGGTTTATGGCAGGACATTGCTGACGGCATCTGTGGGGCAGGCTGTCGGGAAGGGCTGGAACTCGCGGGCGTGGACCGAGGCTGCTGTCTACAGGCAGAATTTCCTCTTTACCAGGGAGCCCCAGCCCTGCTTCTAATGCCCTTCCACTGATTGGACCAGGCCCACCAGACCATCTAGAACAGGTTCCCTTAGTTCAAGTCAACTGTTAAATCACATCTACAAAACACCTCCACCATGGCACCTAGGTGAGTGATGGACTGCAGAACTGGGGACGGGGCCTTACCAGGTGGACTCCACCAACTGACGGCCCCAGGGCCAAAGGCAGCAAGAAGTTCGTGAGCAGATGGGGGATCCCAGAGCTGATTTGTGGAGAAGTTAGAATTCACACCAAGGCTGGGTTCGGAGCCCAGTTTTATTTTCATGCTCCAGAGTCCAGCCAGGTGGGCTTCCAGGGAGGACCCATCAAGAAGCGCCTGTGCTTTCCCACACCTGCCTGGAGCTCTGTTGCTAGTGGACCACAGCGTCTCCAGCCAGGCTCTAAACGGACGCCAGGGCTCTGCCCTGAATTCTGCTATCAGGCACTGTCTCCTTATGAACTCCCCAGAAAACATCTGCTTAGACCTGAACTGTTGGTCAAAGGATAAACACCTGCATTTGTAATCTTGGTAGATACCAAAATGTCATCATCAGAGCTCACCTGAAGAGCACACTCTGAGGCCCGGGGTTGGAGGTGAAGGATGAGCCCCCCCTGTCCAGCCGGAGGTCTTCCTGGAGGAGGTGAGATGTCTGCCTGAGAGCACAGGGTTTAAGGTCAGCTGTTCTGTGGCCCCTGGCAAACCTGGGGAGGTTCTGTGGGCTGTCACTGTGACGGGCCAGGCCAGGGGGTCGGGCGTCCCACAGGCGAGGGCACTTCCTGAGCAAGGAAGACTCACGCCCACCCCACTTGACCTTCAGTGTCCCTCGGATGCTCGGAGGGTCCAAAGCTGTTAGAATGACCTGAGCCTGCAACCTGGGTGTGCAGTGGACACACACAGGGAGATCTGCAGTTTCGTCACAGTTTCCCTGAACACAAGTGTCTTGGAAATTGACACACCTGGTTTCATTCAGAACTTTACCAAGAATTGCTCATTTCGGGAAATGGCTCCTCCGTGGCGCCATCGCTGTGGGTGTGTGACCAGTACAGAGCCCAGTCTCTCTGCGTTCATAGCTGCCGCTGTTGTTATGGTGGTGGTTTTGCGTAGGTGCTTTCACCACATCACGTGACGTGCTCACACTGAGCGCTTATGTATTGAGTACATGGTATTTGATTAAAACTTGCCTTCCCTTCTTCCTCCTGTGTGTTACAGCCGGACATCACACTGACTTTAAAAAATTACGCATGTCGGTGGGTTGGGGTAAAGGGGGCGTGACAGAATACTTGTTATAAAGGGGGTGTAGGGTCTAATGGGGTTGGGGATCCTGAGTTAGGAGAAGGGTGCCTGTGCCGAGGGAGACGTGAGCAGCTCGGTGTGGGAGTCACTGGGCGCAGGGTCTGGGGAGGGTCCCCGTAGACTCGCTGGCCTCGTGGGGCTTGGACTTGGTCCTGAGTGCGGTGGGACCCCGGGTTTGAGGTCATGGTGAGAGTGGGGGTCATGTTTCAGAAAGGCCAGTCCGCAGCTATGGGAGGCATGGAGTGAGGGGGATGGACATCTGAGGTGTCGGTGCTGGAACCCTGTAGACTCGGAGATGCCTGGGGGCTGGGAGCAGAGGGTGGCTCGGGGTCTGGCGTGAGCGCGTGGACCACAGCAGCTGCCAATCTCTGAAGCAGGGACACTGGCCCGTAAGCAAGTACTAGGAGGTGGGGTCGGATGCTAGGCCGGCTGGAGTGCCTGGGTCACAAGATGCCGTGATGGGGACCTGCGGCCAGCGCCTCGCCAGGCAAGCCCCTAACAGGCTGATAATTCGTCCTCGCAGGGTCACTGCAAGAACAGAGGGGATAAGTTTTGGGGGACACTGCTGTTCCCCAGCGTGGACAGCTGTGCCCCTCAGAGCCTGCAGCCCAGCTCTGGTCTCTGTGTGGCCTCGTCTCCGTGTCACCTCCTGGAGAGGCTCCCCTCCCTGGCCCTCTCTCCCTGGCCTGCCTACGTGTCCCTGTGGTCCCCCCACCCTGACAGCACCCGTGGAAACAGAGGAGCCTGCGCCTCTAGGGAACCCCGTCCCAGGCGGGGACTCCGGTGTTCCGTGGTGACTCGAGGCTGGCGGTGGAGGAGGATCGGTGTCCCCAGGAAGGAGCTCCCACAATAGCCGGCATCCCTGTGGGGGGGGAGCTGTCTGTTCTGTAGCTGTGGCTTCTCCCCAGGAAGGCATTCTGCCTTGTTTGGCAGGATTGTGTCTTGGTTCTTGCCCGACGCTGAGGTGACTTTAGGCGTTTCCTTGAGCCCCGCGGGGAGGCAGTGGCGATTCGGGGCGCGTGCGGTGCCGGGGGGCAGTCCTGGCCGGCGGGGGCATGACCCGCAGCCCCTGGAGCCGTGCCTGGTGCGAGGTCCCGCGAGGGTGTGTGAGGGACGATTCTGACACGGCCACTGACTACGGGCGGGCCTGCTGCGTGTCAGGCACCTGGCTTGGGGCTTCTGGGCCATTTCACTTACCCCATAGCCACCCCGACAGGTGGTACTGTCATCAGCCCCTTGTGGGAGAGGAGGCGGGAACCCAGAGGGCGTCACCGGCCCGTGCACAGAGGCTGCGTGGCGGCCCTGCGCCTGAGCTGGCGGATGGGCGACAGGTGTGCCTGGAAAGAGGTCTGACTGTGCGTTCATCCTCCCCAAGGAAGAAAGCCAGCAGCTGGACACTTCCGTGGGGCGCTCAGCCGGGGCCACTTGTCCACGGCGGGCCACAGAGCTGAGGTTTGGACCTGCTGTCCTTGCTGTCCTTGGAGCCATGTCAGGTGCTCCCGGGAACACGGACCACTCGCCCCCAATGTGTCTCGGAGGCAGAAGGGGGTCCTGAGGACGAGGAAGGGGGTTCCCAGGGCCCAGCCCCCTCAGGACCCTGGTCCCACAGGTGACCCAGATGGAGAGCCCGCAGGGGAGCGAGGCCACCGGGAGGGGAGCCGCGGGGGTGATGAGAGTCAGCTGCTGTGCTCCAGCTGTGCTGCCAGGGGTGGGGAGGGCCAGGGAGGTGTGGATCTGGAGTAGCCAGCTCTCCCAAATATCAAGGGAAGCTGCAAAACTGACTTTTTAGAGCGAAAATTCCCGGTCGATTAATACTCGCTTCATATTCACATTTTTTTAAATGCTGGGTGAGCCGAAAGTGTGGCTGCTTGCTGAATCTGGACCGTGGTGCTCTGATGGGTCAGGCGGCCAGGCTGTCCCCCACCCCGGGGGTCAGGGAGGTTGCCGGCAGGGTGGAGATGGCAGCTCTGTTGGCTTGAAGCTGGAGAAGACCTGGGCCCACCACACCCGGGGAGCAGTGTAGAAGCTGGTCATCGTAATAATACCCGCACCTGCTCGTGTGCCGGCCTCCTCCGTGTCTTAGTATTCTCGACCCCCTCGGCACCCCTGGGTTCCCTGGGGCAGGTGAGGGCCAGGGGATTGGAGGCTCAGGTAGGGGGGCACTAGCCCCTGTCACCCCACCGGCAGAGGGGCAGAGCTGGGACTTGAATTGAGACTCTGCCTGTGTCCTGCCGCTGGTGCTGGTCTGGGGGATGGAAGTTTGCAGCCTGAGGGATGTGGACGGTATGACCACATCACTTATTCTCCTGAAACCCACTCCGGGCACCCTGTTCACCCGGCTGTCAGTGGCCTCGTGGCTCCCCTCCCTGCACCCGTTCTCCCCCATTCCTCCCTGTTCGTGTGTCACCTGTGCACTGACCGGCTGTCCTCAGGTTGTTTCCCATGTTCACAGCACAGGGTCAGGTGCAGAGTTCGGCCTTCACCGCAGACCTGTTCAGAGGAGGTGCCGGAGGGCTGGGGAGCCCCTACGGGGGCCCTCACACCCACACTGCACGCAGACCCGCAGCTGCCATGCCCCCCACCCTGTCCTGTCCCGTCCCGTCCCAGGTGGCCTGTACGTTTGCCTCCTACTCAAGTCCCCAGGGCCTGTCCAGTGCACTCCTGGTCCCCCAGCATGCCCGCCTCTCCTGTGTGAACAGGCGTGGGGAGGGGAATGGCGGGGGGTAGGGCAGGTTCCCTCTCTCCTGGTTTCTTTTCTTGGTGTCGCTCCCACGCCCACGCAGCGCTGTAATTGGCTGCCACGTTCCTGCTTTCTCAGCGGGGAGAGTCAGAAATAGACTGTGGCTTCCCCAGTTCCAGGCCGCACCTGCTCATCCCCCACGGCGGCAGCTTCTGAATAAGGAGGGAGCGGCCCGTGGGTGGAGCCGGGGAATCCCTCAGGGTGCTGAACTCTCCTACCTCACCGCTCCTGAGGCCCCGCCCCTCCTGAGGCCCCGCCCCTTCACCCCCAAAGCCCTGCCACCTTGGGGCTGTCTCCGCACATCCTGGAGAGCCCCTTGCTGTGAGGTGCCAAAGCAAGGGTGCTCTGGCAGCATCCCTCCTGGGCCACACCAAGCACACGCCTCGGAGAGGGAGAGGAGCCAGCATCCCTTCATTTGCTCCTTGTTCTGGCCACTTGTGTTTGCCTGTGCCAGACCCTGGGGCCTACGTGGGGAATAAGACCTGGTCATGTTTGTTTCTCTGAGCCCCAGTGGTCTCATCTGTAAAGTGGGCATGGTCATGTCGTCTGCCCTTGGTATTGGGGCTGTCGCCACTCCTGCTTTGGGAATCCCAGCCGTGTGGAGAGTGGTGCCAAGTCTCAGCAAGTGGGCAGAATATTGTGTTTAATACGTACTTAGTCCAACGTGTATTAATTTGGAATTTGCAGTGTTTTCAGTCTAGAGCCAATACCTCCCCTCGTCTTGAACAGTTCGTGGGCCCTCAGCCACTCGCAGGCCTGGGGCACCTGTGCTTCCCGTCTGATGGGGCTCCCCCTGAACAGCTCCATGTCTCCCGGGGGCAGGTTCTGCTCTGTCCTCCTCTGGAAAGCAGTCCACAAGTGCTTCCAGAAGGTGCATCCGATCCTGGCCCGCCCGTGCCCCATCCTGCCCCGCCTGCTTCACACCCTTCGGTGCCTTCTGGGCTCTGGGAATAAATCCAGACCTCACCACGGACTGCAGGTTGGGTGGGTCCTGCCCCATGGACACACACCCCCACTCAGTCCAAACGGCCCCGCAGGAGTCCTTCTGATCTCAGGATCTTTGCACGTGCTGTGCTCTTCCCTCCCCTCCGGGCTCAGCGATCCCCACTTATCCTTCTGATCTCAGATCTCAAGGCAAGCATCACCTTCTCAGGCAGTGCCTCTGTCCAGGTGGGCCCACCTACTCTAGGCTTTCATAGTACTGTCGGTTCTTCT